>NC_045427.1:439312479-440023479 GCF_902635505.1 Sarcophilus harrisii | reverse complement strand
TAAATGGTTTTGGTTAGACCATTGCTCTAGTCTCCTAAGATAGTAATTTCTGAATTCTGATTTTGCTGTCCAGTGTTTTGCTGCTCCTCTAAGCACACTGTAATGAGCTGAACTCATTCATAGGACCAGAAGTCTCTGTAGCAGGGCCAACATTGCCGATAGTCTACAGGGAAAGCAGAATTCCCCTCATTCTTGGCAGGCAGCTCTATTTTTCTCATTTTGAAGGAGAGTTAAAGAGAAAGATAAGGGACTTGGCTTTAGATGATAACTTCTGCTCTGATTCAGATGTTGATCCAATACAGGGGTCAAAAGACAATCTTTTTCAATCCTGACAGGACTCCCTTAGCCAGATTCAACTCCATCTCTCTTAGACCTGACCTTGGACACTAAGTTGAAGGTCACCTCCTTTGGATCCCCTTGTCATGTTGCATCTTGGAAAGGAATTGTAAGTTCTTCTCCTGGGAAGAGACATCTCTGTCAGAATATCTGAGAAAGCATTTATCTTCCTGAAACACACATTAATCTGTCCTGCACAAGTAAAGATAAGAGAAGAGGAGAACAAAAGGGGGAGCATGGAATTTGCTCCATTTCCTGAGTCTTCCTTAGGCTAGAAATAGCTAATATGGCATACATGTTAATGACAGCCCTGCTTTGAAAATTATTATTAATAATAATTACAGTCAGCATTTATGCAATGCTTTAATGCCTGCAAAGCACTTTATAATGTTTATTGCATTAATTCTCACAGCAACCCTGAGAAATAGGTGTTGTTATTATTACCATTTTAAAGATGAAGAAACTGAGGCTGAGAAAAGTTAAATATTTTCCCTGAGATCACAAAACTAGTAGATATATGAGCTTGGATTTCATAGATATAACCCTCTTTCCATTGTGCCACTGAAGTTACTTATTTGCCTAAATGCAATGTAGTTCATGTCCTCTATCTTCTCCTATAAAATGGAAAATGTGGTCAGTGGGTAAGCTCACTTCTTCCAAAGTAATTACCATTCATCTCTATATCAGGCAGCAGGGAGAGCCAATTCTAACCATTCCTCCAATGCCTACTGAGGCAGAGTATGTATTTTGGATGTCATACAACAGGAAATAGCTCTCAAGTTGCCTTTTCTTTGATTCAATATTAATGATAACGATAGCTACCAGTTATATAGTACTTACTCTGTGTAGACACTGTGATAAGTGATTTTTAATTATTATCCCACTTAAGGATCACAATAACCCTGGTAACTTGGCAATATTATTATTCCCATTTTACTAATGAAGAAACTGAAACAAACACGGTTGACTTACCCATGGTCACACAGCTATTCAGTGTCTGAGTTCACATTTGAACTTGGGTGTTCCTGACTCTAAGTCCAGCACCCTATCCATTTTTTGTAATACCAACTAGCTGCCTTTGTATTTGAGGGGAAAAACAATCTCGTAGAATTTCTCCCTTTCTATTTACTGTTTCCCAAGTTACAATTGTTCTAGGTAGACTTATTGTAACAAGGAAATTTTAATTGTTTGTGAACAGTCTTTCAATGAATTCAGTGCTTTCCTTCTATAAGGCTGGTCCTATGATACTCACTGTGGGAGATATAAAGGAAATAGGAGGCAATCTTGGCCTTCTGGAAGTTTACAGTTTTTAGAGAAGGCAAGACTCATTGAGATAAATTCTGACCATCTTACCATACACAAGAAATAATCAATTTGACATTATTACCAAATCAAAAGTGATACATTTCTATAGCTCAGTTACTCAATGGAGTTCAAAAACAACTTTAGAAATTCTATGACAGATTTTTCATTTTACAAATGAGAATATAGACTCAAAGAGAAGTAAAAGGAAAGAGGGAAGAAGAAAAAAATTGAAACTCAAAATTAAATATATGTGTACATATAACTGAGGAAAAATAAAATAGGAGAAAAATAAAAATGTGTTTAAAATGAGAAAAGACAGCTCTAAAGTTAGGAAGTCTTTGTACCTGGCAAAGAGAGTCAAAATTAGAAATTGGGTCATTTGACTCACAGAATGATTATCTTTCCATTATATGAATTAATAAAACAATTATTTCTAACTTGTTAGTTAATGTCACCCTTTTACAGGAAACAGATTTATATTTTGATAGTAATCTTTAATGACTTTACTCAAATGTGCAGATCTAATGATGGAAATGTCAGGCATTATGGCAGGTGACTTAGGATAGATATTTCAAGATCACGCAGATTAAACTACAATGATCTCTGCTTAGTTTTTGAACTATTAAATAAAGGGGTTGAGCTGGATGCTTTCTTATGCTCCTTTTAGATCTACCTTTCTATGTTCTAAAGTCCTTTTATGTTCTAAAACACCATGTTCTGTTTTTAAAAACATCAAAAATATTTATCAAGCAACAATTGTGGAATACACCATGTTCTGATGATATAAATGTAACCTCTTGAAGACATACCTATCTAATCCAAGTCTTTGGAATCATATCAAACCAGAGTCAATGCTAGGGTCCTAATGTATAAATATGTATTTATCTTTAGCTTTCCCCCACTAAGAAGTAAAAATTCAGGATAATTTGAATAACAATTATGAGCACCATAAGTGTGACTTGAATTTAGGTTTCCTGTACAGCAGTTTATGCAACATAGATATGCAACACCTAACATGAATATTGCATATGCAAAGCCTTTATTTTACCCACAATAGAGATTTAAGATGCAGAACTGACAGCTGCCCCTAAATTAGTACAGAAATATAAAACACTCAAATAATATAGTTAGACTCATTTTTTTCTTCAAGATATTTGTTGCTGTTTAATTGTGTCCAACTCTTTATGACTTTTTCTCTTTCCCCTCTTTGGCAGAGATTTTCTTTAGCTATGGCTCAATAGAGGAGTTTCTTCTCTTCTATAAGAAAAATAAATACTGTTAAGAAGCTTTCTCCTTCTGGAAGGCCAATGCATAATTCTCAATCCTGGCAACTTTCAAACTCAAGATTGCCCATGAGCTAATTAATACCTAAGGCTGGAAATGTCTGTTCTCATGATTTCTAATATGATTCTTACCCAGAAGAGGTAGAGAAAGTTAGAAGGCAAATCAGGAATTGGACATCCAGGAACTCCTCTCTCAGGTCTAATTGGACTGCTTGCCAAGTGTTTCTGCTAGGGAGAAGGAGAAGATCCTTACTTGCCTCCCATCACTTCTCACCTTTATCCTTGTGGCATTCTAAACTGTAAGCTCCAGGTACATACATATTAATAAGAAAAAGAAGAAGAAAGAGCCCAATTTGCAGTTCATTTTTATGGACTACAGAGTGGGTAGTTCTTTTGAGAGTTCAACCCCCTAAGCTTAAGGTAACAATTGTGAGGGGCCATAATTATTGAACCTCAATAAAAAGGGTATCAGTGGCACCCTTTTTATACTTGCAGCAAAGTACACACCTTGTAATTTCATCAGGTTGATTGCATGATTCCTCTCTCCCCTGATGCTTTTCTTACACAAAGATTCTTTTAAAGACCTAATAAAGTCCCTCATAGCTCCAGAAACTTATGTTCTAATATCCTATGGACAAAGATCCCTTAGAGTTCTTTGTATGTTCTATGTCATTACATTCTCTATTCTAAAGCCCCCTCCCAATTTTGTGTTACATTTGTGAATCTAGTTCTACCAATGAGGAAAAGTAATAGATTTGGATAAAAATATAACCCTGGGAGTTTTTCTTTATTCAAGAGCTAAGGGACAGTAAGCTATTGAGAGGATTGAAAGGATAGGGAAAGAGGGGATGCATAAGGAGGAGAAAAGAGATTGAAGATGAATCTAAAACTGAGTTTCTGGCAAGTCTCTAATAAAAGGTAAAGAGATGACTCTGAAGATAAAGATTATGGCAATTTCAAATGTATTCCAAAGATCAATATACACAGTTAGAGCTTTCAATTAGAAGAAAAAGGGCGGGATGGCAGGGGAGTAAAAGCTTGTCCAAGATGCTTTCTAGTACCTTGACTTCAGGCTCTGTTCCAGCCTTCATAATCAGGATTGGGTCACAAGTAATGTGAGAATGGTGGGTCCCAGGAAGATCAGACAGGCATGATTGTAATGCCTCAATTAAAGTTCTCTCTGTGAGGCATGCAAACTCATGTTAGCCTTCTGCTGCCTGCTGGGTCAGGCACAGTCATGGGAGTCAGGGCTTCTTAGAAAGCTGGGGGCCCATGTCCCTATCATTAAGAGTTTCTTCCCGTTAATAAAAATAGTCTTGTCAGTGGGTAATGTGGCCAGCACCTGACAATTGGCACCAACTGAAACATGGTGCACTGAGCTGGCATCTAGCCAGGGGCTGCCTGTCAAATCCAGATAAGGTTTCAGAGCTCAAAGTGTGGAGAAGAAAATTAATGTAATTTAAAGCTGAGAAGGCAGAGGAAAGTGAGTGTTAGACAATTTTTGATATGTGTTTCACTTGGTAGATTTGGAGCTGGAAAAAGCCTTAGAGATCTCTAGTACAAACTTCTCATTTTATATATGAGAAAACTGAAATTCAGAGAAAAGTGACTTAGCAAGGTCATATAGCTATGTGACAGCAACTTCCTGAGTTCAAATCTGTCTACAGTTGTGTGACCCCAGGGAAGTAATTTTTGCCTGTTTGTCTTGCTTCATTTGTAAAATGAGCTAAAGAAGGATACAGCAAACCATTGCAGTATCTTTGCCAAGAAAATCACAAATGGGGTCATGAAGAGTCAGTCATGACTGAAAAATAATTAAACAACCATAGATAGTAAGGAACAGAGCCAGGAAATGAATCCAGGATCTGAGACAGCAAATCCAATATTCTTTTCACTTCCCAGATTGATTCTCAAAGCTCCTTTGCTTCCTGTGAGTCTGGGAGATGCTACAGGTTCATGCTGATGGACAGCTAGGAGATGCAGAGTGGTGTGCTAGACATAGCAGCAAGAAGACCTGAATTCAAATCCAGCTTCAGACAGAAACTATACACATTATCATTTAATCTCTTACTTCTTCATGAGGATAGCAATACCTTCCAGGGTTGTTGTGAGAAAAAGATTGTGTTACTATTTGTTAAGTGTTTTGCAAACTTTCCAGTACTGTATAAATGTTTGCTGTTGGAATTTGGTGAGAAAGGGAAGGATGATGAATTTGAAGCCTTTCCTTTTCTTTATGTGATGCTTAGTTAGTCATTTGGGAGTTAGATCAAATGGACAATTAAGAAAGATTGACTAGGACTGTGAATAATATGGGTCAAGTATGAAGAGTTTGGGATGCTGCTGTGGACAGTTACAGATTATTCCCTATGTCAGCAGAGCAGCTACTGTCTATCTGGAAGCAGTGAGGTTATCTCTAAAATTTGGACTGGGAGATTCTCCCATGATTATCATTGACCAGTTAATTTATTTTATTTTATGTTAGCTTTGCTAAGGATTAATCAAAAGGCAATGTTTGTGAAGAACAGGAGAGTTGGTTCAGGACCCAGCATGCCAAAGGTCTGCTCCTCTCTAGTATCTAAGGATGAGACTTAGCTTGCCTTTTTAATGGGAATGTGTTTCCTTCTGGCTCATGAACTCAGATACTAGTTCCAGGTAGAGAAATGTCTTATCATTTGCATCTTCAAAGTATGTCTTTCCTCAATCAGATGCAAAGAGTACAGAAATTCTTAAACTAGTATGCAAAAACTCCTAGATGAATTTTAAAGGATAGCTGTGTACTTAGATGGGAAAGCAATCTTTATTTTTACTAACTTTTATTTGTAATTCCATTTAACTTATTTTATGCATTTAGAAACTGATTTTTTTTCCTGAAAAAAGGTCCATAAGCTTTTCCAGCCTTCCAAAGAAGGCCATGACACAAAAACATTAAAAATCCTTCCATTAATCTGTATATGTCTAGGTATATCCTAATATATACCAATCTGTATATGGCACCTGAGAGGTGAGATCTCAGCTTCTGGCTCACATCTTGTCTTTTTCCATCATCTTAAGAACTTCTAGGGCTTGCAGATTTCTTTAAATCATGTTCTTGGAGGCCCAGCTAAAGTGATAGGGCATGAGTCCATTGTCTACCCACCTGTATCAGCTGATAGGTCATGGAGGCAGCCCCTGTGTAGAACCAATACTCATTGTAGAGTTACAGCTCCTTCTGTTTAACCAATTTGACTATGTCCATCCATTTGAAGGCTTCCAATTTCCCTGATTTTTTGAGTAATATAATTAAGACTGGAATAGAGAGAGGCATTTAAGTAACATTTAAAAGTTAACAAAAAGGTTCATTTAGTCATAACAAAGAAATGGCTTTCGGATCAGATAGTTACCTGAGCTCATTTTTCCTGCTTCTGGGTTGTCCACAATGGTCTGCCAATCTAAGAAAGCAACTGTAGCTTCTAATGCCAGAGGTTTTTACTCAGGTAATCATTGAAACTGTCTTCACAGCCTGAGCCTTTACTCCCTTTAGACAACCAAGTATCAAAACAATTTGGATGTCTTTTTAAATAATAATAATAGCTTTTTATTTTAAAAATATCTGCAAAGATAGTTTTCAATATTCACCCTTGCAAAACCTTGTGTTCCAAATTTTTATCCTTCTCTTCTCCCCACCTGCACCCCTGGATAGCAAGTAATACAATGTATGTTAAATATGTACAATTCTTCTATACCTATATCCACATATATCATACTGTACAAGAAGTATCAGATCAAAAAGGAAAAAAAAAGAAAGAAAAGAAAACAACATCATCAAAAAAGCTGAAAATATTATGTTGTGATCCACATCCAGTCCCCACAATCTACATAGGTGCACCTACATCTTTGGGTGCAGATGGTTCCCTCCATCACAAGCCTATTGGAATCAGCCTGAATTACTTTGCTGTTGAAAGAGGCCAAGTTCATTATAGTTGATCATCACATAATCTTGCTGTTGCTGTCTACAACATTCTCTTGGTTCTGCTCATTTCACTTAGCATCAGTTCGTGTAAGTCTCTCCAGGCCTCTCTACAATCATCCTGCTGATCATTTTTTACAGAACAATAATATTCCATAACATTCATGCACCACAATTTATTCAGCCATTCTCCAATTGATGGGCATCTACTCAGTTCCCAGTTTCTGGCCACTACAAACAGGGCTAACACAAACATTCTTGCATATACAGGTCCCTTTCCCTTATTTAAGATCTCTTTGGGATATAAGACCATTAGTAACACTGCTGGGTCAAAGGGTATGCACAGTTTCATAACCTTTTGGACACAGCTCCAGATTGCTTTCCAGAATGTTTGGATCAGTTCACAACTCTATCAACAATGTATTAGTATCCCAATTTCCCCACATCCCCTAATTTGGATGTCTTTTAAAGAAAAATACTAAATAAGCCTGCCTATGATAGGGCCTTAGAATATTGTTTCTACCATTCTGGCTATGGCAAGCAATTATTAGGGGAATGATATTGAGTATGTCAGGTTATTGTTGTATAGGTGGAACTCAAGAAGATTGGATCCATAATACATCTGGCTAGATATATGTTTGGGAGTTTTGTGAGGGACTACAAGTATGTTAAAGTAAGTGAGACGTAATAGTAATGAGACAACATCCTAAGCAGCAGCATTTGGGATTTGGAACCCTTGTAATCATTTATCAACAATATAATACTTCTCTTAAGTTGTGCAGAATCATTTTAATCAGAGGCATCCTATCCTATGAACAGAATAAATGACTATCCACATATTGATAAGGCTACAGAACACAAAAATCAAACCAAAACAAACAAAAAATCTTGTTCCCTTATTGACCAACTTGCCTCCGGTTAAGGTACTAAAGACAGGTCTTAAAATGTAAATGTAGTATCAAAAAGGGGGAATATATTAAAAGAGCATTAACATAAATTATTTGTATATATATATGTGTGTGTGTGTGTATGTGTGTCTGGCAGAACATTTATTCATGGATATTTGCAATATGATATATTTGAGAGTTACTTAGATTTGGGTCTTTTTCACTATGATTTACTAGCCATGTGACTATAGACAAGTCATTTCATTTCTCTCAGCATGTTTCCCCATCCATAAAATATAGTCATTGGAGTAGAGAAGGTTTAAAGTCCTTTTAAGCTTTAATATTTTATGTTCTTTGTTCTAATAGTCTATTCTCTAAGGTCTATTCTACCTATAATAGTCTATGTTCTAAGGCCTCTTCTATTTCTAATATTCTGTGTTTTTATATTTTGTTTCCTAAGGCCTCTTCCAGCTCTGATAGTCTCCAATTGAGCATCTTATATCTCAAGATCTTGCCTGCTCTAACTTTCTATGCTTTAAGGTCACATATATAATCTAATATTCCATGGTTCTGGAATTTCAGGGAGCAAATATTAAGGAGGTAGCAAATGTTATAAAATGATCAAGTGCTGAAGAAAAAAGCAAGGTTGGTGTAATTTGAAGTCAGGTGAATCTTAGAAAAAATACAGTGCCTGCAAGTGGAAGAAATGTGCATGAGGAGACACACAAGTAAGATGCAAAAAAAGAGTGACATCTTGATTTGGCCCAGAATAGCTCTGCAGGATACCTGGCAAAGAAAGGTGAGGCATTTCTACCATATGCCAGATGGAGCCAAGGAACGGATCAAAGAGAAAATTCAGGTCATCTAAGTGATGAACCTTTCATTTGCCCTGATGCTAAGCAGTCAAGCATCTTTATTTATAGAAGCAAAGTGTATAAAGCTGGGTTTAAATCTGTCCTTTATTGCCTTTAGCTGAAGAACTGAACAGAGCAGTCTAAACTTGGGTTGAAAAAATAAAAGAAAAGAAAAACAAGAACAACAAAAAAATCTTTCAATATTCCAGCTTCAAAAAAGCCCATTCATCTCTCAACAGCCAGTTCCAGCTCCAGGAGTCTGGACATATCCTTAGTAAATTAGAGAATCACCCCTCCCAGTTCCTCAAACCCCACATGCATACACAGCAGACAAAATAGTGTCCCTCCTTTTGTTCTCTTTTTTAAAAGCCCAGCTATAGAAACACACATACACACACCCATTTCAAACTGTTTCTCAAAGGAACCAAATCTCATTCTCTAGTGTGATGTCAGGGGATATCACCCTTTCAGTTCCAATTTTGAAAGCAACTAGTGGCTTGAAAGGACCAATTGGGTGTAATTTGCTTGTGCAAACCAATTACACAACAAGACTCAATGAATAGCTCATTCCCTACATAGTTCCCCCAAACTTCTTTGTTTCTTAGGAGCCTGGGGAGTTATAGAGAGGAGATAAGAAATCACATATAGCTTGATGCAGGCTTTGGCTATGAATTATCCAGTTATCCAGGGCAGCATGGTGGTACAGAGTGCCAAGACTAGAGTCAAGAAGCCTCATCTTTCTGAGATCAAATCCAGTCTCAGACACTCAATAACTGTGTGACTTGGGCGAGTCACTTAATCCTGTTTGCCTCAGTTTCTTCATCTGTAAAATGAGTTGGAGAAGGAAATGGAAAACTACTTGAAACTACTTTGCCAAGAAAACCCTGAATGGGGTCATGAAGAGTTGCACAAGACTGAATGACAACAGTACCTATAAATGCTTGCTTAGAGAACATAGAAATTCATTTGCTAGAATTTCAAAAAACTTAGAGCCTTATAGAAAGTACAGTTGGTATTATCAATTGGGATATATGCCAAGATCATGGGCTACCATGATTATACCTCAAAATGACTTTTGAAGCAAAGGAGAAGAACCCAAGGGACTGAGAGGCTGAATTGAATTCTGGGTTCTTTTTAAGTTCATTCACTTCAAAGGTTCATGTTTGAAGCTATTGAACAAATCTGCTAGATGTGTAAGATGAAGGATCTCGATTTTGTTTTGTTTCTTTAAATAAAATGCTTCAAGCATTTAAAAAAGCAAGACTGATGACACTTAGAATTTTTTTTTCATGACACAGCATGAGCTTCTTTGGGGAAAGCAATGAAAACTGTACCTCATGAAACTAATGAACAATAGAAATACTTCTGGGTCAGGAAAATTAATAATAATCCTTCAGATGTGTATAGCACTTTACAAGTTATAAAGTAATTTCATAGTCAGTCTCTCATTTGAGTCTGGGAAGTAGACAACAGGAATATTAACATGCCCAATTTATAGATGAAGAAATGGAGGCTCACTCAGAAAGAGAAAGGAACCTGGTACATAATAATATGGTGAGGACAAATCACAGTCCCTCTGACCCTTAATTTCTACATTTGAGAAACAAGTATTTTACCTACAGTAAATGCTTAACAAATGCTTTTTTTTATTCATCTATCTCTTCATTCATTTACAAAAAAAATTGAGGGGGTTGAATACCTCAAATATCCCTTCCAGTACTATTTCTATAATCCTATGTTTAGCTTATCCTGGATAAGAGAAAGCTTATCAGCAAGATGATTCCTGTCATCTGAAATTGGAAAACTTAGAATGTGGAGGAGGATTTAAATTTGTTTTATTTGACCCCAGAAGAGTTATCTGAGAGTCATGAATGAAAGTTATAGGAAAGGGACCTGTATGTGCACGAATGTTTGTGGCAGCCCTTTTTGTAGTGGCTAGAAACTGGAAACTGAATGGATGTCCATCAGTTGGAGAATGGTTGAATAAATTGTGGTATATGAAAATTATGGAATATTACTGTTCTTTAAGAAATGACCAACAGGATAATTTCAGAAAGGCCTGGAGAGACTTACATGAACTGATGCTGAGTGAAATGAGCAGGACCAGGAGATCATTATATACTTCAACAACAATACTATATGATGACCAGTTCTGATGGATCAGGCCCTCCTCAGCACCGAGATCAACCAAATCATTTCTAATGGAGCAGTAATGAACTGAACTAGCTATGCCCAGAAAAGAACTCTGGGAGATGACTAAAACCATTACATTGAATTCCCTAATCCCTATATTTATGCACACCTGCATTTTGATTTCCTTCACAAGCTAATTGTACAATATTTCAGAGTCTGATTCTTTTTCTACAGCAAAATAACGTTTTGGTCAGGTATACTTATTGTGTATCTAATTTATATTTTAATATATTTAACATCTACTAGTCATCCTGCCATCTAGGGGAGGAGGTGGGGGGGTAAGAGGTGAAAAATTGGAACGAGGTTTGGCAATTGTTAATGCTGTAAAGTTACCCATGTATATATCCTGTAAATAAAAGGCTATTAAAAAAAATGAATGAAAGTTATAGAGAGGCCTGTGTTAACTCAACTTCATTAATAATTCCTAATAATTAATGTTGTTCAAAAGTAGAAACAGGTTTTTGGTGAGGTTGTTAGTTTACTATCACTGGATAGCTTCAAATGAAGGTCAAGTAATTTTTCTTTTTTTAATTTTTAACATTATAATTTTTTTAACTTTTGAGTTCTAAATTCTCTTTTCTTTTTCTATTGAGAAGGCAAAGAATATGATTATCAATTATAACTATGAAATCAGGCAAAATCTATTTCCTATTAGCATTGAAAAAAAGAAAGATAAGGAAAGTAAAAAAAAATATGATTCAATCTATACTCAGAGCTCATCAATTCTTTCTTTTTTAGATGGAAAGTTTTTTTTTTCATCATAGGTCCTTTAAAGTTTTCTTGGATTATTGTCTTGAGAAGAATGCCCAACTCTTTCAGAGTTAATCAGTGTTATAATATTGCTGATAACATATGCAATGTTCTGATTCTGTTCACTACACTTTGAATCTGGCTCATGTAGGTTTTCCTATTTTTTTTTTTCTGAAACTAACTGGTGACTATTTTTCACAGGTATTATAGACAGAATTCTAGCTGCAGTATGGATGAGACTTGATGAAGTCCCTTCCAGCTATGAAAGGTAATTATGATATTTGAGTTAGCTGAACTGAGACTAGAATCCAGCTCTCCTATAGCTGCCAGTGCAGTATTATTTCCATTACAAATTAGGCTACCTCTTTCAATTGTGTGCTCAGATCTCTGTGCTATAGGTTAACTTATTTTAGGACTCTTGAACTATAGTATAAATATTTCAAATCCTTAAGAACTAATATTCATCTGTGCTTCACATAGAATATGTTGAATGTAGAGAATAATGGAGAGCTGTCACCATTAAGAAGCAAGGCCACCTTAAATGTTTAATATGTAACAATTATGCACAGTGGACAGTACTGTCTCTGAAATCTAGACACCTGAGTTTAAATCAGGACTAGCTATGTGACCCTGGACAAACCACCTTAATCCTATTTGCCTCAGTTTTCTCATCTATAAAATCAACTGGAGAAGAAAATGGCAAATCATTTTAGTATATCTTTGCCAAGAGTATTCCAAATGGTGTCACAAAGAGTCACACAGGACTGAAAAAGAAAAAAAAAAAGATTGAATAACAACAAAAGCCAGTGAAATCTATGAGAGGAGGTAGGGATGAAACAAGCCAGGAGCAGCAAGACAAGGCGAGAAGTCAGCTGAGAAAGATTAAGGAAATAAGTCTTCAAGAGCATGAGTATAGCCCAGAGGACAGGAAATCTGTAAGACAAAAAAGGGCAAAAGACAAAGTGCAAATTTAAGCTATACCAAGAATAGGTTATAATTTCATTTCCCCTGTGACTCAGTTGAGGGTCAAAAAATCACCCCAAAAAAGAGACCCACATGTGCAAAAATGTTTGTGGCAACCCTTTTTGTAGTGGCAAGAAACTGGAAACTGAGTGGATGTCCATCAATTGGAGAATAGTTGAATAAGTTATGGTATATGAATGTTATGGAATATTATTGTTCTGTAAGAAATGACCAGCAGGGTGATTTCAGAGAGTCCTGGAGAGACTTACATGAACTGACGCTGAGTGAAATGAGCAGAACCAGGAGATCATTGTACATAGCAATAGCAATATTATATGATGATCAATTCGGATGAAAGTGGCTCTTTCCAAAACTGAGATGATTCAGGCCAGTTCCAATACTTTTGTGATGAAGAGAGCCACCTACACCCAGAGAGGGCTGTGGGAACTGATTGTGAACCACAACATAGCATTCTCACTCCTTTTGTTGTTGTTCGCTTGCATTTTGTTTTCTTACTCATTTTCATTCCTTTTTTATCTGATTTTTCTTATGCAGAAAGATAATTGTATAACTCTGTTTACATATATTGGATTTAACATATATTTTAACATGTATAACATAAACCCATCCATATGTTTTGTCCTCCAGACTCCTAAACTCTTTCCATTTACTCACTCATTTTTATACGCTACCTTAAATTTCATAAAGTACTTGTTTCCTAAAAACTAAAATAGATGGCTCCATTACTAAATCCTCCACTTTTATTTTCTTAACAAATGAGTACACTTAGGGTGACAGATGAAATAATTTATATGGTTTTACATTATCAAAAAAGTTCCAAAGCCTAGTTGTTTCTGACTCCAAGACTGGAAAGGGTCTTTGCACCGTTTAATCTTTCCTGAGCATGGAGAGTCACCAGAAGGAACTGTAGTGGCCATTTAGCTAAGGCCTTATTCTTTCTTCTTAATCCTCATTCACTGGTAGCCTTGCAAAAACAAACAAAATAAAACTGAACTGCCTAGGAGATCATGGGGAGTAGAGTGGATATAAGGAAGAAGAGAAGACAAACATTTATAAAGTGCCATTTATATGCTTAATAAATACTAGGCACTATACTAAGCATTTTATAAATATTATATCATTTCATTGGTGATGGAGTTGTGGAATGATTCAACCATTCAGGAGAGCAATTAGGAACTGTGCCCAAAGGGACTATCAAACTGTGCATACCCTTTGACCCAGAAGTGCCACTACTGGGTCTGAATCCCAAAGAAATCATAAAGTGGGAAAAGGATCCACACGTGCACAAACATTTGTAACAGCTCTATTTGTGATGGAAAAAGAATTGGAAAATTATTAAATGCCCATCATTTGGGGAATAGCTGAATAAATTATGTTATATGAAAATAATACAATATTTTTGTTCTATAAAAATTATGAACAGATTGATTTCAGAAAGGCCTGGAAAGATTTACATGAACTACTATTGAGTGAAATAAGTAGAACAAGGAAAATATTGTACAGAGCAACAGCAAGATTGTGCAATGATCAATTATGAAAGATCTGTTTTTTCTTTGTGGTTCAATGATCCAAGGCAATTCCAAAAAATAAAAGGAGCAGTTATCTCATAAAAAGGGGGATATGAAAATGCCATCCACATCCAGAGAGATAGAGAGATAGAGACTGAACATAAATCAATACATACTATATTCACTTTTTGTTTCTCTTTTTTGTGTGTGTGGTTTTTCCCTTTTGTTCTGATTTTTCTCTCCCAATATGATTCATATGGAAATGTATAAAAAATGAATGTACATGTAATCAAAAAAAATGTCATTTTTACATGTAACTGGAAAAAATAAAACTATAAATAAATGTCATTTGATCCTCACAGCAATCTTTAGAAGGAAGTGTTCTTAATATTCTCATTTTATGGATGAGTAAACTGAACTAGACAGAGATTAAGTGACTTGCCCATACAGAAGAATCTGAGGCTGGATTTAAACTAAGATCTTTCTGATTAGAGCTTCTTATGAAGGAAGATCATAGATTTAGAGGTGTAAGTGACCTTAGAATCCAATAGATGCAACCCCTTCATTTGATAGCTAAGGTAACTGAGGCACAGGCAGGTGAATGACTTACCAAAATCATACAGCTGGTCTGAAGTTAAGCTTGAACCCCAGCACTTCTGACCCAAGTCCAGTGACTTCACTGCTATATCATATTACCTCTCAGTCTTCCATTTGGTCCACATTCCCAATGGTGTATCTAGACAATAAACAAATACATTAGAGATAGTGTGATTAGTGGAGTGAACGTTCATTATATAAAGTCTATAAAATGAGGTGCTAAAGTAGATAAAGCATACTCTAAACTCCATGATCTTATGAATACTAATAGATTTAGATATCTGTTTCACTTCTAATTCATCAAAATACTTCTAGGTGTAATATCCCAATTAATATTCCTATAAAGGGGATAAGGTGAGTGTAACCATTCCCATTTATAGATGAGGAGACTGAGGCATAATCTTCCATCAGTTCATGAAGTTTGTTAATGACATAGATGGTTTTGGATCTCAGATATACAGTTCTTCATTTTTCACATGACACACTTAAAAATCAACATGATTTCAAATTGCTTGCCTTCTCAAGGAATGACAGGAAGGAATGAGAGAATTTAGAACTCAAAATTTTAAATGAATGATAAAAAATTTCCATGTAAATGAGAAATATTTGATCAAATGAATCATATTTATACAGATAAGTATGTATATATGCAGATAGACACATACTCCAATGTACTGCAATAATATGTGAATTCATGTATATGTCAAAATATGAAGGGGAAGTTTATGGGTAAATATCCTAAATGGAAACCTAGAATCGATTGAGCTATCATTTGGTTCAGGGGTTAAATTGGGGGCACTGGTGTAGTCACTAAAGAACTTATTTCCTGCTTTTGAATCAGAGTCCAAAATTACTTAACTCCCTATCGATGGCCCAATAGAATGAAATCTCCAACACATCTCCATGATGCATCATCTTTGTCTCAGTATTTGCTTGGTTGGAAAGAATGCTCTTATCCTGCTTAAGAACAGAAGGAAAGGTGATATAAGTTTATATTTCCTTACAAGTAACAAAATAAAATAAAAAGATGTCAACTGCAGGGGGAAAAGTAGAATTCCAATTTTAGCTCTTAGTTATCTACAAGGAAGCTGTACAACAGACTGGTCTCCTCACTGTTGTTCACACATTACAAGTCCCTTCTGACCATAATAATAGAATTCTTTGAGATTTGCAAGGCACTGTACAAATATTATCTCATTTTATCCTCACAACAACCCTGGGAAATAGATTTTATTATTTTCCACATTTTACAGAGGAGGAAATTAAAGAAGACAAGGTATAAATGAATTGAGCAGGATCATACAGCTAGTAAGTATCTGAGGTCAAATTTGAAATCAGTTTCCTATTACCCTCATATCACCTCATACTTTGTCCATCTGAAAGAATCAAAAAACCTTAAGAGTTTTTCAAGATGAATGTATTAAGTGTTTACTATATTCCAGAAATTGTTCTAAGAGATGACCCAAAAGACTGAAGGAATTATCTTGTCCATTATTATGTCTAGAGATCCCCTTTGCTGCATCCTGTGGTCAGATAGGCTTTATAGAAATACTTTCAGTAGGAGGAAGCTTACTTCTTCTTGCAGAAGAAGAATATTCCTAAAATAATGTAAGTGAGTCTTGTTATAACCACTGGTGGACAGTTCATATTAGGAAGTTCTTCCTAATATTAAACTAAAATCTACCTCTTTTTAAAAAATCTCTTGGATCTCTTGAATCTGGTTCTGGCATTTGGAGCCACAGAGGACAAGTTCAGTCATTTTTCTGTTTAATAGCTATTCAAAATGAAAAGACATTAATTCTGATTTTCAATCCCTATTACCCTTGGTAATCCAAGTCTATGTATTCTAGATTTCCTTAATCATTTCTCAATTGTCATAGTTTCAATCTGCTCATCATACTCAAGATGTTGATGTACTTCCCAAAATAAGACTTTTATACCTGAACAGCAGATGGGATGAGACCATAACTGACTAAAGTAAGAAGCAATAGTGTTTGATTTGAATTTTTATTCAATTATTCATACACTTAACACCTAATCTCTGTGCTAGATCTTTAGGAAGACATGGAACTTAGATAAGACATAATCACTGTGCTAGACCATTAGGAAGACATGGAATTTAGATAAAACATAATCCTTATGCTCAGTGAGTTTATAGTGCTGAAGGAGGATAAGGCACAACCCAGAAAACAACTGAAGTAAAAAATTAAAATATTATATGATAAATGCATTATAAAGTTTAAAAAATTGTACTATGATGTTGAAGAGGATTATGAAGTTTAGAGCTAGAAAAGACTTTCTTATTGTAGAGTAAAAAAGCTAGGGTTTTTTTGCTGGCCAAAATCCATCAGTCAGTTTGTTGCTAGAAAAAAAAAAAGTTTAATAAAGGCAGGAATGCTGGCTAAGCGATAGGCTACTTTTGTTTTGTCTAAAATTCATTTGCATGCTAGGCTAAAAAAGGATCTTGGGAATATCTACAGCTACAGTATATAATTATCCATAATGGTCTCCTTCCAAGTCATAAAGGCTGGAAAATTGGTTAATCTTGATTTAGGGTCATTCCACCTGAATTTTATTATGTGTGGTTGTTGCTGTGGTGGTGGTGATGGTGGTGGTTCTGATTGTAGTTGTTGTGGAGTCATGTCTGCTTCATGATCTCTTTGGGATTTTCTTGTAAAGATTATGGAATACTTTACCATTTCCTTCTTCAGATTATTTTTGCAGAGGTAGAAAATGAAGCAAATAGGAATAAGTGTCTAAGATCATAAAGTTAATAAGTATCCTGATTTGAAATCAGGAAGGTGAATCTTCCTGACTCCAGGCTGGACCTTCTATACACTGTATCACCTAGTGGCCTCTTGTGTAAAGTAGGTATGACTACAAAGCTATCACTTGAGTCTTACTGGGAATATATTATAGCTCTTATATATCCCACCAATCTGAAATGGCTAGTAGATAATTCTAAAGAGATGAGCCAAGAACTGGTTAGTATGGGATAATGCTCAGCAGAAATGACATAAACAGAAACTCCAAATACAACCACAGCAGCATTATATGCCACTAGCAGAGGAGCACCCACTAAAAACTATTATATCCAACAGCAACCATGAGTCAGTTATGCAGTTAATAAGCATTTAATAAGTGTCTACACTGAACTGAGTAAAGTCCCAGAGATACAAAGAAAAGCAAATTGTGTACCCTAGGTTTCTAGGGGGAAAATCTTCTGTTGCTACATTCTTATTATGCTATTAAACTTAATGCCTTTGCCCTGGACTAATTGTATCTTCCTAATAATCTGGGAAAGCAAGCACATTAATGGAGGTTCATAAGTTATGAATTTTAGACAATATTGACCCTCCATGTACTTAAACTTGGGGAGGCTGTTCTAGGGGTCCCATATGAAAGATGAGGAGAACTTCAGTTGTCATATAAATAATATAACCTAATTCTCTCATTTTACAGGTAAGAAAATTAAGTTCTCAAAAGGGGAAATGACCTGCTCAAGATTAAAGCAATACAAATACAACAGCTATTGAGACTTAAAAGAATACTGTGCTTGGTCCTGGGAAATTAAGTACTGGTGCCTAGTACCAAGCAGAAAAGCAGGAATTCAAATGCAGAGTTTTGGATTCTGTGTCTTGTGGACTTTTTTGAGACCTCAATTTCTATTGACATAACCTAAGTTGCTGTTAGATTTTTTTGGTTTTTGCTTTTGTTTTTTTTTTGTTTGTTTGTTTTGTTTATTTTTTTGCTTTGTGGGTTTTTCTCCCACCTTGGAGAGAGATTATAGTGCAAACAATGATACAGTTAGTTCATCAGCATCTCTTCGGGTGAAGGTGTGGGTAGAGAGAGGAAAAAGGGACTGGCTGGTTATTAATTGTTTCTCTGCTGCACTAGGCAGCCAGTTTTCTTTAGAAAAAGTTGACTGTCCCTCGTACTGCAATGGTTTTTTTGCAATTAAAGCCACTTTGAGCCAGGAGTTTGATTAATAGCTGGGAGGTTTCTCCTTTGCTGACGAAGGAGAAAAAGAGAAATCAGATAGGGAGAAGTCGGCTGCATCTGCTTAGCACAGGGCCAGGGTAATGTTCTTTCTAAAGAATGAGCCACAGCAATTTCCTCAGGAATAAAAGGAAAGAAAAATGCTAAAAAAATCCTTCAAAGACAGTAAAGTAACCAAACCACAAACAGATGTCTGCTCCTCCAGAGCAAAACAGGGAAGTTTGCCTTCTTTCCTGCTGCCAAGGTTAGAAGAAAATAACAATAATATACTATAAAATGAGAATTTAGAATTAGAAGAGGATGTAAAGCTTAGATAGTCCAACCCTCTCATTTTATAAACTGGGAAACAGAGGCTGAGCAAGATTAAGTGATATTTCTAAGGAGTATAAAGACAGAAAATATCTCAGAGTTTTAACTAGCATTCAATGAGTGAGATTTTGCCCCATGTAATGATGACAACCAGAAATGGAAGCTTTTCACATTTCCTCCCTATAGTGATCTCTTTAGCTAGGTAGACTATTGATCTGGGGACATAGGCCTTCAAATGGCATGTGAATTATGGCATGGATTATGAAGATAATCCTGTTTTCTAAATTTCTCTTTTTGCCCCACTCCTGCTCACACTCAGGCTTTGTATTTCTCCCATTCTAATCTCCTTCAGATTGAGAATATAGACCATTATCACCTCTAGATCCTGGAGTGACTATATTGTCCTTTCCACTAAAGTTCACCTTAATTTTTTCATTGTTCTTAATTGTTTTTATTTATTTTTTAGCCTTGGGTGAAATCATTCCTAATTATGACTCTATTTCAAAAAAGCAGCATAAGATTCAAACTCAAATTTTCTTACTACAATGTCACAATTCTACCCACTATCTATTCATATTTGGTTATTTACAATATACTTTTCTCCCAAACAGGTAAGGTAAGTAAGGTAAATTTTGCCAGTATCACTCACATTTTATAGCTGGAGAAACTGAGTTTTAATGAGGACAATTGACTTATCAAGTAATACAGATGGTATCACATGAAGTATTTGAATACAGATCTCCTAACGGAATCCCATGCTTTTTCCCCAATTCAATTCGATAGTTTTTAATAAGCATAAACCACTGTGCTAGGCACAGGTGGTAAAAAAGGAGCAGTACACCATTTTTCTTGGGGACTAGAGGGACAAAAATACAATATGTACACAGTTATACATTATACAAGGAAAATTGAGGAGAAATAAGAAACTAATAAGTGGTCATTATAGAGTAACAATTATGTTGAGCTTTGAAAATAAAATGGAGATCTGTAATGGAGATGAGAAACGAGTGCAATGCAAGTATGGGGAATTTTTATTCACATTCAGAAAGTTGAGAAATAAATGGTTAAGTTTGTGACACAGATATTAATTTATTTCCTTTGGAACCCAAAGTTCATGATGTACAGTAAGATAAAGTCAATAAATAAATTGAAGACAGATAATGGAGGGCCTTAAATACCAAACTGAAAAGTTTGTGTGTGTGTGTGTGTGTATGCATGTATGTGTTTTCTCTTGTAGGCAGTAAGTAGCCATTAAGGCTTTAGAGCAGGAGAATGACTGTTAGCTCTATGCTTTTCCACTAAGCCATGCTGATTAGTAGTTATAATTCAAATTTTTACAGTACCTTAAGGTAAATAAAATATTTTCCCTGTTCAACAAAGCACACCCATCCCCTCCCCCCCCACACACACACCCATTTTACAGGTGAGAGGTTGAGTTACAAAGTTAAAGGGCTTTGATCATATAGGACATGATCATATAGTACTGAGGGTTAGAAAAGGAACTTTTTTGTTTTGTGAAGTGACTTGCTGAGAGTATCACATAGTCAGCTAATAAGTGTCTGAGGTTGGACTGGTACTCAAGTCCTTCTGATTGCAAAGCTGGTGTTCTATCCACTACTCCACCTAGTTTCCTCACACTGGAAGAATTCAAACACAGTTTTCTCCTTACTTTCCTCTGTAACATGTCATTTTTTTTTTCTGACAAATATGTAAGTTCCTATGTGGGCTAATTTCTTTGTGCAAACAAATAAGTGCAAAAAGTAAAAGAACAATCATATCTAAGTGTCAGATTTATAAAGGAGCTGCTGTTATATCTCTCTCTACACAAATGCAAAAAGTAAGGCTCAAGAAAAATATTGCACTTTCTCAGGGTCCTATTGCCTTTTAGTGGCAAGGCTGGGATTGGAACATAGGCCCCATACATCCCCATGCAAAACTCCTTCTGCTATATCCCACCATCTACCATTTTTCCCCAGAGAGTTTATTTCACCTGTATGACCTCAAACTTTCAATAACACAAGTCATAATGGAGGGAAATCTCACCTATTTTATCACCATAGTTACCAAGATCGCAAGTTTAGATGCTATATTAGAATTAAGAACATGGTAATAATAGAAGCTAGGGAGGAGGGAAAGAAACAAAAAAATTCTAGTTCTCATCTCCCCCTTTAGCATCCTTCAGGGCAAATAGACCAGAGACAGTTTCCATTAAATTGCAAAGTTGGCATTTTTTAAAAAAAGAATTCAAATAATGATTTAAAATTGCTACCTTAGCCAGTTAACCCTCAAACAGCCCATCTCATTCTAAAACAATAAAAAGAAGGTTAAAAGAAAAATAACTGACCAATGTTACTATGGAAACCAAACTGGAAGGAAACTGAAAGTTAATTTAAGTTTTAGATGTATATTGAAACCAATCTGTATATAAAGACACAATCACTATTTATAGTCAGCTCTGAAATTCCTGCTGACTGTATTCTTCCAATCCTTCTTCAAGAATAACTTAGTTCCCACCTTATCCATGAAGCCTTCCATGATATATCAACCCATACTGATCTTTCTTTTTCTTTTTTTTTTTTTTTTTTTTGTATTGCACAATTAGCACATTAGTACACAGAGTCCTATTTCCTATTTACTCCATCACAGTAGGGAGAGCTCTAGACTTGGATTTGGGTCAATGCATTTGACTTCCAACTCATACATTCTGTATATATGTATGTGAATCTAGGCAAGTCATTCTGCATGAATCTAGGATCCTCATCTGTAATGAAGATGTTTGTATGATGACAATAATGCTTACAATAAAGCTCAAAATATTGACATCAAAGTGTTGGGAGGCTCTGTCAAACTGTCAAAATTATATATTGGAACTTAACATTCTATTTATCTACAATTCACAGTTTAATACTCTATTATGGCAGCAAACAAAGCAACTTAAAGAAAGTTGGGCCATGACACACTTCTCTACTACCTACCATCTAATACTGCTCTAAGAGCAACTGATTCAGAACTCAATAAACATTTAGAAGCAGTATGTATGGTACTGAAATGAAAGTTAAGAAACCTGGGCTCTTCTTGCCTATGAATTGATTGTTTGACCTTAGACAAGGCTCTTCCCTTCTCTCTTCATCAAAAAAAAAATGGATGAATATATTAGTCTTGATGATCCCAAAATTTTTTTTTTTCATTATTTCTAAAATTCCATGATAAACTATTGTCTCAGTTCTAGAAATGTCCCTTAGATTTATCTGCTTCCATGCTTTTCTCATGCCTCCCTTCACCCCTGAAATGTCCTCTTCTCTACTTATCTCCTTGGTCCTCCAGCTGCACTCCCTCTATGCAACTTTCCAAGACTGCTCTATAGCCTACAATCTCTGTCCAATATGCTCCTAAGCCAACTTATTTGGTCCTTCATATTCATTGACTTTTACTTTTAGGTATCTCTCTATATGTGTGGGTCTTTTGTCCATAACAAAACTATGAGACACTCCAAGGCAAAGACTTTTGTCTTATGCTTCTTTATTTCTCTTGTAAGTACCAAGCTCACAGTTGATGTTTGTCAATAGTAATGCTTATATTAACTCTGCTCCTACCAGATTTTCTCTTAACTACAAGTATGCTTGAAGTGATAAAAGTGGCAACAACAGTGTCCAGTGTGAAATGATATTGCTAATTGAACACTTCAGTTTTTATAATCCTTTAAGGTTTATAATGCTATGAAGCTGGTAGTGTAACTGCTATTTTCCATTTTTTTTACAGATAAAGATACCGAGATTTAGAGAGATTAAAGTGATTTGTTCAGGATCCTATAGCAGGTACAAGAACTGGGATTTGAATTCAGGTCTTCTGACTCCAAAATCAGTGGCTTTCTAATGTGTTGTTGGTGAAGTTGTGAATTGATCCAACCATTCTGGAGAGCAATTTGGAATTATATCCAAAGGGCTAACAAAGTGTGCATATACTTTGATCTAGCATTGTCTCTACTTGGTCTATGTCTCAAAGAAAAGACCCACATGTGCAAAAATGTTTGTAGCAGCACGTTTTGTACTAGAAATTGAATGGATGCCCATTACTTGGGGAATGGCTGAATTATTATGGTATATGAAGGTAATGGAATATTATAGTGCTATAAGAAATGATGAGCAGGCTGATTTCAGAAAGTCCTAGAGAGACTTATGTGAATTGATGCTAAATGAAGTGAGTGGAACCAAGAGAACATTGTATACAACAACAACAAGATTATGTGATTATTAATTGTGATGGACTTAGATCTTCTAAACAATGAAGTGATTCAAGGCAATTCCAATAGACTTGTGATGGAAAGAGCCATCTGTATCCAGAGAGAAAATTATGGAGATTGAATATGGATCAAAAATAGTATTTTCACCTTATTTTTTGTTTGTTGTTTGTTTTCTTTTTTCCTCATTTTTTCTTTCTTTCACCTTTTGATCTGATTTTTTTTGTGTGGCATGATGAATATGGAAATATGTTTAGAAGAACTGCTCATGTTTCACCTATACTGTTGTGCTTGCTGTCTATGGGAGGTAGTAGAAGGGAAGAGGAGAAAAAGTTGAAACAAGATTTTGCAAAAATGAACATAGAAAACTAATTTTTTCATGTATTTGGTCAAATAAAAAGCTATTAAAAAGCAAAAATTTAAAAAAAAATCAGTGTACTTTTTATTTTACCATACCATATCTTTGCAAGAGTGTAGGGAATTATAAAACTTATAATAAATCAGTAAGTTCATTTGGGTTATCTTTAGGCATTTCTATTCCTAAGTCAACTCACTGATGCATTTACTTTTTTTGAATTTCCAGTATATGAGTGCCTATGAGATACACCCTGATCTTCCTTGGCATATTTGAGCTCATCCTCAGGTCTCCCTGTTCAAATGAGCTTCCTGAATATAAAGAAAAATGATGCTATTGATCTGTGATCAGCAATGCATTGGCCTATTTTAAGAGGTAGAAAGGTGAAAGAATGAATTTGAAGTGGCCTATTATCACTCATGTCCTCTCAGTTTACATTTTTAACATAGTTGGTTAAATTTGGTATTGAAACTGTGACGGTGGTATATGACCAAAAAGATCTTAATTCTAATTTCAGCTCTATACTTCCTAGTCAAATGACTTTGGACAGTGTGATCTGGTAGATTTGAAGTTAGAAGACTTCAATTCAGATCCTGGGTCTCTTGCTTTTTATCTGTGGAATCTTAAGCAAGTCATTTAATTTCTCTGAGTTCTATTTTTCCAAATATATAAAATGAAGGCTTGAGAATAGATGACCATGATCTCCAAGATCTTTTTCAGTACAATGATTTTTGACAACTCCATTTTCCATTCAGTATTCTTTTTCCTCATTTCTGCAAAGGAGATATTACGGTAGGTTATCTCAAAGGTGTCATCCAGTTTTTAAAGTATGTCTAAAGTTATTTTCAACTTCAATAACTCATGATCCCTCAAACTGACCTAAACAAGGGTACCATTTGTATAATGCTTTAAGGTTTGCAAAACATTTTCTGTATTAGCTTATTTGATCTTCACAATACTGAGATGCAATTATTATCTTTACCAAGTCTGAGAGGTTAAATGACTTATTTAAAATCATGCACCTGGTAAGTGTCTGAAGAACTTGAATTCAGGTCTTCTTTATTATAAATCTAGCATTCTACACTCTGCAACCTAGCAATCTTCTTCCCCCTGGCATTTTAACTAGCTGAACTAACCAGACAGAAATTAGTTGTACATAAAACAAAATTCTTCAACAAAGATAAGGGGAATCAGATTGTATTCCCAAGAAACTTCCAGTGTGTCAGCTTCTGGCACTGGGTCACCCTGTTATTCCCCTCAGAAAACCAACTACTGCTTGTAGGGAAGCAAAGCTGGTTGAAGCCCTTTAGGAAGGTTGAAGTCACCTTGAGCCTGAATATTGGTGCTACTCAGAAGGCAGGAGACACTTCCCTTTGCTGCCCTGTCAGATCCACTTTGCATCAAAACCTCTTTATATGTCACAGAGTTATTAAAGTTGTGGATTGTGGCACTGTGTCAGTCTATGCTATACTTAAAGTGGGTCATTGAGAGTTCTCTCCCTTGCAAGTCCCAGGCTTCCTAAGGTCCCCATGTGGCCCATCCAAATTGTAAAAGCTCCTTCACATCTCATCCCGCTTCATTTTGGGGAGAGGAAAATAATATCAGCAATTATTTGGTTCTATTCAGTCACTTCAGTGGTAAATAATTTCTAACCACAGAATCCAAGGGGATCCTGTGTTCTCTTGCGGATTCTTTGTGCATGGAGGTCTGGCTTTTTTGAGTCTGTTTTGATTGCTGTCTTTTCATGGGCAGAACCCTGAATAGGAATGGAAAAATTGGCTCTGTGGAACCCATCCAGATTTCCCCTCCACTGTTTCTTTGCTTCAGTCTAGCCCAGTTTTCCTATAGGAAAGATCTCAGACAAAGAAATAAAGTATTCTACTTTGACAGTAAGGGGTCCTTAGAATAAAGGTGAAGGGGGGAGGGGACATGGGGAAGTGACATTGGTCACAGAGAGTTCGAAGTAAGAAGGATATTTTAGATCATATAATCTTTTATCCTCATATTAGAGATAAGCAAAAATGAGACCTAGACAAAGAAAATGACCATGGCAAGTTCAAATTAGTAGAAAGTAGCTGAAATAGGACTTGAGAACAAGTTTTCTCATTTCAAATCATCGGATCATCGATGTAAAGAGGACCTTAGAGATCATTTATTTCACCCTTCCTTTTACAGATGAGGAAAAAAGGGCCTAAAGAAGGCAAAGTAACAACTTGATCAAGTTTATCCTGGTAAGCAACTATCAAAACTGAGGGGCTTTTAAGATAATTTAATTCTCAAGTCTTCTCTGTTATCCAGAATTTTCAGGTCCTCCCCCTAAGTTAAAAGATTCACAGAATCTCAGTTCAAAATAAACCTCAGATGTCATCTAGTTCAATCAATACCTGCCTAAGAATCCTTCCACAAAACATCTAACAAGGGGTCATAGAACCTCAGCTTGAATCTTTAGTGAGTGGGAAATTGCTTCTCTCTAAATGAGTCAGTTTCCTTTGGAGAATTATACTGTTAGAAAGGCTTTGTTGTGGTGGCATTTTGTTGTTGTTGTTTGTTTTTGTTGTTTTTCTATTTCTTTCCAGCAGGAATCTAACTCTGTCATTTCTACCCTTTCTTTATAGTGATAGGGCCAAGAGACTCATCTTCAGTCATCCTGATCTAAATTTTGCCATTCATCCTGATTAATCTATTTTTCATTATATGATTCACCAGAGATCTTCTAAATAGTGATTTTTTCCCAATTACGTGTTAAAATAATTTTTAGCATTCATTTTTACAAAATTTTGAGTTCAAAATTTTTCTTCCTAACGCCCTTTTCCAACAATGGTAGGTAACTTGACAGGTGATGAATGTGTTGTGAAAGAAGAAACATGAACATTTAAAAAATATAAAAAAGAATAAAGTAAAAAATTTGCTTCAATCTGAATTCAGAATTCATCAGTTCTTTATCTGGATTTGGATAGCATTTTCTGTCACAAGTACTTTGTACTAATCTTGTATCATTTTGTTGCTGATAAGAGAGATGTCATTCATATTTGGTCATCATGGTATTTTAATAATACTGTTTATAGTGTTTTCCTTGTTCTACTCATTTTATTTTGTTTCAGTTTTTACCAGTTTTTCCATATCTTTTCTGAAATCTGCCTGTTCATAATATCTTATTGCACAATAATATTCCATTACCTTCATATACCACAGTTTTTTCAGCCACTCCTCAATTGATGGGCATCCCCTCAATTTTCAAATTTTTTCTTTTTTTTTTTTTTTTTTTATTTAATAGCCTTTAATTTACAGGATATATACATGGGTAACTTTACAGCATTAACAATTGCAAACCTCTTGTTCCAATTTTTCACCTCTTACCCCCCCACCCTCCCTAAATGGCAGGATGACCAGTAGATGTTAAATATATTAAAATATAACTTAGATACACAATAAGTATACATGACCAAAACATTATTTGCTGTACAAAAAGAATCAGACTCTGAATTATTGTACAATTAGCTTGTGAAGAAATCAAAGATGCAGGTGTGCATAAATATAGGGACACAGAATTCAATGTAATGGTTTTAGTCATCTCCCAGAGTTCTTTTCTGGGTATAGTTAGTTCAGTTCATTTCTGCTCCATTAGAAATGATTTGGTTGATCTTGTTGCTGAGGATGGCCTGATCCATCAGGACTAGTCATCATCTAGTATTGTTGTTGAAGTATATAATGATCTCCTGGTCCTGCTCATTTCACTTAGCATCAGTTCGTGTAAGTCTCTCAGGCCTTTCTGAAATCATCCTGTTGGTCATTTCTTACAGAACAGTAATATTCCATAATTTTCATATACCACATTTATTCAGCCATTCTCCAACTGATGGACATCCATTCAGTTTCAGTTTCTAGCCACTACAAAAGGGCTGCCACAAACATTCGTGCACATACAGGTCCCTTTCCTTCTTTATAATCTCTTTGGGATATAATCCCAGTAGTAACACTGCTGGATCAAAGGGTATGCACAGTTTGATAACTTTTGAGCATAGTTCCAAACTACTCTCCAAAATGGTTGGATTCGTTCAACTCCACCAACAATGAATCAATGTCCCAGTTTTCCCACATCCCCTCAACAATCATCATTATTTTTCCTGTCATCTTAGCCAATCTGACAGGTGTGTAGTGGTATCTTAGAGTTGTCTTAATTTGCATTTCTCTGATTAATAATGACTTGGAGCATCTTTTCATATGACTAGAAATAGTTTCAATTTCTTCATCTGAGAATTGTCTGTTCATATCCTTTGACCATTTTCAATTGGAGAATGGCTTGATTTTTATAAATTAGAGTTAATTCTCTATATATTTTGGAAATGAGGCCTTTATCAGAACCTTTGACTGTAAAATATTTTCCCAGTTTATTGCTTCCCTTCTAATCTTGTCTGCATTAGTTTTGTTTGTACAAAAACTTTTCAGTTTGGTATAATCGAAATTTTCTATTTTGTGATCAGTAATGATCTCTAGTTCTCTTTGGTCATAAAGACCTTCCCCTTCCACAGGTCTGAGAGGTAAACTATCCTATGTTCCTCTAATTTATTAATAATTTCATTCTTTATGCCTAGGTCATGAACCCATTTTGACCTTATCTTGGTGTCTGGCGTTAAGTATGGATCAATGCCTAGTTTCTGCCATATTAGTTTCCAATTTTTCCCAGCAATTTTATCAAACAGTAAGTTCTTATCCCAAAGCTGGGATCTTTGGGTTTATCAAAGACTAGGTTGCTATATTTGTTGACTGTTTTATCCTTGAACCTAATCTATTCCACTGATCAACTAATCTATTCCTTAGCCAATACCAAATAGTTTTGGTAACTGCTGCTCTATAGTATAGTTTTAGATCTGGTACAGCTAAGCCACCATCATTTGATTTTTTCATTAATTCCCTTGAAATTCTTGACCTTTTGTTTTCCATATGAACTTTGTTGTTATTTTTCTAGGTCATTAAAATAGTTTTTGGGAAGTCTGATTGGTATAGCGCTAAATAAATAGATTAGTTTAGGTAATATTGTCATCTTTATTATATTTGCTCGCCCTATCCAAGAGCATTTAATATTTTTCAATTGGTTAGATCAGACTTAATTTGTGTGAAAAGTGGTCTGTAATTTTGCTCATAAAGTTTCTGAGATTTCCCTTGGCAGATAGATTCCTAAATATTTTATATTATCAGTAGTTACTTTAAATGGAATTTCTCTTTGTAACTCTGACTGTTGGATTTTGTTAGTGATATATAAGAATGCTGATGACTTATGTGGGTTTATTTTATAACCAGCAACTTTGCTAAAGTTGTGGATTATTTCTAATAACTTTTAGCAGAATCTCTGGGGTTCTCTAAGTATACCATCATGTCATCGGCAAGAGTGATAATTTGGCTTCCTCATTGCCTATTCTTATTCCTTTAATCTCTTTCTCAGCTCTTATTGCTATAGCTAGCGTTTCTAATACAATATTAAATAGTAACGGTGATAGTGGGCAACCTTGTTTCACTCCAGATCTTATTGGGAATGGTTGCAGTTTGTCTCCATTACATATGATGCTTACTGATGGTTTTAAATAGATGCTGCTGATTATTTTAAGGAAAAGTCCATTTTATTCCTATACTCTCAAGTGTTTTTAATAGGAATGGATGTTGGATTTTATCAAATGCTTTTTCTGCATCTATTGAGATGATCATATGGTTTTGTTAATTTGGTTATTAACATGGCCAATTATATTGATAGTTTTCCTAATATTGAACCAGCCCTGCATTTCTGGTATAAATCCTACTTGATCATAGTGTATTATCTTGGAGATGATTTTCTGTAGTCTTTTGCTAATATCTTATTTAAGATTTTAGCATCAATATTCATTAGGGAGATTGGTCTATAATTTTCTTTCTCTGTTTTCAGCCTACCTGGTTTAGGTATCAGTACCATGTCTGTGTCATAGAAGGAATTTGGTAGGACTCCTTCATTCCCTATTTTATCAAATAATTTTATATAGCATTAGGGCCAATTGTTCTTTAAATGTTTGGTAAAATTCACATGTAAATCCATCTGGTCCTGGGATTTTTTCTTAGGGAGTTGTTTAATTGCCTGTTCTATTTCTTTTCTGAAATGGGACTATTCAAGCAATTTACTTCTTCCTCTGTTAGTCTGGGAAGTCTGTAGTTTTGGAGGTAGTCATCCATTTCACTTAGGTTATCAAATTTATTGGCATAAAGTTGAGCAAAATAACTCCTTATTATTTCTCTAATTTCCTCTTCATTGGTGGAAAGTTCTCCCTTTTCATTTTAAGACTACTAATTTCATTTTCCTCCCTCCTTTTCTAATCAGATTTACCAAAAGGCTTATCTATTTTATTGGCTTTTCATAGAACCAACTCTTAGTTTTATTAATTAGTTCAATGTTTTTTACTTTCAATATTTTAATTTCTCCTTTTAATTTTAGAATTTCCAATTTAGTATTTGATTGGGGGTTTTAATTTGGTCTTTTTAGTTTTTTAGTTTGCAAGCCCAATTCATTAATCTTTTCTTTCTCTGTTTTATTCAAGTAAGCCTCTAAGGATATAAAATTCCCTCTTATTACACTTTGGCTGCATCCCACAAATTTTGGTATGATGTCTCATCATTGTCATTATCTTGAGTGAAATTATTAATTGTATCTATAATTTGCTGCTTCACCCAATCATTCTTTAAGATGAGATTGTTTAGTTTCCAATTACTTTTTGGTCTATTTCCCCTAACTTTTTAGTTGAATGTAGTTTTTATTGCATCATGATCTGAAAAGAAAGCATTTACTATTTCTGCTTTCTTGCATTTAATTTTGAGGTCTTTATGTCCTAATATATGGTCAATTTTTGAATAGGTTCCATGAACTGCTGAGAGAAAGTATATTCCCTTCTATCTCCATTCAATTTTCTCCAAGATCCAACATACCTAATTTTTCTAATATTCTATTTACTTCTTTAATTTCTTTCTTATTTGTTTTGTGGTTTGATTTGTCTAATTCTGAGGTGCAAGGTTGAGATCTCCTACTATTACAGTTTTGTTGTCTATTTCTTCTTGCAACTCTCTTAACTATCCTTTAGGAAGTTAGTGCCATACCACTTGGTGCATATATGTTTAATATTGATATTGCTTGTTGTTTATGCTACCCTTTAGCAGGGTGTGTTACCTTCCTTATCTCTTTTAATTAGATCAATTTTTACTTTTGTGATCTGAGATAAGGATGCTACCCCTGCTTTTTGATTCACCTGAAGCATAATAGATTTTGCTCCAGCCTTTTACTTTTACTCTATAGCATCCCCTGCTTTAAATGTGTTTCTTGTAAACAACATATTGTAGGGTTCTGACTTTTGATCCAGTCTGCTATCTGCCTCCTCTTTATGGGGGAGTTCATCCATTACATTTACAGGTTAGAATTACTAAATCTGTATTTCCTGCCATCCTAATAACCCAGATTGTGCTTTACTTATTCTTCCTCCCCAACCCTCTTTCCCCCTTTTAAACTTATGTACCCCTCTTGTATCACGATGCTTATCCTCTTTATAATCCCTCCCTCCCCCCTTTGAGTCTTTCCCTTCCTTCCCTTATTACTCTTTTCTTTTCCCTTTTCCTCTCCCCGTTTTTTAATGAGGCGAGGAGAATTTTCTCTAAAACAAATGTCAATTATTTTTTCTTTGAGCCAACTCTGATGAGAGTAAGATTCACAATGTTCCTCCCCTCTCTAAATTCCCTCAGATATGATAAGTTTCCTTAGCCTCTTTGTGGGATGTGGTTCCCCTCTTTTTATCCCTCCTTCACCTTATTCTGCCATCATCCCTTTTCCATATCTACTTCCCTTTTTATGTTATATCAGTACAATCAAATTATACATGTATTCTTTTTGTATATCCACAACAGAAATACAATTCTCAAGAGTTATTTTTACCTTTTCTGCATCTCTTGAGTTCTATTCTTGGAGATCAAATTTTTGTTTAGTTCTGGTTTTCTTCAGAAACAAATGAATTCCATTTGTTTCATTAAATATCCATCTTCTTCCCTGGAAGAAAATGCTCAGCTTAGCTGGGTAGTTTATTCTTGGCTGCATCTCAAGTTCTTGTGCCTTTCGGAATATCATATTCCAGGCCCTTCTTTCCTTTAATGTAGAGGCAGCCAGATCTTGGGTGATCCTTATTGTGGCACCTCGGTATTTAAATGGTTTTGGCTGCTTGTAAAATTTTTTCCTTAATCTTATAGTTCTGAAATTTTGCCACAATATTCCTTGGGGTTTTTATTTTAGGGTTTCTTTCAGAAGGTGTTCGATGAATTCTTTCAATGCCTATTTTACCTTCTGATTCTATTACATCTGGGCAATTCTCTTTGATGATTTCTTGTAAAATAGTATCTAGGCTCTTTTTTCATCATAGTTTTCAGAAGTCCAATAATCCTCAGATTATCTCTCTAGATCTATTTTCCAAGTCTGTCGTTTTTGCAAGTAGATAATTCGTGGTTTTCCAGTTTGTCATTTTTTGTTTTGCTTGACTGATTCTTGCTGTCTCAATGAATCATTAGTTTCAATTTGTTCAGTTCTAATTTTAAAAATTATTTTCTTCAATAGCTTTTTACTTCTTTCTGTATATGTCAATTGAGGTTTTTGAATGTATTGTTTTGGTCTGTGGAATTTTTTTCCATTTCACTAATTTTTTTTTAGTGAATTATTTTCTTTCAATTCACAGATCCTACTTTCTTTCTGAGTTCTTTGTCTTTTCAAATCACAAATCCTACTTTGTAGTGAATTCTTTATTTTTTCCAATTCGTATTTAAGGAAGTTGTTGCTCTCTTGTAAAGGCTTCTCTTTCCTTTCCCATTTATCTCTAACTCTCTTTTGAGACTTTTAATGGCCTCTTCTTGGAGAGCATTATGTAAAGGAGGACAGTCTGATGCATTTTTGCTGTTTGAGTCTCTTCAGGTTTGCTGACCTGCTCTTTTTCTGCATAGAAGCTGTCGATTGTTCTTTTCATCTTTTTATTCATGTTTTAAAGCCTTTAGGGTGGGTCTCCTAGGCAAGGGGTTACCAGCTTCCTCTGCAGAATAGGGAGAGATGTAAACCGATTTCCGGCTCCAAGGTATGGGAGTGCTCTGTGTGAGAGTTTTCCTTCCCCAACAGGAGGTGGATTCAGCACTGGCCGAGCTATCAAATTGCTTAGTAGGGCTGAGTGGATTATCGATTGCCCTCGGCTAGAGACTAAGTGGTGAAAGTGTCACTGCCCAGGCCGGAGCCTCTTGTGGGACTGTGAGTATTAGCAGCTGAGTGCAGACGCAGACAGCCACAAACTCTGCCCAGTGTCTCTGCCTGATGCAAATCGGCCCTGGAAAAAAAAGCTCTATGGCCCCAAGCCGAGCTCCCCCCTGCAGATTGGAGGCTAACCGGGCTCGTCCTCCTGCCGTGCAGGATCACAACTGCCCCAAGGAAAAGCCCCTTACTGCGGGTTGGGGCTGCGGCGCTTGTGCTGAGATCTGTGCCTTCACCCTCGGTTTGAGACTCTCCTCGGACCTAATTTCTCTCCCAGTCTGCTGATCTCCCCCTGGCCCCGAACCAACCTTTTTGGCGAGACTGCAGATTTTTTCGGCTGGTGAGTTGTTCTACTTCTTATCTTTACGAATTGTAGCAGTCAAGACTATTTTTGAGGCTTGATATATTATTGATAAAGAGGGTAAGAGAAGAGCTTAGAAAGACGTGTGTGTCTTCTCCGCCATCTTGGCTCCGCCCCTTTCAAATTTTTTCTACCACAAAAAGGTTGCTGTAAATATTTTTGTACATGTAGGTATCCCCTTTTAATGATTTCTTTAGGATACAAACCTACGACTGGTATTGCTAGATCAAAGGTCATGCACCATTTGGTTGCTCTTTGGGCATAGTTCTAAATTGCTCTCCAGAATGGTTGAATCAGTTCATAATTCTACCATCAGTGCATTAATGTCCCAGTTTTTCCATATCTTCCCCAACATTCATCATTTCCTCTTTTTGTCATATTAGCTAATCTGATAGGTGTGATGCTTTAATTTGCATTTCTTTAATGAAAAGTTATTTAGACCATTTCTTCATATGCCTACAGATAGTTTTGAATTCTTCATCTGAAAAATGCCAGTTCATATACCTTGACCAATAATCAATTATGGAATGGCTTGTTCTCTTATAAATTTAACTGAGTTCTTTAAATATTTGAGAATGCAGCCTTTGTTAGAGATACTTGCTATAAAGATTGTTTTCCAGCTTTCTTTTTTCCATCTAATCTTAGTTGCATTGGTTTTGTTTGTATGAAATTTTTTTAATTTTAATATAATAAAAATTATCTATTTTACATAATGTTCTCTATCTTTTCTTTGATCATGAATTCTTCCCTTCCTCATAAATCTGACAGGTGAGTTATCCTTTGGTCTTCTAATTTGCTTATGGTATATCCTTTTATATCTAAATCATGCACCCATCTTGACCTCATCATGTAATAGAGTATGAAATTTTGGTCTTGGTCCGTGACTAGCTTATTCCCTGTTATTTTCCAGATTTCTCAGAAGTTTTTTTAATCAAATAATGAGTTCTTATTATTTCTTAGGCAATACAAGATAGTTTTGATAATTTCTGCTTTATAATATAGATTGAAATCTAGTACTGAGAAGCCAACTTCATTTGTTTGTTTGTTTTCATTAATTCCTTTGATATTCTTGACCTTTTGTTCTTCCAGATTAATTTTGTTGCTATTTTTTCTAATTTTATCAGATAATTGTTGATAGTTTAATTGGTGTGGAGCTGAATAAGTAAAATACTTCAAGCAGAATTATCATTTTTATTATATTGGCTCAGACTACTCATGAGTAATTTATTTCTCCAATTGTTTAGATCTGATTTTATTTATATGGAAAGTGTTTTGTAATTGTGTTCACATAATTCTTGGGTTTTGGCAGGTAGACTCCTAAGAATTTTATATTGTTTACAATTGCTTTTTTTTTTTTTTTGCTGAAGCAATTGGGTTAAGTGATTTGCCCAGGATCACACAGCTAGGAAGTGGTAAGTGTCTGAGACTAGATATGAACTCCGATCCTCCTGACTTCAGGGCTGGTGCTCTATCCACTGTGCCACCTAGATGCCCCCCTGCAATTACTTTTAATGGAATCTCTCCTATTTCTTGCTGCTGGGCTTTGTTGATCATATAAAGAAATGTTGATGACCTATGTGAGTTTATCTTATATCCTGCAACTTTGCTGTTATTAATTATTTCAAGTAGTTTCATAAGTGATTCTCTAAGATGTCATCATATCATCTGCAAAGAGTGATAGTTTTGTTTCCTCATTGCTTATTCTAATTCCTTCATTTTTTTTCTTTTCTTATTCCTATAACTAACCTTTCTAATACTATATTGAATAATAGTGGTGATAATGGGGAAATGATATTAGAAAGGCTTCTAGCTTATCCCCATTACAGACAATGCTTGTTGATTGTTTTAGTTAGATACTGCTTATCATTTTTTAAAGGAAAGTTCCATTTATTCTGCCTGAGAATTACCCAGGAAATATGATCTGTGGTTTTTCCCTGATAACAATGCCCCTTCAAAATTTCTTCTCTCTGGATTACATACTATCAAAATCTCAGGAGAACTGGTATGAATGATAATACATTGTGCAAATGAAGAGGGGAAAATGGGAAGAAAAGAAACAGTGAACATTTAGAAACAGGATGTGGAGAAGGGAACAATATGTAACAATTAAATGTTTATAGAAATTCCATAATAATATTTAACATTTCTGTAGTATTTTAGAGTGTGCAAAGCACTTTACATAGCTCATCTCTTTTGATTCTCACAACAAGCCTGGAAAGTAGATACTACTATTATCATTCCTGTTTTACAAATGAGAAAACTAAGGCTGAGGCATTTTGTGAAGCTAAAAAGTATGTAAAGTTAGTAATTTCAGTTCTTTTGACTTGAGAGTCAGATTTGTTACTTAAGGAGACTTTAAATATGTACTCCAGATTTCTGTTCTCATCATCCTGGGACCTGCTTCTGACCAAATGTCAACTGAATTTTTTTTTTACAAAGGAAGAGTAATATGTTGTACATATTTGGTGGAGAAAAATTTAAAAACAATGCCATGTAATTGCTGAAAAGGACTTTTTTGGATTGGTTCCAGACCTTTTTTGGAAGGAAATGTGGATAAAGGATCTTCAAGTAGTCAAAAAAGAGAAAAAGCCTGAATTCAGTTCCCTGAATCATGCACACAAATAAGAAATGGTCAGATACATTCCTTTACTTCTGTAGTGTAAAATCCTAGGAAATTTGAGACATTAACTCCACTAAATGAGATCATTCTTACTCTCTTCCTCCTTCCCTCCATCCCTTCCCCTCCTCTTTCTCCCTATAAGTCTTCCTCACTCTGTCTTTGTTTATGTCCATTTCTGTCTGTCCATCTATTTATCTCTCTCTCTGTTTTCCTTTGCAGCACTTCTTCTTCATTTGAGCTGTAATGTAATCTTTCCCCCAGGTGAATATACTATTTATTTGTATAGTTTTTGATATAGTCTAAATATACCAGGATCTCTTAAACTTTTTTTTTATTCACAACCCCCTTTTGCCAAGAGTTTTTACATGATGTCAGGTATACAGGTATACAAATCAAACATTTACCAATGATAATTTATAATTTCACAACTCTCCCAGTCAAGTATGAGACCCCACATGGGGTTATAAATCACAGTTTAAGAAACTGGGAATTATACAACTCTTTCACTCTCTGTTTGCTGCTTTATTTCAATGAATACATGCATTTTATCACTGTTTGCGATTTTTTTTTGGGGGGGGACCTAGTGTTTGATAGAGAGAGACATGAAGTATACCTCAGAGATTATTAGGATAAAGAATAGAGATTAAAAACTGAATATGTAATTTCACTGGTAGAGGGAACTTGCAGGTGAAGAAACGTATTCATAGAAAGGACTAGATCCCAAGATACAATTTTCCACTAAACCATAATGTCTTTCAATATATACAATTGAAAAAGATTAAGGTTATGAACAGGTTGGCTAAATATCTCCACCTTTGCAAAATAATTTGAATTAACTCTCTTGCAAAGAGAACTGAATTTTATTGGAGGGGGGAAAGGAACAGAGTAGAGGAGAAGATGAAGTGTACCTGCCTATGCTCAGAAGTGCTTTTTAATATCATATAGAACCCTGTACACATCAAAAATGTATAGTTGTACTCAGAGTATTCTGAAGCTATTCTCCTGGAATATCTAACAGAATGGTGAAATAAACCTGCAATGATATCATAAATCATCCAAGTTACTCAGCATCCCTGGGGGCATGGATATAGAAGAGGGTAAGAGCTTACCAATACCTCTTATAATTAAAAACCTGCTGGAATTAATGAGATGATGAACAAAAAAGGGCTTTGAAATGAACGAAGAGCTGTACAAGTACAATATTATTGTTACCTATTGCAAGTGTTTTCCTGCTCTCTTGGGATGAAAAAGAACTAATTCATGGTCCAGTGGTATTTTCACTGACCAGAGGAGCAAGGAAGAGAGAATGTATTTTAAAATAAGCAAAGATTCAAAGAAGCGAGTCTTTATTGTTTTATTTGTCATATACAGACCTAAGTGGGGAAACAGATTTTTATTTTTTTAATCCATACTGATTGAGTAGTTTTTTAATCTACCTATACTTTCCCCAAATAAGCTTTATATGCACAGTAAAAATAACACTGAACTAAAAGCAATACTTCCCACTTTTTAGTCCTTAATTCACTATGTAACCTTATACAAGTAATTCCATTCACCTGATAGATCCTCAGTTTCCTTATCTGTAAAATGAAAGAAGTATACTAGCTGATCTCAAAATCCTCTTTCAAATCCATACCAATATAATAGGAAAAGAAACCTCAGAACAGCACTTATTACAATCTAATCAGGACCAATCCATTGTCCTCTCAGTAATATATTCTGTGGTGAGTTTAGGGGATCTGGGAAAGAATGACTTGTCAGCTCTTTGGCCATGAACAATGACAAGGGAATTACTATAAATCCCACTCTTCATTTTGTACCCTCCAAAGGACTTAATTTTTTTTTCCTGAGAAAGGTTTCTTTTCATAAACACTGGCCTAGATTGTGAGTCATCTCTCCCTACCCATCTCCTCTTCCTTTCTCTATTTGTCAAAATCATAACTGAGAAAGAAATAAAAATGAACATGAGGTATTAAAAGGGAAAAAAAGAATGTAAGAAAGAAAAATAAGACCTGCTCACAGTGGGCATTTGTATCTGGCTGCCTTTCCCACTTGGGGAAATTTCACACAAATTCAATTACATTCTGCTTACCATTGCCATTGTACTTACAAAGTGCTTGAGTTTCTGAGATAAACATTTGGGTGTAAGAAAGTGGGAGGAAGTAAGATAATATCAGAGGAGAAGATGGGAGTCCATACTAGGTCTTGTCTTAGTGAAAGGCTAGATTTTGTTTTGAGACATGAAAGCTAGAGCTTCCCTACACTTTACTGTGGCAGCAAACAGAAAACTCTTTTACAGATCTACCCAGTTGTACTTCCCTCATTCTCATGATATTAGGTATAATTCTGATCTCAGGAAACTATGGTACATCTTGACTCTATCACAAACTAGCTGTGTGATCCTGGCAAAGCAATATTAATTCTTCCAGCTTTGACATCCTCATCTATAAATGGGAGCTAATATTATCATCATTGTCTTCCCTATAGGACTATTGTAAGGGTCAAATAAGATTGGGATTATAGGGATTATTTTTTAAATACACGATAGTTTTTTATTTTCCCAAATACATGCAAAGACAGTTTTCAACACTCACCTTTGCAAAACCTTGGGCTCTAAATTTTTCTCCCTCCCTCCCCCTCCCTCCCCTGGACAGCAAGAATCCAATATAGATTAAATTTGTGCAGTTCTTCTAAACATATTTCCATATTCATCGTGCTGTGAAAGAAAAGTCAAATCAAAATGGAAAAAAATACAAGAAAGAAAAAAAAGCAAATAAACCACAACAAAAAAGTTGAAAATACTATGCTTTGATCCATATTCAGTCTCCATAATTCTCTCTCTGGATATGGATGGTTGTTTCCATCACAAATCTATTGGAATTGCCTTGAATGACCTCATTGTTGAAAAGAGCCAAGTTCAGTGATTATTTTATGTCCATGATTTGATATATGAATGCAAGTAGTTATTATAGATTTTTCCTAGATATGCTCAGACAATGGCTAGATGACAACTTTTTTAAGTTTACTGAAGAGAAGACTTTTATTCAGGTTATGGTACAGGTGTCCCACCTCTCTTATGAAAATATATTTGTACAAAACAATATACTTATCAAAGTATGTATAGGATATATATACTTATCAAAGACGTTTTCTATTGTCATAGAGAACAGTGCATAGTCCAAACTGGAAAAAAAATAGAAAGTATTCCCAATAAATTGTTAAGTTCTCCAGTTGCTCCTGTTTATAGATGCTGTTGTGCTTATTGTATAAAACTCTGATATATTGCAGTACTTCTTAAATATGCTCCATAAAATCATTTAAAAGAATATGATTTACCTCTTCACAAAGGGGAAAAAAACAAATGGGTGGAAAATGCCTGTGTCTAGGATGATCAGAGATAGTGAATGGGGATATCCCACTATGTATATGCATGTATATGTCCAATCAACAGAGTCGAGAATTGAATAGGAAGAGTAAAAAAGGCTAGATTCGTTTTGGAAAATTATGCAGATTTAATACCAGTTCATTTAATACTAGAATTCTCCCTGAGACAAATATTAATGTTTTTCTAGGAATTATGAAATAGCAAATAGAAAGTGAGCCTTGAAATCAGACAAAATTTGGTTTCAAATTCTGCCTCTGACACATATGATCTTTGTAATCCTGGACAAATCACTTAATGTCTCAATGCTCCAGATAACTGAACTGAGACTATAAATTATACAGAAAGTACAAACTTGTGTCAATAGAAGGAGTTTCCTCATGTGGAATTTTTTATTCCACTGAAGTCAGAGGTACAGTTTCTATCCCATTCTTGTTTCATCAATAATGTTGAATATAGAGTATACCTTAAATTTTTAAGTATAAAATTTCTAAGTTTCTTAAAAAAACAAGGGACAGGTATGTGGTGATCACGAACAGAATAAAATATATTACCAATGAAGAATTCGAAAAGAGATGTATCACAAAATTGTTCTAAGTGAGATAAATGACTGCAAAAGTGGATCAGACATTTATTGATAATAAGGGATGGCCAGTCTATGTACTCTATCAGTACTGATTCAATATCAAGAGACCTAACAGGAGGCATTCTGAGTGGCCCATGGTGACAGCTTCACAGAAAGAAATAGACCAGTCTCATAAGACGAAAACAAATAAACAGAGTGTATTCTGCACCATTATAGGGAGTAAGCATCTCCATCAATGAGAACACAGATTCACCCACAAAGAACTGTGTAACCATGGACAAGTCCTTTCCACTCCCAGAGTCTATAAAATAAACAAGTTAGATTAGTTCCCCTTAAAGGAGAACACGAAGGATTTATTGTTATGAATAGAGAATTTTGGGGGAGGGTGAAGGAATAAAGTCGGACAGTGCATTGTAACCTGGAAAACTACAAGGATTTACAAAATTTCAGGTATTCCTTTTATAGTCAGAAGAATATGACTCAAATTCTAAAGAATAGTTGCACACTTTAGCTGAAGGATAGAGTTAATGAATGAGAGTAGTGGGTGACAAGTTGAGGATAAGATTGTTTGGAGCCTGGAATGCTAAAAGAACTTTGGACTTTATTTCAGAGCTGACATATATCCATATGTTAAGGGCTTTAACAGAAATTATACTAGCTTTTGCATTTCTAAATATCTTTAATATTTATGGAGCCACCTTGCCCACAACAGTATTTTGAGATAGCTAGTACAAAGATTATCACAGAGTAATTGACGTTTTAGTGATGAGGAATATTAGAGATCATCTAGCCCAACCCTTTCATTTTACAGATGAGGAAGCTGAGGTCCAGAAATGAAAAGTAACATGCCCCATATCACAAAAGTAATAATTAACAGAAACAATTCAAAACTAGTTTCCATTACTCCAGTTCCAGTCTTATCCCAATTTTAAAGATTTGTCACCTGGAAGGATGGCATGATAAGCACTATTGCAGAAAGCCTTTATGACTAACCATTCAACTTTTATAGCATCACATTTTCATAGAATCCATTTGCATGTTTTGGGATATTGTTTATAAAAGTTCTTAAATCTGTTCTTTGTCCAATGTCCAGCCTTACTGATTGGTAGGAAGCAACTTTTGAGAAGGAGAATTTTCTTTTTTCTATTATAGCTTTTTATTTACAAGATATATGCATGGGTAATTTTTCAGCATTGACCCTTGCAAAACATTCTGTTACAACTTTTCCCCTCCTTCCCCCCCCCACCTCCCCTAGATGGCAGGTAGACGAATACATGTTAAATATGTTAAAGTATATGTTAAATACAATATATGTATACATATCCATACAGTTGTTTTGCTGCACAAGAAAAATCGGACTTAGAAATAAGGTAAAAATAACCTGAGAAGGAAAACAAAAATGCAAGTGGACAAAAACAGAAAGAGTGGAAATTCTATGTTGTGGTTCACATTCATTTCCCATAGTTCTTTTGCTGGGTGTAGCTGATTCTCTTCATTATTGAACAAATGGAACTGATTTGATTCATCTCATTGTTGAAGAGACCCACATCCATCAGAATTGATCATCATATAGTATTGTTGTTGAAGTGTATAATGATCTCCTGGTTCAGTTCATTTCACTCAGCATCAGTTCATGTAAGTCTCTCCAGGTCTTTCTGAAATCATCCTTCTGGTCATTTCTTACAGAACAATAATATTCCATAACATTCATATACCACAACTTATTCAGCCATTCTCCAATTGATGGGCATCCATTCAATTTCCAGTTGAATATTCAATTAAAGAAAAAAAAAACTTTCACTTCAGCACAAATTTCCTATCCTGAGTTAGTAAAGTCCTAGGCTTTTTTTTTTTAACTTTCCCTGGGGTGTTTCAGAATTTTCAGAAATATTTCATATATGTCATTTTGAAATAAACTGTATAGATAAGAATAAGGCAATGAGCTAGAGAAAGAAGCAGTCTCTGGTACATTTTACCAGGGCCTTTTGTGTCATGAAAGAGCTTCTTATACCAGCATCATGACTTTCAAAGACTCAAAAGACTCTTGAGACAAAAACTGATTCTGGAATAAATGTTGAGACCTGCCCTACTTAAGACCATTGTTTTGTTCTGGAAGAGGATGTGACATCAGGAGGATGACGCCATAACTCGCAAGTGATTTATGTTTAAGTGAGAAACAGTTATACAAAGTCACTACCCTCACTATCTATGGTTAGATGCAGAAAATCATCTGTCTCTGGACAACCCAAGGGAAACCTGTGATGCACTGTGACTTGCAATGAAATAAACATCTGGAAGAATGTATCCCTGAGATTCCAGTCAGGATAAGAAGGATGACAACCACTGCCCCCTGTTAAGTGTTTTGGAGACCTGTAGGCAAGATGAAGCACTGCCCTTGGACAGAGATTCTTAACCTATTTTTGTGGGTGTCATGGACCTCTTTGGTAGCCTGATGAAACATATGGATCCAATCTCAGAGGATTTCTAAAATTCATAATTAAAAGAAATACTATATTTTATAGATTAATGAAACTAAAGATGTATACACAATGTGAGAATGTGTGTGTATTCCCTTCCCAATTCAAGTTTATGGACTCCCTGAAATCTATCTAGTAGAACACAAATTAAGAAATTCAGAATTGCAATAACCTTGAAGAGTGAGAATGGGTACTCCTTGATGGCCTGCAGAGAGCCTAATTAAGAGTCCCTTATTGAGTCAGTATCTGCAATGACTCCTACAAAGACATAACCTTAACTGACCAAGAACATGCAGGCTAATGGGAACAGGTTCCTCAAGTCACAGGCAAGTGTCTTTTCATTTTCTATGAATTTTGTTGAAACTCTATTTGCTTTTATTAATCTTTAAAACAAATTTCTCTAATTATTTAGAGATCACCATGTACTATGAATTTTCAAGGAAAGGTTGTCATAACACACTGGGTATTGTCAGAAAGTAGAGCAATGAGGGAGTAAGCTAGAGAAAAAGGGCCTCCTCCAAAATCGACCTTGGTCTTTTGTGGTATAAAAGAGCCTCTGCACAAGATTTGTAGAAAGGATGACAAACTATAACCTACTTACCTCACAGAATTATCCAATGATAATATAAAACATTTAAAGTTATGACTCACTACATTGATATTTCATTTCTTAGCATTATATGACTCAGAGCTAGAAGGGACTTTAAAGGTCATTTTGGCCAACAACCTGATTTTACAGAGGTAAAAATAATCATTGAGTCTTCATAACTACCCACAAGTTAGCTGTTGCAAGGATTATCCCCATTTTAGAGGTGAGGAAATAGGCTCAGAAAGCTGAAGTATTTTACTCACAATGGTCTTACACCTGATCATAGAAAAGTACTAATTCTTATTTTTAATGTTATCTCCTTCCAATAATACGACATGTCAAAGAGCAGCTATATGGTGCAGTGGATAGAGCACCAGTCCTGAGAACCTGAGTCAAGAGAACCTGAGTTCAGATCTGGACTCATATACTTAATACTTCCTAGCTTTGTGAACCTGGGCAAATCACTTAACTCCAATTAGCTCACCAAAAACAAACAAATAAACAAAAAAACAAATATGGCAAAATACATGAGTGCATGATAAACTGTAAAAATGTATTTATGAAAAAAAGTTGAGAATGACAATGAGAGTGAGGAAACTTGCCCCCTGGCTTATTCATATCACCTAGGAAAAATGTAGTGAAAAGATGAATTGGGGTCAGTGACATTCTAAGATTGATTTCTAAAATTCCTTCATGGTTTTATATAAGATTCCTAATAGCCCTAACATTTTATGTCTAATATTACATAGACAAAGATTCCTTCAAGCTCTAAATCTTATGTTTTAAAGTCCTTTCTACTGTAAACATCCTATAATCTATGTATGATGTAAGGAATTATCATTTATTGATTCTTGTGAAACTACTTAATTGATTTCCCAAATCATTTTTTAGAAACAAATTGTCACTAGGATTTAAGCATTTGACACTAGGAGGAATCTTAGAAATTAGTACAGGAAATAATAAGTACTAGATTTTGGAATCAAGACACTTGGAATAGAATCCTGACTGGTATTTTTGTGAGCTTGGATTAGTCACACTCTCAGTTTCTTCACTTACAAAATGGGGAGTGAGCCTCGATTAAATAATCAATTAAATTAATTAATTAAATTTATTAAATATTAAAGATTAAATAATCTGCAGTTGCTTCCAGGTCTATCATCATTCAGTTCAAATCACTGTGTGTGTGTATCCATCTGTCTCTCTCTCTGTCCCTCCATCTCTCTGTCTGTATCTCTTGTCTGTGTGTCTCTGTCCTTTTATCTTTTTCTCTCTTTGTCAGTCTCTGTTTCTGTGTACATCTCTCTGTCTTTCTGTGTGTCACTCTCTGTTTCTCCCTCTCCTCCTCCTTCTTCCCCTTCTTTTCCCCCTCCCTCCTTTCCTCTCTCCCTTCTTCTTCTTTCTCTAACTTCCCTCTCCCCTCTCTCTCTTGTCTTCTCTCTCCCTCCTTCTTTCTCTTACCAATGTGGAGGTCTGGAGAGATCAATGTCCTGACCATGGTCACACAAGAAATAATTAGCAGTCCATCACTGTTTCAGTCCCAGTTAATCAGTGCTAGGGGACATTGAGCCAATTTTCTGAGTCAGACTAAACTCCCTAGGCAGGATACAGAAGAAATGGAGGCAGAAAAAACAATGAAGGATTATTTTCAAAAATGGCCAGAGGTTTGGCCCCTGCCCTTATTTCAGGTAGGAAACCTTTGTGACCAGTGTTTACCACTGCTGAACTGTGCAACTGCTTCTGAGAATTCAGAGTTTCATAGCTAAGGCCCAGAACTCCTGAGTGCCAATCTTTAGATTAAAAATATAGCAGTAACAGAAAGGTCCCAAGAAAGATTCTGACAGAGCCCTGCGCCACTCAAATAAATCCACTTTGAAAGTGCTGACTTCGATCACCAGATGTCCTGGAGTTTCAGGGAGAAATTCTCTAGTTAACCCCACACTGAACAGTCAGAGAGAAAAATGAAAAAGACTATCCCCTTTGATGGTGAAATTAGATCAAATGGAAGAGGGTTTCACAGAATTATGGCCAAAAGATGATCTTATTAGAGTTGAACTTGTTTCCTGAAATGCTAAGAGCATATAATATTTAAATTCATATGATCATAGGATTTATAATTAGAAAATGTCTTTGAGATCATATAACCTAAGGGTCTTTAAACTGGAATCCATTTATACCTAACCATGGTCAGATTTCAAAGGATCATAAATTTGGATGAAGAAAAGTTAAACTTTTAACAAACCATTAACTAATATTTGAAATTTCTAAATATGAAAATAAGCAATAAACTCTAGTAGAATTAATAATATTGATAGGACTTTGTCAAAACTAGTTATCATGTATATTTTTATATCACATAGCTGTTGCATTTCTCAAAATATAATTTATGCTCATCAAAAGCACTACTTCAGAATAGTAGAATTATTAGACCCATCTCTGCATAATACTTGATTTCAGTTTTCTAGTCTAGAAACTGTATTTCAATATTATTGCTTTTCTTTGTAATTCTATGTACTTTATTTTATGCTAAATACATTGTTCAGAAAAAAGATCCATACTTTTCACCAAACTTTCCCAAAGAGTTAATCATATGAAAAAAATGAAAAATAAAAGGCTAAGAATCTAATCTAGCTCAACCTTCTCATTTTAAAGGAGATGGAACAATTTTACAGAAGTGAAAAGAGTTATTTAAAAAGATCATACAGTTTTAAATAACAAAGTCAATATTTGAACTCAAATTTATTTTGCTAATTTTTGCTTGCTTAAACTGGTGGATCTCTTGAGCATGTGAATTTTGGGCTTCTAAGGGAATCAGTTATCCTTACTAAGTTATGAACCAATATGACAAACCACCAAGTAGATGTGGAGTAAGAAGCAAGGCAGGGAAAAGGATGCCTCAGGAAGTACAAAATGTCTTAGGTAGAAAGTAGAGTAAGTCAAAGTTCATCAGTACATAAATGGATGAGCAATTAAATGAGTGAATCAGTAAATTAACACATGAATGAAGTTTTTGTTCTACTGTGTCATGTAGAAAGAGTATTGGACTTAGAAGTTGAGAAGACCTGTGTTAAAATACCATCTCTGACCCTTGCTAGGATTGTGACATAGGTTTACATAAATTATTTTATTCACAATATGTCAGACTTATTTGCAATGTGGAGATAAAAATACTGAGAAGACCTTTCTCAGTGTTGTGATGCTTTCCTCAAATGGAATCATGTATGTAATATGATTTGCAAAACAAAATCTGATATGTGAATGTCATTTATTATTATTGTAATTGTTATTATTACTATTACCTCAGGTAACTTCTCTCTATTACATGATGTGACAATGTCATGCAGGAAAGAGAGAATTGACTAGAGATTAAAAAGTCTAAGAGCCATCTCTAGATCTCTGATATTCATTTCTTCATTTCATGTGTTGTAATGAACACAGAACTAGAGTCAGGAAACTCTGAGACTGAATTCCATTTATGATAATTAAATCTGTGCAATTGATCCTCCCTGGGCCTTGGTTTCCTCATGTGTAAAATTAGGAAGAGGGAAGGAGATCAGACTTAGATAGATTCTATAATCCCTGCCATTTTAACATTTTGGGATCCTGTGATGCTTAATTTTTTATTCATCTTATTATAATTTCAGTCTTCTTTCCCACTTTAGTAAGTTCATTCTGGAGATGTCCACTGAATATTTCACAAGGGAGCAAAGTAGAAGATGCTTAAAATCATATCTTTAAATATATTAATCATGTCCAGGGCTACAGATAGAGGTGGGTGCAGTATAGTAGTTAGAAGATGAGGATATGTGTCTCCCAGTGATACACTGCTTTCAGCTTTCAAAAATTTAATTTGTATTAAATTGTAAACTTAATAATTTCATGTGAAAACTTTAAAATCACTCTGTTGAAAATGAAAATTAGAGGAGCCAAGAGGAGGAGGAAGAATCCAATTAGAGAAAGAGCTGTAAGCAGCTATGACATCACCTAGTTTTACTTCTTCAGGAAAGAGGCTCAGAGTATTATGTAACTTGCCTAACAAGACACAACTATTTGGATAAGGGATATGGATTAGACATGTGATTTGATTGTAAGAGGGAATTCCCAGATGAAAAAATTCCCTTTCTCAAAGAAGGTCAGCATCTTTGCAACTTATATTCTTTGAAAGTTGCCTGAAAACTTAAATGATTTGTTCAGGGTCACACAGCCAACATGTATCAGAGACAGTATTTGGTTTGTTTCTATTTTTAATAGAAAAAATAAAAATCTTAATAAAAGAATAATAAATTAAAATATTTTCATGTCCTGACAATATAATGCTCTAAAAACCCAACTCTATACTTTTTCCATCCAGAACTGTAGAAAGAACCATAGTCATACAAGGAACCTTGGATATCACTCTCATTTTACTGATTAGGAAAAAAGAAATCCAGATTGGGAAAGTGACTTTCCTAAGAACTCTTAATTCTTCAATCGGTGCTTAAAGATTAAATTTAAGTTGGTGATCATGAGATCGTTGCTCCCTTCCCTCACTTGAGGCATAAGCACTAGGTTCTCCCATAGTCATATGCCCACTAGAGATGGATTATTAGCCAATTGCATGTATTTCTACTTACTGCTCAGGTACATAACTCTCTGAGAGTGATACCCCCCAAATCTCAAATGGCTATTATAGTGTCCATCAGTCTTGTTGTTGGACTTTTTTGTACATTCTGCATGTCCTTACCAAGCTATCTTAGTTAGTTAGGTGGTAGCCGTAGACAGGTGGCTATAACTGAAGTCAGAAAGACTTGAATTCAAATTCTGCCTCAGACCTGAACTATCTGTGTGGTCTTAGGCAAGTTACTTCCACTTTCAGCTTCAGTTTCTCAATCTGTGAAGTGGAGCACATATCTTGCATCATTCTCTTGAGGCTCAAATGACATTTTTGTAAAACACTTTGTAAACCTAAAACTATATGTTAATGCTACCCATTTTAATCAGTCAGGAGAATGGTCAACAAGCATTTATTAAACATTTACTATGCTCCAGGCACTATGCCAAACCCTGGAGTTACAAAAGGGGGAAAAAAAAACATACACACACAAAAGGAAAGGATAAAATACAAAACACTCCCTGTCCACAAGGAGAACACATCTAATAGAAGAAACAAGATGAAGATAAATAGTATATATAAATTTTGTATGTGTGTATCTGTGTGTGTAAATCTGTTAAATCTCATTAAAAATATAAGATATATCAAGCAGAGGGAGTGCATTAATTAGAATCTTGGATGGATATACAAGTGAATGGGGGGTAGGGAGGAGAAGAAGGGATAAATCTTCCTGAAGAAAAATGGAATATAAACTAAATCTTGGAGGAAGCCACAGAAACCAAGAGAAAAGAGGAAGATCATTCTAGGCATGCAACAAGGAAATAGAATACATGTGTGACAAACAGAAAGTAGGGCAATGTAGTGAGATCATAGAATATATGGAAAGGAAATAAAGTATGAGAAGCCAGGAAAGATAGAAAGGGCCAAGGTATTAAAAACTTAAAAAACTAAAATTATTTTTATTTGATCCTATTAATGGAGACACAGTCGAGACTACTGAATAGGAGAGGGACATGATTTGACCCATGCTTTAGGAAAAGTATTTGGTAAAAAAAAATATCACTTTGGAAGTTGAGAGAAGGACGTTAGCAAAAGCCCCAGGATACAACATCAAATTCAGACCTGACCAATGATGTTTTTAATTTAAAATTAATTAACATCCTCTAGCATTTCTAATAAAGAAATTAATAATCTAAACTAGACTTCCCTTAAAAATCAAGTTGTTGACATTATTATTGTCTTCCATATATAAACCCAAGTTTTCCAGAAAACTCCAGGCTTCTTACTTATCACTAATAATAAGCATCATCACTATTTCATTTGCTGAAGGACTCTTCTCCTCTGCATCCTTCTCCCATTGCACCCTCCTACAGGGCAAAGGTTGATGTAAGATAACCAGCATTCACATTTTCAGACTTGTATTTATTATTGAACCTGCTATTTACATTGTGGTTCTGTGCTAAGTAGGCATGGACATATAAAGAAGAATAAGACACAGTCCCTAACCTCAAGGTGTTGAAAATATGGTAAATTATAAAATTGTAAGCACAATTATTCGAGAGAGAAAGAAATTATAACATTAGAAAATAACATATATGGTACACATGCAAGTCAAATATAAATATTTTATAGAGTTAGAATCATAATCATAAAATGATAAAAATTAAGAAGTTTACTCTTTTACCACTGAACATGAAATCTTGACAAAGTAGACAATTTTGAATGATTGAATGAATCAATACTAATTTTCTCTAGATCAGTCTCTCTCTGTAAGAAAAGAGATGAATGATTAATGGTAATGGTCGGAGACAATATAGAAAAAGGCAGATGTGTGTTTATATGTGTGTATACATATATACATAATACTACAAATGTGTGCACATATATGTATAAGAAAAGGGCATATGTATGCATAATAAAGCTTAAATTATGACAGGACTTGATCTATTTTTCCTCTATAGTTTAGAACCTCTGCCCTATCCTAAGTCAGTTGAGAAATATCACATGTAAAGCAGTCAGGACATCTAGATTCCAATCTCATCCTACTTTGTTAAACCCCTGGGAAAGCCACTTCACTTTTATGGATGAGTTTTCTCCTTGGTACACGAGAAGAGACTTTATGAGCTCTTATGATCCATGTATTAAGGGCTTTTCTAGCTCTTACCTTCTGCCTCCTCATTCCCTTTAACTATTTTACAAGATGTCCTTAGGCTCCTTCCAGTCAGGACATCCTCTGTCCTAAATCTCAATCCAGCTATGATATTCTATAATCTAAAGCCCCTTCCAGCTGTGATGATCCATGATATAAGACCCCTTCAGGCTTTGGCTTGCTATGTCCTAAGAAACTGTCTAGCTTCAGCTTTCTATATCCAAAGGACCCTTCACGTGATAGTTCCTAAACACTCTTCTTGCTCACATTTTATGTACGAAGCTCTCTTTTGGCTGTGACATACTCTGCTCCAAGGTTCCTTCCATCTCTAGCCCTCTATAACTCTCATTTCTAACCGTGCATATCAGGGAGTGGGCACTGATGATTCGGGAAATGAAGTTCAAAGGCAAATATCAAGGTTTGGGGATTGCTTTCACTGTAGCAATTACCTGACACTGGCATTGAGGGAGATTTCAGTGGAGGTTATTTGAGGACAGGTCTGGCCAAGTCATTACATGCAAGTTGGAATATTGCATTTGCCTGGAAAAGGAAGAGGGGTTGGCAAGGGGTTGGCTAAGATTTAATTGTCTATTGAGTGGGTTTGTTAGTAATACAAAACAAGCCTTTCTCCTCAAAACTTGGGTTTAATATTCAACAAAGTGCTTAGCATATAAACATCATGTCTTTTCTAAACTCCTATTGTCATTCCCAGAAATGCTTGCAGTCATTCAGACACCCGTTATTTTATAATTATAATCAAGCATCTTAGGACAGAGTGATTTGTACCCAAAATACATTTATATTGGGAATTGTATGCTACTGAGCACAATTACAGCAATATGTTTGGGGCCATACAATTCAAGGCTCATACAATCTAAGCCTTTTATTTCTACTTGGATAGAATGAGATTTGCCAGCCTTTACTGTCTATTCTGGGTTCTTGTTTCCCCTTGTGGGTGGTTCCTTCAGAACTTAGGACAAGAACTGCATCAGCAAATTCTACTGGTGATTTCAAAAATTATCAGTTCTTTAATAAAGAGGTCAACAAAGTTACCTACCAGTTTAACTCAGAATGATTCTCCCTGTTCTCAAGAGGCAAGGATGTTGAAATTTAAAGACATAGACTAAGTCAAAAGAAAAATGTCTATTCCAAGCTCTTTGATGACATCACTTAGCCTCTCTGAGACTCAGTTTCCACATAAGTAAAATCAAATGGGTCAGATTAGTTTTGAAGGCCTTCTCCAGATGTCATGAGTATCATTTTATTACTCTGCTTCAGAGGCTTCCTTTATTCAATCATCATTAATTTACATCTTTATCCAGGAGGTATGGATCCCCATTTTTCTATGATTATTCTAATAAACAAGGAATATTCTCATACAGATGTTTGACTCCATAAGTATGGAGTTGCAATCAAAGACTTAGAAAGCTAAATTATCTACAACCTTGTTTCTTCTTGTCAGGGGGTCATCGAAATTCAATTTAGCTTTTTATATCCAAAGGATTCTTCACATTATAATTCCTAAATACATTTCCTACATGCATTTCATGTGCAAAGTTCCCTTTCAGGTATGACATAGTATCCACTATGGTTCCTTCCAGATCTAACCTTCTATAACTTTCATTGCTAACAATGCATATCAGGTAGTGGATGCTGCTGATAATTCAGGAAATGAAGTTCAAAGGCAAAATATCAAGGCTTGCAGATTGCTTTTACTGTAGCAATTACTTGACACTGGCATTGAGGGATATTTCAGTGGGAACATTTCACTATTTGTGTCTGAGGTCCTGTGTTAAAACCACATGAAGCTCTGTGATCCACAGTGAGATTTGGATTGCATTTTGGACTGAGATAAAGAAATCTAATATATCCGATTTAATGACAATAAACATTACTAGAATAAGGAAACAAAAAAAAAGTAGCAAAATATTTATTCAATGTAAACTAAGAAACCTTTTTTCTTCCTTTTCACTCTGACATCTGTGGGCTCAGAATTCTTCCAACAGCCCTTCATCAACATCATATTGCCTTGCTTTTTCATTGCTGTTTGTTATTTCATGTTAACTCTCTTTATAAATCCAGAGCTCTATAAATTGGAAATTTTGACAGCCTCTGGAACTTACCCAACTCTCTCCCTTCCATACCTTTTCTCATCCTTTTCCCCATTGCTAGAACTCCCTCACTCATATGCACATAATACTATCTCAGAGTTGAAAAGAACACCAAAATTATCTAGTTCAAAATAATCCTGCCCAAGAAATCCTTTCTAACACATACCCAATTTGACATCTGCCTTTTACTTGGATAACTATTTTGAAAGAATCCACTATATATCAACTTGGCCCATTTATTTTAGTTACCTTTAATTGTTTTGGAATTTTTGTATATACATATATTATTTTTTTCTGAAATGTACCTCCTTGCAACTTGTACTCTTACACATATTTCTGCCCTCTGGGACCAAAAAGAACAAATCTATTTTTTTAACCTCATATTAGCTCTTCAAATATTTGAAAATAGTTACATAGCTTTTTCTATCCCACTTTCCCTCTTCAACAGAATAAATGTCTAGTTCCTTTGTTTTTTGATATCCACTCATTTCAGTTGTGTCCTCTACTGACCCCATTTGAAATTTTCTTGGCAAATATATTGGAGTTGTTTACAATTTCCTTTTCCATTTCCTTTTGCAAATGAGGAAGCTAAAACAAACATGCTTAAATGACTTGCCCAAGGTCATACAGTGAGTAAGTGCCCAGGGCCAGATTTGAACTCACAAAAATGAGTCTGCCTAACTCCAGGCCTAGCATTTCATCCACTCCACCACCTAGCTGCAGTACATTAATTTTATGCCATCAAATGGCATGATTTGGGGTCTATTCACCATCCTAGATAATTTCCTTTGGGCATCTTCCAATTAATTAATGTTCTTTCTTAAATATGATGTGGAGATGTGAGCATAGCATTCTGGATATGGCATGAGTTAATAGGGCTATCAACTCCCTGCACACAATTCCATTTTAGACTAACATTTTGTAAATTTTATTGACAACTATATCACACTGTTGACGAATATTGAGTTTGAAATCCATTATCTACCAATGCTCCATATTAGACTCATAAATATATTTTTTGAATTCAAGAGTATATTTACTCTTGTTAAGCATCATCTTATTGCATGAAAATTGGTCTAGTCTTTCAAGATCTTTTAGAGTTCATTAACTAATACTCCTATCTTTTTATCATTTTCAAATTTGATAAACATGTCATCTGTTCCTTCACCAAAATCACTGATAAAAATACCAACCAGCTAAGTATTTTGCAATAGAATTCTCCTTCCATATTTACATTTAATACTTAATTAAATTAAATACTATGTTGAGGGGGTTCCAATTATTGAACTAGTTTTGAATGTTTTGTATTGTGCCTAAGAACAATATAAGCAAATCTATTCAAATGCTTTCTTAAAATCTTAAAGAAAACAAAAATTTGAAATATTAAGCATATATACACACGTATATATTATATACAATGTGTATGTGTAAATATGTATATGTACATAAACATACATTTCTTCTGATCTACATATATAGATGTCATACATATCAAAAATGGAAAAAATAATCTTGCCTTATAATAGACTTAGCTTGTTGTTCAGTCATGTCTAACTCTTTCATGATGCATTTTTTATTGTTGATAGTAGGTTGGTTGTTTTGTTTTTGATTTTTCTTGTGTTTTTTATTTGTTTTTGGCAAAGATACCTCTCTAGCTTATTTTAAAAGATGAGGAAACTGAGACAAATAGGGTCAAAAGAACTGTACAGGATCACTCAGCTAGTAAATGTCTTAGCTAGAGGAATCTTACTGACTCAGATCCAGCACTCTATCCACCAAGCCATCTAACTATCCTGTAGACAAAGTTACCATCATCATAGATTTAGAGGTATAGGAGACATTAGATGGTCATCCATTCCAATCCCTTTATCATATAGATGAGGACCCTAAGACCCAGAGAAGTGATGCAATTTGAAGGTTTCTAATGAGGACGTAATAGCTTTTTGTGATTTTTCCATTTCTTTAGTAGATGTTTACTAGCCATTTTTTGACAATGAATTCTAGAATGTTGCCAGTAACAGAAGTCAAATTTATTTTATGTTAATTGGTGAACTTATTTTTTAAAGCAGAATTTTTGTGCTTTTTCCAAACTAGTAAGATATCTTGGGTGACCTATTTTACTTCAATTTTTTATGTCATTTTCAAATTAAAACCATTATTCTTCACCTAAATGTTTTGAATCAATAATATCAAAATCAAATCAACATAATGGAGTCCCTTAATCCATTCATAAAGATTCTTTTGGGTTTAATGTTGACGTAACATTTTATTTTTTGAAATATTTCCTAATTACATTTTAATCTGCTTTGGGGTATATTGGGAAATGCTATGGACACTTGGGGAAAATCTATTTCATCCACTTCTTGTATTCTATTTTTTTAAAGTTTGTATTAAGTATTAACTTTCAGAGTTTAAGTGGTAGTTGTGATTTCTAGTTTTCATCCTTGTATTAGGATATCAGATTCAACTTATTTGTTGCCATTATGCTGTATATATGTGCGTAGGTAGCTGAGGCCATGGATTTATTGCTGGGTCCTTTCTGGGATACTGCCTCTTGAATTTCTAATCATTAATATTCTTATTTTCTTCCTATATTAGAACTTTCTATGGCATCTAACTTAATGTAAGCAGGGGGTTTTTGTGTTTGTTTTTGTTGTTGTTTTTTGTCTTCCCCTTCATTTTCAGCTTAAAATATTTTGATTAAATTTTTAAGATGAAAATAAATTATTGTTAATTTTATAGGTTACATCCCTGATCAATAATACCTCATTCCTCTGTTTTAAGACATGGTCCAGAAATCTAAATCCCATTTCTAGATAGTCTTCTCAACCAACTGCTCATTTTCCAATACAGTTGTTTCTGTAGCTCATCTTTGACAACAATGACTGAAATATCATTTATGCTTCTGAGGTCTTCAATTTATTGCCCAAGACTTCATAATCCTTCGCAATGATTTCTTTACTCACATGACTCAATCAATCTAATAACCATCAGGTCTGACAAATATTGGGAGGTTCAAGTAGAACTCATTATCTTTTCCCCAAAACCTTTCTCTTTTCTGAACTTTTCCTATTACTGTTAACAGCACCATCATGTTCCCAGGCCCATCTAATTTCTCATCCTCAATGTCATCTCTGACTCCATACTTTTACTTATCCAATATATCCAACTAGCAAATCTTGTTGTATCTACCTTCAAAAAAATAGGTATATATTCCCTTTACTACATTCAGAGTCACCATTCTAATTCAGTTCCTTGTCACTTCTTTTTTAGCCTAATTTAATAACTGTTCTCCCTGCCTCAATTTATTTCTCTCTCCAATCCATCCTTCATTCAGTTACTAAAGTAGTTTTCCTAAAGCTTAGTTCTGACCATATCACCCATTTATTCAATGAACTCCTTTGGTTCTGTACTATCTTCTACATCAAATAACAATTGAACAATTTGAAATTAAATTTTTTTTTAATAATCTGGATCATTCTTTACTTTCCACTCTTTTTGCACTTTTTTCCTTTCAAAGTTTTTGGCAATCAAACCATATTAATCTATATTCAGTTCCCTTAAAGTAATATCCCATCTCTCATCCTTATCCCTGTCTCCCATTCCTGGAAGAAATGTTCTCCTTCCCTCAACATGCCTTTTAATTAACTGCCACTACTACTTGGAATGATTTCTCTTATTATCTCTAGCTCTTAGAATCTCTGGTTTTAATATTCATTTCAAAGTGGCACCATTTGTAGAAGGCAGTCCCTGTATCACCCTACCTACAAAGGAAGCTTTGCTTTAAGATTAGTTTTCAACTATTCTGTATGTATCCTAATTACTTATTTCTTCATGTTATCTTCCCCATTAGAATTTCAGTTCCTTGAGGGCAAAGGCTGTTTTTTGTTTGTGCATGTTTAGCAGCTTATCCTTGTGCCTAGCACATAATTAGTTCTTAATAAATGTTTGTTGAATGAAGGATTGATTTATAGGGTACATAGGTCAGGATAAAATGCACCTATTTATAGTTATTATTATATTAATAAATATTTGCCTTAGTACTCCTCATGAGGGAAATAAAAATCACTAATATCTTTTTGATCATCTATCTGGTACTGAATGGCCTCTAATTTGACAGTGTTTGTAGATTCATACCATTCTTTGGAGGATAACTCTTACTTCCTTTTTCAGTAAAAGTTTTATCACTAATATTAAGATCTATAATTTCAAGGGTTTTTCTTGATTTTCTTTTAATTTTTTAAAATTTATTTAAAAAAAACAAAAAGAAAAAATAAAAGTAGAAAAGGAATATAAAACAAAATAAAACAAAACACAAAAGAACATTGTCATGTGCCCAGCCAAACATCAGGGAGGATTCAAAATCTAAAACAACAAATTAACAATTCAAGAAAGTATGTATATATTAGTAGAAGAAATTATATTCATGAGTGTCCATCTTTCCTTTGCTTCCTTGTAAATTGCTCTTTTGTTCTCTGCTGCTCATCTTTTTTACTTTATTCTTTTGTCCTCCCCATCCTCCCCATCCCCACCCCCAAAGAGGCTATAGTTAAGAAAGGATGTATTTATGTATACATATATAGATATACACATACACATACACACACATATACACATATCTTTCCTATCCCTGCTGAGTCTTTGCTTTAATTATGCTCCTTAACTTGTCTTGCTATTATTTAATCTCCTCCCCTCCATAGATCCCTCCTTTATTTTCTTCCCTCACTCTTTCTTTCCCTCTCCACAGCCCCCTCCCTTCTTATTTGTTTATAGATTTTGGAGGGTGCTATATCCTTATGGTTGTGTTGTGTTGCCTTTTTAACCTATTCTCAATGTGAATAGGTTTTAAGAACTAAAAGCCCTCCTCCCCCCTAATGCCTCTGTCTATTCTTCCTCTGTGCCTCATGTCTATAATATGGCTTTTTTTACCTTAATTCTGCCCCAATCTTTCTTTTGAGCTGCAGTATTGTTGATGTCAATCTTAAACATATGGTACACATTTCTCATCTAAAAAAATACAAAAACAATTTGTCCATGTTGAGTTCCTTGAAATTGATATTTCCTTTGATATTGGCTCTTATATGTTAAATTTTCTATTTAAGATTGGGTCTGGTTGATAAAAAGTCCTGAAAATCTGCAAGTTTGTTGAATGTACCTTTTTTTTTTCTCATTCAACATTTTCATTTTTCTGGATAGGATATTTTTGCCACAAGCCTAGTTTTTTTTTTTTTTTTGATGATTCCAGGACTTTTATTGTGGCTGCGGCTGCTATTAAGTACTGTGTATTTGAATTGTTTTTATTATCTCATTTCTTGCAAAATTTTCTCTTTGATCTGGGGATTTTTAAATTAGGCAATAATATTCCTATGTGGTTTACACAAATAATTTTTTTGAGGTGGTGATTGGTAGATTTTTTTTTCCTATTTCTACTTTCCCCTTATATAGTATCACTCCAGTACAATTTTCTCGGATTATTTCTTGCATTATTGTGTCGAGTTTTCTTTTTTTGGTCACAACTTTTAGTCAGTCCAATTATTCTTATATTTTATCTTTTTGATCTGTTCTCTAGATTTGTTGTTTTTCTTATATTTCACATTCTAGTCTATTTTTTTATTCTTTATAATCAGTTTTGTTGTTTCTTGGTCTCTCATAGCTTCACTGGCTTCCCCTTGTCCAATTCTAACTTTCAAAGAGTTATTTTCATCTTTGAGATTCTGTATCTTTTCTATTTTTTAATTTTTTTTTGGTCATAATCTTATTTTTCTTGGATGGTTTTTATTTTTTTATTTTAGTTTTTCCTCAATGACTCTCATTTGATTTTTAAATTCTTTTTTGAGTTCTATAAATTCTCTCTAGGCAGGGAGCCACTTTACTATACTCTTTGGGGTAGAAGCTTTTTTCTCCTTCAGTGTTCTCTGAAGATAAACCCTGGTCTTCCCTGTTTCCATAGTAAGTTTCTATGATGGTGTTCTTTCTTCTTTGCTGGCTAATTTTTTTTTTAAATAAAAGGTGAGCACCTCTAATCCTGGGGTGGGGGATAGTGCCTCTAGTTTCCCTTCAGCTCTCCCCTCTGACCTGGGACCCCAAACCAAGAGCTCCACCCTCCCACAGGTGCCTTCTGCCACCAGTGTTCCTGCCCCACTGTTTCTGCACTCCCAGAGCACTGGCTCCTTTCCACAAGGGCAAGTCTCTGCAGCACAGCTGAGCCTAATGTTCCTAATCCCAAGACTCAGACCAGGATACCACAAGCAATCCAGAAAATTTCTGTGATTCCTTCTGAGTCTCCAGCCACACCTAGCTTATCCCACAGTGACACTATCCCTCCCTGGTGTTTCTGTGGAGCCATCCTGAAGGTGTCTACACTTCACACAGACTAATCTCTAGCCCTGGGTCTATCTTCAAATCTTCTTGGTTGTACCAGGAAGACCCCTGTTCTGTCCCAAGTCTTCTTGATTTTTCACCAGTCTATGTTGGCCCTGTGGTGAAAATTTTTGTGGGAGAGAACTGAGCTTGATATTTACCAATTTGCTTTGCCATCTTCCCAGAATCCTCCTTCATTTTCTTTTCTGTTAAATTTTCCACCCTCCATCCGCTAGATATAGATTGTGATTTGCCTTTGCTTTCTTCATATTTTTCTACCCTTTTCCCCATCTTTGCTTTTATTCTTCCTACTTTCTCTTCTTTCACTTCCTTCTTTCTATTTCTCTTCCTTCTCTTCCTCTCTTCCCCTTCCTTTCCTTCACCTCCTCCTCTTTCTTTTTCTTCTCTCTCTCTATCTCTGTCTTTCTGTCTGTCTGTCTCTCCCTCTCTCCTTTATTTTCCCTGATAACATGATAATATGGACTCTGAACTTTGAATTCAAATAACAGTTTCTTGATCCTGGTAGAAAAATAAACTTTGATCATCAGCACTAGTCATTCCAAAATGGTCTTGAACTTGACCTTTGCTTAAAGTGGCAATTTCAATCCTTTCTCATTCTTGCTATAAATCTTTATGGTCAACTCAAATGAGAAACTGCTTACTTTGACAAACTCGGCAGTAATCTTTTGCCTGATAAACTCCTCCCTTCCTTTAAATCTCAAATAAAATGTCATCTCTTCTCAGAAATTATCTTGGAACTTCCTGTTTACAATGACTTTCTCTCTCAAGGAAATCACTTTATTTTTAAAACTCAATGAGGCATTTTCCCTGTAAGATTATGAATTTAAAATTCTTTGGTGTTGTGTACTTCCCAAATTGTAAAATCCTTGAAATCAGAGACTGCACCTTATCTACATGCTATTCCTAATTTAGTGATGTTCCACACTGAAATTCTTTTCTTTTACTTTTTTTTTTTGTCACATGGGAAATACAGTCATAGTTAGCATGTGAAAAAAAGAAGGGTTGGTCCCATGTATTTCCTTTTTCTTAAGTGCATTGCATCAAAGCATGCCCACATATTTATATGGATGAACAAATCATTTGATATCTATATTTTTATCACTATCAATATCCATTGCCACACATTTACATGCATGGATTTACACATTTTTAAACATATGCAATATATATATCATTGCGCTTTGGGTTACTTTCATTATTCTTAACCTCAGAAGCTTCAGGAATGTGGTAGTTATTAACCCAGCTATGAATTCATGTTCATATGACCCATATTAACCTCTGTGTCATTTATTCTTCCTCAAAGTTCCTACCCCTTCCTAAAAGATCTTAGCAAAACTTACCAACAGGAAACTGAATCATGAGTTATTTACTCTTAAAATATTTCACAAGTAAAAGATGTGGAAAGGGAAGTTCACATCCTCTGATTGCAAATTATAGTTGCAAAAGAAGAGGTTAACCTGTTGTTCATTTGTTCTCAAGCATTGCTGAAACTGTAGATAGTGTTCTATTTTTTTCATAAGATAAATAGTAGCTTCTTCCTTAGAGGGATCAGTTCTCTCTTTTTCAAAAAGTGCCTTTCAACTGTTACTTAGCCTCAAATTTTGACACAGATAGTGTTCTATACTATTAAAACTTTGGATAATAGATATAGAACCCAGACTGACTTTACAGCCTCATTTAGTCCAGGGACTCTTAATTTGCCACTGATGGACCCTTGAAAGCAGGAGATTTGTAAGGCTCAAATGAAATTATAGATATAAAATATTTTTAAGCCTTAAAGTACTTTATAAATTCCAGTTGTTATTTATCACTGTTGTTATGATTATGCTATGTCACTAGGCCTCCAGTTTTAGGATGACTTGATTCTTTTGAATCTTCTACTACATTCCTTATGAACTTACACAGTGTAGGAGAAGGCTGACAAATGTTTTTAACAAGAATGAAGGTAATTCATGTGCCATACATTTTAAAAACACATTTTTTATAAATCATGTTGGAAAACCAAAGCAGACAAGATTAGAAGAGAAGCAATAAATTGGGAAAACATTTTTACAATTAAAGGTTCTGATAAAGGCCTCATTTCCAAAATATATAGATAATTGATTTTAATTTATAAGAAATCAAGCCATTCTCCAATTGATAAATGATCAAAGGATATGAACAGACAATTTTCAGATGATGAAATTGAAACTATTTCTACTTATATGAAAGGGTGTTCCAAATAACTATTGATCATAGAAATGCAAATTAAGACAACTCTGAGAAACCACTACACACCTGTCAGAATGGCTAGGATGACAGAAAAAGATAATGATGAATATTGGAAGGGATGCGGGAAAACTGGGACACTGATGTATTGTTAGTAAAGTTATTAACTGATTCAACCATTCTGGAGAGCAATTTGGAACTATGCAGAGAAAGTTATCAAATTGTGCATACCCTTTAATCCAGAAGTGTTACTACTAGGTTTATATTCCAAAGAGATATTAAAGAAGGGAAAAGGACCTGTATGTGCAAAAATGTTTGTGGCAGCCCTTTTCATAGTGGCTAGAAACTGGAAATTGAATGGATGCACATCAATTAAAGAATGGCTGAGTAAATTGTGGTATATGAATGTTATGGAATACTATAAGAAATGACCAGCAGGATGAATACAGAGAGGCTTGGAGAGACTTAAATGAACTGATGCTAAGTGAAATGAGCAGAACCAGGAGATCATTATACACTTCAACAGCAATACTATACAAGGATCAATTCTGATGCAAGTGGATATCTTCAGCAATGAGAGGATCCGATTCAGTTCCAAAATGATCAGTGATAAACAGAACCAGCTATACCCAGAGAAAGAACACTGGGAAATGAATGTGTACTGCTTACATTTTTTGTTTTGCGTCTCAGGTTATTTTTACCTTTCTAAATCTGATTTTTCTTGTGCAACAGGAGAACTGTATAAATGTGTACACATATATTGTATTTAAGGCATACTTTAACATGTTTAATATGTATGAGACTGCCTGTCATGTAGGGGAGGGGGTGGAAGGAAGGAAGGGAAAAGTTGGAACAGAAATGATTGCAAGAGTCAATGTTGAAAAATTACCCATGCATATGTTGTGTCAATAAAAAGGTCTAATAAATAAAAATAAAAATAAATAAATAAATAATTTGTGTTGGGGGAGAAAAATCAGAACAAAAGGCAAAAAATCATGAGAGAGAAAAAATACAAAAGAAAAAGAAAAACAGAGGAAAAATACAGAAGAAAAAGGGGGAAAAGTAAACATAATATGTTTTGATTTCCATTCAATTCCATAGTTTTTCTGTGGATGCAGATAGCATTTTCTATCTAAAGTTATTAGGATTGCCTTGGATCACTGAACTACTAAGAAGAACCAAGTCTTTCCTAGTTCATGATCACACATTCTTGCTGTTATTGTGTGTAATGTATTCCCAATTCTGCTTGTTTCCCTCAGCATCAGTTCATGTAAATCTCCCCAGGTCTTTCTAAAATCAGCTTGTTCATCATTTTTATAGAACAATACTATTCAATTACTTTCATATACCACAACTTATTCAGCCATTTCCTAATTGATGGATTTAAAGGAACTATCAATGTTATGAAATAATTTGAGTTCACAACTTTAGGCATTCTTAACTCTTCTTCCTTTTTTTTTTTGGAAAAGCAATTGGGGTTAAGTGACTTGACCAACATCACATAACTAGTCAGTTTTAAGTGTCTGAGGCTGTATTTAAACTCAGACTCCTGACTTCAAAGTGCATGCTCTATCCACTGTACCATCTAGCTGTAGCAGGTGCCATACATATAAAGTTTAATCTTCATTCTGTGTTATAAATACATTTTTAAAACAATCAATCAAATGATAAATCAAGCTCTAATTTGTAGCAATTGTGAATTTCTGAGGTGTAAATACCCTTTCTCTCTCCCTGGCTCATATTCTCTCTCTCTCTCTCTCTTTCTCTCTCTCTCTCTCTCTCTCTCTCTCTCTCTCTCTCTCTCCCTTTCTCTCTCTCCTCTCTTCTCTCTGTCTCTGTCTTTCTGTTTCTGTGTCTTTCTGTCTTTCTCACTCTTTCTCTCTTTCTCCCTCCTTCCCCCTCTCTCTGTGTCCCTCCCTCTTTCTCTGTCTCTGCTTTTTCTGTCTGTCTCTGTTTCTGTTTATCTCTCTCTCTTTCTCTCTCTCTCATCCTCCCTCTCTCTCACCCTCCCTCTTTTTTACCCTCCTCTCTCTCTCCCCTTGCCTCTTTCTCCTCCTCCTCCTCCTCCCTCTCTCTGTGTCCCTCCTTCTTTCTCTCTGTTTCTGTCTCTTTCCCTGTCTCTTTCTTTCTTTGTCTCTGTGTTTCTCTCTCCTCTCCCTCCCTCTCTCTGTGTGTCTCTGTCTCTCTCTCTCTCTCTCCTCTCCCTCTGTCTCTGTCTTTCTGCCTCTCTTTCTCCCTCATCCCCTCTCTCTGTGTCCTTCCCTCTTTCTCTCTGTCTCTGTCTCTTTCTTTCTGTCTCTGTCTCATTGTCTCTGTCTCTTTCTTTCTTTGTCTCTGTTTCTCTCTCCTCTCCCTCCCTCTCTCTGTGTGTGTGTCTCTGTCTCTGTCTCTCTCCTCTCCCTCTGTCTGTCTTTCTGCCTCTCTTTCTCCCCCATCCCCCTCTCTTTGTGTTCCTCCCTCTTTCTCTTTGTCTCTGTCTCTGCTTTCTTCTTGTCTCTGTCTCTCTATCTCTGTCTCTTTCTTTCTCTGTGTGTCTTTGTCTCTCTCTCCTCTCCCTCTGTCTCTCTGTCTTTCTGCCTCTCTTTCTCCCTCTACCTCTCCCTTTCTCTTCCTGTTTCTCTCCTCTCTATCTCTCCCTCTCTCTGTCTCTTTCCCCTCTCTCCCTTTCCCTCTCTGTATCACACACACACACACACACCCCTAATACCCTAACACTTCTCTAGAAGTCATTTATATCTGTCTCCAATCTGTCCTTATTCCAAGGTGTCTGTCAGTAGATTTCAGGATTCAGGATGGCAGAGTGTAAGCATCCATCTAGACTCTCTGCCAAAATCCCTCTTCAAACAATTTTCACATAATGCTTCTATTAACATTTTCAAACAGCAGAGCCAATAAAAGGTCAGGGTGAGATCTCTTTCCCAGCCTAAGACAACCTAGGAAGTCAGCAGGAGAGGGCTGTGGCCCTGTGGTAGAGGCCTGTCTGGAGTGCACGTGACAGCAGTACTAGTAGTGGGCCATGGATTTAGCAGCCATGGCAATAACAAACAGCAGCAGCTTAGAGAGCTCTTACAGAGATGTAAGGCGTTGGATAACTGGTCAGAAAGAGATTACTGTAGCAGATCAGCAACTTTATTACCTATAAGTAATTCTAGGTCAAAGTTACAGGGAAAAGTTGAATATCTGTGGTCAGTCACAAGGGTCTCAAAAGGGCCCTGACAAAAAAAACAAAAAACAAAAAACAAAAAAAAACAAACAAACAAACAAACCGTAGTACTCCAAGCCACAAGTGAGCAGGAGCCCTTCCTAGGTAAGGACCAGAGTGCACCTCCTAGGAGAAGTGACCACACCTGTCCCCAAATCACAACTTTGGAAACACTGAAATCTGGAGAGCCTCAGGACTAGCTCTGAAAATAGAAACAAAAGAAAGCCTGAAGCTTGGGTCAATGTATCCCTATCTCCAGGTGAGCAGAACTAAACCTTAACATAAAGTTCAAAGTCAAGAAATAGACTAGAAAAAAAATGAGCAAACAGAAAAAAAGGAAAGAAAAGAAAAAGAATGAACTCAACTATAAAAAGCTACTACAGTGGAAGGAAAGATCAAGACAAAACACAAAAGAAAACAAGTAAGTCACAGCTACTACCAAAACCTCAAAAAAAAAAAAGTGCTAATTGGACCAAGGCAAAAAAAAAATTCTGTAAGAGTTAAAGAGATAAGAAAAGTAGAAGAAAAATTGGGAAAAAGAAATGAGAGTGCTGAAAGAAAAGTATGAAAAGAGAATTAACAACTTGGTAAAAGAGCCTTCCTCCCCCCCAAAAAAATTCTGAAAAAAAATCCTTAAAAATGCATTCATAAAAAAACAAAAAACAAACAAAACCAAAACCAGAATTTGCCTAATGTTAAAAGAGTCACAAAATTCATTTCAATGAATTTACTTCAGTAAAGAAAAAGAACCCTTTAAAAATCATAATAAACCAAATGGAAAGAGGTACAAAAATTCACTGAAAAAAATAATTCTTTAAAAAATAGAATTAAGCAACTGGAAGCTAATGATTCAATAAGACAATAAAAGAAAAACAAAGATTGAAAAACTGAAAATTACAAAATATCTCATTGGAAAAACAACTGACCTGAAAAATGGATAGAGAAGAGTTAATTTAAAAATTGATTGATTAATTTTCGTCTTTTTGCATCACTAGACCAGGTCCAGCACTTTATCTTTCCAAGAATCTTTAGAATCTTCTTAAGACAATTATAATAGAAGCAATTCAATTTCTTGGCTTGGCACTGATAGACTTCCCAGGTCTCACAGGCATACAACAATGAGCAGAACACAATGGTTCTGCAGACCTTCAGTCTGGTAGGCAGCCTAAAGCCTCCCAAACACTTAGCTAGCTCCAACAATGTGTGTGTCAGTGACATCATTTATGAGTACATCCCTGGAAAGTATACTGCGCAGATAAGTGCATGTATCCACAGAATTCAAAATTTCTCCATTTTCTATAGTCTATGGTTCCACACATGGATGATGCAGTGATGCAGTTCTGGCTAGTAAGAGATGATGCAGTGCTGGCTCTTGGTGTTGTTTGTTAGGCCAAAATAAACACAAGCATCAGACTACTGATCTCTATTTTGTTGTATCACAGCCTCAGAAGACAAGAGGAGAGATAATTTAAGAATTAGTTGAATATCTGAAAACCAATATCATCTAATAATAAATCATAGAAATCACATTTTAAGAGATTATCAAGGAAAACTGCTTTGATATCTTAAATCCAAAGTGTACAATAAAAATTCAAAAAATCTGCCTTTTACCTCCTGAAAGAAATCCCCAAAATAAAAACTCCCAAGCATATTATATCCAAATTCCAGAGCTCCCTTGTCGAAGAGAAAATACTTCAAGTAATCAGAATAAAACAATTCAAATAGTTGCAAAATGAAAGTAACAGACTACATAGTGTCCATTGTCCTTTCCAGTGTCACACTAAAAGAAATAGATAATTTGTGGAAAAGAGAATGGCTTAAACTTCTTTCTTCTTTCAGCTATAAGCGTAACTGACTACTTGGTCTCTTATTCAGCTGCTTCTTTCTGCCTCTTTGTTCTGCCATCTAACAATGCTTTTCTCAGCCGTCTCCAAAACACATGTCTACCCAGGTTAGTGTTCTCCCATTCCAGGTAGGTGTTTCGACGAAGCAGCCGGTAGAGTTCCACCTGTTGTCGCAGTAGTGATTTTTCCACTTTCTGTAGCATGATGAAGATGATACCTGCGTGACTGCTCAGGAACTGCCATGTCTGAGCAATTTCATACTCAAACTTGCACCAGCGGCTCTGGATAAAGTGCTTGGAGATCACAACAATGACCTTCCGACTCTTATGGAAACCTTCCTGAATAATGTTGGCAGCAATAGCCACACCAGGGATAAAGTCTCGGTAGTGGAGGCAGAGTTGGAATGAGGGAACACCCTCTTCTAGGTTTTTCACCAATTCCTTCCTCACCCATTCCTCATCTTGACTAGAATAGATCACAAAAGCATCATAAGTGCTTTCCTCTCCAACCATTTTTTTGCAGCCAGCAAGCAGCATCAGGTGGAAATAGAACTTATAGACCAAGGCCAGTGCCATAAGTACCAACATTATTGCCAAAATTGACATAGCAATGATAGTCTTTTTCATCTGACAATATAAATCATCAAATAATAGCACAGAGACATCTTTCATATGAGAAGGTGTCTGGCAAATCATTGGTTTAGATCTATTCAAGAGTTGTATATTCTCTTTGACCCACTGAAAGAAGATTTGATGGTCACAGACACAATCAAAGGGATTTCCAGAAAAATCAGTAGAAACCAGAGTTTCTGACAATGACTGTAAATTCTGCCCATCCAGGGCTGTGATACTGTTGTAACTGCAGTTCAAGACTTGGAGGTTCCAAAGAGGCCTGAAAATGAGTGGTTCAAAAGTCTGGAGGTTGTTATGGCTAATATCCAACACCTGGAGTTGATGGAGGGACTTCATTGTTATTTGGGGGATTTTTTCTAGGTGACAGTAGGAAATATTTAGTGTGACAAGCTGACTCAGATTCTTGAAGATGTCTTGTAAAATGTTGCCCTGGAAAAAGTTACCAGCCATTTTCAAATGTCTTAAATTGCTCAAACCTGCAAAAATATTTTCAAATTGGACATGAGTGTTTGTATAAGAAATATCCAGGTACTGAAGTTTTGTGAGTGATAAAAAGACAGGGAAATTGTTATGACCTTTCAATTGGCAATGTTGAAGATCCAGAGATTCTAGGTTTTCAAAACCCATGAAGTTCTTACTCAACATGATTTGAGCATTATAACTTAAGTTCAAATATTTCAGTTTGTCTGTATCAAAGTTATTGTAGGAACAGCAGGACAAAATATTCAGAGCATTTTGACTGAGGTCCAGAAGCTCCAGACTGGGAAGTTTCAAATCAGACAAAGTTGTGAGATCTTTGTGGCGAGTAATACGAAGTTCTTTAAGGGAGGGGAGAGAGGTAGATGGTAAGGTAGGCAGTGTTTCAAATTTGCAGTTAGTGAATACCAATGAGAACAGTTTAGGAAATACTGGTAGGTTAGTCAGCACTTCTAAGGGAACCGTAACCATATGGAGAACAGAAACATTGACTAAACATCTGAAAAATCCATAACTATCTGAAGGAAAATCAGAGGGAACAACCATCCAAAATTCATCAATGTCCACCTGACACAACCCATCTAGGATCTTGCTCTCAAAGTTAGTCATTTGGAATTCATTTTTGTAATTTCCAAGAACCAGTTTGTTGACTTGCAAGCCAGTCATTCCCTTAATACAAACCTCCATGACTGCTGAACTGTGAAAATTTCCTCTCAGAATTAGTCCAGTTAAGTGAATCCCCTTTAAGACGCCTGGATGGATATATTGAATAGGATTCTGAGAAAGGTCTAGAGTGAGATTTAGATTCATCTTTATAGGCTCTAAATCTCCATCAGAAATATTATTTATCAAATTCAAGTGAAGATCCAGATGCTGCAGGGAGCTGAAACTGGCAAAATAATGGGGTAACTTGAGAGAACTGATGGAATTATGTCCTAAATATAGCTCCTGCAGGGTCATGAGATGTCCAATGGGGAAGTCCTTCAGAGACACAAGATTTGTTTCTACAACAACCAGCTTCTGTAACTTGGGAAGACCATGGAAGGCTCTGAGACCCAAACTCTGGATTGGGTTTCCCGTCAGGATCAAAGTAGAGAGATTACAGAGGCCTTGATAAGTGTCATCCTCAATCTTCTGAATATCACATCTACAAGAAAGAGGGATAGAGAGATATTGTTTGCATTGAGGAAAACTCCAGGACAGAATACTAACAACCCAGCTGTCCATACAGATGTGATATAACAGGTGAATGTGCCCCAGCAGAGAGATCAAATAGGCAAATATTGCTGACATAGTATTATTAAATCAGATGCATGAGCAGACACAGTATTATCACACTGGTAGTACAGACAAACATACGATTATCACACCAGGCATACAGAGGTAGAAACCTCAAAAAATAACTTGAATTCTAAACAGAATTCAGTGTTGCAGTACCAGAAGCTGGGATATGGAATGGCTGTTGTCTGATGATTTTGGTCAGGAAACAAAGATAGATGTGAGCTTTCTTATTCCATGCCACAGATACACGGTAGCACATAAAACTGTGAGTGGCTTCCATGACTATATAGATCTATAATTCAAAACAAAACTATGTTGTCCATTCAACCCTCCTGTTCACGAAGTAGGTTAGGTAAAAATATTGGCAAACTTTGCGAGGTGGATGAATCAAGCAACCAATATGTATTTACCACTGGAGAGAGGCAACGTTTTATAATTGGAAGTGAAATTGATTTAGGAATTAAGAGGTCTGACTTTCAATTTTTCCAACTTTGTTACTAACTTTATTGGAGTCACCTTGAGTAAAATTACTTCCCTGTATCCTAAGTTGTTTCCTCTGTACAATGAAAAGTTTTAGATGATCTTTAATATCATTCCTAAAGGTCCTTTCCAGCCCTTTCATTCTAAGTTTTGAGATCACTTTTTAGCTTTGATATTCAAGATTCTACATTACCTCCCAGTACAGTGGGTAGAGCACTGGACCTGGAATCAGAAAAACCTGAGCTCAAATCCATCTTCAAATGCTTAATAAATTTGTGACCTCAGTAATTTACTTACTTCCCAGTACAATGGATAGAGCATTAGACCTAGAATCAGGAAAACTTGAGTTCAAATCCATCATCAAATGCTTAATAGATTTGTGATCTGAGTAATTTACTTAATTTCTGTCTAATTCTTTATCTGTAAAATGGGAATAAGGGCAGCATCCACTTTCTAGGATTGTTTTAAAAATTAAATGTCTTAATATTTGTAAGGAGTCTCACAAAGCTTAAAATGCTAATTATTATTATCACCCACATTCTGACATTTTTTGATTTAGCATACCTCCTCAAATAATCTGTAACTAGTCTATGGCCAGATCCTCAGAAAAATTTAAAGCCTCTTGCTGAACAAAATGGATTTATCCTCTATGATTAAGGAAACAAACAAACTCTTTAAACTGACTTAGAATACATCAAAATTCAGAACTGCTAAGGGAGTTTCCTAAATGTGGTAAATGAATAGCACTGTTGATAGGCACAATAAATGACAGATAATGACAAAGTTAATAGACGCTTAATGATTAATGTGTTCTAGGAGAAAAACTCAATGCCAGACCACATAAATTTTCAATGCTAAGGATGTAGGACTAATGTTATCTTTTCTGTCATCTGGTCTTCAAATTATCCACTAACTAAAATCAGGGAAAGTGAAGCAGTACCTATTTTGAAGGTGAGGAAGCTAATTGAGGAATGAAGGGGTTAAGGGATGAAGCTACTCATGCAGAGATATCTATTCCCCGACTTTGGCAATGGAACAATCTTATTTGCCATCAATATTTCTCAATTAAGCTCATGACCAACTAGAAGAGAGAGTCACTGGAGAACTCTATCCACCTAGCCAAACTCTGTACCAACATAGCTCCCACATGGGAGACGTGCCATATAGAAGCTGTTCATGACACTTTATGCCCTTCATCTTTTTGGTTTGATTAAAATTCATGCAACTGGGGCATATAAATTTATGAAATTACCTACAATGAAGTCCTCTCCAAGTGAATTATCTATATTCCAGGGAAATCTAACAGAATCTTCTTGATTTTTTCTTCACTAAGTTTCTCTCTTTGCTTTCTTACTCTCATTTCTCAGTCTGATATTAACTCTCAACACTTACAGGGGTCCTCAAATTACTGCCTTAGGGCCAGATGTGGCAGCTGAGGACGATTATCCCCCTCACCCAACGTTATGAAGTTTCTTTATTTAAAGGCCCAACAAAGTTTTTGTTTTTACTATAGTCCGGCCCTCCAACATTCTGAGGGACAGTGAACTGATCCCCTATTTAAAAAGTTTGAGGACCCCTGCACAGTTAGGCCCTTAACCACTTTGAACCACTGCAGTTGTAACAATTAATTCCTTTCCTTTCTCTCCAAGTTTTCCACCCCCTTGTTCAGCTTATACAAGGTAACAAAATCACTTTTGTTTTAAAACAAGGATCTAATTATTGCATTTCAAAACTACGTTAGCGCCCTATTGTTAACAGTATAAAATATTTCCTTAGATTTTTTTCAAGGCAATTCTCCATCAGTCTCCAAATTATAAAGGCATAGCAATAAAAATATTGGACTCAAAGCCAATGGAAACTTTTTTGGCATTCTGTATCTGCCACCACCTTTTTTGAGCTTTGACAAACCCTATATTTCTATAGCCTTCTTTTCCCTTCTGTTTAAAATTAGGAAACAGTTAAATGATCTTTAGAGAATCAGCAGACTTGCATATACCTGGTTACAAATTTGGCTGAAATACTTACTGATTCTATTGACAAGTCATTTAATCTTGCTAAGCATCAGTTTCTTTATGTCAAGTCAATACAACTTGATGATTTATGATTTAAAGGGCAAAGTATAACCTTAAAAACTTGTGGGAATGCAAAGAATTTTAATCTTCTACTCTTCTCTTACACAAGCTCTTCACTCAAGCCCAACTAATATTCCTTGAATTTTTCCAGAAGCTTTTCATCTCACTATATCCTCATCACCTAAAAGAATTCATCTCTTCTCCTTTTATTGCCCAGTTTTAATCCTGGATCAGGACATGTTATATAATTCCTTAATCGATTTCTTCATCTGAAAAATTGGGAAAATTTTTGTACTAGTTGCATCCTGGGGTGATATCAAGAAAGTACTTTGCAAACTTTGAAGCAATATAGAAAGATGAAAATCATATAATCATTATCAGAGTATTAACATTATTAATTATAAAAAATTTCATTGCAAAATTATGCCTATCCTTCAATGCTCAGTTCAACAGAAAGTGATATCTTCCTACTCATACTATTTATTAGCATATTCTTTTTATTATACTTAATTTTCTGCATATTTTATCACCTAAGTAAAATAAAATATTCTGAGAAAAAGGAATTTCATTCATTCTTTCTGTTCCTCACATGTCATGGAGCAGAAAATAATGTGTAGAACTTTGCAAAGTCAAGATTCAACCCTCTATTTTTTTAAACTAGTTTTTGCTTTAAAAATTAAAACACCATACCTACTATTAATCACTGATTGGACATTGCCTCAGGCAAATTGAAACCTGTTAAAGACCTTAGCTTAAAAAGGCCAAAGTCTTCCACTTCATCCAGGGTCATCTCCAGTGGTCCTAATCCATATCTTGCCACTAGATTCAAATGGCTCCAGAAGAAAAAATGATTTTGCATAATCCCTTATCTAAATCCAATTTATTTCCATGTCATAGTATCACCTTTTTGATGTCATAATCCTCTTCAAGTATAAGGACAAACAACAGTTGCCTCTAGAAGGAAGGAAGAAGGAAGGAAGGAAGGAAGGAAGGAAGGAAGGAAGGAAGGAAGGAAGGAAGGAAGGAAGGAAGGAAGGAAGGAAAGAAGGAAGGAAGGAAGGAAGGAAGGAAGGATAAGAATGCCTTAGGTAAGTAATAGTATTTGGAAGTATCACTTCAAAGAATGGTCTCTAGAAGTGATATGAATAAATAAGGGATCATTACCTGGACAAGTCAAGTATTCTCAGTCCAGTAAATCTGGAAAAACTTCGTGAAGCCAAAGACTTCAGTGGGTTGAAGCTCAGGTCCAGCTTCTGGGTGGATGAAGGTATATCCACTGGAACTTCAGAGAAATTTCGGGCCATGCATTGGTATTCAATGTCTGGAAAAACCTGTAGCATTCACAGATAAACCACTGGTGCTTACATATGGAACAATCATGTTTATCCTGATTGCTTTCCTTATAGCCACTCACCTAAATCTGAACCAGGGGAAGTTAAACACTGCATGCCATTTTCTCTCACTTATGACATACCCAGCTAGGGTTAGGTGGTGAATATTAAATTGATGTCTGTAAACTTATCCTAATATTTGTGCTTATGATTGTCTTCATCTCTACATCAAAATGCAAAGTTTGAACTTTTTTTCCCCTTCATTTTTTAATGAGCATTTTAAAAGCACTTTTTTCTTAAAATCCTTAAGCAGTGAATCGTGCCTAAATTTTTTCTCTCCCTTTACCAATGAAGCAACTGAAGCTCAACGAGATCAAATGATGGGTTCATAAGTAACTTCATAAGCAATACCAGGTTTCAAGCCTTGATCTTCTCTCATCACATTTAACAACCTTTCCACTAACCCACAGTATCTCTTAAAGAGCCTAAGAAGTTTAAACTGGGAGAGACCCTTCTCCTAGAGTTCGTATCCAGTATTTGTATTATGGCCTTATAATTTTTTTTTCCATTTTGAATAACCTCCATATGTCCAGCATAAGGCTGTAAGTGAGGAGATAAAAGATTTAGTTCTTGCCTCTCCAGCTGAGAAGTTCTGTAACCTGAGACAAATCATTTCATATTTTGGAGCCTTTTTTTTTTTTTTTTTGCTTTGTTAATTGAGAATGGTAATACCTTAGAATAAATACCTCAAAGTATTTTATTTTGTATTTTAAATCAGCATATAAATGTGAGGGGTGTGTGTGTGTGTGTGTGTGTGCGTGTGTGTGTGTGTGTTTATGGATGGTACTACTGCCACTAGTATTAATATTTATGGTAGTTGTCTACTATTTTATTTTATGGTCTAAATTTTATAAATGAAATTCAACTATAGCATAGAGATCATGGCCTTTGACCTTTATTTTGATCAATATCCTCTAAAATGCAAAAACTTTGGCCTATGTTGGATTTTATCTAATTTCAGCTCTGATATTATTAACTCACTATGTGACCTTGGATGAGGCACTTTGTAGGCCTCAATATTTTTTCTCTAAAGTTAAATAAGAATAAAGTAGATAATACCTAAAATCATTTTTTTCATCTCTAAAATTCATGGTACTAAGATTCTGTACAATAACATTCTAAGATCTGGGATCTGAAATGATAATTTCTATCATATGTTTAATATATATTGTATTATTTGCCATCTAGGGGAGGGGTGGGAGGAAGGGAGGGAAATTGGAACACAAAGTTTTTTGTTGAAAAATTATCCATGCATATGTTTTGAAAATTAAAAAGATATTAAAAAAAGAGATAATTTCTATGGTAGCATCCAACTCCAATATTCAATATTCTGTTTCCAGTGCATTCTGAAATAGTATAATCTCTTTAACTATTGTTTAAATTTCTGAAAATGTACTGATCATAGTCTGAACCATTGTCATTTGTGTGCAACTAATTAGTTACTCTGACCACAATTTTAATGACATTTTCATTTCTGGGGGTCTATGTTATATTTCCTTCTCCTTTGAGCCAGATCAACCTGAACTTTTCTGAAAAGGGATAGAAATGGAATAATGAAGATATCAATGGATTCTAGAAACAGAGGATTTAGATCTGAGGCCTTGTGCTTCCCCTTGACAATTAGGTGATCTTCAACTCTGAGCTTCAGTTTCCCAAATGTCAAATGAAGACAATAATATTCCCTCTATAATAGTAACATTATCTACTTTTCAAGGTTGATAAAATTATATGAAATATTGCATGCAAATAAACCAGAAAGTGATGCAGTAATATTTTTTAATTGTCATATACTTTTGTTGTTATTAAAAAGCAATAATATCTCCTAGATAGTAGGCAACAATGTTGGAGAAATCAGACAGGGTTGCTTGTTTTCCTTTCTTAGAAAATCAGTAAGGGGTCATCAGGGAAACTGAAGGGATCTTCAGTATCTCTATGATGTATAAAAGTCAGTTTCTTCCATTGTAAAATGAAAGGAACAGAACTATATTATCTTCTAAGGTCATTCCAGCTGTAAATCCTTAGAGTTAGTGTTTTTGTTTTTCTTTTCTTTTTTTTAAGCTATAAATACTTAGGAGAAACAAACCTAAGCAAAGTAGCAGTAGGATTAAGTGGGCACAGAGTCAGATGACCCAGGTTTGGATCCCAATTCAATTGATTAGCCCTGATTTGGGGCAAGTTATTTCTGCCAATTAAGTCTATTACACCATTCGTAAAATGGGAATGGTAATATTTATACTAGCTGTACCCTACTTTACATTACATTCCTAATAACTTCAAAGGATAGTTTTTGGACATGTATAAAGCACAATAAAACATTAATGCAATAAGTGAATTTAGGTTGTTTTTTATCAATTTGAATTGATATCCAGTGCTACTAATATTTTGCCATAAAATGTATGATTTTCTTATACTATATAATGCATTTTTGAGAAAAAAAAGACTTGTAGTTTTATTTATTTTAAAAGCAACATTGTTTCCATGGGAACCCATATCCATTTATATAGATTATATCAATGGGAGAGTTAGACTAAAATCATAGACTTTGTTTTAAAAAACTTTTCAAAAGCATAATCATTGAACAGCCTAAAATATATCTGCACACCAAAGTGGGCAGTTAGGATATACGATGAAAGACCTACATGTGGTTTCTTTACTTTTATGACCCTAGAAATAGAGCCAGAATAGTTTCTAGTGAACAAACCTCAGAAATTAAATGTGATCTGCATATAAATTTGTTCTATATTAAGAGACAAAACAATTCTATAAGCCCTTTTCTGTTTTTGCAAAATTATTCATTTGTATAGTTTTCCCCAACAGATTTCCAGCATTTTAGAATGCAAAATAGTGAAAGTCTAGTAATATTTTTCTTTTCACTTGTCTTTTCTTGGCCTTTAAGTTCAGAAAAGAAAAAAATAATCTATGGCCAGATGCATTTGCTATGTTCTTGGTATTCTTGGCTCCCAGGTTCCAGTGTGATATCCTCAGTTGGAATCTACTGTTTCCTGGTGTGAAATCACTGTAGTGATAGCCTTGAAAAAGGCCAAGAAAATCCCCAGAATGCCAGACACTGCCTTTTATGATCTCTTTTGCCTATGTTTCCCTCCTGTTTTTGTTTTTTTAAAACCTTTTTCTTGTAGAAATCCAAATGACACACTACAGGGAGAAAGTCCAAATATTCCATGGGCAACCATACTAGCTTTCATTCAGAAATGACAGAAACTTGAATGCTCCAAGAAAATATTTCAATTAGTCTTCTTATCTGATACTTGGAAACTAGCAATTTGGTGGAGGGGAGGGAGAGAGGAAAAAGAATTTCAGCAGAAAGAATTGGCATCTGGGCAACATTTTTAAAAAAATTTATCATCTCTATTTTCTGCTTGAAAACTCTATGAAGTTTTGAAAAGTTTGTTATCCTTCCTAAGATAGACTATCTATAAAAGAAAAGATGGTCTCTAAGATCTCTTCTATTTTTAACCCAATGTTCTGAAATTCTTTCCAACTCTGACACTTTATATTCACAAATCCCTTCCCTAAATTTCCCTAAAAAAATGAGTATACTAATATTCCATTTTCTTAAGGCCCCTTTCAGCTTTAATATGAAATGACTCTGGGATTTTATGTACATATGACAGTGTAGTGAGTCATGGGGAGCACAGCACCAGGATACAGTATCACTCCTTGAAATTGGAATGTAGTGTTGGCAAATGATTACAAAGCAATCTATTAAACCAGTAGACAGAAACTAAAAGTAAACATCTTATAAAACAAATTACTTTGTCAAACCAGCTCTCAGGTGTTTAGTTTACACAAAATGATATTGGATTTACTTAAATGTCTTATGTTTCAACTAGTTGGTTGATGTATAAATTACAGACAGCTAAAGAATTACAGTTTGAATCTGGGCTTTACTTCATATATTTATTTAATTTTGCAGCAACGGTCATGAAAGAACCTCTTGATATTGACAACAAAATATATTTATGTCAAGTGTTTTTTTAAAGAGACAACTTAAATAGAGGCCCTATTTTAAAAGAGCAAACTACTAGGAAAAAAAATAAAACTATGACAGAACTCTGAAGACAACTTTCCTACAACTCTTGAGAGTTTCTACTAAGATTACTGTGGGGCTGAAAGTACATCAGTAAGACAAAGTCTGGGTTGCTGACTTTTAACACCCGGGCTACCAGCCCCACCAACAAGGGTTAAGATGTTTTCTTCTTCTGTATGTCTGTGGCACTATGAAATTCCTAGTGTTTGAGGTTTTTTTTTAAATAAACCAGATCAAAGTTCATAGAACCTCAGCACTTTAGCTAGAGAAGGAAGTTTAGCATATAGAATGTTAAAGTTTAAAAAGAACTTAGAGATCATGTAGTCTAAGTCCTGCATCTCACAGATGAGGAAATTTGGGTTTAGAGAGAAAAGGTCATTAAGCTCAGTGTCAAACACCTGCTTGGTGCCCACACTGGAAAGTTTTAAAGAGTTATTTTTTTTCTAAGATGAGACAAAAGAGAAGCCCCAAGAAAGGAGGCAAGATAACTCATAACAGTACAGAATTCTCAAGCACCTACCTCTAGGCAGGAATGACAACTCCCCGGATCCAGACAGGAAAAGAAGGTTGTGGTTATAATCAGAGCCATGGCTATCCAACGGACCATCCTGGCATTTTCTGGGGGCAGAGGCAGCAATATGAACACATGGCAACATAAATCCTCTTAAGCAGGTCCCACTCTTAAAACACAGAGCTTTCTGCCCCAGAATAGGTGCCCCACTGCAGTGCATATGCAAACTGGAGCAGGGTAAGGAGTAGAGAGGAAGTGAGAGTCACCACATTAGCATTTTGGGACATTGTTTCTCAAGTATTTATCTTCGTTGGGACCAAGAGGAAGTTAGAAGCAGATTTTTTTTAAAGTGTTCATTGCAGTGTTTGAGACAGCTTTAAGAGTAAGCTGGCTCTTATCCCAGGAAGTTATTTGACATCTTTTTATCTTGATGAACCTGGGAAAATACAACAGAACATTCTTGGGAGCCACTGGCTATTGTGAGCCCAGTTCAGGCTTGTTGTTGCTGTTCAATCATTCAGTCAGGCATGTCCAACTTTATGCTTTCTTGGTAAAAATACAAAACTGGTTTGCCATTTCCTTCTCCAGTCTGTCTCCATTTTATAGGCAGGGAACCAAAGCAAATAGGGTTTAAGTGACTTGCCCAAATTCACAGAATTAATAAATGTCTAAGGTTGAATTTGAATTCAGATCTTCCTGACTCCAATCCTAGTGCTTCATGTACTGCATCACCTAGCCACAGCAGTTCATTACTAGTGATAGAATTACTAATAATTACTAGTGATAGAATGATGATAATCATGAATGACAACAATAGTAATCAACTTGACTCAATCATTCAATTGATATTCGGTTTGATAATCCATAATCTGGTGTCGCCCTTCCTCTGCCTGACATTAAATCAATCAGCAATTTATTCTAAGGGACAGGGAAATGAGAATAAACTTCTATTTCCTCTGGTAATTATTCACGGGGAGGAAAATTTTGGTATCTTCATCATTAAAATGAAAGGAGGCTTGCCTAAATAATCTCTGAGTTCCTTTTTAGCTCTAACATACTATTCTATACTTTTTATGTCAATGTCCCACATATCTTAAAATTCCTTTAAGTTTTAACTTTTTATATCTTGGGTTCCTCTACCCCCTTCTTTTTAATTTTTTTTCTACTTTCTTCTTTCTATGCTCTCTCATTTTATGCCTTTAGGTTCCTCCCAGCTCTAATATTCTATGTCTAAATATTTTGTATTCTATAAGAAGATTCATGACTAAAATCCAAGTCATGGTTTTTAACTTTAATATCTAGTGTTTTCTATTCTAATCAATAAACACTAATTTGTAAGCTCCTAAAAGGAAAGAAGAAATCAATGAAAACTTGATGAATAAATGAACGAAAGAATGAAGAAAAATGACATTTTCAGCTTCTCAGCAAAAACAAAATCAAAACAAACAAAAAAGCAAATCTTAACAAGTACTTAAGCCTTTCCAACACCAAAATAGATGAACAGAATACAAGCTACCATGAAATTACATTAAAGAAGTTACAAACCAACAGAATGTTTAAAGATCAGGATTAAACAACTCTCAGACTGGCTAAGATGACAGAAAAAGAAAATGATAAATATTGAAGGTGATGTGGAAAAATTGGGACACTAATATATTGTTGGTGGAGTTGTGAAGTGATCCATCTAAAGGGCTATCAAACTGTGTATACCCTTTGATCCAGCAGTGTCTCTACTGAGTCTGTGTCCCAAAGAGATCAAAAAAAGGAAAAGGACCCACAAGTACAAAAATGTTTGTAGCAGCCCTTTTATAGTAGTAAAGGATTGGAAAATGAATGGATGACCATCAGTTGAGGAATGACTACATAAGTTATGGTATAGGAATGTTATGGAATATTATTTTTCTATAAGAAGTGATCACAGGGTGATTTCAGAGAGGTCTGGAGAGACTTCCACGAACTGATGATAAGTGAAATGAACAAACCAGGAGATCATTATACACAGCAATGTATACAATTCCGATCAGTTCTGATGGATGTGGCTCTTTTCAACAATGAGATGATTCATACCAATATCAATGGACTTGTGATAAAGAAAACCATCTGCATTCAGAAAGAACTATTGAGACTATGAATCACAACATAATTTTTTATACCTTTTTTGTTGTTGTTTGCTTGCTTTTTGCTTTCTCATTTTTTCCTTTTTGATCTGACTTTTCTTGTGCATGATAAATATGAAAATATATATAGAAGAATTATACATGTTTAACATATATAAGATTATTTGCTATCTAGGGGAGGAAGTAGGGAAAAGGGAGAAAAATTTGGAACACAAGGTTTTGCAAGGGTAAATGTTGAAAACTATTTTTGCTTGTATTTTGAAAATAAAAAGCTATTATTAAAAAAAAAAAAAAAAAGATCAGGGTTAAGCCTTTTTATATCCTCTGAAAGAACAAACAGTGTCAAATGACAAACTAATGTCCAAAGACCCTTTTGTATTTCATTTCAGCAATCAAAATTATAACCCACTTACCTCTATGACATTTTAAACCCTGAAAAAAAGGCCTCTTACATAAAAAAGTATAGTTTAAACAGTGGATGGCTATTTAATACTAGAGATAACATATCAAGGTTCAAGCCATCATAAAGAAATCATCATCTCTGATGTATTGCTGAGTTTTCACCCAGTTAATTGGATCAGGCTCATCTCACAAATGCTGCTCTCTTTCAGGTCCATGGAGAAATCTGGTTTAAAATTGCCACTCAGTGCTATTAGGGGGCCTTAACATCTCAATTAACTAGTCAGTACACGAACAAGAAGAAAATGCAAAGCAAAGGTGATTTGAATGTTTGAGAGGGAGGGGGAATCCTCTCCCCCACTGCACAGAGGCACACACTTTTCAATTTATGTGAAGGTCATTTTGAGGTTATATTAGAACCAAGTTCAAAGACCCTAGAATAATTATTAACAGCATTGTAGCAATACTTATCAGTGCCTTTATCCTGGGAGTACAGAAGACCTTACCAACTGATATTCTTAAAGTCTCAAGGGCACTGGGAGATATCCAGATCTGTTTCTGGCATGCTGAGTAATTATTTCCTATATATGTCAGTCATTGAAAAACTGAAATAGAGAATTACCTGAGGGGAAATGAATAGGCACATATCGGGTATAAGTAATCTTCAACATAATGCAAATGAATTATTAAGAAAAAGTGATGGTACAAGATATAACTAAAGTAATTAATTTATGATATTTTAAAAGATGATATGATGGTCACATAACAAGGATAAGAGACAAATCATGGGCAGTTTTAATACTCTACTGTACTCAGAGGATGCTAAAAGAATTCCAGGAAAGTCCCCAGGTGGGCCTCCCATGCTGAAATTAGGAGAAAATATTGCCAAAATGCATCACTCCAGGTTACTTAGATCTTAAAGACATTAAAACTGATTGTCCTAAGAGGCTAATGATACAAACAACTGACATCACTTTCTAAGTATAAAGCAATCATGAGGAGCTTCAGATATTCTCTATGATGTTTGGGAAAACACAATTGGCAAATAAGACCAGGAAACTTCATTCAGATGCATCAACCAAATGCTATGAGCAGGGATGAATGTCTCTTGATTTGGAATATCACATAGATGAAATCATAGAGCCATTTGATGATTATCTATATGTCTGACAATTTGGCATATCTTCCTTGGAACATCACATCTGTAGGTTATAGGCTTATTTGTAACTTTAAGCTCGTGCCATTCATGAAACTTAAATGTACATATCCTATTGACCTAAATGGATTCTTAGTACAACATAGTGTAGAGGAAATATTCTTAACCTTAAAATAGTTAATGAACTTGTTCATATAAATATATCAATATAACTCTTTTAATGGAATTCTATTTTAATGTAACTTTCATACAGTAGCTATATTTAATATAATCCATCTCTTTTGTAATACTATGTATTTTATTTCGTAAACTTAAAAACATTATTCTAAGGAATATATAACAAAAAAATTAAGAATCCCTCTATGACAAAAAAGGTTAAGAAGGAAAACTTTCTGAACCTTATGTTGGAAGATAAGCCTTAAAATTCTGATTGGGTAGGTTGTTTTCCATCTCTGAACCCGAGATTCTTCACCTACCCTATGGATTTGTTGTGAGGCAAGCACTTTATAATCCATATGAACCTACATGTTTTATTGTGCTGATGTCCCATATCTTTGTATCCTACACAGGACATGAAGCTGGATTGAATAACTAGTAGGAACTGAATAAATAAATCACAGATTAGAAAATAGCTTATCCAAAGTCACACAGATATTAATTACAAGAGATGAGATTTGGACCTAGTTCTCTTAGCTTCTAATCCCTTCCTCTCTCTTACATCTTGCTGCCTTTTTACAGCATCACAGATAACTGTCTGACTCTGTGACTCTGGGCAAGCTATTTTTCTTCTTCAACATCTGGCTTATCATCTGTAAAAGTGAATGGGTTAATTGATCAGAGCTAATTATTTCAAAATATTCCTTTGATTTGACAATTTTCTTACATGGATATATTGAAAGACACCTAGATAGAAAAGTTCACAAGCTACAAAGATGTCCTTAAGAAGTAGCAGCTACTTTCCATTGCTCCCAATAGCCACAATAGGTAACAAACCATGGAAAAGAAATGTTCAGCATCAGATGTCTGCTCGTTACAAATTAGGGTATCTATTAGAGCTGAGAAACCCACTCCTCTGTGTGTAGTGCATATCTCTGTCTCTGTCCATTTGTTGTGCATGCTTATATGAATGGCTTAAGTAGACTCTATACGCCAAAAAATAATATGAGATGCATTACTGAATTGAGATTGTAATGGTACTTTTCATACAGAATGTTTTCGCTACTCTATGATAAGTATTGCTACAATGCTGTTAATAATTATTCTAGGGTCTTTGAACTTGGTTCTAATATAACCTCAAAATGACCTTCACATAAATTGAGCTATACTAGGTATATGCTCAGGTTTTGTTGAGACATAGTCTCAGCATGGCTCCTGGCTTGTACATAATTTTTTTTAATTAAAGCTTTTTATTTTCAAAACATATGCATGGACAATTTTTCAACATTAACCTTTGCAAAACCTTGTGTTCCAATTTTCTCCCCCCTTCTTTTACCCCCTCCCTTAGATGGCAAGTAATCTAATATATATCATACATAGTAGAAATATATATTAAATTCAGTATATGTATATATATATATATATATATATATATCAAGATCATTGGAACTGATCTGAATCGTTTCATTGTTAAAAAGAGCCACATCCATCAGAATTAATCATGATATAGTCTTGTTGTTGCCATGTATAACGATCTCCTGGTTCTGCTCATTTCATTTACTATCAGTTCATGTAAATCTCTCCAGGCCCCTGCAAAATCATCCTGCTGATTGTTTCTTACAGAACAATAAAATTACATAACATTTGTATACCACAATTTACCCAACCATTCTCCAATTTCTTCTTCCAACATTCATTCAATTTCCAGTTTCTAGTCACTACAAACAGGGCTGCCACAAACATTTTACACATGGGTCCCTTTCCCTTCTTTAAGCTCTCTTTGGGTTATAAGCCCAGTAGAAACACTGCTGGATCAAAGGGTATGCACAGTTTGATAGCCCTTTGGGCATAACTGCAATTGCTCTCCAGAACAGCTACATCTGCTCACAATTCCACCAACAATGTAATAGCGTCCCAGTCTTTCCACATCCCCTCCAACTTCGTCATTATCTTTTCCTGTCATCTTAGCCAATCTGAGAGGTGAATAGTGGTATCTCAGGTTGCATTTCTCTGATCAATAGTGATTTAGAGAACCTATCCATCTCAGTCTCAATGTCTCCATCTGAAAAATGTCTGTTCATATCCTTTGATCATTTATCAATTGGAGAATGGCTTGAATTCTTATATATTTGAGTCAATTCCTACATATTTTAGAAATGATGCCTTTATCAGAATCCTTAAGTATAAAAATATTTTCCCAGTTTGTTGCTTTCCTTCTAATCTTGTCTGCATTAGTTTTGTTTGTATGAAAAGGTTTTAACTTAATATAATCAAAATTATCTATTTTGTGATCAATAATGATCTCCAGTTCATCTTTGGTCACAAATCCCTTCCTCCTCCACAGATCTGAGAAGTAAACTATCCTATTTTCTTCTAATTTGTGTATGATATCTAGATCATGTCTAGATCATGAACCCGTTTCAACCTTATCTTGCTATACAGTGTTAGTTTAATGCTTAGTTTCTTGCACATACTTTTTTACAATTAATAAGCATTTTCTCCTGACTCCCACACATTGGTAAAAAAAGGGAAAGGTAAGGGAGGGGAAGGGAGAGGAAGGGAAGAAGAGAAGAAGGGAAAGGAGAGGAAGGAAGGAAAGGGAAAGAGAGGATGGAGAGGGGAGGGGGAAGGAAGAAGAGAGAAAAGAAAGGAAGGGAAAGCTATGTTTTCCTAGCTATTACTAAGGAATGTTATCAAAGGAATATAATTGTAGATATTTTCCAAGGTGAGGGAAGGGAGTTTCTAAAGTCTCAAGATGCTCTAAAACAAAATTTCTTAACTTGTGTGTTGCAGCCCCATATGGAGTCTCCCCTTGATGAGGAGAGTTGTGAAATTATGATTTATTATCAATAAATGTTTGATTTGTACACTTGTTTCATATTTGGTATACCTGGTATATACCTATTTCACACAAAAATTTCTCAGGCAAAAAGGAGTTGCAAGTGGAAAAAAGTAAGTCCTGCTCTAAAAGATCCCAGTCTTAGCTGTCGAACATTCTACCACCTTTTTTCACCACTATCTGCTAAAGATTAGAAATTACTACTACCTGAAGAGGAAAACAAATAATTAAGACTGGCAAGTAATGAACATTCATAGATAATTACTAGTATATTCAGACATGGATCTTATGATTAATAGCAATAGTTGTCATAAAGGTGATTAATAAAGAGGCAGGCAGTGTACAGATAACATAAAAATGATTAATAATGAAAGCTCCCCACAGTACATGTAGGAATGGGGAAAGAAAGCTTGTGAGTTTTTAATTCTGATTTGATGCCAACAAGAGAATTGTGAACAGAGGTCCTGTTTTTAAAAAGTGTGTTTTGTGTGGTTCTGTGTGTATGTGAAACAAAAAGAGACAGAGACTGAGAGACACAAAAACACAAAAAGAGACACAACGAAAACACATTTCCAATTCACACACCGGTAATAGTAATTGTGCAAACATCAGAAAACAACATGGGCCTTACTCTCTAGGATCTTACTTTTTAACATGTAAAGACAAAAAAGAAAGGAGAATAATAAGAAGGGGAGAAGAGAGTCCCACAGTGAAAAAAGAGGAAGTGAATTAAATGGGAAGGGAAATGCACATGACTATTTTATTTCATAAACTGGTGATGCCAGACAGTCTCAACAATTTAGAAAGCAGACACAGGGCAGAAGTTTCTCAAGGTGGGCAAGTAGAGGCGATTTGTTGCTAAGGAAAATAGAGTAGTTTGGAAATGTAAACTTACTATCAAGACAAAGAACTTATTTACAATATTTTAAAAGTGATGTGACTTTGAATAACTCATGTCACCTTTCTAGGTTTCAATTTCTTATATGCAAAATGAAGAGCTGGATTAGATGATATAACTCCCACACTCCAGGTTCTATATTAGATATTCTATTTCTGTTACCTTCTATCCTTTGTTCTAAGGTCCTGTCAATTTCCAACTTTTTTTCAGTATAGGATTTTAACTCCCTTTCAGATTTCATTTTATATATGTTGAATTCTTTTCTAACTCCTAAGTCCTGTCAATTTCCAACTTTTTTCAATATAGGATTTTAACTCCCTTTCAGATTTCATTTTCTATATGTTGAATTTTCTTCTAACTGTGATTTTCTCTGTTCTAAGACATGTTGAGGGCATCTAGGTGATGCAGTGGATAGAAAGCTGGTCCTTCACTCAGAAACACTTATCTTTGTGAGTTCCTAATCAAGCTCAGACATTTATTAACTATGTGACTCCATGTAAGTCATTTAACTCCTTGTGTCTCAGTTTCCTCACCTGTAAAAAGAGCCAGAGAAGGAAATGGAAAACCACTTTACTATCTTTGCCAAGAAAACTGCAAATGGGATCACAAAAAGTTAGACAAAACTGAAATAACCCAAAAACATTAAAAATTATTTTTAATCAGATATCTTCCAACTCTCATATTCTATTATCATCCTTTTCTTAATTAAAAAAAAATTCACAACAGGAGGGATATGTGAATATACATATATAAAAATGTGAACACATATTTATTATATACATATATTTATATTCACATTTATGCATATAAATATGCACATGTGTATATATATCTGTGTATACATATACATACACATGCATATATGCACTCATTATGTATGTATGTATGTATGTATGTAATGGTACTTTGCCAGAGAGATTTAAGAAAGGGTTAAAAAAACTTAAAAGGTTAAGGAAAGCTACAGATTAGGTGGGAATTATTTTACTAGCTAGTTTTTTTTTCTGTTTTATTACATTTTTATTCATTTTGTTGAATATTTCTCAACTACATTTTCTTCAGGTTCAGATAGCATTCAGGAGTATTATGAGCCAGCCGTATTTGACTAGAATTTATATTTTTAACACCACTGATTTGGAATATTATAAAAACCTCCAGATTGAGCTTTGTCATTCTAATTCCTCTCTTCTCCATTTCATCCTCTCCATGGGTCTAAACCAATATTTTTTTTAAATTTTAATTTTTAAAAATTTTAAACCATTTTATTTTCAAAACATATACATAGATAATTGTCAACATTCATCCTTACAAAACCTTGTGTCCCAAATATTTTTTCTTTCCCTTCCCCCCACTCCCTCCCATATTAAACATGTGCAGTTCTTCTATACATATTTCCACAATTATCATGCTGCACAAGAAAAATCAGATTAAAAAGGGAAAAAATGAGAAAGAAAACAAAATGCAAGCAAAGTGAAAATACTATATCATGATCTATACTCAATTCCCACAGTGCTCTCTCTGGGTACAGATGGCTCTCTCTAATACAAGTCTATTGGAATTGGCCTGAATCATCTCACTTGAGAGATGTCCATCAAAATTGATCTTCCCATAATCTTGTTGCCATGTACAATGTTCTCCTGGTTCTGCTCATTTTACTTAGCATCAGTTCATCAGCATCAACATCAGGCATCTCTGAAATCACCCTGCTGATCATTTCTTATAGAATAATTACATTTCATAACATTCATATACCACAATTCATTCAGCCATTCTACAATTGATGGGCATCCACTCAATTTCCAGTTCTTTGATACCATAAAAAAAAAGCTGCTTCAAACATTTTTGCACATGTGGGTCATTTCCCATTTTTATGATCTCTTTGGGCTGAAGGCCCAGTAGAGACAATGCTGGACCGAAGGGTATGCACAGTTTGATAACCTTTTCCTAAGCCAATATTTCTAAAACATAGAAGACAGTTTTAATTTAGATACAATTATTTTAATATCAATACAATTATGCCATGTAGAAAGCCCCAGGAGAAAGGTTCCCCAGCAATGGGTCCCTGAAGATAGTACCCAATGATAAGTGAAGGCAATAGGAAGGTAAAACCCTGCAGAAGATTGTCATATCTTTAGATATAGTCTTTGACAGGTACATGGAGGGAACATGTCATGTGTCCCCAATTCAACTTTTTATGGTAAAACTCTAGATGCCTCAACCTAGTTAAGATTCTGTCATACACTGAAGAATAACTAAGAAAAGCTGAAACATCTTTAAGATTATAATAAGCTAATGGGCATGCTTATTGATGGGAGATTACTATACAAATGATGGAATATTAATATGGTGTAATATTACCATATATGAAATGGCAAATTTGATGAATCTGGAGAAGCATGAAAATATTGATGAACTGATGCAAAGTTAAATAAAGCAGAACGAAGAAAATGATAGAAATAATGACTACAAAAATATAAGTAGAAAGAACTATATAACCAAAAAAAAAATCAAAAGTGAATATAACTAAATTACAAAAGACAAGCCATTTCAAAGAAGAAATATAAGGGGATACCCTTGATACATCCTCTTGCAGAAATGATAGGGTCATTAATATGGTGTATTGAACATATTTTCAGATGTCTGTAGTGGTCAATTACATTCGTTTTTCCTCCTTTTTTGTCTTAATTTGTTGTTGGTCTAGTAAGAGATTTCTTTTTTATGAGAGGAATGGGACAGATAATGGGGGAATTTTTGCTGATGTAAAAAAACAAACAAAAGAATCAATACAAATCATTTTAGTTGTCATTGGAGAAACAGGATTTAACCATTAACAACAACAAAAAAGATTCATGCCCAGCTTTTCAAGATCACATCTGGTTGTTGCCCTTTGTACTTGAGGTCTAAAATGATAATACTGTCAGGATTAAGGTAAAATGTATCTACTTGTGATTGACCAGATGAATACAAACTTGAAAGGTTCTATTACAAAGCTTCTTAAACTGTGGGTCACAACCACTTATGGGGTTGTTAAACTGAAAATTGATGTCGTAAAAAATTAGACAATAGTAAAAAGGTATCAATTATCCCTCCAAGATTTAATTCTTTATGTAAAAATAAACCTACTACATCCTATGCATATTTGCTTTTATCTTTAATAAATGACAAAATTATATGTATATCAAAGAACTGTTTTAAAATAAATTTATTTATGATTTATTATCAACAAATGTCTGATTTATATACTTGCTTTATATACCTGTATACCTGGGATCATATAAAAATTTTTCTGGTGAAAACAGATAACAAATGGAAAAAGTTTAAGAAGCTCTACTTTACTCCAAGCAAGGCACAAATAGTCCATAAGATTTATTTGAAGTAGGGATATCTCTGAACTTGTGCATCTCACTTTTTTTTCAGCTACTACAATTCTGATTTGCTCATTGAACATAAACATCTTCTTTGATGTAGGTATGCCAAGTTGAGTGATATTCTGCCAGCATCTCTCACATGTCTCACAATATATTCCAAAGTTCTTTAGACAGACTTTGAGAATGTCCCGTGTATCATTTCTTTTAAACTCCATGTGAGCATTTGCCTTATATGAGTTTTTTTTTTTTTTGTAAAATAGTATTTTAGACAAATATGTTTGACATTTGAACAATTTGGTCAGCCCATAAAAGTTTTACTTCCTACAGTTGAGTTTGTACACTTGGCAATTCAGCACAAGAAAGGACCTCAATGTCTACTACTATCTGGGCAGGTGCTCTTTAAATCTTCCTAAGGCAACTCAAATGGAAGTGATTTCTTTTCCTGGAATAACACTGGTAAATTGTTCAGGTTTCAGACATCCAACAAGAAGGCAAGCACAAAGGCTTATAATACCTCTTTACTCCTACTTTTCTTTGGACTCTCTCAAACACTGAGCCAATTCTAGCAATGTATGTGTGTCAACCTCCTCATTTATGTGTACATCTCTAGAGAATATACTGCTGAGATAAGCAAACTTATTCATATCATTCAAAATTTTTCCGTTTGCTATTCCACATATGAATGATGCAGTCTGGCTGGTGGATCACTTCTATCATTTTGGTGTTGATTATTAAACCAAAATTAGCAAAAACATCAGAGAATTGATCTATACTCTGTTGCATTTCAACCTCAGAGGCTTCACTAAGTACCCAATCATCTGTGACTAAAAAGTCTCACATCAATTCTCCCTCCATTTTAGTCTTGGCTTGTAGCCTTTTCAAGTTAAATAATTTACCATCCAAGCAGTAATTGACCTTGATGCCATTAGCATCCCTTTCAAAGGCAAGTTATTATTTACTTATTCATTATTCATGTTATTTATTTATTTTTTTCAAGTTATTGTTTAGTTAGTAATATGTACTTTTCGGAACTCTTGTCACAGCAGGAGAAATATTTTGGAAATCCTTAATCCTCCCACTATGCCTTTTGGAATGCCAGCTTCCTAAGCCACAAATTGTTTTTTGTCTTAAACTTTTTCTTTTCTCATTCCATGACTCTTCTGGCATTCTCTGAGACAATCCCTTCTGATGGATCCCTTCTGATGTTATGACATCCCTTGCTACTTATGCCAGAACTTTCACTCAGAGACCACATTCACCGATTGTGGTGAGGAATCAGTATACAAAGTTATTCCTTAATATCACTTCCAGATTCTCTCTGTCTCCACCATCATTCAGCAATACGATTTTCATGTATTACAAATTTTTCACCCAATTCAGAGCCTGGTATCTATCAATATTTAATACAGTCTTATTTCTTCATCAAATTCAGTGCATAGTTCAGTCTTTTTCTCCTCTCCAAATTCTGCTTTCTTCTTAGGGACTTCAAGGTAAAAACTGATATTACCTCAAACATTCTTATTTCCTCAATTTCCCCCTCTAATTAAAGTATACAAAAGGATGGTCACAACTTTGTCCTTGCTATTGCTATCACTCATAAGTGTTCTACTCCAATGTTCACAAACACTCAAATTCCATTATTTGATCATAATTTCATTTTTTCTGTCTTTCCCTTAGTTTTATTACTTCCAACTCTATTTTAAAAAAATAATAATCCTAAGCCTATTTTTATAGTCACTGTGACCTCTTGGCAGTCCCTGGACAGGATGTCATCTCTTCTCTGATACTATTCTTCTGAGTTCTTTAATTTGATCTCTGGGTGAATCAACTCAATTCTATATTGTGTTCTATTCTCAAATCTCTTTCCCTTTTGGCCCTTCACTGATTATGTATGGCTTGACAAATCCCAACTCTGGATTAATCTCCCATTTGCTTGCTTTGATCCTATTCGTATTTTATTAAATGAAACTGGAAGAAATAACAAAAAAGCAATATTTATGTAAACAATATAAACATCTATTTCTTCCCCAAATTAATTTGCTAATTCTTTACAACAGCTATTCCATACCTTCTTCTCTTTAAATCTCCTATAATAGGCTCTCTCCTGACCTTCTTGGGTGAAGACCTAGTATGATTTTACCAAAACAATTTAAGACATTCTTTGAAAGCTTCTCTTTTCCAACCCCTGACTATCTAAAATCATTCAGACATCTCCCACAATTTTTAACTTCTTAGCTGAAGAGCTAGCTTTCTTCCTTTTCCCAGGACCACTACTTTATACATTCCTTCATACTGTCCACCCCCAGTCCCATTTCCAGAAAATCATCCCTAGGGTTATCTTAATTCTTTTATCTTAAGATTCCACCCCCCAATAGTGTCTGCTTCCAGCATGCCCATGTCCCCCATGTGTAAAATCTCCAATGTTCTCTTTTTATCCTTGTCATTCCTAAGAAATCACTGACAATTGGTGTCTGCTCTTCCTCTCCTTATCCTCTTTCAAAACCCTCTACAATTTAAATTCTGACTGCCTCATTTTATTAAAAATTCCCTCTTCAAAACTATCAATGATTTCTTAATTGTTAAACCTAAGAACTATTTTTCTGTATCTATTTTTCTTGACCTATTTATCTGCAGCCTTTGCCATTGTTCATCACTTTTACTTCCAGGATATTTTTTCCTCTAGAGGTCTTTATATCCTCCATTACCCACACCCCATTCCATGCCCTTTGATCTTCCTATTTCTCCAACTACTAATTTCCTATATGTATATCTAGTACTAGTCTTTCTTCTGCTCTATAGTGATTCATCTCTAACTACTTTCTTGAATATGTTATAGAATAGGGGTAAAGCAAGGATGCCCATTATCAACACTATTATTCAATAGTGTACTAAAAATTTTGGATTTAGCAAATAAAAAAAGAAAAAACCTTTAAAGGAATTAGAATAGTCAATGGGGAGATAAAACTATCACCCTTTGCAAGTGATATGATGACATACTTAGAGAATCCTAGAGAATCACCTAAAACCTGCTTAAAACAATTAACAGCTTCAGCAAACTTGAAGGATATAAAATAAACCCACATAAATCATCAACATTTTCATATATTACTAACAAAGCGCAGCAGCAAGAGAAATTTCATTTAAAATAACTGCAGACAAAATAAAATATTTGGTGATCTCCCAGTCAAGACAAACCTAGGAATTATGTGAACACTATTAACAAAGCATTTCTCATACAAATAAAGCAAGATTTAACAATTGGAAAAGTACCAATTGTTAATGGAGAGGTCAAGTTAATATAATAAAAATTGCAATTCTTCCTAAATTGGTCTCCTTGTCCAGTGTCATATAAATCAAATTGCCAAAAAATTATTTTATAGAGCTGCAAAGAAAAAAACAAAACAATTCATCTGGAAGAACAAAAGGTCAAGAATATCAAGGGAATTAATTCTAAAAAATATAAAGGATGGTGACCCAGAAGTACCACATCTAAAGCTATATTATAAATCAGTAGTCATCAAAACATTTCATACTGGCTAAGAAATAGAGTGGTGGTTCAGTAGAATAGATTAGATATACATGATACAATAATCAATAACTATAGTAATCTAGTATTTGATAAATACCCAAACTCGAGATTCTGGGATAAAAACGCAATATTTCACAAAAATTGCTATGAAAACTGGAAAATAATATGCCAGAAACCTGGCATAGACCTACATCTCACTCTTCATACCAAATTAAGGCCAAAATAGATACATGATTTGGGTAAAGGTTGATACCATTAGCAAATTAAGAGAGCAAGGGTTATTTTACCTATCACATCTTTGGAGAAGGGAGGCATTTTTTTTGTGACTAAAGAAGAACTAGAGAACTTATGAAATATAAAGTGGATAACTTTGATTACATTAAATTAAAAAGATTTTGCCAAAAAAAAAAAAACTAACAGAAATAAGATTAAAAGGGAAATTTTAGAGCCAGTGTTTCTGATAAAGGCCTCAATTCTACACTATATCAAGAACTGTCAAATTTATAAGAATACAAGTTATTCCCCAATTGATAAATGGTCAAAAGATATTAACAGACAATTCTCAGATGTTGAAATTAAAGCTCTCTATAGTTAAAAGAAAAAAAAATGCTCTAAATCACAATTTTTAGCTGATTTTTGATTTTAGAAAGGCCTGGAAAGATTTAATGAACTGATGCTGAGTGAAACAAACAGAGGTAGGAATATATATGTGTGTGTGTGTGTGTGTGTGTGTGTTTGTGTGTGTATAAATTTTATATATATATATATTATATATATATACTATAAAAATTTATATAAATGTGTGCACGTGTGTGTGTATAGTGTGTGTATGTGCATTTGTATATATGTATGTGTGTACATATATATGCTTATATGTTCTTTTGAATAAAATTTTTGTCCATTAAAAATCCATTTTCTGTCCCTCTCACATATATATGTATATATATACATAAAACACATACATATGTTATGTATAACTATGTATATATTTTGTATAATACATATATTCATATATATATATACACAGACATTATACTTTTTGGTCTCTGTAGCTTTGTTTATGTAATACCTCCTAAGGACTATCTAGCTTTCCCTTCCAACCTCTTGAATTTCAATTCATATTTTAACATCAAATTCAAATACCATTTTTTTCTAAAATAACTTCTCTGACTTCTCCTAGCCTCATCAGTTAAAATGTTGATATGCTTTTCTTCATATCTCACATAGTACTTTGTAATGGGCTGAGGTTTGAGTTGATGCACTGAGGTCCCAAGTACTTGAGGCTAAATAGTAATTGGGCTATACTCTATTAATATACATGATTGGATAAAGAATGGTTCCTGCCCACTCTCAGTGCAAGTCCTGATGTGTTGTACAGGAAATGACGATTTTGGTGGGTGGAGGCAGAGAGAGACAGAAAGAGAAGCTGGGAGAGATTGGGCCTGGGTTCCATTCTCCTAGCTGCTGGTCGTGTGGCTGCTGATCTAGCTAGCTTCTTGACTCAGCTGCACACATTGCTATCGTCGATTATCTTCCACCTCTGATCCTTCTTCACTGAAAATAAAGACTGACGATTTTCCCCTAACCTGAATTCCTGACTCCTGCTGATTTTAAAATACGCGATCTTCACAGTACTTCTTTGGGACATTTACCTCTAGCAATAATAAACTCGAAGAGCATAGAAATCTGTCTTATACATATTGTGTACCTCTCCCATTGACAAGCATAGCAATAGAATTGCTACTTATAACTCTTGGAAGAATGCATAGGATGGACAGGGATATGGATAAAGTCTACAGAATCACATATGAACTTGAACTTATTATTAAATCCAGAAATGGGGGTTCCTTCTTACAAGTTGGTATGATTTTTTTTAAAGCAAAATAAATGTTGTTTACATATTATAATAATGTTTTCATTTATTCATTCAATAACCACTTATTAAGTACTGATTTGTGTACAAGAGCCAGTACTTGTCACTGAAATAAAAAGACAAAAAAACAAGAAAAAAGCTTTTGTGCTCAAGGAATACACATTTAATTTTTTTTCCTTTTGAATTTTTTTAAATTATCAAAAATATATTGTTGTTCTTCCTACTTCCTCCAATATATATAAATATACAGGTATGTACACATATATAACATAGATAATTAAAACAAATTCCTACCTTTACCATGTCTAAAATTACTTGTTTCAGTCTCTGAAAGATACATTTCAAAATATTAATAGACACAATATAATTTGAGGAATGTTTAGTACTAATAACTACTGGAATCAGGAAGTTTCATGTACAAGGTTGTACCTGATTTGTACCTTAGAAGAACCTAGGCCAAAGATTCTAAGAAGAGGAAGTAAAACAAAAATGCATTTCAGGTTTGTGGCACAGACTGATCAAAAGTATGGAGACAGGAAATGAAATTAAAAGCTTGAGGAAAAGCAAAGAGAGCAGGTATCTGGACTGTAGTATGCAAGGAGAGTCAAGAAAAATGTCTGAAAATACAGATTGGTGTCACTTTGTAAGGGATTTAAAATGCTGAACTATAAGTTTGTCCTTTATTATAGAAACAGTAGGGTGTTGCCAAAGATGTTTTACTAAAGGAAGGAAATGCTATGAGTTTGGGACTTTAAGAATTAATGTTTGAGGAAGATTATTTGTCAGCTGTTTGGAAGACAGATTAGAGAAGCAGAGAATATGAAATAATATGGGGTCCAATTTATATGAAAGATTACTGCAATGCTCTTACTACTATTTGATGAAGCCCTAAAGTAGGGTGATAGTTATAAAGGATATATGAGAAACATTTGGGAAGTAGAATGCACAAAACTTGGTAACTGATTGAAAGTATAAAGTAAATGGGCAGAAAAAATAAAATTTGATCCAGTAGTAAAATTACAACACATGGAATGAAGAAACAGCTGTCCCATACTTGCCTATTATTCCTCTAAGTATTTCCATTCTTGGAATTCTTGCCATTTTTGTCTTTTTTAACTCCACTATGCATCATCTTCTGGTGCTTAATAAAGGCTTGTTGAATTAAATTATGTGGATTTAAATAAGTTACTCAGCATGATAGAATTATAAGATGGGAGAAATCATTAAGGTTTTCTAGTTCTATCCTCAGCTAAATTCAGAAACTCCCTTCATATTATCTCCAAAATAGAAATGAATATAAAGACTCCTTCTTCAAAACTTCTGATGACAGGGAGCTTGTTTCCTAATGAAGGACTCCATTCAGAGGTCAAACACTGATTTGGAGTCATTCTCTCTGAAACTTTGTCTTCTGCAATGTCATAGAAATATGGCTGGATTTGGAGATATACATTCAAATTCTGGATTGGTTCATTGCTAATGTGATTTGGGATTGTGTGCCTAAGAAGGAGGATCCTGGTTGTCTTAGTACTTCCAAACTCTAGATAGTTTCATGAGAACATTGATCCAGAAATTCCATATCCTCCACTTTTTTTTTTTTTTAGCAGTAGCAAGTATGCCATTTAATCCCTTAAACATAAAATCAGTAAAGACCAAAATGTAGTAAAATCAGTATTAGGTATTAATTATTAAAAATCAGTGGTAAAGACCAAAATTATATAAAATGCAAGATCATATGTTAACAGTAAATATTTCCAACAACCTAAGTGCCTAAGCATGCCACTTCATTTCTTCTGAATACTATTAGAGATGAAAGGTCATATGTTGGTCCATTCTAGTTGCAATCCCAGCTCAGGCTCTGGCCCTGAGGTCAATCTCTTTAGAATATGGATTGGAATAGAAACTTTCTTATCATCATAGGAACATTAGGTCTCTCAGATTGGGGAAACACATCTGCTTGTCTAAGAAATCTGTTCCTACAGAAAAGATCAGATTCATATACAATCACAGCTGCTCCAAATTGAAATGAAGCAAGATTGAGAGACAATATCCCAGTCAGCCAACAGTGTAGTTTGTGTGCCTTGATTCGCTTTAGTAGAATAAAAGCATTTTTTCCCCATCAAATGGGTCAGTCTCATATTCTCTTAGAGAAAGATCACCAGTTGCCTCAAAGTCATTTGTACACCTATAGCATGAGGTGCCAATTTCTGTCTGTCTCCATATCTCCATGTCTCTGTCTTTATGTCTATTTCTCTCTTATTTTCTTTCATCCTTCATTCCAACTTTGACACTTCCCTTCCCACAAAAGAACTTCTCCAGGACTCTTCAATGAAGAAATATCACTGGTCCCAAAATATCATGGAACATGTGATTCAGTCTCTAAAGAAATAAATGTCCTCAATCCATAAGCACCATGGGAATACTGCAGATCTCTTAAAGGACTCTTTATATTAATTGTGTTTCTGGGGTTGTTGCTTAAAATATTTTGTGTTTTCAGTACCCCTGTCCACAAATTTTGGATAAGAATATATTTACTACATGCCCCTTGGGGCTTCTAAAGGATCAAATGAGTTAATACATGCAAAGTATTTTCTAGACTACAGAATGTGATATAAATTTCATTACAGTTATTTTATTCATTGAACCTAAACTTGCTCTCTGGAGTCACACAGATTGAATCTAATCCTTCTCCCATGAAGGAAGAGTCAGATTTCAATCCCACTCGAAGGTACGTGGGCAGGAATCCATGACAGCTACAATCTGTCTCCCTCTGACATCCATATAGAGGTCATTGAGTACTAACTTTCAATTAGGGGAAATCTATCTTTTCACAATTCTATCTTCTGTTCTTTTTTGGGACTTTCCTCAACTTTGAAAAATATTTGACTCTGTTCACTGATTGTTAGATGACTTCTTAACCCATAGATTACTTAAGAGCATGAATGAATTTTTGCTTTCTTTATATCTTTAGTATTTAGTACAGAGTCTGGTATGTAATGGGTATCTAAGTCCTTTTTAGCTGACTGACTGAAAAGAGCCTGAAAGATGGTCTCTCATATTTTGGGATGAAAAGAGCTCTGAATTTGGAGTCAGGAGACCTGGTTTACAATTCCATTTCTGATACCTGTTAGGAGAAATTCCAGAACCACTTTAAGCTTCATTTTTCCCATCTATAAATTGTAAGAAATAGTATGTGCATTATGTATCTCTTAGGGTGCTATTATTTAGCAGCGATTTCCCTTGAATAAATGCCTTCATATCCTAAAACCCGTTTCTTTACCTATAAAATGTGATAGAAGGCATTACAATCAATCTCTAAGTTTCATTTTGTCTTTAAATCTTTGCTACTGTAACTATTTCTATCTAGAGATGATAAAGCAATATGTTCCTTCACTCCTTGACCTCTTTTACCCTGTATACATACACACCCACACATGCACCCTCAGCCCTGACTTCCTGAAACAAGCCAGTTTGCCCAATTACTTTTGCCCAATAGCTATCATTACTTAGCTAGAAAGAAACTGATATGGACAGCTCCCAATAATCAGCACCATTAGCCACCAGCTCCAATTTAGCCCTTTTCTGGTCCCTTTCACATCATCTCCTGGGATTCTACTTAACTCTGTCTTTCCTTACATCATGGCTCAAAACATATTACCCTCCTGCTGCCTTTCAAACTTCTTCTTTCCATGCATTCTCAGCAGGTTAATTTCTGCTCCCTGGGAAATAAGCCCTTATTTACATAGATTACAAAACACTCTCCATTTACACCATGTCCTCTCTTTCCCTTGCTTTATACTATTCACTAGCCCTTAACATCCATTTAGCTGTCAGCATCTTCATTTTCACTTGAGGGCCAATTAAAATACCTCCAACATGAACTCTGGCTGGCACCATCCAAGACCTGAGAGGGAGCAATCAGTTGGTACATCTATCTGCCACCCCTAAAATTAATGTAGTAGTAGTAACAACAATAAAAACAAAGCTAAAATTTATATAGTTCTGTAAAATTTATAAAGTATTTTATGTATATTAAATGTAATAATATACATTTGTATATTATTGTCTCTCTATGAGACAAATATTATTATTTTACCCCATTTTACAAATGAGGAAAATCAGGTAAATAGGATCGATTGACTTGTTCAAGGTCACACAGCTGGTGATTATCTAGGACCATAATTAAACTCAGACTTCCTGACTCCTTGACAATGTGCTACAAATAGAATAAAAGATCCTGGGGAACAGGGACTGTGTGCCATACACTCTCATTTCTGCTCTGTATGCTCCCACTTAAGGAATTTCCATGTTTCATAGTCTTTTGATACTTATGACTCCCTATTAAAGTCACAAGGATAGATAGGTTTCCTTCTAGGGAAAGACTTGGACCAAGTCCTAGGGAAGAACTCAAGGGTATGAATAACAATGATTCAACCATTGAACTTCAAAGATGATTCTAAATGATGAACCACTACACAAGACATGGAAAACTCCCATCTTTTCCAGAAGGCACTGATCAGTACTAGGATCTCAGAGAATCCAACCCATGCCCAGACAACAAAAGCCTTATTCTTGTCAAGTGGTTTACTTTGGCAAATAATTAATCTCATTAAAGAAAACTCACAGGAGGAAATAATCCCCCTTTACATAAGATGGAGGATGGGGAGGATATGAAATATATTCTAACAATCACAGCTGCTCCAAAAAATTTATTTAAAAGCCTCATGAGTGAATCAATTTGTGTAAATCAAGAACTCTGGTATAGAAACAATAGTCATAATTCTATTAATGGAAAATCTGCCTCTCTGTAGCTTCCACCCTTTTGACCCAGGTAGAATTTATTCATTGAAGATCTTTAGGTACAATAGTATCTCTTCCTTCAAAGGTTGATTCATTTGCTGCTTTTAAAGATGACTTTCCTTAAACTTTCCTCCCTTCCAAACAAGAGTACCCTCCCCCTCCTTAAAGTACAGTGTTTATGTAAATATTATATCTTCTTAATTAAATGTAAACTCCTTGAGGGCAGGGGTTATTTTACATTTTATTGTTATGTCTACAGATAATGATAGAGTTTAGCATATAAGTTACTTAATAAAAAGCTTGAATTGAGTATGGCAAGGGGATTTCCAACCAATGTTAATCAGTCTAGATTTTAGAGGTCTCTTGCAAATTGGAGAATCCCTGATTATTTGAGGAGATGGTACTTAACTCAGGTGTTCTGACTCCAAATTGGGTGCTCTTTCTCTAACATATGATTCTCTTTAGTCACACTCTATTCTCTTAGAAAGCTCATGTCCTAAGCATACTATTTCATGTTTGAATTTCACACCTTAACACAGCAAAACTTCTGAAGACACAAGTCATAGAGAAATCAAATTGTTGATACAAAACTGAGATAGATTTCATTGACAGAAAGTTTTTCACTTTTCCGTGTTCAGAATGAAGTATACTTCCCAAGAGCCATCACTCAGATCTGATGTGAAATCAGAATATGGAAACAGATGTATCCTTGGTAAGAAATGAAGCTACTTGTGTGGGTGGAGCCAAATTGAGGAGGAGGGGCAAAAAAAAAAAGGTGTTTTCAGTAGCTGACCCTGAAGTCATTACAATTAAGTTGTATTCTTTTGCCCCTCAGGGAGGCAGGACAAGCATTTCCCAGTTGAAAAATTGAGGCTCAGAGAAATTTAAAGATTTGTGGACAGCTAGAGTTAAGTGTCAGAGAAAAGGTCAGAATCTAATTCTCTTGAATTAGAAGTAATGTGATGATCAATGGATTACATTTGTGGAATACTTTGTAAATATTTTAGATGTGACAAGTCCTGCAAAGAAAGAAGGGAAAATAAGCAACCATTTATTAAGCACCTTCTATGTGTTATGAACTGTACTTTATAAATATCATCTTATTTGATTCTTACAATAACTTATGGCATGTAGTTGCTATTATTATCTGTATTTCCTAGTTTGAAAAAACTGAGGTAAATAATTTAAGTCACTTGCTCAAGGTCACACTGCTAGCAAGTACCTGAGACTACATTTGAACTCGGGTCTCTTTCACTTTAGTATTAGCACTCTATCCACTGACTCACCTAGCAAATAATCCTATCACCATTATGTAGACAGGGAAACTGAAGCTCAGAGAGATAAAATGACTTTAGGTATCTGTATGCAATGAATGGAAAGAGAAGTGAATTTGGAGTCAAAATCCCTGGATGTGACACATGGTTTCTCAGATTTCCAGTTTCTTTATTACATAATTAGAAGAGTTTGACTAGATGATTTCAAAGATACATTACAAAATTAAATGTTTATAATCCTAAATTTCCCTAAGGTCGCACAATTATTAGGTCTGGCTGTATGAGGTAAGTATTATAATAATTATTTTCCCCAATTATAGATAAGGAAATTGACATTCAGGCATTGTTGTGCCACAATTCTCTTCTAATCCTTCTACCTCAGTTTCTAATTGTTCTGCCTCAATCCCCCTGGTTGCAACATCACCCTTCCCTCCTGATCATTAGAACTGATATAATTTAGGGCTTGCTACACTAAGATTATAAACTGTAAATGTTTAATCCAGATAAGGAGAAAGATCTTCTATCTTAGACATCATAACCCCAGACCTTTCCTACTTACCAGAATGTCTACATACACACACACACACACACACACACACACATATATATATATCATGGGAACCTCACATTCCCTGCTGGATGCTTTGGACATCAGCCCTGGGGGTAACATGCCCCCAGCACAATCTCTCCCTCTAAAATAAAATATTAAAAACTCTCTAATCACTATCTTGCCTCAGTTTCTCCGGCATTACAGTAAGATATGCCTTTAGTGATAGAGCTAGAAAATGTCAGAGCCTAAAACTGAATCTAGATTTTCTGACTCCAGACTCAGTGCTTTTTCTACTTTGTAAAGTTTTAACAAGTTGAAATTATCAAGAAGTTCTTAGATTTGGTTCTTATGGAATCTGTAATGTGAGCTTGGTTGCTCACACTATCAGTATATTAAAATTGGATATACATAGTAAATGAGAAATTGTTGCTGTGGGAACTGTGATGGAATAAGTTAAGATACGTATCTATATAATCACACATGCACAGATGTACTACACACACACACACACACACACACACACACACATACACCCAGTACCCTTACTTGTGGAAGTATTTATGTATATATGTAGGTGTTTGTGTATATAATTTACATATATGTGTGTATATACATATTTTGTGTATCTATACATATATATGTATCTCTATCTATGTGTGTGTGCATGTATACATATATATATATATATATATATATATATATATATTTTTTTTTTTTTTTCCCCTTGTTCTGTTCTCTCACTGCCTATCTCCCTTCGGGATATCACTTCACTTTTCTTTATGTATGAAATGAGGGGATTGGGCTAGGTGTTCCTCAGGTTCTTATCTTCTCTAAAGCCTTTTAACCTTTTCCCTCTAGGACCCAGTTTCCTTATAATGGTAACATTTATATTACATCTTACGGTTTTATAACAATTTGAAAAAGGTAGTGCAAGCATTATTATTATTATTATTATTGGGGATCTAAACTTATGAATTCATTGATGTATTATTTTCCCCATATATAACATAATGGATAGAAAACCAGTCTCAGGGTTATTGTCTGTCCCCCATGTTTGGAATTCTTTCCCTACTGGTTTCCTTCAAATTTTAGATAAATTCCTATTCTCTACAACAAACTTTCCTGGTCTACTTTTATGCTTGTTCATTCCCTTTGTGATTCTTGCTAATTGTTCTTGAATATATCTTGTTTCAAATAACTTTTTTTTTTTACATGAAGTTTCCCCCATTTGATTATAAGTTCTTTGAGGGCAAAGGTTATTACTGATTTTTTTTAAAAAATGTGTTTTGTTTTGTTTTGCAAATATGTATAGACTTATTGACATAGATTTAATCAGTATAACTACCTTTCAAGTCTTTTCTCTATGATATATACTGGCTTTATGATTAAACAAATTATTTAACTTTTCAATGTCCAATTCTAGATTGCAAATTTCAAAGAAATGCTAATTTTTGAGGGCAAAGGCAATTTCCTCATAGGAAATTCCCTATAACAATGAAATAATGAGTTGATCTCTCTCTCTCTCTCTCTCTCTCTCTCTCTCTCTCTCTCTCTATTTGTTTCACTCTCACTTTGGATGTGTAAGTTGCTATGTCTCTCTATATCTCTCTGTCTCTGAAAGACTAATTTTAACCTGGAAAAAAAAGAAAATTATAATACTGAGAAGAAACATAAAGTCACAAGACAATTGAGACAATTGCAAAAAATATTAGGAATAAGGTAACAGTTGTAGAAAATGATATTGACAATTCATTCAGAAGCAACCTCTCCATCATCTGACATAACACTTCATACTTTTCTTATGCACTTAGCATATCCTTCTATTTCCAAGATTTAATGAATTTGTGACATTGTTGGTGTAGATTTTCCTCTAATGATATAGATCTTGACCTGTCCATGCTTTCTAATGTTGTGGCAATTCTTGGCCAAGTTCTCTAATAATTTTTCCAGAAAAGAGCTAATCTATGATTTGGAGTTTTATTTAAGGACTTTTAACATATTCCAGCTTCTTTTTTCTTCATTATTCCATTACCATTTTGTAGTTTTCAGCAGTATCGAAGAGTCTTTTATTATTTTCTTTCTTTCCTTTCTTTTATGTTATGGCAAAAGGTAGCATATGCTAGGCAAGTCTAACCATCACCTCTCCTCACACAGGAATTTTCCCAGGATCCTGAATCAAAAAACCTTTGGGAATAGCAAGGTCTCCTTCCAGCACCTTCAAACATCATCCTGAAAAGCAACTCCTATGGAAACATAACCTGCTTCACAGAAGTCCCATGAAAGTAAGTTCTTGCCACCACAGTTCATGGCATAGTCAAATGATTCAACATTAGCAGCTGATATGGTTTTATCAGTGATAATGATACTAAAGATGAAGAATTAACATTTGCCTTGCTGTTGTATTCTGAGGATCATAGGGCTTTTAAAAATTGATTAACAGCTAAAAATTTCTTATGTGTTGTCTTCTTTTATTGGAATGTGAGCTCCTTGAGAGCATGGGTTATCTTCAATTATTTTTCTATATAGTAGTTGGGAGGATCAAATTATATATTTAGCACAGTATTTGTTCCTTTCCTTTGTTCCTAGATCTTAAGATATATAAGTGCTTAATAAATGTTTCATTCATTCATTCATTCATATTTAAAGGTCTTTCCTTTCATCACTTGTGAAATTTGATGATCATCAGTAGAATTGTTAAATTTATCTGAGTCTTTTTAGTTACAACATACTTTTATCATAGATTATTTTGGGCATTCCCTATTCCCCCACTTATTTAGAGGCAATCTGTGGATTCTTTAAAATGGCATTTTGTTTACTATGTTCAGAAGTTCAGAGCAATTTTCTTATATATTTTTTTTAATTATGGTGTTCAGAATATTTTTATTTGCAATTTTCTCATGAGAGATTTAAAAACTTTAAAAATTGTCTCTGACATCAATATGATTTAATTATATACAGAACATTTTTTTAATGTTACTGCTTTTTGCTTCTCTTCTTCTAGACTGTCCCCCACTTCTTTGTATTTTCATTCTCACTCCAATTCTTTCTTTCTGTCTCTTTATCTGTCTGCCTTTCTCTGTCTCTTTCTTTCTCTTTTCTTCCCTCCTTCTCCCTCTCTTTTCCTTCTCTTCCTTTCTCTCTGTCTCCTCTTTTCTCCTTCTTTGAATCACTATGGATTCAAATTGTTATTTTGCCAGCAATTCCTGTTGTTCAGGTTATAAATTTCATTTTCACAATTCTTATTTCTCTTGTAAATCATTGAGAAACTTTCCTGCTGTTGCTCCATGCTCTTTTAGAAATCTACAGTTCCCTCTGACTCATTGGTGTGATCAATTTTCTTTGTCTTACAATGTTTATTCATAGATGTCTAGACCTGTTTACCTAATCAAGGGGTTACGGTTTCCTGCTGTTATTATTAAGTTCCTTGTTGGTTTATCTGAGTATGTTCAAAGTCCCCTAGTTTTCTTCCTCCCAAGATCTCTGATAATTTTACATATTATTGTTGTTAATATTTTCCCCCTTTGCTCACTTTTAGACTCCTTTGAATATGGTTTTACAGAGTCTTGAATCTCAAAACTGTTTTGTCCTCCTTCTATGCTAAACAAATCCTGGGTTTACTGAGCCCAGTTTCTCACCCAAGTTATTTCTAGGCCCCACATCTCTACCTGAATCTATTGCTATCAGAGTATTGTACTTCTCCCCTGTAATGTGGAAGTCTCTAGGGTAGCCTTATTTTCAGCAGATTAATTTCCACAAGAATAGCCAGGTGTTAAAATCCAGAGTCCAAATTCTTTATTGTCTCCTTGCCTGGGACTGGGCAGCTTTCTGGAGAGCCTTCCATATCAGCCTTGTTCTCAGTGAAGTGCAGGAGGACAGGCTAGCCACCACGTGGTGTGAGCTGGAGTTAATTGTCTCTCAGTCCCATCCTGACTGAGTTTGTTCCAGCTTATAGGCTCTATTATAATTACATCATTATAGGTGTCAATCTTGTAGAATTATATTAAATGCTAAGTACATGTACTGAACTAGAGAACTATTAAGCACCATGCTAACCTAGATAACCATTGTCATCAATTCCACTGACTTAACAACTTGTAAGAATCCTTATTTCAAGTATAAGAGTTCTGGCCTATAACACTCTTCCAACTTAAAAGCAAGCTTCTGTCTTTTTGTTTTTCTCAGCGTTGGGAGCAGAGGTGAAAGTATAGAATTGAGATCCACTGCAACTCTGTTGGTAAGTTTATGCAATCTTGCTACTGGAACACTGTAGTGCCAGTGGTAGCAGTAGCAGTCGGTGACTGGGTAAAGTACAATGGAGTACTGAATGTGTACATTAGGGCCTAGCAATTAACCTTCTTTTTTGTTAGTTCATGGAAGTGTGATTTCATTTGAATTATTAGTATCCTAGACATCTGGAAACAGCTGAAATTGCTTGATCTATTACAAATAATTCCTTGTTTGGAGAGATTTAAGAGATCCTGAAGATCAGAAAAAAAAAATGGCTGGTCCTACATTTTTAAATACATGACACATAAGTTATAATTTCAACATTTTCTACTTCCAAAGCTACAAGTGAGCTGATATTCCTAAAACTAAGAAAGTTGGCCACCAGGTAATTTTATTTTATTATTAGCCATATCATCTTAACATTTTAACCATATCAAACCAAGAAGATGTTATTTACATCAGCAGAAGGGATACTGTAATGCCGAAGAAACTGAGCAAGATAGAGATTAGAGACCAATTCAATAGTTTATTAAATGGAGAGAAATCCTGGGACCAATGGATCCATGTTGATCCCAGGGTTAGATGAGACTATCATCTCAAAGAGTCTAGCCCCGAGTATTGGGGCAGGGAGCTTTTTATAGAATAACAAGAACAATGACATAATGGAGGTACCTAGGTGGGGATAACCTAATGGAGGGAGGTTACTGATATTCTAATGACATCTAAAATGGATAAACCTTCATCTTGTCAAACATTAAGAAGGAATATCTATAAAACCTTTATCTCAAACATTAAGAGGGAAAGGTTATAGCCTAAGGCAGAATAACTAAATAGGACAATTGGAGAAACTGGGTCACAACATTAAAAGGACACTTTGGCATAACAATGTGTGTGTGTGTGTGTGTGTGTGTGTATAAAATTGAATTTCTTACACCGTTATCCTTTTTCAGTTCTTGGAGGATAACTTTTGTGCCACATATACAAAAATAATCACTGGTTATCTATTAAAATTAACTATATGCCATTATTAGATGTCAATCTAATTTGTATTTGCCTTCATCGATGCCATTTTTCTCCTGCTAGAATTTAAGTTCCCTGAGGGCAGTTTTTCCCAGCTCTTTTCCCCTTATCTCTAGTGCCTAGTATAAAAACTGCACATAGCAGAACTTTTAACTGATGTTTGTAAATGACTATATTTCCACAAAGGTGGTTATTATACAACTACTCTATTTTAAAATATCTCTACTGTTTGCCAAATAAATTATACACTATTAATCCTGACATACAAGGGCTTTCATGTTCTCCCTCTAACCTCTGCTTTTTTGACTTTCTCATACAAATCTCTTTCATGTGCTGTATGTTCCAATCAAATCAGATGACTTTGCCATCACCTATTCTTATCCCAACCATTCTTATTTCCATGAATTTGCCCACTTTTTCAGATCCCCCTCACTGAATGGAATGTTCTCCATACATATTCCTATCTCTCAAGATCTCCCTATTCCTTCAAGGTTCAACAAAGGAGACACATTTTCTGTGAAGCCTTTTATAAACACATCATCTCTTAAACTCTAGTTCAATGTCATCTCTCTTTTCCTTAAATTTCTTATAACACTTTGGATCTTTCTTTAGTGCTCACTAATATCATAGTTCTTTGAGTATGTCTTTTTCCATTAATGGTATATGACTTTCTTAAGGAAATGAGCTATGTTTGTTTTTTTTTTTTTTTAATCTTCTATCCCCAGAAGCAAGATCAGAATGTTATCCACAGAAGAATGCAGAGACCATCAAATATTCTAAGAAAGATAACAGTTTCTCTTATCCCCTCCCCCATTCCACCTGGACAACAAGAAATGCTCTCATTGAGCTGGGATTTTTAATAGCACAATTACCCCAACTGATTAATCAGAATTGCTGTTTGTTTGTGCATAGAAGGTAACTCATTATGGCAAATATGCATTATAAGGCTATAATATATGCATTTATTCAATTAAGTCTAATGTATTATTTAAGGATCTGTGTGTGATATTTATCACGCTCTCATACTTATTTATACAGATTATAAGATTCTAATTACATACTCCCAGGGATGGGTCTGCTGTTGGAGAGGTACAGTCCTATTTCTTTACTGGGCCAGTTGAACAAGAATGCTTCTTTCATGGCCTACTTATGTCACACAAGCCAAAGGTAACTGTGAGATCCTGTATCTACTCCAGTACACATTTATTAAGTACCAGCTGCAAAGTTCTACACTAGGGAGACTCTGAGAATATAAAAAAAACATAATGATAAAATAAAACCTTCCCTCAAGAACCTTATCTTCTACTAGAAAAAAAAAAAAAAAAAAAAAACCTGACCTGGAGTGATACAATTCTAGTTATAGAAAGGGTCCTAGTATCAATCAGCAATCATTCAGCATTGGCTCCCAGAGAGACTCACTGCTTCCCATCAACAATCCATTTTACTTTGAGAGAGTTAACAAACTCTTTTCTTTATGAGAGCAATGCAACTTTAAACTCAGCAACTTCCACTCATGGATCTGATCAACGACACCAAGTGGAATGAATCTCATCTCCCACCCCAATGAGAGTACCATACATACTTAAAACAGCTGTCATATGTCTTGATAAGTTGGCTCAGATCAGGCGACCTGGATCCAGCCCCACGCATCACAATATTATAAAATAAATGTCTAGGCCTACTTAATTACATTTAATTGCCATTTAATTATATCACGTTAAAATATTTTGAAATTTATTTTAATTTTAATGTAAATATTAAAGTATCATTAAAATGAATATTTCTATATAAAAATAAAATAGAAGAGGGGATTGTACAAAACTATAAATACACAGCTTATTTTTTTTCCCTTTCAAGTATACACTAAATTTAATATGTAACTTTCTAAGCTGTCCTACTTTTCAGTCTTTTTATGGTGTTCTTTCTGTTTCCTCCTGTGTATTCTTTTTTTCTGAGGCAATTGGGGTTAAGTGACTTGCCCAGTGTTAAGTGTCTGAGACCAGATTTGAACTCAGGTCCTCCTGACTTCAGGGGTGATGCTCTATCTACTGAACTGCTACCCCTCTCTTGTGTATTATTTAAAAGAGTCAATGATTATCTTTTCTTTCTTTTTTCCTTCACCCTTTTCTTTTTGGCAATTGGGTTGATAATTCCCCTCTCCTCTATCCTTAACTGCAAAACAAACAAACAAGAACAAATGCTTATAACCTTGAAATAAATGGAATATTCAAGCAAAACAAATTCCTTCATTGGTAATTTCTGAAAATGTATGTCAGATCACTTTTGAAATGATAATTTTATTGTACTTATCTCCTATTTCTTTCTTTCTTTTTTTTTTTTTTAACTAAACAAGTAGTTCTACTAGACTAGGGATTATGACTCTCAATCATGTATCATACCCAGTATCGATCACAGTGTCACAGTGTTCTACATACAATGGGCACTTAATAGATATTAGTATAGTGAGTATATGAAGGAATGAATGTGACTCAAAATCATACCTCATAAATATACACCTATACACACATTCACATATGGAAAGAAGGAAGGAAAAAAAATAAGAGAAAACAAATATTCTGCCTCAGAATTCAATGAGTACACCAATAGTATCAAACTTCAAGTTCAAACAGAAACAGAAGAAACCATTAAAAGTACATAAGATCCCTGTTGTACCATATTGACTTAGAAAAACCACATAATAACATTATCTATGACCTGTGGTATTTTAATTTTTGGTAAATACTTCCCAATTACATTTTAATCTGGTTTGGCTACATTGGGGTATATCAACTTCTTCTGCTTGTTCTTCTTCTTCTTGTTCTTCTTCTTCTTGTTCTTCTTCTTCTTCATCATCTTTCCTCCTCCTCCTCCTTCTTCATCTTTCTTCTTCTTTCTTCTTCTTCATCTTTCTTCATCTTTCTTCTTCTTCTTCATCTTTCTTCTTCTTTCTTCTTCTTCATCTTTCTTCATCTTTCTTCTTCTTTCTTCTTCATCTTTCTTCATCTTTCTTCTTCTTCATCTTTCTTCTTCTTTCTTCTTCTTCTTCTTCTTCATCTTTCTTCTTCCTTCTTCCTTCTTCCTTCTTCTCCTTCTCCTTCTCCTTCTCCTTCTTCTTCTCCTTCTTCTCCTTTTCTCCTTCTCCTTCTCCTTCTCCTCACTTCCATCCTACACTTTATCTTTATTCCTGCCCTGAATTCTGAGCCTCGCTCTCCAGGAAAATGGTGTGTGTGTGTGTGTGTGTGTGTGTGTGTGTGTGTTATTTATATATATATATATATATATATATATATATATATATATATATATGTGTGTGTGTGTGTGCTTTAAAATGTACAAAACACCATCTTCATACCCACTCTGTAAGGTTGGCAGTACAAGTATTATTATTCCTAATTTTCAGATAAGAAAATTAAAACACTGAACAGTTAAATGCTTTGTTCCCTCTATTTAGGGAAAACTCATTTTTATACATGTGAGCTATTTTTTCCCCCCTCTCTTTCAATGCAACTAAATCTTAATTAACTAGGCCCACATTGCTAGTAAATATAAACATAGATTTCTAATCCAAATTGGGCTTCCTATATCCTTATGTTACCTGTCCTGAAGATGTCTGACTAGGAAAAAAAGGTTTAGTTATGATTACTACAATCTCATTTAGGCAGGATACACAATTCAAACATAGTAACAAGATATTCAATAACTTATCTAAAACCAAAAATAGGTTACCTACCAGGTGACCCAAAAATTAAACATCTCATTTTACAATTATTCTAGCTAATTGATATTTGTTCACATTAACTTATCTGCATGGAAACATAACAAAGACAATAATAATAAAAAGATAATAATAATTCCTTGTATAGAGATTTTTGGTTTACTCAGTCAATTTTTTTATTTCATTTGATCTTCAGGTATGTTTTGAAGCAGATTTTGAGATTAATATATTCATTTCACAAATGATGATACTGGAATCCAGAGAGTTTTAGCACCTTGCTCATGGCTGCATTGCACACAGCTTTTCACACATATTTCTCATGATGGAAGTCACCTTTATAACCTCTTTTCCAGAAAATAAAATGTTGAAGTAGAAAATCAGAAAACCTAGTTTCCAAACTAGTTCTGTTGTTTACAATCTATATGACATTGAAAAAAGGATTATTGTTCTTTAGTTAAGTTTCTTCTTCTGTAAAATGAGATTGAGGTGACTTCAAAAATATCTTCCAACATTAAATTCAATTCTCTTATGTTCATTTCCAATTCACTCTTGTTATTTCCTCAAATTTTGTTAATCAATTATTTGAAGTGAAATTGAGATTGATACATCAATCTGGAAATAATGAATCTTACCATCATTAATGAGTTTTATTTGTGCTTAGCTTATATGACAGGAGATATTCAGAGTGGACTTTGAGGTTTTTCTAGTCAGCTAAATCACTGGGGTTGACTAAACAGATAAAAAGAGAAAGAGATAACTTATGTAGCATGAATTGTTAGTGTCAGAAAACCCTTTGTTATATGTTCAAAAATACTTCCTTTGTATTCTTAATATTTTACCATTAGAGAATCATTCCTTTGAATCTAACATTACATTGTTCTTTCCTTTTATTTTATAAAGATCCTTAATACCATATCATGAATGGATTTTTTTCAGACTCAATAATGGGGAGAAAGGATCAAAAAAGTGGAGACAGAGATCATGAAAGAGGGAATTTACAATTTAGCTGAGTGGCTGCATGTTTTTGGAGTACTGATTTTGTGCCTTAGCTCTCCTATTTGCTAATTGTAGTCATTTAGCCTCCTTGGGCCTCAGAATTCTGCATCTATGACATGAGAGAGTTTAATTAGATAATTTCCTTTCTAGCTCCAAATCCTATGAATAATGAAATATGTAAGCACTGGGAATCTAGAAGATAATACTAGTGTTAAACCACATTTCCCCTCTAACTTCTTTCTCTATGCAGCTGCTAGACTGAAAACCAAGACCTGGTTAGAACTGTTAGCAGACTGATTATGCAAGTGCATGGGGACTTTATTTTTTTTAATTAAAGTATTTGTTTCCACAGCAGAAAATGAGAAGAAAGAAGAGAAATGCATGTAAAGAAGGCAATTTATTATTTTTTAAGAAGAGAGCAAAAAATAATTTAGCATAGAAATTATCTTTTGCTGCCCAAAGAACCCGCTGACTGACCAAATAGAAGAAAACACCAATATTCATAGGGTGTGTGTATATGTGTGTGTGTGTGTGTGTGTGTGTGTAGGTGGAAGTACATACAGGTCTCAATTTAACGTAACAAATATGAGAAAAGAAACAAATAAACATATCATAAAGATCAAATATGTTATGAGATTTACTGGGGCTAGAGAGTTTATATTGGAATTCTTATTACATCACTTATATTTGTAGGATTCTGGGGAATCACCAACTTCAGAGAAAGACCTTCTGAGGTGAAAATTGTGGTTTTTGGAAAGGCAAAGAAAAGACCAATTAGTATGGTATGGTAGAGAGAGTAGCAAATGGGGAATGGGAAAACCTGGGTTCTTCACTATATGACCTTGAGCAAATAATTCTCTCTCTACTTAGCCTTAGTTTCCTTTTCCATGACAAGAAGTTTTAAAGAAATTCATAAGCAGAATAATAATGACTCCTTTTCCCGCCTATTATTTAACAGTATAAGATGCTAACTTTAGTAGTAAGAAAAGAGAATGATTAAAGGGAATGAATGATAAAAGAGCTAGAGGGAAGAACAAAATTAAGTCTTATTAGCAATGGTGGTTTACTTAGAAAACCCTAAAGAACTGATAATGGAACTAATCAAAATGATTCATAGTTTTATGCAGGTAGCAGAATACAAAATAAATCACAAAAATCATCAGAATTTATGTATAGTGTTAATAAATAATAGGAAGAAAAGATTTAGAGAAATCTCATTTAAAATAACTATAAACCATATTAAATACTTGGAGAGTTAATCTACCAAAATCATTTTTAAATGCCCCTGGGATTTAATTGATATAAGTACCCCCTATTATAGAAAGTTTGCAACAATACAAACTTCCAGGTGTACTGAAAATTAAAGTTTTAAATAGTTTACTGGGGAATTAAAAGCTTATGTAGCTTTTTGAGGATTATATAGCCAGAAGATTTAAGACTGAAGATGGGACTCTGAAATTCTAAAAATCCTTAAGGAGAAAAATCTCCTTCAACTCTGCCTCAGTGAAGGACCCTGCCCCAAGGGACAAACAGTTTTATCCTTGTTTCTGAGTGAGGTTGGCTCAGTCCTGAAAGTCATTGGATTCAATTCAAATTCCATCTCAAGCTGAAACCCAGACATGAGCCAACTTGGGACTCCAGCCACGAGCCCCCTTCAGCTTGTAGCCAAAGCTCTCATTATAAAAGAGCCAAACTAAAACCCTTTCTTTGCAGAGGTTGCAAACATGCCATGCTATGCCATGCTAGGCTATGCTATTCCAAGGGCTGCTGTCCACTGGAATACTCTTTCCAGTGCCATCCTCTCTTTACCCTCACCTATTTCTCTAACCAGACTTTATGCTTCTCTGTCAGGATATCTAACCTTACTTCCAATCCCTATAATAAACCTCTTTTATCAATCTAGGTTTTCGAGTCTGTAAATTCTTTTACAGAGAACCTCCGTGCCACCAGAAGGAAGTCCCCAAAACTCCCTATGCTTGCCCCAAATCCCAAGGAGTTGCAGGGGAGCTAAACCTCTCCATTTGGTTCCCTGAATCCCGAAGCTGCAACTAGACCTTATTATTTAACTCCCTGACCACCAGAAACTCTAATTTCATTTTGGTTCCCTACATCTAAACCTCATCAAGATCATATAGCCAGTTCCCCTTAACATTGATGGTTACTTCTATCAAATAAGTCATGATGCCCCTGGTACAGATATGTGTTTTATGGAAAGTTTTCTGGATTAAGTTGTTGTTGTTGTTATTGTTTTATAAACTAAGAGCTTGGAGTTTAGGATTATGTGTTATATTTGTGATTGCTAATACAATTTCCTATTGATTAAAAACTTCAGTCAGTCAATAAGTATTCAGCCCTTACCATGTTTTGGAAATTATGTTGTGTTGGAGATAAAAAGAAAGGAAATAACAAAATACGGAAAATATAGCAGCTGACTACAAAAAGCTCACATTCTAAGAGGGAAGACAACACTGAAAAAATTGCTGGTATTTATGTACTATTCCACAAAACCTAAAAAAGTTAATATGTATTCTACTTTTTCAACTACCTGTTTTCTGCTGGTCCAGTAGGATTCTTCCAGGACAAAGTACTTAAATTTGTCTAATTCCTTCTAGCACCCAAGCAACAGAATTAGGAAACAGGATGATTTCTAGGGAATGAATACAAAGAGTATTAGACTTGGAATTAGATGCCCTGTTTTCTAGTCCTTGAAGTGTCATTATCATGCTGTATAACACTAGTAACTGTGTGACCCCTTTATAATTTCCTTTTCCTCATCTCTTACATATGTACTATTAGAATCAAAAGTATATAAAGTTATAATAGAAAGACCACTAACTTTGAAGTCAGGGAACTTGGGTTTAAATTTTGCCTCTGATAATTATTACATGAATGACCTTGTGTATTCTAATCCAATATTTATTAAGTTTTTACTAAGCTCCAGGCAAATATGGAGTGCTTGAAATATAATTAAACAGCACATAAAAGGAAGGGAGGAATGGTCAGTTAACCAGGATAGAGGAACCTAGTTACATGGAGCCAAAACCAGGCAGAATAGCAGATGTAAAGTGGAGTGAGATAACTTAACCTGGCCAGGCTTTAGTCTCTTTATATGGAAAATGAAAGAATGAGCTCAAATGACTTTGAGCTCCATCTTTCATCTCTATATCTGTGAGCCTACTAACAATTATTATTGGAAGAAACAATTGAAATATTTAACAGACACTAATTAAAATGGGTATTTGCATATACAAAATTAAACGTAAGATAGATTTTACAAAATCACTGAAGATGTCATTACAAATGCTTATTTTTCTTCTAAAATATGTAACACATTCAACATGTATCTTTCAAAGCTTCCCCACTTCTCTGTAATTCTTTCTGAATTCTTATTTTCTGTGCATTAAAAAAATCTTTTGATAACCATCTTTTCTTTTTTTCTTTTCGTTTTTGTTGATTATCTAGACTAAAGAAGGTCATGGAGACAATGTTAATAATATAGACTAAGCTTAAAAGGGTCCTGTTAAGACCTTGTTGGTAAACATATAACATCATATTTTTGCCTGTTATCTCTTCCCTTTCTGATTTTTCTGCACCTTAAATTTTTCCATTTTCTCTGAGAACCAATGACTAACCTCCTTGCTGCTTTGTAAACAAAATATCCTATCTTCAAACTCCAGATATTTTCATTAATGGTTCCTCCTACTTGGTATTCTTTTTCTTCTCATCGCCATCTCCTGGTTTCTCTGACTTTCTTCAAATCATGAAAAAAAACACATTACGCACAAGAATACTTTTCCAATCCCCTTTAATGCTGGTAATTCCTCTCTGAGATAATCTCCAATCTATCCTGCTTGTACATATTTTATATCTATCCTGCTAGTACATATTTGTTTGTATGAACTTTCCTCTATTGGATTGTGATGTCTTCAAGAGCAAGACCTGTTTGTAGAGGGTTTTTTTTGCTGTTTGTTTGAGTTTTTTGTGTTGGATTTTTGTTTTTATTTTGCCTTTCTTTGTATCCTCAGGGCTTAGCACAATGTAACATAGAGTACGTACTTGATAAAGTGCTTGTTGGCTTGTTCATATCCTCAATCATCTCAAGGACATAATGGAATGATGGGAGCTGATTGATAGTATAGAAAGAGTGATAAGTACTAGCTGAGTGATTTTACTCAGACTGAGCATTAATAGATTAAAATCAACCTTAAAAAAGTCATGAAGCAAAGTAGATTTTATCTCAATCCTAGTTTAGTTAATGCTCTATCATTAACTTTGGATAAAAGTATGCTTCCAAAATTTATTCATGATAGTAAGCTGGGAAAAATCACTAACACAGAATGGAAATAAAACAAATTCACATCTAGTATGGTGGGACAAATGTTTGAAAATGAAATTGCACAGTGGGTAAAAAAATAGAAATACATTGTACAAGTTCAGGATGAGGGAAACATAGCTAGATGTGTGTGAATTTATATATTACAGACTTGAGTATTTGAGGGAAACCCTAGCTCAATCAGAAGTAATGGGATGATGGGCATCTAGAAAAGCTAAATCATCCTAAGTTTTGTTGAAAGTCAGTGTCCAAAACTAAGAAGACGATGTCATCAGGTTGTATATGAAGTAGGATATTTGGTTCTGGTATCACCTAACCTGAGAAATTTAAAGTGTATCCAATCAAGGGCAATTAGCAAACCCTAACAGATCTTGTTGAAAGAATTAGCAATATTTCTTTGTTAGTTATTTGTTGTTTTTGTTTTGTTAAGCATCCAAAAATAATAAGACTTGACCCTAGTCTTTCTGATTCCAAGATGGTTTCTCTACCTACCACATCATGTTGCATCAATTACTTAATTTTGATAAAAAAAATAATGAACAAAAAATAAATGGGCTCATGGTTAGAAATCTTCTCTGTTATGGCTGACAGAAAAATGATTGTTAGTGTTATAATAATGGTTTGACCAATCTAGCATATTCTGCCTCTTGTAATCTACCACTATGTGCCTTAGTACTGTACTGGTTTGTCAACGCTATAGTGGCACCAGAACTAGTGTTCCTTCAAGTAAAATAACCTGCTTTTGATGTGTTTTGCCAGAATTTTCAATTCAGATACCCATGGTATCAATAAGGTAAATAAAGCCAAGGAATGACTGTTCACAAAGGAGTGTAATCCAAACACAAGAATGACAAGTCAACAAAAAACTGAATGTGAGGAAGGAAAGGAAAGAAAGAGAAAGAAAGGTTTTTTTAAAACTAGTAAAATAAAATGAGGATGAAGAGGCAATAAAGTCCAAGGAACAAGTAGAAAACAGTGTGAATTCAAGATTAGAGTTAAAGGAAACCAGGTATCCAAAGTGTCTAGATCAGTGGTTCTCAATCTTTTGTTTTCAGTATCTTTATCCTATTAAAAATTATTGAGGATCTCTCCAAAGAGTTTTTGTTTATCTGGATTATAATTATAGAATTTACCATATTGGAAATAAAAACTATTTTTGAATTTGTAGACCCTCTAAAAGGGTTTCAGAGATCCCCAGGATTCTCTGGACCATACTTTGAGAACCACTGGTCTAGATATTGAGCAAATAATTAATACATGATTTCTCATGATCAAGATATTTGTGAATAACATTCACGAATTTGGAATTTTTGTGACAATGATATTGGAGTAGTTTGCCATTTCCTTTTCCAACATATTTCTTAAATGAAGAAACTGAGGTAAACAGGGTAAAATTATTTGCCCAGGATTTCACAGATAATAAATGGCTGATGTATCTGATACTAAATCCTCAATTCTAAAATCTTCTCCAAAGAAACTTCAGTTGTTTCCAAATGCCATCATAAAGAATTCCCAATAGCTTCCAACATTTCTTAAATAGGAGAAAGCCACATTATAGCAGGGTAAATTATGACAAAGACCAACTTTCTTTTTTTTTAAATTTAATAGCCTTTTATTTACAGGTTATATGTATGGGTAACTTTACAGCATTAACAATTACCAAACCTCTTGTTCCAATTTTTCACCTCTTACCCCCCACCCTCTCCCCCAGATGGCAGGATGACCAGTAGATGTTAAATATATTAAAATATAAATTAGACACACAATAAGTATACATGACCAAACAGTTATTTTGCTGTACAAAAAAAATCAGACTCTGAAATATTGTACAATTAGCTTGTGAAGGAAATCAAAAATGCAGGTGGGCATAAATATAGGGATTGGGAATTCAATGTAATGGTTTTTAGTCATCTCCCAGAGTTCTTTCTCTGAGCATAGCTGGTTCAGTTCATTACTGCTCCACTGGAAATGATTTGGTTGATTTCATTGCTGAGGATGGCCAGGTCCATCAGAACTGGTCATCATATAGTATTGTTGTTGAAGTATATAATGATCTCCTGGTCCTGCTCATTTCACTCACACATCAGTTCATGTAAGTCTCTCCAGGCCTTTCTGAAATCATCCTGTTGGTCATTTCTTACACAACAATAATATTCCATAATATTCATATACCACGATTTATTCAGCCATTCTCCAACTGATGGGCATCCACTCAGTTTCCAGTTTCTAGCCACTACAAAGAGAGCTGCCACAAACATTCGTGCACATACAGGTCCCTTTCCCTTCTTTATGATCTCTTTGGGATATAAGCCCAGTAGTAACACTGCTAGAACAAAGGGTATGTACAGTTTGATAACTTTTTGAGCATAGTTCCAAACTACTCTCCAGAATGGTTGGATTCGTTCACAACTCCACCAACAATGCATCAATGTCCCAGTTTTCCCGCATCCCCTCCAACAATCATCATTATTTTTCCTGTCATCTTAGCCAATCTGACAGGTGTGTAGTGGTATCTCAGAGTTGTCTTAATTTGCATTTCTCTGATTAATAATGACTTGGAGCATCTTTTCATATGACTAGAAATAGTTTCAATTTCTTCATCTGAGAATTGTCTGTTCATATCCTTTGACCAATTTTCAATTGGAGAATGGCTTGATTTTTTTATAAATTAGAGTTAATTCTCTATATATTTTGGAAATGAGGCCTTTATCAGAACCTTTGACTGTAAAAATATTTTCCCAGTTTATTGCTTCCCTTCTAATCTTGTCTGCATTAATTTTGTTTGTACAAAAACTTTTCAGTTTGGTATAGTCGAAATTTTCTATTTTGTGATCAGTAATGATCTCTAGTTCTTCTTTGGTCATAAAGTCCTTCCCCTTCCATAGGTCTGAGAGGTAAACTATCCTGTGTTCCTCTAATTTATTAATAATTTCATTCTTTATGCCTAGGTCATGAACCCATTTTGACCTTATCTTGGTGTACGGTGTTAAGTGTGGATCAATGCCTAGTTTCTGCCATATTAGTTTCCAATTTTTCCAGCAATTTTTATCAAACAGTAAGTTCTTATCCCAAAAGCTGGGGTCTAACAAAGGCCAACTTTCACTATTTTGTCAAATATTTAATCTTATGATATGAAATCAAAGTTTTATGTATTTAAATATCAATCAATACCTCATACATTATGCCAGTAAAAGGTAAAAAATGAATATGGATTTTATGTATAAACAATTACCTAAGAAACAAATTGAAGAAACAAAGAGGAAGTCACCTATTAGATATGTGGATAGAGAAAGAATTCAAAACCAAATACGGAATGAAAAAGATCATATAAGATAGAATAAACAATTCTGCTTATATAAAGTAAAAAGATCATGAACAAACAGATCAAATATAGCCAAGATTATACAGGATATTATTAGATGGGAAAAACAAAAATATTTGCAGCAAGGTTCTCTGACAAAGGTTTCATTAATAAAATATACAAGAAAAGAAGGAAGTGCAGGATCCAAAATGGTAGAACAGAGAGGCAATCAGCTGGGCTCTCTTAACATTCCCCTCCAAATAGTGTAGGAAAATTGAAAAACAAATGCACAGTTGGTGAAGTTATATAGATTCAACTAATCTGAACAATTTAGAAATATGCTTAAAGATCTATAAAACCATGAATACTCTATGAATATCTTTTGATTTAGCAATACCAATAGTAAATCTGTATCCCAAAGAGATTTAAAAAAAGAAATGTATGTACAAAAATATTTATAACAATTCTTTTAGTGTTGGGAAAAAATTGGAAATCAAGGTTATGTCCAACAATTGAGAGAACAGGCTGAACAAATTGTTGTATATTGTTGTGATGGAATGTTATTGTGTTATAAGAAATGATGAGCAGGATGCTATCAGAAAAAAAAAACCTGAAAAGACATATAAATTGATGCAAAATGAAATGAGTAGAACCACGAGAACATTCTATATAATAACAGCAATATTGTATGATGATTAATTATGAATGATTTGTCTGTTATAGTAATACAATGATCCAAGACAATTTGAAGGACCTAAGATGAAAAATACTCTCCATCTCTGAAGAATTGATAGAGTCTTAATGCAAATTTAAGCATATTTTTTTCATTTTTTTTGGCTTTTTTGACTGTTCTCTTTTACAATATAACTCAAATATAAAAATATATTGTGCATGACTGCAAAGTATAACCTAAATCAAATTGCTTGCCTTCTCAATGGAGGAAAGGAGGGAAAGAAGAAAGGGAAAAAAATCTGGAAATCAAATTTAAAAAATAAAATGAACATTAAAAATTGTTTATATATAATTGAGGAAAATAAAATATTAAATTAAAAAATTCACCTCCAAACAACTTTATAAATAATGCTCAAATCAAAATCTGGAGGGCAAAGCCAATTGAGAGTCAGGGTGAAACAGTCTTCCTGACTAAGACAACATAATGTGGGTGTGTGTGAGAGGGAGACACAGAGAGAGAGAGAGAGAGAGAGGGAGAGAAAGAGAGAGAGAGATCTGTGATATGGGAAGTTGAGAGAGCTGTCCTGGAATCCATGTGAATGAAATACCAATAGTAGAACTGGAAGATAGTAACAGAGGGAGCAGCAACTTTGGGAGCTCCCAAGTCAGAGATGGTAGATGGATCTATAGGCTACTCAGAAAGAAACTGCAGGATTCTCTTGTACTGGGACTAGATGTAGGATCAGATATTATTTGTCAACCCCATATACTAGTTGTGGGTTGTGGTTCAAGGCAGACATGAATACTTTCTGTCAAGGAGTATGAGCCCTAAGGGGTAATATCACTTCTAGCCCTAGAAGATCAAAGAAAATATTTTTTCTAGTTCCAAGGGAATAGGGTTCCTGAGAAGCAGAGCTGATTGCAATATCAAAAGACTAGAAGCCCTTCCTGGGTAAAAACCAGAATGAAGATGAAGAAAACATTGCTCAAACCTCTTCCCAGATAACAGCAACTTCTCAGCAGTGAAAATTTTCAAATCCTCAGAACAAGTTGTGAAAACAGAAGTGCAAAAAAACACTTAATCTTAACACAGAGTCTTCCTTCCCTCACAAGGAATAGAGCCAAAGGTTAACATAAAGTTCCATATCAAGATACAGAGTGTAAAAATTATCAAGCAACAAAAAAGAATCTGACCATAAAAAGCTACTATGGCAATAGAGAGAATCAAGACAGCAACAAGAAGACAATAAAGTCAAAAGAACTGCAAGTAAAACCTCAAAGAAATAATGTAAATTAGGCATAAGCCCAACAAAATTTCTTGGAAAAGCAAAAAATTAACTTTAAAATTCAAATAAGAGTGGTAGAGAAAAGTGGTGAATAAAAGAAAGAAAATTATGAAAAACAATTAACAGGTTAGTAAAAGAAACATAAAAATATTAAAGAAAATGATACCTTCATAAACAGAATTGGATAAATGGAAAATGAGATACAAAAATTCATTGATGAAATTTAAAAAAAAATCCTTGAAAAGCAGAATTGACTATATGGGAAAAGAGTTACAAAAGCTCAATGAAGAAAATAATTTCTTAAAAATAAGAATTGGGTAAGCGGGAGCTAATAACTTTATAAGATATCAATAAACAATAAATCAAATTTCAAAGAATAAAAAATAGAAAATACTGAATAATTAATTGTAAAAACAACTCACCTGGAAAACATATTGAGAAGAGATAATTTAAGAATTATTAAGTTATCTGAAAGGCAAGATCAAAGGAAGAACATAGAAATCATATTTCAAGAAATTATCAAGGAAATCTGTACTTAAACCCTAGAACCAGAGGATAAAATACAAGGAATGTATTAATCACTACCTAAAGATATGCCAAAATGAAAATTCTCAGGAATATTATAGTCAGATTCTACAGCTTCCAGGTGAATGGGGAAATTACTGCAAGCAATCAGAAAAAAAAAATAAAATAAACAGTTCAAATATTATGGACCCACAGTCAAGGTCACACAATATTTAACAACTATCACGTTAAAGAAACAGAGGGCTTAGAATACTATATTCTGGAAAACAAAAAATAGGGATTACATTCAGTAGTTATCTATCCAGCAAAACTGAGTGTAAAACCTCAAGGGAAAAAGAGATATTTAATACAATTAAGAACTTTCAAAACTTTCTGATGGAAAGAGTAAGAACTGAATAAAAAATCTGATTTACAAACACATGACTTAAGAGAAGTATAAAAAGGTAGGCATAAAAGAGAAATAAGAAGGGACTCAAGCTAACAGACAAATATTTGGGAAGTATTTGAATGAAAATAGAGGCAAAAAGAAAAAACTCAGTGCTCTTAAGTATCTAAAGGGTTTTAATGTTCAGTCTTGAGATCTATTTTATAAGGCTTCACAAAAGAAAACAAGGAAAATGCAAAGTCCACATTTCTAACATCCATTCTATACTAGTACAGACTCTTATCCCCTCTTACCTAGAATACTGCAACAGCATCTAAATCCATCTTCCTAACTTCAGTTCCTATCTCTGCTATGATTGCCAAATTAATATTGCAAAAATATGCAGATGAGATCATTTCATTCACCTGCTTAAGACACTTCAATGCCCCTCTATTGCCGCTAGGTCAAAATATAAAGCCCCCTGTCTGGCATTGAAAGCCTTTAGCAGTCAGGGTACAACCTATCATTCTAGACTACTCTCAAAAGACTTCCCTAGATACATTCTAAAATCCAGGCTACTTGTTCTTCCCCTTGATCTCTATATCCTTGCACAGCTTTATTCCCAGACTTGGAATGTTTTCTTGCTTCATCTCTACCTTTTAGAAACACAAACTTAACTCAGAGTCTTCCTAATCTTCACAGTTAGTGCTTTTCATTGCTGCCCTCAAATTTCTTTCTATATATATATATACTCTATATACAGTGTTCCAAAAGACTTAATGCAGTTTTAAACTATAAAGGCCTGCCTTAAAATTGCACTAAGACATGTGGGACATAATGCATTTTTACATATTTATCTCTATTCATTTTTTTTCTCTGCATGAGAATGTAAGTTTCTTTAGTCCTGGGATAGCTTTATCTCTCTACTTTTTATTTATTTGTTCTTTCATTCTTTATATGTTTGTTTATTTTTAAATCTCCAAAGCTTAGCATAGTAATTGGCACACAGCAGGTTCTCAATAATGGTTTTGAATTGAATTGAACTGAATTGAAGCTGCTGAGGAGTAGATTTTAGATCACAATAAAGAAGAATTTCTTTATAATTAGGGATTTTCCAAAGTTATTTTTCACTGGAGGTGTTCAGGTAAAGATTGGCTTTCTGCTTACTAGGAGTATTATAGGAGCGATTCCTGTTCAAGCAGGATTTGAATCAAATAATTCCTGAAGCTTTTAAAATTCTACTTTCCTTGCCAAGAACATCTCTACCTTTTTCTACATTTTTCTCTGTGCTAAGAAATCCATGTCTTCTCCCAGTGAAGAAGGACTGACCTCAATACTTAGCTTTTCCTCTTAATCTTGTGCTATCACCAGTGATTGTTCCCCCCTCCCCATTGTAATTTGCTTCTAAGCATTAAGGGAGAAACCTCTGTATGTCCAATCAACTCCAGTTAATTCTTGAAGATCAGTGAAATGAAAGAAAAAATTATCATCTTCTTCTGAATTTCAATTGAAAGGCCCTTATCTACCATACAGAGGTGAAGTTGATGCATCCATTTTTCCCCTAAAATGTTAAAGAAACATTGAATAATTACTCATTGTCTTCCAATTTATAATTCATTATGTGATGAAGGATGCTTTGCCAATCCCCCCTCAGAGTCCTTGAATGAATGATTAGCTAATAATAATAATGGTAACAATAATACTAATAATTCTCACTCTCAACTCCTTTCCATTCAGTTTCCCTCATTTGTTATCAAAAAATGTTTTTTTTTTTTTTTTTTTTTTTTTTTACGAAAACATCAACTCTAGAACAAATTGTTCCCTCTCTCACAGCAGCTGGGCAAAAAGGAGAAAAAAAAATTAAAATGATTACCTTAGTCATCAGACATCAGAATCATCCAGCACAGAGAGAAAAGAGAGAAAGAGTGAATCTCACAATTGCCCAGCCCATCAGAGAAGCATTTGAACATTTTTTTTCCTCTTTCCAAATTTAAAAAGAAAAATCTATCTATGTGAAAATAAACTAGGCCAGGGAAGAAGGGTAGGGGGAGAGGTTGGGTTCAATCTGCTGTGTTCCTGAGGCCCCTGAAAATTGACTGTGTGCAACCAAAAAGGACAAGGATTCCACTCTGAAATTCTGGGAGGATGATTCTTTTCCCAGTTCATTTTCTAGGCGATTTTCTGCCCTGCAGCTGTCAGGTTACATTTTTCTCTCTCAGGCAACATGCTTGGTTTAGTAGTTTATTTACTTCCCCCTTTCTCATTCCCACCCTGTCTCTGTCCCCATTGAGTTACTTCCCAGGCTCCCTTTTTTGAATGGAGGTTTGATAAAAGGTACAGACCTGACTAGGAAGCTTACCTAGTACCTCACTTTCTTGATGGAGAGTGAAAGCAGGCATATGAGCCGACAATATTGTTTTATTTTTTTATTTTTAGGTTTTTCATCTATTTATTTATTTATTTTAGGATGACAAAAAAGGACAGTGTGTATCTGGGGGAGTGAGATTTAAAGAGAAGGAGGAGGGAAAGACCAGTAGGAAAAAAAATTATTAAAAAACATGCTCAGAGTTCATCAAAATGTGATATGATGTAAAAGAAAGGGCATTGGGATTGGATTATAATAGTAGCAAACATTCATATTGTGCATTAATATTTGCATAACATTAAAAATATCATCTCATTTGATCCTCATGACACTGAGAAATACTTAGTATTATTATTATTCCCATTTCACAAATGAGGCAATTGAGGCAGACAAAGGTTAAATGACTTATCCTCAGTCAGCCATCGTCTGAGGCCTTCTCTAAAGTCAGGCCTTCCTTACTCTGGGCCCTATATTCTGCCCTCTAAACCACATAGCTACCTCTTGCAGTTAGAACATGTTATTTCAAACCCAAATTTAATTATTTTCAGACACTGAAAAATCCCAACTCTGCTATTTTATAATTATGTAATCTAAGATCAATTTTCTTTTCTGGGACTTGGTTTCATTAGAAATAAAATACAAGGACTGGACTAACGATTCTCTCGTTATCTGTTGTGATTCTAGATCCTATGGAAAGTATCTTCCTGCTATCGCATGGGACATTTTCCCTCCATCCCACTTTTCTGTGGTCTTCCACTAGTGCTTCTGTAACCCTTTTCTAAACTTCACAAAAGTTTACCTCTTCATGCCCCCCAACCTGACCACCAGCAAAATGTCGCTTTGGGCAGCAAGAGGGATGCACTGAGGAGCTCTGCCTGCGGTTCTTGCCCATTCTCCAGGCTCCCTCCTTATCTAAAAAGGGGAATCCACTATCACAGCCTCCTCACCCCATGTTGCATCTTAGTTAACAATCTGACCTCCTCCTGCAAGGATGGACCATAGATTCAGTGTTCCTGGGGAAGATACTGTATCATCCGTCTGCAACTGCGAAAGCCACTTTTCCCTCCCTCGGGGCCCCCTGGTGCTTCTCTGCTTGATACTTTCCAAGTCTCTATTGAGGTTTTCGGAGCTACAGCGCAAGGACCACTAGGTCTTTTTGTGGCCCTGCACTGCCATCATGTGGTTGGCTCTCGCACAGCAGCCTCCGAGTTTTCCTGCTATCTTGGGGAAAAGGTGGGTGCAGAGCGTGGAAGAAAGGTGGGAGGTGCGGACCACAAGCACACCAGGCGTCCGTGCCTTTCTTTGGGATATGCCTTTATGAAGTGACTGTTCTAGGAAGCATCATGTTCTGTTTTTCAAGGAGTCATCCAAAGGAAAGATCCCTCCCACTCCATTTTAAAGAAAATGAGATTTGGAGTCTTCTGCACAAACTATCCCTCTGTACATCCATTTAGTATTTATTGAACATCTGTTAGGGACCCAGAAGTCCACCGAATGCTCTAGGGAGGGCACCCGAGAAGAAAAGATCGTCTTGGTCTTCTAACGAACTTATAAGAAATTGCACTGTGAGAGGAAAGTTCTATATTCGGAGTGGGAAGATCTGGTTTATGAACGAGTCATCTAACTGTTCAGAGGTGAAATTTCATGTAGAAAATTTCATGTATTAAAAAATATAGGAGGCCTAGGATTCTTTTTAGCACAAAATCTTTCTAGTCTATGTAAGTAATGGGAAAACCAGTGTTTCTCAAAGTATGGTCTGGAGAATCCTGGGGATCTCTGAAACCTTTTAGAGGGTCTAAAATTCAAAAATAGTTTTTATTTCCAATATGGTAAATGTCTATAAATATAACCCAGATAAACAAAAACGCTTTGGAGAGATCCTCAATAATTTTTAATAGGATAAAGATACTGAAAACAAAAGTTTGAGAACCACTGTCTTAGAGGATATATGTAAATAGTGAGCTAATCATAGTTTCAGGAAAAGGAGGGAATACTAGTGAAAGGAATACATTTAAGGAAAGTTCAGTTGATAAGGAGTAATCGTGGCACTTCCCATTTTCTGTCATCAACAGCCCTAGAACTAAAACAGATATGCTTGAAGAGTCTCTTTGTCTGGCAATCCCACCAGAAATTCCATTTCTCCAGCTACTTTTAGACCTAGCCAGCTAGTCAGTTCATAAGTGGGGAGAGCCCTGGTCATCTAAACTATCTCAGCACCCTTACATACTATCACCAAGTTCTATAAGACTTGACAATTTACAAAGGGCTTTACTCAGAGCAACTTTGAGAGATAGAATTATTGTTTCAGTTCTATAGATGAGCAACATGAAATTTAGAGAGAGAAAATCATTCTCTTAAGGGCACATAGCTAGTGACTGACAGCTTTGGGACATGTTAGGTCTAATGACTCCACTGTGCTATGTTAAAGGATCAAGGGAATCTATTTAATAATAATTTTTTAAAAGGTGCCTCCCTTCATCAGTTGTCAACTGTTTGGTCTTGTATTATTTTTCTCTCTACGTTAATTTCTCGTTTTGCTCCCCAGCATGGACTCCCAGCTATAGGAGCCAATTCTCCACACAATCTTTTAAGGCAAGTTATGCATATTCCTGACTTCTCAATTTTGTTTCAGTCAGTATCTCCTTATTGAACATTCTGTCACCTTTTCTTTGATACTTGATCACTGATGTCACATAAATGCATGCTCCCTCTGACCATGCAGATTGCACCTCATCCATGTCTTATTGTTCATGATTCTTATCTGTGTCCTTCCATAGATCCTTCCTGGAGGATGTGTCCAATGCAGTGGAGACTTCCTTTGGATCCTTTGATATTTCAAGAGTGGCAAAGTAATATGGCATAGACATAGAGTCAGGAAAAGAAGTTTGAACCCTGCCTGTGAGATTTATTAGCTGTGTGACCAGAGTTAAGTCACTAATCTCTCTGAGCCTCAGACCACTCTTTAAGAAGATATTTTATACAATGAGTGATTCAGGGCAATTTCAATAAACTTGTGATGGAGAGAACCATCAGCATCCCAAGAGAGGAGGACTGTGGAGACTAAATATGGGGCATAACAGAGTATTTTCACTTTTGTTGTTATTGCTGTTGTTTGCTTGTTTGTTTTTTCTCATTTTCCCCTTTTGATCTGATTTTTCTTGTGCAGTATGATAAATGTGGAACTATGTTTAGAAGAACTGCCCATGTTTAACCTATGTTGGATTATTTGCTGTCTAGGGGAAGGGGGAGTTAAGGAGGGAAGGCAAAAAGTTTGCAACACAAGGTTTTGTAAGATTGAATGTTGAAAACTATCTTTGCATGTATTTTGAAAAATAAAAAAAAAACTATTATTATTTTAAAAAAAGAAGAAAAGTTATAAATTCCCTAGGTGGGAGGAATTCATACCCTAACAAAAGAACTCTGGAGTATTGACTATGTGTCAGTACTCCAGTGTTGGAGTCAGATACTCCAATATCTGAGTGCAACACTGGGATATACATTTATTTTTCATTCTGTTTAACTGGGTACCTTAGATGAAGTGTTTTAAGTTTTTGAATAATTTTCAGTCACATCTGATTCTAGGTTTTCTTGGCAAAAATAATGAAGTGGTTTGCCATTTCCTTCTCTGGCTCATTTTTATAGATGAAAAACCAAGGCAGAAATGATTAAATGACTTGTCCAAGGTCACAAAGCTAGTAAGTATCTGAGGTCAGATTCAAACTTATGAAACTAAGTCTACTTATTCCAAATCCAGCATTCTATCAAATGGAATTGTTTTATACCATGTCTCTTATGTAAGTCATCAATCATAATGATGTTCAAGTTCATTTGTGTTTTTTTCCATTTTGGTTTTTTTCCCATTTTGGGGGGGGAGTTCTTTTTTGGGGGTTCCTTTTTTTTTGCTTCACATAGGATTTTATTTAATTTTTTATATTGTGTGTTGTGATTCTCAATCATGCAGCATTCTCTGGGAGAACAATAGTAGGAAGAAAAACCAGACAGGCTTTTGTGCCCATGTACTCCTTGCAATGACTACAAGTGTTATATGATTAGTATTATCTTTATGCCCATCAAAACTTCCTAAATGTATTGTCTTCTTCAGAAAGGTTGATTTCTCTATCACACATTTAGAACTTCTTACCAGAATATCTACTATCTATACTAGGCAATTTTGAATTTCATTATATTTGTCCAGTATAGTACAATTTTTTAATTTCTAGGTTTCTATAATTCAATCCCTCCCTCCCCCATCTAAAATCTTAAGTTTTGTGAGGACTTCTTTTGAATTATCCACAATTTTCACTTGCTGCCCAGGCTAATACATCTTGAACCTCATAACAAAATCTATGCTCAAATCACTGAGTATTCTAAACTTTAATATTTAAAAAGGGTGCTAACAAATATTCTTTCTTTCCTTTTTTACTTCCCTCTTTGTTTTTTCTTTCTTCCTCCTCCTCTTCTATCTCCTCCTTTTCTTTTTCTCCTTCTTCTGTTCCTCTTCCCCCTTCTTTTCCTCTTCCTCCTCCCCCTCCACCTTCTTTTTTTCCCTCCTCCTCACCCTTTTTTCACCTTCCTCCTCTCTTCCTTCTCCCTCCTCAATCCTCATCTTCTTCATCTTCCTCCTCCATCTTCTTCCTTCCTCCTCTTTCTCTTATTCCTCTTCTTCCTTCTCCTTCTTCCTCCCTCCTCCTTCTTCATCTTTTCTTTTTCCTTCTCCTCATTCTCACCCTTCCTCCTCCTCATAACCTCCTCCTTAAAAATATAGTCATGTGTGTTTATTTTGTCTGAGGAACTGGATATAAAAACAATCCTCAAATTAAATTCACGTCCTACTTTTAATGTTTACAATCTCCTTGACACTGAGCTAGATCCTTAGCTTCATTCAGTGCTAGGTTTCTCATATGCAAAAAAGTGTCATTGCTCTAGATAGCCTCTGGGGACTTTTCCAATTCTATATCTATGGTCTTATAGACAACAGATATTTTAAAAACTGCTTCTTAATTTATTCTAAGCACTAAATCCCCATTTTGCAGAAATCTCTTTACTTAGATGTCTAGCTTGGGTTGGAGAGATGTTTCTTTACATGTGTGTTTTATGTCCCCCAATTTTTAATTTATTATTAAGCTTTTTCTGTAGGAAAGGTATGTAACAGTGATTTCATTGAAAGCAGTGACTATTCCCTTTTTCATCTTTGAATTATCAGTGTCTAAGTGTTTATACCTAGTAGGTGCTTAATACGTGTATATTAAACTGAATTGAGAATTTCAGCTACTTATATGTGATACCTGCCATCTCCATGGAGATAGATGCCATAAGCCCCACAGGAGGCTATCAATAAAAGGTTCCAACTCCCAGGGCTAATTGCTGTGTGATAGTCATCTTTAGCTTTGATATTCTCCATGGTTACTTATCATTACTTAACTTCATAGACAAGAAGGAACTGATAATAAATGGCTAAAGGCCAAGGCATGTCAATATGGAAAATCAGTAAAATCAGGCTGAAAGGCAAGGAAAACCCTATTCCTATCTGATTTTGTGCACTAATCACTCAGTATTATTTCATTTAAAATTTTTTATTGATATATTCTGTTTTTATATTCTCTGAATTTTCAAATAAGCTCTTCATTGTCCTCTCCTGAAAAATCCATCCCTCATAACAAAGAATACAAAGAGAAGGGGGAAAGCAATTCACCAAAATGTGGCCCAACATAGGCAGCATTTATATATTTTTATAGTACTTTAGGGCTTGCAAAGCATTTACAAATGTCAAGTTATTTTATCCTCATAATAACCTTCAGAGGTAGGTTCTAATAGCAACTCCATTTTAGATTAGAGGAAAATGAGTCAGACAGAGGAATAACAACTTGCCCAGAATCAGTGTTAATAAATATTTGAAGCAAGATTTGAACTCAGGTTTTTCCTCCCTTTAAGTCCAGCTTTTTAACCACTGAGTCACATAACTGCCTTAAAATTATCCACCATGTCAACTGAACTTGACAGCACATAAATGTTTCATACCCATAGTCCTTTACCCCTGCAAAGGAAGGAGGTAATTTCTTCCTTTTATAAAAGCTATTTATGGAAAACTTTGCACTTAGAAGCTTAGTGAAATAGATAGAATCCCTCATTTTCAGAGATAGGAATTGATTTGTTCATGGTTTCCCTTATTGGCTACTTTGTTCTCTTATTGTATGTCCTAACTCCTTGCAATTATGAGCTAGATAGGTTTCTCAATAATTATTAGGGGTGTTTATACAATGAAAGCATTTTACATATATATCTTTTCACTTGATCCTTACCTTCCCAGTTATTGTAGAAGGCAACACCATCCTCCAAGTCCCTCAGTTTTGTATTCTAGTCGTCATCCTAGACTCCTATTTCCCATATACAAATGGATGATAAGACCTGCAGATTTTACCTTTGCAAAAATCTTGATTTGACTCTGATACTGCCACCATGCTGGTCTAGGCCCTCATTACCTCCCAACTTGTTTTTACAATAGCCAGATAATAAATTTGCTTGCTTCAGGTCTTTCCTCATTCCAGTCACTCTATTCATCCATTGAAGTGATTTTCCTAAAATGTGTCCAATCATATCACTTCCTTACTCAATAAATTTCAATGGCTCCCAATTGCTTCCAGGATCAAATACAGAATGTCATTTGGCATTCAAAGTTCCTCATAAATTAAACCCTGCTTACCTTTTCTTTCTTCTTACACCTTACTTGCCAATACATACTCAGAAATGCTGACTTCCTTGATGTTCCATTAACAAGACATTTCATCTTCCTGCCCTTCAGGAATTTTCTCTAGTTGTCCCTCAATCTTGGAATACCTATTGAGTTCCTTTAAGTATTAACTCACATCCCCTATCTTACTGGACGCCTTCCCTATCCCCTTTTAATTCTAGTGTCTTCCCTTTGTTAGTTATTTTCTTTTTACCCTGTACCTTGCTTCCTTTGTGTATATTTCTTCACTCTTTTTTCTCTCTCTTTAAACTCTGAGAACCTGAGGGCAAAGGCTATCTTTTGCCTCTTTTTGTATCCCCACAACTTAGCACAGTGCTTGGTACATCGTAGATGTTTAATAATTGTTTATTATTTGATCCTCAATGCCCTTCAATATCTGAGAGAGAAGATCGTACTTTTAATTACCTTTTTCTCCAATGCTTTTTTGAAAGTGGCTTCTGTCATTTCTTCTCTGTCACTGTTTCTTTCTGTACCTCAGCTTCTTTACTCACATAATGATGAAATTGGACCAACTGGTTTCTAAAGACCTTGACTACTCTGACATTATGTTATAAAATTCCTTACAACTTTTATTTTCATTTTTTTCTAAAACTAAGTCTACATTTTAAAGTCCTTTATAGTTCTGATGTACTAAAGTTTTTATATTCACAGAATCTCGAAATTGAAAGGAACCTGAGAGACCACCTAGTAAAACTTGAACAAAAATGCTACCTTCAATGTGGATACAAAGAGTTTCTCTACTTTCTATTAAGTAGCTTCTGATGGCAGAGTATGTCTAGGTTGATCCATGTCTCTTTTCACTGGTCTCTTTGTTCTTGTATTAGTGTATACAAACATCCTGGACTAACATAGTAATAATATTAATCAGCTACAAGTCAGTGTTCTTCATTAACCACTTTCATCACCCCTAAATCTATGAAACCACTATGCAGGCTTCATTTTCATGAAGTCCATCTTCACTCTCCATCAAGTATTAATATTTACTTGTTAGAAATGATTCTTCACTTTAGGAGGTTAGAGATTGATCTTGGAAATTTATTGTCCTCAATTTGGTTCCTCTTTGCTGTGAAGTTTCTATTTGTTCTCCATTTGTATAAAAATGTATGATTACAATAAAACAGTTAGTGGTTCTGATTGGGAAATATCAAAGATCCAAGTAGATCTACCCATTAACTAGAAAGAGTGATGACTACTTTGTATAATTTGAAGGACCCTCATTAAATGCCCTTCATCTGAAGATTATTGTGAGGTATCTCCAGAAACAGAGAATATCCTTTCCTTTTCGGTTGAGACTAAAATTTATTTGATATCTTTTTTGCTGAACCTCTCTTTCTTTATCCCTATTCACCCTTGACCTAATTCCTGGCTCCTAAGTATCCCAAGGTAAATTTCTGTGTATGTATATATACATACATAGATGTATAGATATATACCTAAATAAACACACATATACATGCAAATATATGAATATCTAACTCTTTCTATATGTTTCATATATAAGTATGTGTATATATCATATATAAAAACATGCATTTGTATTTAAGTTTGTATTTTTAATCTATTTTTGATTTATGTGATTCTTTCTGAAATCTTTTAAGTTGTCCAAACTATTGAAATAGCCTAGAATTCTCTGCTTGATGACCTTCAGTAAGGTAACACCAACTCCTCTCTGAGTAAGTCTGTTTAATTTTACATTTTTAATCCTAAAAAAGCTTTTTTTTGCTTCCAGGCTAGATTTGCCTCTTTGTAACTTTCAAAAATTGTACCTGGTTTTGCCTTCTGGGACCAAGCAAAAGAAGTCTAATCTCTTTCTTAAATGACAACCCTTCAAAAACAGATATCAGCCCTGTCCCCCACTGCTCTTCAAGGTCCCCCCCTTCTATGAAATAAACATTTCTAGATTTTGAATAATCTTCATTTGAAATAAATCAAACCACACTCACTAAACCCACAGTAATTTTTTTTTCAACAAAACAAACTACTGTCTTACAATATCTTCCTGATCTTGTACTTGGGAAGTTGTTTTTTTTTTTTTTTTTTTTTGGTATGAATATTGGACTTTAAATTTAATCCTTTAAATTCTATCTCATATTTTATCCAGTGCTTAACTTATTAAGATTTTTTTTAATGAGACAGGCTACTTGTCTTTTAATTTATGTCAGAGGGAAATTTGGTTGATGTACTCTGTGATACTTTAATCTGAATCATTGATAAAGCAAAGAAAAATGAACCAAATCAACCAAAAAAAAATTAAACTACATAGGGTCTGGTATCCATATTGGAGAGGTGTTTCTAGGATAAAATAAAACATTTAACAATCACTTTTTATATTCCAGAAATGCCAGATCTATAGACTACTTTCTATTTAGGACCAAAGGATTATCTTGACCCTTCAGATTTTCATATGTCTCTTGGAATTTCTCCACCATTTCTTATCACTTTATTGTTCATCTACCCTGTCCCTTGGGATTCTCTTTTGTCTCATTTTCATTATATCATATGCTACTTTTCCTTTTAAAACTTCTGAGCTGTGAAGACTATTCCCAGATGACCTACATGTGCTTTAGAGATACCCTTTAAATGTATTTAGATATAAATTCATTTAAAAATATTACTGACTTTTCTATCAGATCTTTTTCTCCTATAACTTCAATGGCTTTGATGATATTCTTCCACATCGTAGCTACTTTCTATGATCTCTACTTGGCAGTTATCCATAGACAACTTGATTCTTCCTTTTCTTTGTCAGTTTAAAGTCTTTTGATTATATTTGCAAGACTGCTGGCAAATAAAGTCTTACCATGCTTTCTTAGGAGCACTCTGGTCAGGAGCTTGCTATTACAAAATCTTAAGTCATGGGTCCAGATATAAATCTCACTGATAGAATCTTCTTAAGAAGGTGCCCATTTCCCAAATCTATATTTTTTCCTATGAAAGATTTGTCTTCAATTGGCAACACTTCCCCTAACCTTTGTAATTTGGGAAAATATTTTCCACATTGCTATAGAAGTGCAATTTGTATTCATGTGAATATCTAAAAATGAGTTATTAATCATCAAATTAACAAATACCCGAGAAGTTCTTATATTCTAAGTTCACCAATCCCTTCTAGCTATTACACTGCTAGATTTTGTCCAAAACTGACCCTAAAATAGAATAGTGGACAAAAACCATTTTTCTTTCTTTTCCAAGTAATGTTCTATCCCTCCTATTTTATCTATTTTTCTCTATCTTTTGAATAAAATATTGTCCCCTTGACATATTCCTGGATTCACCTTATCTTGGTTTGATCACTTCAGAGACTCCCAAGATCATTGAAAATACTAATCTGAATCAGACTACATGTCTATCCAGTATATTATTCTATCATCAAAAGCAAACCAAAAGGATATTGACTAGAAAGGTGAAAAAAACCCTGAGTCTCAACATATCATAGATCTAACTATATAGCCATAATTATTGACATAAAATGAAACTAATCAAAGAAAGTGCTTTCTAATATTTTATAAATGTATCACACAAAGTAAAGATGCTACTATTTTATCTTTATGATGCAGATGAATCTGAGACTAACTCACTAATGTAGAAAATGGTGTCATGAAATTTCACAAGTCCTGACTTAAAGATGCTCTTTTCTCTCTGGACTTAATTTCTCCTTTTGTATTCCATTTACTGCTTCTGCACTGAAAACATGCATCAAATTTAGCTTCATAGAATCTCCTTTGTATTAGATAATCATTCTCATTTGTAACTAATGTCATGTTGAAGGCAAATCTTGCTCAAGGTGAAAAAGGATTGGCTTTGGAATCAGGGTGACCTGATTTGAACTGTAACTTTAATACTTTCTGTTACCTTGGACAAGGTATTTGATTCCATTGAGCCCCACCTACTAAATGATGGGGCTGAAGTCACGATTTCTAAGCCTCCTTACAATCTGAACTGCATGATTCTATAAAAACATTCATTTAAATAACACATGCATATTGTTCAACCATCACAAAAGACTTGTGGGTCCATTTCCATGGCTGAGCACAGGTGGAGGCAGGGATTGATTAGCCACAGTTTTGAGGGAATGCAGAAGCCCAGAGAGTTCAAATGACTTATCGGAGGTCACTTATTCCAGGCAAGTGGCTGAGTCAGACAATGACTTATCCCCTCAATCAATGTCTCTGGGGCCATTCAGCACTGCTTATTAAGGCTCCATGCACACCTATGCTGCATCACTGTCAGTGATATAGCTGGCTTTGGATGGGGACTGGGTTATGAAAAACAAGCAAAGTTAATAAAAATCACAGATTTTGTTCAGACTCTAAAGGGATATATGGGACAGGGAAGACTATTTATTAGTGAGTAAGATAGACTGGAGGGGGAGATTATTTATAAGTTATTAGCCTATACTTGACCCTTTCTCTGAGCTGCTCAAGGATTTTTGACTTAATTTTAAAGGGGTAAAAACTTATATCCCATTTTGTGAACAATGATTATCCCAAAAAGAATTCACAAATTGGGGAAAATGCATAACAATTAGGAGTTCTATAAGAAACTGTCAACAAGAACCCTGAATTCCAAATAGAACTTGTGTTTCACCAGAATGGTGCAAATATGTTTAAAATGACTATATATGTATAACCTATATCAAAATACTTGCTATCTTGGGGAAGGGAAGGGGGAGAAGAAGAGAGATAAGAGAGGAAGAGAGGAAAAAATTGGAACTCAAAATCTTACAAAATGAATGTTGAAAACTATTTTTATATGTGATTAGAAAAATAAAATACTATTGAGAAGGGGAAAAATTATATATACTAATTATATCTCTTGTGTTGGACACTAGGCTTCTCATGTGGCATGATACTCAGGGTACTGAACTTGTACTCAGAACCTCTGAGTTCAAATCCCTGCCTCTGACAATTACTATGTAAGGAATAACTTCTCTAAGTCTCAATTTCTGCATCTGTGAAATGGGGGTCATAACAACTCTACCATTCACATCACAAGCTTTTCTCAAATGAGTTAATACATGCAAAAGAGCATTGCAAACTTTTATGTTCTACATCAAGGTCAATAATCAGCATCATTAATAAAATATTTGATCAAATTATATCATCAAAGACAAAACAAGGACTATTTTCCTTTTGAGAAGAAGTTGTGTTAGTCTTCTTTTAAGAATAAAGCATGCCCGATGGACAGACCAACTGCTGAACTAAATATTAAAAGTACAAAAAGAAAGAGCTGAACAAATCAGATAGATTGCTTATATAATTTTGATGGGAAAAAAAGAAAAATAAAAATCACTCATTACGAGAGGTAGCATAATATGGTGGATAGAGAACTGATCTTGAAACTAGGACAAACTGGGTTTAAATTCCATATCTGATACTGGTTTGTTATGATCCTGGACCGTTCACTTAAACAATTGGTACAATAAACTCCTCCCTAAGGCTACAGATGGTAGTGAAAGTGTTGATTTACATTTATAGAGCAAATTTCACCCTGGAAATTCCCTGTACCAGTGGTGTCAAACTCAAAAAGAAATGAGGGCTAATAATCTATAGAGAGGACTGTGCCCTACATGTAGCATGAGTGGCATTCAGTGGCTTGAAGGGAAGCAGAATAGATATCTCTAGCTGCTTCTTCACCACCCCTCATTTTCCATTCTTCTCCAAAGAAGCCTTTATTTTCTTCCAGGAAGGGAAGCAGAAAGTGGAACCAGAAGCCACTGCTTTTCTCTATTCAGAAAGTAGGGTTGCTGGGCTAGAATTATAACCATCTGTTCCCTTAATTAAGCATTATTAATCTTCGGCATACAATTTTCAGGTACAAGCTAACTTAATCACTGTTCCATTAATGTGGGAAAGGATGACCACAAAATTTATAACCAATTCCCCCTTCAAATATAAGTTTCAAATAGCACATCAACCCATTTTATCCAATTCAAGAGCCAAATCAAAATCAGAAAGAAAAAAATATATAATACATAGAAGAATAAATGCCAGATAATACAATGGGAAAGGACTCTCCCCCTTGGGAATTTAAATAAGAGAGTCAGTTCTCACCAAAAGGGAAGTTCCCTGAAGTTTGTAGAGAAACAAGTTGAGAATGGGCACATGACAGAAACTCCAGCTCCTCTCATGTTGGTTTCTCTCCAAAATCTTTTCCTCTGGAACTCTAAAGTGACATCTCCTCTTTTCTCTCTTGAAGCTGGTAACTAGAAGCAGCTGATTAACTACAGAATGTGAAGATAACTAGCAGTGACTGAATAACTTGAAGAGAACAGAAGTACTCCCTTCTCTCCCATTCTCTCACCCAGGGATGGGGCATTGATCTCCACCAATGAGGAGAGAGAGTTCTATACTAATGGGCTTTGGGGCTCAAGTTACATGTATACAAGAATCTCTCTGGGTTGCCTATATCTCAATTTTGAAATGTAATTTTATCTATGTTTTATTATTTTTTAAATTGGGTTGTTAAATATTTCTCAATTGCATATTGCCACACTGTTGTGGGTAACATGCTTGTCATACTTATCACTTTATTCTATACCAAGGGTCCTCAAACTATGCCCACGGGCCAGATGCAGCAGCTGAGGATGTTTATCCCTCTCACCCAGGGCTATGAAGTTTCTTTATATAAAGGCTCACAAAACAAAGTTTTTGTTTTACTATAGTCCGATCCTCCAACAGTCTGCAAGACAGTGAAGTGGCCTCCTATTTAAAAAGTTTGAGGACCCCAATCTATACCAATAAAGTCCCAAACTTATTCTTAAGAATAGGAGCACCCACCAATGTTTGTGGCAGGTCTCTTTGTAGTGGCTAGAAACTAGAAACTGAGTGGATGTCCATAAATTGGAGAATGGCTGAATAAATTGTGGTATATGAATATTATAGAATATTATTGTTCTGTAAGAAATGACCAACAGGATAATTTCAGAAAGGCCTGGAGAGACTTACACGAACTGATGCTGAGTGAAACGAGCAGGGCCAAGAGATCCTTATATACTTCAACAACAATACTATATGATGACCAATTCTGATGGACCTGGCCATCCTCAGCAATGAGGTCAACCAAATCATTTCCAATGGAGCAGTAATGAACTGAACCAGCTACGCCCAGAGAAAGAACTCTGGGAGATGACTAAAAACCATTACATTGAATTCCCAATCCCTATATTTTTGCCCACCTGCATTTTGGATTTCCTTCACAGGCTAATTGTACAATATTTCAGAGTCTGATTCTTTTGTACAGCAAAATAATGGCTTGGTCATGTATACTTATTGTTTATCTAATTTATATTTTAATATATTTAACATCTAATTGGTCATCCTGCCATCTGGGGGAGGGGGTAAGGGGAAGGAGGGGAAAAATTGGAACAAGAGGTTTGGCCATTGTCAATGCTGTAAAGTTACCCCTACATATAACCTGTAAATAAAAGGCTATTAAATAAATAAAAAAAAAAGAATAGGAGCACCCTTATGAGTATTTCTTAAGAGTTTTTTAAGCTTTGACATCATCCATAATCTCAAATGGAAAATGAAGAAAATGAGATATAGCTTGGTTATGTGACTTGTTGAGTTATGCTAATAAATAATAGCAAATAGAAGACTAAATTTTTTTCTAAGCAAAAAATTAGGAGTTCATTTTACTATACTATGACATTTCTATGTCAGAGGATAATTTGAAGGAACTATAAACATGATATTTTTCCCCAATGTAATTTCTCCCTCAACCAACATCTGAAATTCTATTTCTAGAGAACATTATTATTATTATTTGTTGTTGTTGTTTAAATTGAGTCTTGAAGGTTTTTCTGCTTTTAACAATCAATTTTAAAATGCAAATCTCCCTGGGACATTATAGACTCTTAGCCAATCTTAGCTGATACCTTAAAGGGGTAGTTGACATTCAGCTAAAAACAAGGCCCATTGGGATTACAATATGGGGCCTTAGGGAGAAGAAGGAGAGAAATGGAAATTAAATATAAATCTTTCTGAACAGGCCAACTGGCTATAATTATATTTCTAAGTTTTCTCCTAACTCTCCCTTTTTAACCTATCTCTCAGTCAATTTCTTTGCTCACACTTCTGAAAGATGTATGATGTAAGGAGGCTATCAAATACCTTTACAAAATTTGCCTTCAGATGAACCTGTGCCAACAAACATCTGGTGTCTGAAAAGGCACAAGCTTAAGGTTCTCTCTTTATTCCTTCAAATTTCTCAGCATCACCACCTACTCACTGTTGCTTTCCTCTGGTCACAGAACAAAGTTAATCCTTCTATTTGCTCACTTCATTCCAGCATCAGCTGCTTCCTTCACAACTTTGCTCTAGGAGCTCTACCCTCTCACATGCATCTCTAGTGTCTCTTCTTTAATTGCATTCCAGCTGTCTACACACATGTTCTGCTAGTCTGGAGTTCATTTTCTTTCTGAAGAGATGACAAAGAAGACAAAGACAATGAAAGTTAAGAAGGAAGAGGAAGGGGATGTAAGAAAAACACTAGGAGGAGGAGAAGGAAAAGATGGGGAAGAGGAAGGAGGAAGAGAAAGGATGAAAGGAAGAAAGAAGTAAAGGAGGGAGAGGAAAAAGGATAAAGGTAAGGAAGGAAAGGAAAAGGAGGAAGAAGAAGAGGAGCAAGTATTGTGCCACAGCTCCCTTTTATTGCCCTGCCTTAGTTCCCCTAAACTGTCCTGCTTCAGTTTCCTTAAATTGTTCTGCCTCACTTCCTTTAATTGCTTTGCCTCAATCCCCCTGGTTACAAACCTCACCCCACCCCTACCCCCGACCATTAGGACTGATATAACTCTGGCTGGCTACTCTAAGGTTATAAACTGTAAGTATGTAATCTCAAGGTAAAGGGGAGTTCAGACTTTCTGGCTCCTAAGTCCTCTTAAGTTATCAAGAATTTATGGTCCCACCACCCACCCTATCCGAACTGGATTGATGGTCCCTTTCTGGAAATTCTTGCACTCACTAGAATTTGGACTCCACTCCTTTCTACCCTGATCTATGGAAACAGATATATTTCATTCGAAACTAACATTCTTTGCTGATACTAAGGCTGATGCTAAGACTGCTGCTGCTGCTAAATGCTTTGAAACATTAGCCCTGGGACTAAAATAGTTCCTTTGATCCCAAAAAATCTCAGAAATCCAAATAAAATATTAAAAGCTCTCTAATCTCTATCTTGCCTCAGTTTCTCCAGCACTACACAAGGAGAAGGAGGAAAAGAAAGAAAAGGAGGGGAAGGGGAAAGAGGAGAAAGCGGAGGAGGAAGTGGAAAGGGAGGAGAAGGAGGAGGAGGAGGAAGAAAAGGACAAAGGAGAATGAAAGAGGAGAAATAAGAAGAGGAGGGAGGAGAAGGAAGAGGGGAAAAGGAGAGGAAGGAGAGGAGAAAAGGGAAGAAGAGAAGAAAAAGGAAAAAAAGGAGAAAGGAGAAAGAGAAGAAAAAGAAAGGATATGAAAGAAGAAAGAGAAGAGGAAAAGGGAAGGAAGAAGGGGAAGATAAAGAGGAGAAAGGGAAGGAGGAGGAAGAAGAGGAAAAATAACTTGGAAGAGAATAAAGAAGGAGAACAAAAAAGGAAGGAAAAGGAGGGGGAATGGGAGGAGTCAGAATTCTGACTTTTTTAACTCCCTCAGGCAAGGTTTCATTATTTCTGCTATACTTCCTTAGTAAAATTCTTGAAAACTTTATTAATACTTTTGCTATCTGACTTCTGCTCTCTATTGAAATTGCCCTCTTAAATGATGTTCTAATCAACAAATCTACCACCTAATCATACATCTTATGGGCAGCTAAATGATAGAGCGAATAGACTGGTTTTGAAGTCAGAAAAACCCAAATTCAAATTCAACCTCAGAAACTTCCTTAGTCTGTTTGCCACTGGAAAAAGAAATGGCAAGCCACTCTTTGCAATAAAACCCATGGACACTCAGGAAGAGGTGTACACCACCAAACAACAACAACAACAACAAATCATACCTCTAGAGACAGAAAAGACCTCAAAAGACTTCCAATTTCTTCCTTTATTTTACAAATGAAGAAACTAAGGCCTTAGGAGAGACTAAGAGACTGATCCTGGAAACCTTAATTCTTCTCATTCTCTTTGAATTCTTTGCTACTTTTGACATGGTGGACCACTCTTCTGCTGAATACCTTCTTCCATAGGAACTACAGAAATACTACACATTTCATGGTTCTGGAGATGAAAGTGAACAACTGTCTCTCAAAAATGAAAGAATAGAAAACAAAAGAAAGAAGAAAGAAAACAAAGAAAATAAGAAAGAAAAAAAATCCACCAAAACAAAAAACAATCCTTATGATACATATCTAAACTTTTTTAAATTTTATATAATTGTATAAAATGATTAACATTTTCTTCTGCAATACAATCAACACAATAATAAATCAAACTCTGATGATTTGCAGCATTTGCCTATTTCTGAGATATAAATGATCACACTGAAAATTTAGTAATTTGACCATATCTAGGTGAAGCCAAGATAGCTTCAGCACATGCCTAGCTAGTTTTTTTGTTTTTTGTTGTTTTTGTTTTTTTCATTCTTTCTCTTCATTTTCCTTTTTTGTTCCTTTTCTGTCCTCATACTTTTTAATGGATATTCTTCTAGTATCCTAATAGAACCTCCATTGTAAGGAAAGATCCAGTCTTGTTATGATTCACTCTTTGGACTTTGCCACTATGCTCCCATGTGGGCACCTCGCCCTCCCACCTTATCCAGCTTATTCACTTCTGTGACTTCAGCTGACACCTACATAAAAATGACTCCCAAATCCTTTTTCTGTTTTCTGAGTTTCAGACTTACATTTCCAGTTTTATATAGAACATTCCCACCTGAAGGTCTCACTAGCACCTTCAACTCAATGTGCTGACCTGCTTCTCCTTGTGATTTCACTATTTCTGTCTTTGGTATTACCATTCATTCTTCCTTCCATATTTGGAAACATGGAGTTATCTTTGATTCTTATTTTTCATATACAAAATATTGCCAGACTCTTTAAATGCTACCTCTGAAATATTTCTGGCAATTTTATTTTTCTCTTTTTATTAAAACCATTACTCTAATGCCTGATGAAACTGCCATTCAACTGAGAGCCAGAATGTGTATGTATACACACACACACATGCATATACATGGTTTTGTGTATATTTGTGTATATTTGTATACACAAAAATTTAAATGTGTGAATATGTATATAGATTTGTTCATGTAACTCTTCTGTTATGCAAATCTTCAGTGGTTCCCTCTGGTCTGATGAATAATGTTTAAGTTAGTTTATTTGGTATTCAAGCACTTCTATATTCAGAAATGAGACTGGGAGTCTAGCCTTATCTAAAGCTATTTCTTCTGTGTATCTTATATTCCAGCCAGAATAGACTATTCTCTGTCCCCAGAATACATTCTATGCTATCCTGACTTGATTTAGACTATTATACATGTCAATAAGTGATTTGGAATCTTAATCCTAACTCTATCACTTGGCAAAGTCATTCAAATAATTTAGTTATTCTGAGCTTCAATTTTCACTGTAAAATGAAATTAGACTAGATAGCCTCTTAGGTACCTTCTATCTCTAACTGTGAACTAACAATACCAGTTCAGGTGCCTACAATTAATTAATGATTACAAATTGCTTCTCCCTACCTCCTTCTGCTAATTATATTCATTTTTTAAAGTCTAACTCAGATGTCACCATCTTCATGAAGCCTTCCCTTGTCTCATGGTTGATAATGGCCTTCCTGTTCAAATTTCACATAGTACTTTACTTTCATAATTTCTAATGTACTTATCATGCACAAGAAAGATTGTGTGCTATCTCACTGTTAGACTCTAATTTTCCTGAGGGCAGAGGCCATGCTCATTCATGTATGTGATAAGTACTTAAAAGAGTGTTGAATGGATAAATGGTAGAGCTGAAAAGTATACCCCAAGTGCCTCTTATCAGAGCTAAGATAAACACTTCCATTATTTTTTCCCTGAATGAAAATAGGTCCTCAATCCATGTAGTGCCCTAGTCCAGATCTGTGAGTTGATCTCATCTCTGCATGGAGAAAATAAAGAAAGTTGAAAAGTATTTGAGAAATAAGTGGGTGACTGGAGAGCTGGACATAACCTTTTTTGCTTTAGAGAGCTGAGAAAATTAGGTTTTCTTTGTGTACACTCTGCTACATTCAAAGAAGCCTCCTATATCTGGGTTCGTTCTTCTCACTGACCTCCCCACCAGCTTTCTTAAGAGGTCAAATGAATTGCTTTCAACCAAACTCATTGCCTAGTGTAACTACTTAGGCTGGTTCCCTGAGCAGAAGGGCATTGACTCAGCTGTCATGAAAGAAGATATTCCTTACAAAAGCAGAAATAGAGGTCTATTGGAATCATAAGGTCAGAGAATTGGAAAGAACTTTTAAATTATCCAATTCAGACACCTTTTTTTTCTATATGTGGAAACTAAAGCCCAGACATGTAAAGAATTTTTTTGTCATACTTCTGGTAAGGAACTTCAGAAAATTGCTAATAGATTCCATCAATAACATATGTTTGTATCAGTAGATGTATGGGGAAGAGAAAGTCCACAAAGGAAGATAATGCTGATTACATTCATAACCATAATGATGATATCAATATTGATTGTAATCATAATTCTCAATCATATTTACACAGTGTTTTAAGGATAACCAAATGTGTTGGTTTGTTGGTTTTTCTCCCTCACAACAAGTGAGTTCGCTAGTGTTTATATTACTAACCTCATTTTACAAGTACAGAAACAGAGACTCAGAGATTGTCAGTGGTCACCCAACCAACAATATAATGACATAGGAAATCACAAATGTTCGAAACTCTCCAATTCTTGGTTACCCTTGACCATTCTCTTGCTGGACTCTGAGCACAACTTACAATCTCCTTACTGACTGAAAAATTTCTGGTGTGTTTTCCCAAGTCATCTGGGTTCCCCCCCTTTATTAAACAATCTGCCACTTCATCTTGGAAGAATTAAATATTTTTATAACGAATATCATGATGGTGACAGGTGCCAGATTGATAGCTCTAGAGGAAGAAATTTGAAGTCCTCCCCCTCCCCAGCCTCTCTGCACCGAGATGACAAGGAGAAGAGTTATGTGTGTTGAAGGATTTATCACCAAGCTGTCCAGGGGCACCCCTTCAGACCCTGGAAAATGATTTAAAAATAGACACAATCTGGAAGCCTTTCAGTGCCAAAAATGAGGCCTCTGTCATTTGTTTTTTAACCCTTCTTTATCTGTAATGGAAAGAAAAGAAAGCTTGTGTTTCATTAAAGTTGGTGTTTTTACAAAGTAGAAGTTTGTCCTTGTCACTCTGCCACTTTACTTTCTCTGTTCTTTACTATATTCTCCAAGCTTCTCATGTAACCAAGATATTCAAATTCAGCATGTACATTACCTTTTACTTGGCCTCTTGCCTGGGTTTCTCACCTCCAGTCCATTCTCCTTCAATTCATCCTGAACATTTTGTTCAACTTTTAGCTCTTGGCCCAATGCATGGTTCTACTGCTCAAGATCTTTCAATGCCTCCCTATTGCCTACTAAACAAATCCCCAACTCCCTACTTGTCAGTCCCTCAACAAATGGGCACCAGCCTATATTTCTAGCATTTTTACTATTTCACTTCACAAACTCTGTGTCCCAGTCAAATAAGAATACTTGTTGAGGAAATGGAGATATTAAATATGTAATAAGGAAATGATTCCTAAAGATAGTACTGAACAAAAATTCAAATTTCAACTTAAGTTTAGCAGAAAATATGAGAGCTAATAGTTCTCGGTACTTCCAACTCCACTTATAGGAACCCCTTTGAGTAGCCTGTAATCTCTCTGGGTTCTCTCTTCATTCCCTCATCATCCCTATTGGGTTCCCTATGACATTTAAAAATTGTGATCTCCTAGGAATGAGGAACTTTCACTGAGCCAGACCCTTGGAGACAGATGAGCTCCGTCCCTGGTGATGACACTAATAAGATTTACTACATGACTAAGGATTGCAATTGGCGGTGATAACTAGAGAATTACCCTGATAAATATTTGATATGATTTTGAGAGCAATAATAGATTTTCTTTTTAGTCTACAGTTTCCATCAGGAAAGAGCAAGAGAAGAGATACTGAAAAGCAATGTAATTGCAACATAATTCTTCCTGGGGGAGATTGCAGTTGTCCAACTGTGGATCAATTTCCCAGCAGGTATCGGGAAGTGTCAGATTGGACAATGAGTCACTAGTTTCCACTGCATCAATTGAAATTTACCCCAGAAAATGATTCAATAAAACCTGTTAGGTAAAAGAAAAGCAAACTCTAAACCCTATTATCCCAAATCAGTTGTGTGTTTACAAATAACTATCCTGTAGAACAGTCATTCTCTATACACACATTTATATATGTATGTACACATGTAAACAATATATATACATATACATATGTGTATGTATGTATAGCCATTATCTCAAGTATCATTCTAAAATTTTGAAAATAATTTTTAAAATATATCAAATCATACATTTTCCTCTTTCTAGAATATCTTCCTTTATTTATAAAATCATAGAATCTTAGAGTTAAAAGGGACCTGAAAGGTCCACTTTATACTTGATTCTTTAACAGTAATATCTTATATATAACACATCCCCTAAATATCCCCCCAAAAAAGTTTTCTAGCATCAGTTCAAGTATATTAATAGGATGACAAATTTAGAAAGGATTCTTAAGGTCATCTAGTACAATTCCATTTCATATATGAGGAAGCTAAAGGGTAGAATAAGGAACTCATTTCAAGGCTGCACATGTACTAATGAACTGAGACAGGATTTGAACCCTGGACTTCCCTCAAAATTCTTTTGACTTCTTCATTTCATCAAGTACCTTACTTTATTTTTTAGATAATCCTTATTATTAGAAGCCACTTTCTTCTGTGAGCCTGAAATTGGTCCCTGGCATCTTCCTTTTTGCCTGCTTGTTAGTTCTTCCTTTTGAGGGATGATAAAAATCATTCATTTGTATAGTTTTCTTAACAGTGCTTTTTTTCTTTTTTTTTTTTAGCAATGCATAAATATGATTATATCTATTTTATGGATAAAGAAGCAGACATTGAGAGTTAAATAATTTGTATATGTGTTAACATATAATAAAGAGTAGCTAGATTGCTCAGTAAATAGAATTCTAAGCTTGGAGTTAAGAAGATACCAATTCAAATCCACACACTTAGTAGCTGTGTGACACTGCTCAAGTCACTTAACTCCTCTTTACCTTAATCCATTGGAAAGGGACATGACTGAACAATATAACAACTACACAGTTAATAAATACCTAAAATGTCACTTGAACCTTCATTTCCTCTCTCAGAATTCTTTGTACCATGATACTTTATCACATGACAAATCATAACACAGTAAATTTCTCTTGCACATGATAAATTCTTTCGACATTTAGATAGTGCCATCATGGCCCATCACACTCCAATGCCTTCTGTTCTCCATGTTAACCATCCCCCATTTCTTTTATCCAATATTCTTCTGACATATTAAACCCTCTCCTAAGCATTTCCTTTAGTAATATGTCAGTCAATTTTTTTTTCCTATAATGTGCCCCCAATCAATCAAGTATTTATTTAGCACTGTGATAGATCTCAGAGATAAAAGTACCAAAAAATTGGAAAAAATTTATATTCAAAAGAAGCTTACATTCTAGGAGTATTGTAATGAGATCAGAATACAGAAATTCAACCTATCTCATTCTACCTTCCTTAATTTACCCTAGAATACAATTAATTTTTCAGGTACCCTATTATTCTTAACTTACATTGAATTTGTAATCCATTAAACCTTCATGGAGAGTGTTCTCTTTTTAATACAGATTTTTATTTGACACCTTTTGTTCCTTTGTGTTTGCTTTTATTTATGTGAAAAACTTTGCACATATCACCATAACATTTCAACATATAATATTAGATTTGTCAATTGTTCTAATCTATTGCAATCACTTGTTTCAATTCAGTTGTACTAGGAGAGAACAAAGTTAGAAGATAAACTGACAGACTTTATCAGAAAGAACTGAGTTCAAATCCTTTATCAGACACTATGTTACCTAGAATACATAATTCAATCATTATTATGATTAATAATAATGTAAACATGTATTAAGTAACTACTAAGGACAAGATATTTGCTATGTGCTTGCTCAATATACAAAAACAAAAATGAAAAAGTTCCTACCTTTGTATCTTAATATCCAAAAAGGCAAATATCAAATGTGTATATGTGTGTATTTATATATATATAAAAATATTTACATATAGAACAAATTTCAATGCTAATAATAGAAGCAGTAAATCTGAGGAGGTCTCATGTAAAACATGGCATCTGAGCTTTGCTTTGAAGAAAGACAGAGATTCCATACGACAAAAGTGAAGGAGGCCACTCTAAGGTCACCTCTAGGCAAGTCCCATTCCTCAAAATTTGGAATTCAAAGAGGTTGGGTTTGGCACTATGCTCTTAAGCATACATTAAATTTCTTTTTTTTTTTTTTAACTCATTGTCTCTTGCTCATTGAATAGTAATAGGCTTCTCTCTCAGTGGTCCTTCAATGGCCTGTTTGATAATTACACCATCTATACTTCATGAAAATCATCACATAAACATTAAATAGGATAGAGCAGAAGATAGAGACACATGGTGCTTCATTTGAGAGCCCTCTCAATGTAACCATCAATCATATTAGTCAGTCAGTCATGGCATTCCGTACACCACCCACTGAATGTCTAGACAGCATGATCAGCGTCAGAGTAGAAAAAGTACCCACCATCACAACTACAGCTTTTTCAGATGCTCAAGTTTAGCTTTTTACCTATAAAAATGAGTGTTGTATTTGTGTGTATGTGTGTAGGAAATAATCTCTTCATATATCTTTCATTTCCTAATTCAAGTACTATTTTTTTTCTCCAGGAAGTCTTTCCTAATTGCCTCAATAGAAAATTAATTTCTTTCCCCTCTAACCCTTTACATTCTATCTTACACAGTTGCCTCTTTCTACTCTGGGTTCTAGTTACTTATGTGTATCTCTTTTTGTGTGCCTATATATGTACTATCTCCTTGCAAAAAAAAAGTGGACTTACAGATTAAATCATAATCTATTTAAGGGTAGGAATCTACTGGCCCCCCCAAACATATACACAATTCCTAGCCTTGTTTTCTGTACCTAGAAGGTGCTTACTAGATGCCATAGTTAGCATGTGTCAAATTAAACACAAGGAAAAATGAAATTATGATATCAACCTAGAGGATTCTGAAGATCCCCACAGCCCAGAGATCCATATTGAACAAAACAAAATAAAAAAATAACAAAATCTCTGATAGTCAGATGTTTTTTGAAGCAACTTCCTATCCTGACTGCCCTCACACTCTCATTTCTTCAGCAGCCCGCTGTCTGAGCAGAGTTCAGCAATTTTGAATGATAGCTCTGACACTGTCACAGAATTGATGGATGACTTTCAATGAATGTCTCTGTCTTTTATTTTTGCCTGATTGGACAATGGAGAGTCAGCTGACCCTTCTCTTGGCTTTTCTTACTACTAGCCCTTCCTTCTTTCAGATTTCCCTTTGCCCTAGCCAGGAATTCATAAGAATGAATCACTAAAAATTTATTTATAACAATGACTAAGCTTAACATCTACTACCAAAAAAAAAAATTCATTCTAGAAGTACTTTTTGCTAAATGAAAGTTTAGATTCTAAAATTTTAAACATGAAAGGTACTCAGGTTTCAAAACACCTATATATTAGCAAAAATACCCTCCACAATAAATCAACATATTTATCATCTACTATATACTAATGCTATGCAAGATATATATATAATTTTTTAAAACAGTTTAGGTAACTAAATTAGGCAGGGTCATAAAGCCAGTAAGTATCTAAGACCCTATTTGAACTCTTTCTGAGTATGGGCCACATATGCTGTCCATTGCTATATCTAGTTGTATGAAAGCAGTCCCTGCTCTGAACCTTCTAGTGGGAGAAGTAACATATGTATACACATATATATGTATATGAAAAATAAATATTAAATTAACATAAAATATATTAAGAAAGAAATGTCCTTGTATCTGTGGGGATCAAGGAAAAAAACCTTCATATAAAAAAATGACACAAACTGAATCTTGAAAGGAGTAAAAGACTCTCTCAGGTGGAGGTAAGGAGAATGTGCATTTCAGACATGAAGGACATCCAGGCAAAGGTATAGAGAGGAGAGATGGAATACTGTGTGCAAGAAGCATCAAGAAGAATCAGAAGTAACATGTGTGAAAGTAATACATGATGAATTTGGAAAGCTAGGGTGGGGCTATGATTTCAGTTGCTTTATTAAATGGAATTTATATTCTATCCTAGAGCAATCAGGAGATGTGAGAGTTTATTGAGTAGCAAAGTGACTTGTTTAGACCCTATGCTTAAGGAAAATGATTTAGATAACTATGTGGTGAAAGGAGAGTGAGAAAGATTGATGCAAGGAGATCAAATAGGAGATCACTGTAATAGTCTAGAAAATTAGTTATTCAATTAATAAACATTTATTAAGTGCTCCCTATGGATCAGCATTATTCCAAGCATTGGGGATATAAAGAGCCAAAGACAGTCCTTGACCTTAAGAGGTCCAGATAAGAGATTAAAAAAAGGACCTAAACTAAGCTAATGGCTATATGAATAGTAGAAGACATGGGATTCAAATAATGTGCAGCTAAAAGTGGCCATTTTTGCATATTTATTAGAATTGGATGGTGAGGGAAAAGGAGAAGTCAAGGATAACATCAAGAAAGACAAAGAATGGAGCTGTCCTTGAGAGAAATGTGGAAGTTTATGAAAAGATTGAGTTTAAAGGAAACACAATTAGTTCTATTTTGAACATACTGAATTAGAGATATGTTATGAATGATGAATGAATATAATATTAAAATGCTGTGTGCAAAATATAATATATTTTTAAATAATATAATGGTGATAGAAGAGTAAAACAATCCCTGTTCTGAGTTCTGTTTCTAAGAGAACTATAATACATATGGAAGCTTTCAACAGCAGGTTAAATGGAAAGGTCCCCATGGTGTTTGGGTGTTGCAGCAAAGCAGATGACAGAGTCTCTTCTTTGATGTCATTTGCACTGAGATATTTCAGTTTTTGATGTTGAATTATTTGATGGCACCAAGGAATTTGATGTCAAGAACATTCCTTTCTGGATCTTCAGTAGCTATGGCTGGGGCAGGAATAGGATCAATGTTTATCGGACATTCAGTTGAAATATCCAATAGTCAATTGTTGCTGTAGGACTGTGGTTTAGGAGAGGTATTGGAACTGGATAAATATATCTGAAAGTCATATGTCTAGAGAAGATAAACTCTCAGGAGCTGATGAGATTACCAAGGGACATAAGAGATGGAGAAAAAAGAAGAAAGCTTTGGGGTACAATCACAGTTAAGGATGTGATATGAGTAATGAAGATCTGAAAAGAAAACTGAGAAAGAGCCTTCAGGCATGTAAAAGAAGACCCAAAAGAGGGAAGAGTCAGGAAAATCCAGAGAGAATATCCAGGAGGAAAAAGTAATAAGTACTCTTAAAAGCATTAGAGAGGGCAAGAAGGACAAAATCTTAGAAAAAGTCTCCAGGGCTTCTAATCATCAATAACTGTGGAGACAATTCCATTTGAGTAATGCAGTCAAAATCCAGATTGCAAAGAGTTTGAGAAGTGGATGTGGAAAAACAGATAAAATATGCATTATAATAAGCTTTTTTCCCCTAAGAGTTTATCTAAGAAAGGAGAAAAAATATAACAGCTTAAGGGGATCACAGGTTGCAGTGAGCTTTTTGCTGTTGTTTTTATTTGTTTGTGGCCAGTTGAGTATATATTTAAACAACATGAGGAGGATAAAGTTGTCTGTGAGGAAGGAAATAATTGTAGAGGGGGTCGTGAAATTGAATTACTCAAGATCCTCCCTTGAAGTTTCAGCTCTTGGCATTTGATGACATTGCAGCCTATGATGCCTCAAGAACCTGCCTTACAACACACAAGAGAAAGAGTTGTGAGGTTTGCACTAGAAAAGCTCATGAGGAGGTAAAAGTGAATATTTTGTGCTGATATATGCTGGCATTGAGAAGGTTGGAAGACCCCAGATGCTAGAACTGGATGGGGTTCACATAGCTCATTTACTTTGAGATATCAATTATGTCTCTCTCTCTCTCTCTCTCTCTCTCTCTCTCTCTCTCTTATATATATATATATATATATATATATATATATATATATAATTTCTTTTTAGTAGAATGGAAGCACAGGAAAAATAGTGTATAAAACTGAAAGAGAGATGAACAATTTTTCGGGTGAATTAACTTGTAACACATCAGAACTAGGAGAACCTTGGAAATTATATAGTCAAATGCCTTCATTTATTGAATTCATGTTTTAAAGCCAAACTTAAAGTTCACTTTCTACATGAAGTCTTTTCTGGTACCCTTGTTGAGAAAAATTATCCATTTAGTCTTCACATAGCAATGATTTTCCATATCTCTTGAGATATATATATATACATATATATATATATGTGTGTGTGTGTGTATGTATATTTATAAATATCTATGTATCATGTATTTTGGTACAATGATATATACATATGTTGTAATGAAGTATTCTAGAGAGTCATTTTCCCAACTTACCTATTCTAATATGATTGGTGGGTCAGGCTTCCAGAACTTGCTTAGTTAAATCTTCCCCCAGAGTTCTAGGGGACTCTGAGGGAATGGAAATGTCTTTATTTTGTAAAATGGCTGACAAACTCTCATCAAATATATCTCTCCTCTGATATATATATATATATATATATATATATATATAGTCAATTATCATATTTAAAGTACCAGTTAATTTATCAATATCTCCTTAATATCAATTTACCAATTAACACAAATTAGCTTCTACAAAGGGATATTTACTGAAGATGTGTAGAAAATGTGAGGACGAAATTACTGTCCCCAAAACATAGTCTTTTCTACTTATCCATACTGCTTCCAAGAGAGTGAGCTTAAAATTTAAAGTGATTGCTATATGATTTCTACAAACCATGCTCACTTCTAGGTGTGGTAGTCAATAAACTAAAGTCATTCTCTTGCTTGTAGAATATAGGATCTAAGTTACCACATCAAATCACTGCTAAGCTGAGTTTAGCAAGTCACTTCTCAAAATTGGCTCAGCTGCTGCCAATAACGAGACTCTGCTACAGATTCCAGTTGCTGCACTTCTGATGGTTCTTTTAATCTAATGAAGCTCAAGATAATACCATCATTTGATCATCCTCCAATACTCATTCACTTAAAATCACAAAAGAAACAGAAGAATGAAGTCAAGATAGCAGAGTGAGAAAGAAACGTTTTAATTTAACTCACCCCACAAGCCTTCATAATAACCAAGAAAATGTATCAGATTAAATTTTGATCAGAAAAGCCAAAAAAAGTCACAGCAATTCATTTTTAACCCAGAGCAGTTTAGGGAAACAAAAAAGTTATGTGAACAACAAAATAGGGACTGGCAAGAATTGTAGCTTAACAGTAGCAATGAGCATGGGAAGCATTCCAAAATTCATGAATACAAAGAGATCTAAGGGCAAGAAGCCCTGAGGAACAAAAAGATCTCTGGGGACCCCTGAACTAGTTCTGGGTATAGGAATGGGTGGCATCTAGCAGCTCTGTTACCCATTACCCAGTTCTAGATCATAGATCCAGAGTAAGGAAGAAGAGTATCAAGTGAGGGGGGAGGAGAGTATGGGAAAAGTGTGGCAGAGTATTGATCAAGAAACAAGTTCCAGAAACTTAGTTGTGAGACTCTGAACCCAGAAGAACAGTGACTTAATTCTAATCTTTAAATGAGCACATGTTGTTGTTGCTGCTGTTGTTGTTAAGCCTACAATGGAATAACCAGGTTAGGAGACCAACACCAAATCAGCACTTCAGTTATTCTGAACCTGCAGAACTTCCCGAGGTGCTAATAGTGAGTGAGTCTAGCAGCAGACTACTGAAATTTAACTATACACAAGCCAATAGACTCAACTTGCAGAGATGAAACCAGGAGGGTAGTGAACAGACCTCTTTGTAGATCATATCATTTTGGGAGCAATAAAAACTTGCCAGTCCCCAGACTGAGCTATGAAAGCAGAAGAATAACATAAAAAGGACAGAAGCTCAGACCAAAGAAAAGAAGAAACACACATAACAAAGGCAGTCAAAACAAGGAGCTCCATGTGTTCTTAGGCACCTGGTGGTCTGAATGGAAAGACAAGGCATCCAAGGGCAGTGCCTGCTACTTCTTTTCCCACCCGAAGGCTTACAGCATTTCCTGACTTCATGCCTTTTGGATGCATACTCAATTCTGATTCAGTAGTCAACTAAAAATTGTTTTTCTTGTTGTTGCTGTTCATACCAATGTAATATTTCTTGTAGGCAATAAGCTTAGAAGAAGCATTCATGGGATACTTAACCATATCTAAAGTCAGAACATAAATAATTTGTTCTCCATCACAGAATACTAGAAACAAGTGCACCAAAATGGGTTGATATCAGGTGAAAACACTAAAGACAGAAACAAAAACAGAGAGACAAAGTTGGAGAGATTCGAAGAGAGGAAGAAAGAAACAGAGAAGAAAGAGAGAAACAGACACAGAGAGAAAGATACATGGAGAGAGAGGGAAAGAGAGTCAAAGAAAGAGAAAGGAAGACACAGAAAGAGCAACAGAGAGAGGCAAAGATGGAGAGATTCAAAAAGAGGGAAACAGAAACAGGGAGACAGAATAAAGAGAGAAACAGAATGAGAATGAGAGAGATAGACATACATGGAGAAAGAGAGAGGGAAAGAGGGTCAAAGAAAGAGAAAGGGAGACACAGACAGAGCAACAAAGATGGAGAGATTCGAAGAGAGGTAGACAGAAACAGATACAGAGGAGAAATTGGCAGAGACAGAGAGAGGGAAAGAAAGACAAAGACAGAGAGACAGACAGAAACAGAGAGATGGACAAAAATGGAAAGATTCAAAGAGAGAGAGCCAAAGAAACAGAGGGACAGAAGAGGGAGAGACAGGGACAAAGACACAGATAAACAGTTGGAGCGACAGAAAGAGACAAAGATGGAGAGATTCAAAGAGAGGGAGACAGAAACAGAGAAGACAGAGACAGATACAGAGAAAGATAGAGACAGAGAGAGGGAAAGAGAGATAAAGACAGTGACAGATGACAAAGATGGAAAGATTCAAAAAGAGGGAGACAGAGAAACAGAGGGACAGAGACAGACTGAGACAGAGAGGGACAGAGACAGAGATAGAAACATAAAGACAGACATAGAGACATAGAAAGAGAGACTTTAGAGATAAATTAAAGAATAGGATGGTAAATCAGATTAAGTAAAAAACAGTAATGAAATTAGGAATCAGAATTGGGTAAAGAAATACAAAAAGCTTTTCAAAATATTACACCTAGTACAGTAGAGCTTTGGAGATGAGGCATCTGAGAAGATTAGATGGCCATACCCTGAAGGCTCTCAAAAATTTAGTTAACTAAATTGGAGCACCGACTACCTCTTGCTCATTCCTTCTGCCAACTACAATATTTTCTTTTAAATTCAACTGTCTCTGCTCTCTTCACATCCCCTTCTAGGAAGAGCTAGGGGATCTACAGCCATCTGCTGTGGAGCCCTCCTCAGCATGACACCCCATCAGGAAAGAATAGGGATGGAATGCTTTCCTAGCTTTCTCTGCCTCCTGAAAAAAAGCCATCAAATACAAAGTCTTGCACCACATGGCCCTCTCTCGTCCCCAGCCAGCAGCACTGCCCCACCCCTCCGCCCCAAACACAGCTGGCAACCGAGCAGTTTCCATGGCGATAATGAACGGTAACAGGCAGTAATCAAGAAGGGTCATTGGAATCATAAGTCATTACAGATTGTATTTAAAGGGACACAGGCAAGTTTAAAATGATAGATTGCTTTTTTATAGCTTCCTTTTGCCTGTGTCTTGCAATGAAAGGTTGCCTTCCCATTTTTCCTAGGTGTTTGCTTTTAGAATTTCATTTCATTTGAACTATGAAACCAAGCTGGACTATTTTACTTCCAAGTACTTGTCAGATTCACTGTCTGGATTTGATTTGATGCTCAGCTAGTCTCATGGCACGATAGATACTGAGCCAGAGGAGGCCTATAAGTTCCCTAATCAAAGTCTCTCATTTTACAGATGAGAGACATTGAGGCCCTGAGGTCATATGATAATAGGTCTAAAGCTGGAAGGACCTTACAAGACATCCAATCCAAACCTCATCTTGTAGATGAGAAAACTGAGGTTTAGCAAAGACATGGGTAGTACCAGTCAGTATTCAAATCCTTCAGACTCAAAATCTGTACTCTTTCAAGTATATCACACTGGAATTAAGTGAGAGAAGTAGACAACTGCCTATATGCTATCATTTAAGAAGCATACAGGAAGGACTTCCACCATCTTGGAATAATAGCTGAAATGCACCATTAGAAATTCTTAGAATGGAAATATCAATTTTCTGGAAGTCACAAAATTACTTCTAGTCTTCGCATTGCTACTAACAATGTGATTAAGGGAAGGGATTTGAAATTGAATCTCTTCTGTCAAAATCTGTTTTCTTCTCTGTAAAATAAGAAGGTTGGAAAGTATAATCTCTATGTTTAATTCTAGATCTTAATTCTCTATTCTAGGATCTATAATTTGAATCTTGAAGAGTTTTAATATTCAGTAGTCTCTTATTAAAATGTAAATGCTTCCAGGAAACAGAGTCCTTATCATCTAACACTTTACCTAAATTATTAGAAGGGGAAAATAAGGGAGTTCCAACAGGAGGAGTGGGAAGGGTAGATATTGAAGACTTCTCCGTTAATGAAAGCTACCACAATACAAATATTTATTTGGTCCAAAAATCATAGGCTCATAGGATTTAAAACTAGAAGTTATTTTCAAGATCACATACAGACACATATACATGTAGACTTTTAGACATATATGTATATATATATATATATGGAGCATATATGCACATAAGGACAATATGTGTATATTATTATGTGTATATATAATCTATGCATAGGCACATATGTATGTATTGTGTATATATATATATATATACTTCTCCAATACAGATTTTTCAGATGAAGAAAACAAAGGTCAAAGAAGCAAGGTTTTTGCCTTGCTCATATATCAAAGTCCTTTGGTATCAAATCTTGTTTGATATTTTTTACATCATGATTCTGTTAAATATTTAAAAAAAAAACTGACCAAGGACAAAAGTACTCTATGTTTATAGTCATAGAGAACAATCCTATTTTTCTCTGAAAAGAAAAAAAAAAGAAAGAAAATTAATAAAGATTCCCTTAGAAATGTTTCTATTTTTTTCTACTTTGTTGCAAACCTCCAATTTTAAATTTATTCTCATTGTCTAAGAAATTAAAAATAAATCCCTCATTTTGTCCAGTAATTTGCACTAGTACTCTTATGAACTACATATCTGATCAAAAGCTAGAAGTTCATTAATGATTTTATTGACAGCAGGAGAAAAAATAAATATGTTAATATGCAAAAAGTATCTATTTGAAATAGAGAACAAGAGAATTTGCTCAGGAATGACTTTCAAATTACAGGTATTCCTCATGGTAAAACACACAATTATTTTTTTGAGAACTCTTCATGAACTGAGATAGATAAACTAAATTGCACACTATTAATAAGTCTTCTTGGCACTTGGTTTCCGTTTTCTAATTAGGCAGCAACAAAGCCACAGTGCAATTTAGAAACACAATGATCCATCTTCTATATTAAGAGATATTAATAATGATATTGGTGATTAATTATACATGTCGCCTTGCAGAGGTCTTTATGCAAGTACATCTAACAATGGCTGCCCAAGAATTCAGTGTTGTTTATTATCTTCCTGGGAGGTAGAGAACCTGTGGCCTCCAGTATAACTTAATAGCATAAATTTCATCATTAAATCTTCCTTTTAAATGGCCTGACATACAGGAGTGCATGACAGAGGAAAAACTTTCAATCTCCATGTAGCCATAACTTTGGAGAGATTTATTCTTCATATGAAAAGAGCATCAATAAAGCCCTCATCTAATGATTCCTAGTATAAGTGGCACAAGTCTCTTGGCATTTTCACAGCTTATCATGTCCCTCAGGCTCTTCACACTCAACATCATTGCTGTCATCATAGTTATCATTGTATTTACAATGCTTAGCTTGAGAAGTAGGAGATACAGAGGACAATCAACGGATTTGCAATCAGAAGACCAAGCTCTCTCTTACTAAGAAAACCATTTAATTTTCTTGGCCTTTAAGTTTCCTCTCAACTGTAAATATAAGATACTATAAAGGAAAACATTTCTAAAAGCAGTTACTATGTGTCAGCTAAGTTCTGGACGTATAAATAAAAAAGGAAAAATGGCTCCTTCCTTCAAGGAGGGTTACATGTTAGTTGGGAAAGACATTTTGGAAACTCATGGTGAATGACATAATAGGGGAATGTGAAGAGACATTTAATATTTTTCAAATATCATATTAAGTATTGGAGTAAAAATTTTAAAAAACATGGTTTTTACATTCTAATATGGAGAGATGACACATAATGAGGAGTGATGACCAGGAGAAAGTGTTTTGGTTTGGAAAATGATGGGGATGGCAAGAGGAACTGTGGGAAGTAGCTTGACTTACCCATTTTACAAGAGTAACATATATAAAAATGAAAAACACAAAATAAAACAAAATAAAAACAAAGACATGCACTTGGAGCTAAAACATCTAGTACTGACTTTTAATTGTTATGTAATATTGAGGAAGTCAGTCCATGTCTAAGGATTTAATCCATATAACAAACCTCAATTCCAATCCTATTTTTTTTAGCAGTCATTTAAATTTTTTTTCATTTTTTTACTTTACTAATATATATAATATACTAATACTAATAACTTTTTTATTTTTCAAAATACAAATATATTTTTCAACATTCATCCTTACAAAATCTTGTATTTCAATTTTTTCTCTCTCCCTCTCTACTTCCCCTTTTCCTTGATAGCAAGTAATTCAATATAGGTTAAATGTTCAGTTCTTCTAAGCATATTTCCACATGTATCATGCTGCACACAAAAAAAATAAGATTAAAAGGAGAAAAAATGAAAAAGAATAAATCAAGCAAGCAAACAAGAACAAAGGAGAAAATACTGAATTGTTATCTACATTCAGTCACCATAGTCCTCTCTCTGGGCGAAGAAGGCTTTCTATCTAGTCTATTGGAATTGGCCTGAATAACCTCATCACTGAAGAGTCAAATCCAACCTAGTTGATCCTCACAAAATCTTGTTATTACTGTGTATAATGTTCTCTTGTTTCTGAGTACTTCACTTAGCATCAGTTCATGTAAGTTTCTCCAAGCCTCTCTGAAGTCAGACTATTGATTATTTATTGTAGAACAATAACATTCCATTAAATTCATATACTTATTCCATCATTTCCCAACTGATGGGCATCCACTTGCCACTACAAAAAGGCTGCTACAATCATTTTTTTTACACATAGATCCTTTTTCCCTTTTTTATGACCTCTTTGGGACACAGATTCATTAGAGACACTGCTAGATCAAAGGGTATGCGCAGTCTGACAGCCCTTTGGACATAGTTCCAAATTGCTCTCCAGAATGGTTGAATTAGTTCATAACTTTACCAACATTGTATATGTCCCAGTCTCCCCATATCCCCTCCAATATTTATCATTAACTTTTCCTATCATCTTAGCCAATCTGAAAGGTAATACTTAGGTAGTAGTACCTAAGAATTGTCTTAATTTGCATTTCTCTGATCAATAGTCATTTAAAGCATTTTTTCATGTGACTAGAAATGATGATATACTGAGAGAAATGTCTGAAAATTGTCTGTTCATATCCTTTGACTATTTATGAATTGGACAATGGCTTGTATTCTTATAAATTTGAATTAATTCTCTATATATTTTAGAAATGAGGCCATTATCAGAACCCTTGGATGTAAACATTTTCCCCAGTTTTCCGCTTCCTTTCTATTCTTCTCTTCATTGGTTTTATTTGCATGAAAATCTTTTAATTTAAAATAATCAAAATTATCAATTTTGCATATTATAAAGTTCTCTATTTCTTTTTTGGCCATAAATTCCTTCCTTCTCCACAGATCTGAGAGGTAGATTATCCTTTGTTCTTTTAATTTGCTTATTGTATCCTCCTCTTTGTCTAAATCATTAATTCATTTCAACCTTATTTTGATATAGGATGTTAAGTATTGGTAAATGCCTAGTTTTTACTATACTCTTTTCCAATTTTCCCAGCAATTTTTGTCAAATAGTGAGTTTCTATCCCAGAAGCTGATATAGCAAGATTGCGTTTCCCCCACTAATATAGTTTTGTTGTCTTTTTCTTCTTGAAACTCTCTTAACTTCTCCTCTAAGAATTTAGATGCTATACAATTTGTTTAGTTTAGTACTGATATTACTTCATTATCTATAACAGCCTTTAGCAAGAAGTAGTTTCCTTCCTGATCTCTTTTAATTAGCTCTATCTTTGTATTTGTTTAACCTGACATCAGGATCACTACCCCTGCTTTTTTTTTTTTTAACTTCAGCTGAAGCATAAAACATTCTCTTCCTTCCAGCCTTTTACCTTTACTGTATATGTATCCCTCTGCTTCAAATGTATTTCTTGTAAACAACATATTCTAGGATTCTGCCTTTAATCCACGCTACTATCTGCTTCTGTTTTTTTTTTTTTTTTTGCTTCTGTTTTATGGGAGAATTCTTTCCATTCACATTTACAGTTAAAATTACTGTCTGTATTTCCTACCAAGTTATTTTCTCAAGTTATACTTTTCTCTCTCCTTTTTCCCTTTCCCTTCTCACCAGTTTTTTGCTTCAGACAGTTTCCCTTAATATGCCCTCCCTTTTTTTTTCAACCCTTCTCCCTTTCTTATCCCTTTCCCCTTCTACTTCTGCCCTCTCTTCTATTAGCCTCCCACTTTCCTTTCCCCCTTTCCCTCCTCCTTCCCTATAAGTAGAGACAGGTTCCTATACCAATCTAAATATGCATGATATTCTCTCATTGAGCCAAATCTGTTAAGATTAGGGTTCAAACAATGCTCATTCCCTTTTCCTTCCCCTGTAGTGGGTCTTTTTGTCTCTTCATGTGATGTAATTCATTCTCTTTTAGCTACTTCTCCTCTTCTTCAAGTACAATACATTTCCATCCCATTCTTTTTTTATTATTATCACATTAAAGTCAACTTATACCTACATCCTCTAATAGTTAAATATATCATTTTCCTTATAGAGATGTAAACATTTTTAACCTTTAAACAACATAGTTGTTGTTGTTTTTTTTCTTATGCTTCTCTTGAATTGTATATTTGAAAATAAATTTTCTGTTCAGTTCTGATCTTTTCATTGAAAATAATCAAAAATCCATTTCACTGAATGTCCATCTTTTCTCTTGAAAGATAATGCTTAGTTTTGATGGATATCTGATCCTTGGCTGTATTCCAAGCTCCTTTGATCTCCAAAACATCATATTCCAGTCCCTTTGGTCCTTTAAAGTGGAAGCTACGAGATCCTGGGTATTACTGATTATGGCTCCTCAATATTTAAATTGTTTCTCTCAGGCTGCTGGCAGTATTTTCTCCTTAATATGATTATTCTGGAATATAACTACAATATTCATTGAAGTTTTCATTTTATGGTTTCTTTCAGAGGGTAATCAGTGAATTCTTTCAATGGTTATTTTATTCTCTGAATATAGTAGACCGGGGTAATTTTCCTAGATGATTTTTTTTAAAGATATTGTCCGGGCTATTTTTTTTTAATTGTCATTTTTAGGTAGTACAATAATTCTTAGATAGTCTCTCCTGCATCTATTTTCCAAGTCAGTTGTTTTTACAATGAGGTATTTTATATTTTCTTCTATTTCTTCATTTTTTTTTTTTTTTTGGTTTTGTTTGACTAATTCTTGATGTCTCATTGAATCATTCACTTCCATTTGTCCCATTCTAATTTTTAGTAAATTATTTTCTTCAGTTAATTTTTTTACCTCCTTTTGTATTTGGCCAATTGTGCTTTTACAGAAGTTGTTTGTTCATTTAACTTTTTTTTTCCCATTTCACCAATTCTATTTTTTAAGGACTTATTTTCTTCAGTCAATTTCAGTGCTTCCTTGTCCAAACTCTCCTGCAAAGCTCTCATTTCCTTTCTCCATTTTCTTTCTAACTCTCTTTTAAGATCCATTTTGAGAGCCAAGATGGCGGAGAAGACACACGCGTCTTTCTAAGCTCTTCTCTTACCCTCTTTATCAATAATATATCAAGCCTCAAAAATAGTCTTGACTGCTACAATTCGTAAAGATAAGAAGTAGAACAACTCACCGGCCGAAGAAAATCTGCAGTCTCGCCAAAAAAGGTTGGTTCTGGGGCCAGGGAGATCAGGCGCAGACTGGAAGAAATTAGGTTCCCAGGAGAGTCTCAAACCGAGGGTGAAGGCACAGATCTCAGCACAGCGCAGCCCCAACCCTGCAGTAAGGGGGCTTTTCCTTGGGGCAGTTGTGATCCTGCACGGCAGGAGGCGAGCCCGGGTTAGCCTCAATCTGCGCAGGGGAGCTCTGGCTTGGGGCCATAGACTTTTTTTTCCAGGGCCGATTTGCATCAGGCAGAGACGCTTGAGCAGAGTTTGTGGCTGTCTGTCTTCTGCGGTCTGCGCTCAGCTCTAACTACAGTCCCACAAGAGGCTCCGGCCTGGGCGGTGACACTTTCACCACTAGTCTCTAGCCGAGGGCAATCGATAATCCACTCAGCCCTACTAAGCAGTTTGATAGCTCGGCCAGTGCTGAATCCACTCTCCTGTTGGGGAAGGAAAACTCTCACCCAGAGCACTCCTATACCTTGGAGCCGGAAATCAGTTTACATCTCTACCTATTCTGCAGAGGAAGCTGGTAACCCCTTTGCCTAGAGACCTACCCTAAAGGCTTTAAACATGAATAAAAGATGAAAAGAACAATACGACAGCTTCTATGCAGAAAAAGAGCAGGTCAGCAAACCTGAAGAGACTCTCAAACAGCAAAAATGCATCAGACTGTCCTCCTTTACATAATGCTCTCATAGAAGAGGCCATTAAAGTCTCAAAGAGATTAGAAGATAAATGGGGAAAGGAAGAGAAGCCTTACAAGAGAGCAACAACTTCTGAAATACGAATTGGAAAAATAAAGAATTCACTACAAAGTAGGATTTGTGATTTGGAAAGACAAAGAACACGCAAGAAAGTAGGATCTGTGAATTGGAAAAGAAAATAATTCACTAAAAAAAAAATTAGTGAAATGGAAAAAATTCCACAGACCAAAACAATACATTCAAAAACTCAATTGGACTATATACAGAAAGAAGTAAAAAAGCTATTGAAGAAAATAATTCTTTAAAATTAGAACTGAACAAATTGAAACTAATGATTCATTGAGACAGCAAGAATCAGTCAAGCAAAACAAAAAATGACAAACTGGAAAAACCACGAATTATCTACTTGCAAAAACGACAGACTTGGAAAATAGATCTAGGAGAGATAATCTGAGGATTATTGGACATCTGAAAACTATGATGAAAAAAAAGAGCCTAGATACTATTTTACAAGAAATCATCAAAGAGAACTGCCCAGATGTAATAGAATCAGAAGGTAAAATAGGCATTGAAAAATTCATCGAACACCTTCTGAAAGAAACCCTAAAATAAAACCCCAAGGAATATTGTGGCAAAATTTCAGAACTATAAGATTAAGGAAAAAATTTTACAAGCGCCAAAAACCATTTAAATACGAGGTGCAACAATAAGGATCACCCAAGATCTGGCTGCCTCTACATTAAAGGAAAGAAGGCCTGGAATATGATATTCCGAAAGGCACAAGAACTTGAGATGCAGCCAAGAATAAACTACCTAGCTAAGCTGAGCATTTTCTTCCAGGAAGAAGATGGACATTTAATGAAACAATAATTCCATTTGTTTCTGAAGAAAAAACCAGAACTAAACAAAAATTTGATCTCCAAGAATAGAACTCAAGAGATGCAGAAAAGGTAAAAATAACTCTTGAGAATTGTATTTCTGTTGTGGATATACAAAAGAATATATGTATAATTTGATTGTACTGATATAACATAAAAAGGAAGTAGATATGGAAAAGGGATGATGGCAGAATAAGGTGGGAAGGAGGGATAAAAGAGGGGAACCACATCCCACAAAGAGGCTAAGGAAACTTATCATATCTGAGGGAATTTAGAGAGGGGAGAACTATTGTGTAATCTTACTCTCATCAGGTTGGCTCAAAGAAAAATAATTGACATTTGTTTTGAGAAAATTCTCTCGCCTCATTAAAACAGGGGAGAGGAAAGGGAAAAGAAAAGAGTAATAAGGGAAGGAAGGGGAAAGAATCAAAGGGGGAGGAGGGATTATAAAGAGGATAAGTATCGTGATACAAGAGGGTACATAAGTTTAAAAAGGGGGAAAGAGGGTAGGGGAGGCAAGAATAAGTAAAAGCACAATCTGGGGTTATTAGGATGGCAGGAAATACAATTTAGTAATTCTAACCGTAAATGTAAATGGGATGAACTCCCCATAAAGAGGAGGCAGATAGCAGACTGGATCAAAAGTCAGAACCCTACAATATGTTGTTTACAAGAAACACATTTAAAGCAGGGGATGCATATAGAGTAAAAGTAAAAGGCTGGAGCAAAATCTATTATGCTTCAGGTGAAGTCAAAAAAGCAGGGGTAGCCATCCTTATCTCAGATCAAGCAAAAGTAAAAATTGATCTAATTAAAAGAGATAAGGAAGGTAACTACATCCTGCTAAAGGGTAGCATAAACAACGAAGCAATATCAATATTAAACATATATGCACCAAGTGGTATGGCACTCAACTTCCTAAAGGAGAAGTTAAGAGAGTTGCAAGAAGAAATAGACAACAAAACTGTAATAGTAGGAGATCTCAACCTTGCACTCTCAGAATTAGACAAATCAAACCACAAAACAAATAAGAAAGAAATTAAAAGTAAATAGAATATTAGAAAAATTAGGTATGTTGGATCTTTGGAGAAAATTGAATGGAGATAGAAGGAATATACTTTCTTCTCAGCAGCTCATGGAACCTATTCAAAATTGACCATATATTAGGACATAAAGACCTAAAATTAAATGCAAGAAAGCAGAAATAGTAAATGCTTTCTTTTCAGATCATGATGCAATAAAAACTACATTCAACAAAAAGTTGGGAAATAAACAAAAAGTAATTGGAAACTAAACAATCTCATCTTAAAGAATGATTGGGTGAAGCAGCAAATTATAGATACAATTAATAATTTCACTCAAGATAATGACAATGATGAGACATCATACCAAAATTTGTGGGATGCAGCCAAAGCGGTAATAAGAGGTAATTTTATATCCTTAGAGGCTTACTTGAATAAAACAGAGAAAGAAAAGATTAATGAATTGGGCTTGCAACTAAAAAACTAAAAAGACCAAATTAAAACCCCCAATCAAATACTAAATTGGAAATTCTAAAATTAAAAGGAGAAATTAAAAATATTGAGTAAAAACTATTGAACTAATTAATAAAACTAAGAGTTGGTTCTATGAAAAGCCAATAAAATAGATAAGCCTTTGTAAATCTGATTAGAAAAAGGAGGGAGGAAAATGAAATTAGTAGTCTTAAAATGAAAAGGAGAACTTTCCACCAATGAAGAGGAAATTAGAGAAATAATAAGGAGTTATTTTGCTCAACTTTATGCCAATAAATTTGATAACCTAAGTGAAATGGATGACTACCTCCAAAAATACAGACTTCCCAGACTAACAGAGGGAAGAAGTAAATTGCTTGAATAGTCCCATTTCAGAAAAAGAAATAGAACAGGCAATTAAACAACTCCCTAAGAAAAAATCCCCAGGACCAGATGGATTTAATGTGAATTTTACCAAACATTTAAAAGAACAATTGGCCCTACAATGCTATATAAATTATTTGATAAAATAGGGAATGAAGGAGTCCTACCAAATTCCTTCTATGACACTAGACATGGTAATGATACCTAAACCAGGTAGGCTGAAAACAGAGAAAGAAAATTATAGACCAATCTCCCTAATGATATTGATGCTAAAATCTTAAATAAGATATTAGCAAAAAGACTACAGAAATCATCTCCAAGATAATACACAGGGATCAAGTAGGATTTATACCAGGAATGCAGGGCTGGTTCAATATTAGGAAAACTATCAATATAATTGGCCATGTCAATAACCAAATTAACAAAAATCATATGATCATCTCAATAGATGCAGAAAAAGCATTTGATAAAATCCAACATCCATTCCTATTAAAAACACTTGAGAGTATAGGAATAAATGGACTTTTCCTTAAAATAATCAGCAGCATCTATTTAAAACCATCAGTAAGCATCATATGTAATGGAGACAAACTGCAACCATTCCCAATAAGATCTGGAGTGAAACAAGGTTGCCCACTATCACCGTTACTATTTAATATTGTATTAGAAACGCTAGCTATAGCAATAAGAGCTGAGAAAGAGATTAAAGGAATAAGAATAGGCAATGAGGAAGCCAAATTATCACTCTTTGCCGGTGACATGATGGTATACTTAGAGAACCCCAGAGATTCTGCTAAAAGTTATTAGAAATAATCCACAACTTTAGCAAAGTTGCTGGTTATAAAATAAACCACATAAGTCATCAGCATTCTTATATATCACTAACAAAATCCAACAGTCAGAGTTACAAAGAGAAATTCCATTTAAAGTAACTACTGATAATATAAAATATTTAGGAATCTATCTGCCAAGGGAAAATCAGAAACTTTATGAGCAAAATTACAGACCACTTTTCACACAAATTAAGTCTGATCTAACCAATTGGAAAAATATTAAATGCTCTTGGATAGGGCGAGCAAATATAATAAAGATGACAATATTACCTAAACTAATCTATTTATTTAGCGCTATACCAATTAGACTCCAAAAACTATTTTAATGACCTAGAAAAATAACAACAAAGTTCATATGGAAAAACAAAAGGTCAAGAATTTCAAGGAATTAATGAAAAAAAATCAAATGATGGTGGCTTAGCTGTACCAGATCTAAAACTATACTATAGAGCAGCATTACCAAAACTATTTGGTATTGGCTAAGGAATAGATTAGTTGATCAGTGGAATAGATTAGGTTCAAGGGATAAAACAGTCAACAAATATAGCAACCTAGTCTTTGACAAACCCAAAGATCCCAGCTTTTGGGATAAGAACTTACTGTTTGATAAAAATTGCTGGGAAAATTGGAAACTAATATGGCAGAAACTAGGCATTGATCCATACTTAACCAGTACACCAAGATAAGGTCAAAATGGGTTCATGACCTAGGCATAAAGAATGAAATTATTAATATATTAGAGGAACATAGGATAGTTTACCTCTCAGACCTGTGGAAGGGAAGGTTTTTATGACCAAAGCTAGAACTAGAGTCATTACTGATCACAAAATAGAAAATTTCGATTATACCAAACTGAAAAGTTTTGTACAAACAAAACTAATGCAGACAAGATTAGAAGGAAGCAATAAACTGGGAAAATATTTTTACAGTCAAAGGTTCTGATAAAGGCCTCATTTCCAAAATATATAGAGAATTAACTCTAATTTATAAAAATCAAGCCATTCTCCAATTGAAAAATGGTCAAAGGATATGAACAGACAATTCTCAGATGAAGAAATTGAAACTATTTCTAGTCATATGAAAAGATGCTCCAAGTCATTATTAATCAGAGAAATGCAAATTAAGACAACTCTAAGATACCACTACACACCTGTCAGATTGGCTAAGATGACAGGAAAAAATAATGATGATTGTTGGAGGGGATGTGGGAAAACTGGGACATTGATTCATTGTTGGTGGAGTTGTGAACGAATCAACCATTTTGGAGAGTAGTTTGGAACTATGTCAAAAAGTTATCAAACTGTGCATACCCTTTGATCCACAGTGTTACTACTGGGATTATATCCCAAAGAGATTATAAAGAAGGGAAAGGGACCTGTATGTGCACGAATGTTTGTGGCAGCCCTTTTGTAGTGGCTAGAAACTGGAAACTGAATGGATGTCCATCAGTTGGAGAATGAGCTGAATAAATTGTGGTATATGAAAATTATGGAATATTACTGTTCTGTAAGAAATGACCAACAGGATGATTTCAGAAAGGCCTGAGAGACTTACACGAACTGATGCTAAGTGAAATGAGCAGGACCAGGAGATCATTATATACTTCAACAACAATACTAGATGATGACTAGTCCTGATGGATCAGGCCATCCTCAGCAACAAGATCAACCAAATCATTTCTAATGGAGCAGTAATGAACTGAACTAACTATACCCAGAAAAAGAACTCTGGGAGATGACTAAAAACCATTACATTGAATTCCCAGTCCCTATATTTATGCACACATGCATCTTTGATTTCCTTCACAAGCTAATTGTACAATAATTCAGAGTCTGATTCTTTTTGTACAGCAAAATAATGTTTTGGTCATGTATACTTATTGTGTATCTAAGTTATATTTTAATATATTTAACAACTACTGGTCATCCTGCCATTTAGGGAGGGGTGGGGAGTAAGAGTGAAAAATTGGAACAAGAGTTTTGGCAATTGTTAATGCTGTAAAGTTACCCATGTATATATCCTGTAAATTAAAGGCTATTAAATAAAAAAAAAAAAAAAAAAAAAAGATCCATTTTGAATTCTTCCAATACAATCTTTTGAATTGGAGACCAGTTCACATGCCCCTTTGAGGCTTTCTCTGGAGGTGTTCTTGCCCTTAGTGTCCTCAGGATGTAGGTTCTATTCTTTCTTGTCGTCATAATAACTATCTATATTCAGAGCTCTTTTTGCTTCTTCGCTCATTTTTAAAGTTTGAGTCCTGCTCCTAGAGCACAGGAGAGATTGTTTCAAGCTACTTCTACAGGCTTCTCACTTCCCTGGGGCCATTCGTGCTGTAAATTTCCATACTGTACTTAGTGAGCCTGGTCAAGCCCCACCTGTTATGCTGGGGTTCAGAGGTTCACTATTTTCCTTTTGTAGTTGTATTGGAGGTCTCCCAGCTACTCTGCTGATCCACTGTCTTCTTAACCAGGGCAGAGTAGCCAATGCTGTTGTACTTTAGCTAAGAGCCTTCTATTATATTCCCTGCATGGGACCTCTCCATCCTGGATCTTCCTGTGCTGTGTTTTCCCCTCACCACCACCACCCTGCCCAATTGAATTAGACCTTTCCTGAAGTTCTTCCAAGAACTCTTCAGTTAGAAATGTGTTACCCTCCAAATAAACGTAAGTTCTATCACTCCAAAATCCATTCAGAGGTTTGATCTAGTGTTAATTCTGAGAGAAGTCAGGAAGAGTTCAGGAAATGTCCTGTCTACTCTCTGCCATCTTGATTCTTCCCCATCTAGTCTCATATTCTAACTATTCTACCTGCTCTAGATCCAGAATAATATTTGATTTGGGAGACAGAAAGACCTATGATAGACATTCCTCAAATCCTTGCTTTCTCTGTGACTCTAGGAAATCACTTATCCTCCTTGATCCTCAGTTTCATCATACACAAAAGGGGAATAATTATATCTCCTACATGCTTATATCCCAAGATTGTAAAATTCAAATGAATATAAATATATATGTAAATACATATATACATATATGTATATGAATATTTGTATACACAATATACACATATGTATATAAAAACTTGATTTTATATAAATATGAGCTGTTACTAGTATGCCAACATTCTAATTTAAGCCACTTTCCAATGTTAACACCCAATACTTCTGTAAAGTTGAATATGGATTTGTTCTCCCTGTTACCTTTGTGTTGAGTTTTGCTTTTCCCTAAACACTGAACTTGTCTTGATTTATGGCCTTCAATGACTAACTGCTTATGTCAGAAATCTAGTGGGTAGCTATGCTCCTTTGACAGAGTTGTAAAAATAAAGAAGTGAAGGACTTCTGGCTCACCCTGAGCTTCATCCAAATTTCTTCTGTTGAGAAGTCCTAGATTTAGCAGATTCAGATTCTACTTCCATTAGATAAAGTTTCTTAGGAAATCATCCCTCCTCCCTTTGGAGAAATTGAATAAATTTTATCTCAATGCTATTTGATGGGATAAATGTCAGTGAATTAGAATTAGAAGAATGATCAATTAATGTATCACTTGCCAAATATGTGATCTAAACAATGTTCAGGGCAAACCTTGAATGTTTGATCAAAGCAAAAATGTTAAGACAATCATCAGGAATTGGTTTTCCCAATCTAGACTGTGGCTAGTTGCCAATCAGCTCACTATTCAGCACTTCCATCAATGTAGGCCTTCACTGGGAAATTAAACTTGGGAATTTGGGGATTTTATTCCCCAGAATTAAAAAAGCAAATTGAAGTATCATTTGGTCTAGGCCCCACAGCTAAAAAGAAGATGAGTGCCCAAATGTTATGTAGCATGATTTCTAAACTCAACAAACATTTATTGTATATCTACTATATGAAAGGTATTATGCACAAAGGGAAACAATGAAAAAAGCTGTTCCTGCCCTTAAGAAGCTTATTTACTTCTGAGTAATATAGCATGTGTATATAAGTGGACCGAGATAATTTGAGGAGAGATAGACTGCTAACAATAAATTTATCAGTTGATCAAAAACCTTTATTAAGCATCTACTGAGTGCCAGATATTGTACTTGTTAGTTACTGGGAATATGAAGACAAAAGTAAGAATTTTTGTTCTCAAGGAACATATAAAATATTTTAGAAAGACAATATGGTCATATACAAGTATATATGAAATTGACAAAATTGTTCCCCTCAATTTTCACACTCTAACCGATTTTCTTGATCCTTTTAACCCCTAATACTTTCTTGAATATCAGGAAAAGCTTCAAATCAAAGATGAGAAATGACATAAGTTTGAAAGAAACTATGAAAAGAGAAATAAGAAGAAAGTATGTTTCAGGCAAGGGTGACACTCAATAAAAAGGCATAGAGACAGAAAGCAGAGTTCTATAAATAGAGAATATTAAGAAGATAAATTTGACAGAAGCATAGAAGTGGATCTGTAACAGTTAATAAAGATGAAAAGGTAGATTGAAGAGAGGTTTGAAAGGTTTTGGATATTAAACAAAATAATTTCTATTTGTTTCTAGAAATAATAGGAAATTCCTAGAGTTTATCAACTAAAAAAGTGACAGAATAAAACTTGGGCTTTAGGGGAAAAAATCACTTTAGAAGCTGTGTGGTAAATTGACTGAGTAGACTGAGATTTGAGGCAAGGAGATCAATTAGGAGACTACTGCAAAACTCTGGTGAGAGATGATGAAAATCTCAACTAGGGTGAAGGCTCACTATATGGTTGATAGAAAGAAGACATATTCATGAGATGTTGGAGATTGAAATTAAAACATCTGACAACCTATTATATGTGGAGAAATGAGGGTGAAGAGTCATGGATGTCACAAAGTTTGCACACCTATGTTACTGGAAAAATGACAGAGCCATTAATAGAAATAGATAATTTTTAAAAAGGGTGTGTTTTGAGGGAATAATGAATATTTTTGGAGGGATATGCTAAATTTGAGATATCTAGGATATTCCACTTCAAAATGTCTAATAGGCTATGGGTGATGGAGTGCTAAAGGTCAAAAAAAAAAAAAAAAAAAACCAAACTAGATAATAGATCTTGAAGTCATCTACACAAAGATAATAGCTAACTGGGAGATCAAAAAAAGCATCAATATAGAGACTCTGAGTCTTGAAGGCACTTAATCAATAAAGCAGAAATAAGGAGGTAATATGTTCCAGGCTTGAAAGAACATGTATGTAAATATGCATAGGTAGGCAATAGAACAGGGAACAGGGAACAATCAGTTCATTTTGGTATTTAGAGCATTTTGGTCAGATACAAATATGATGTTTATGTCTTTGTCAACTGAATAATTATTTCTGGTAGCAGTATTTAGATTAATTTATTGTTTCAGATGGCAATAAATATATTTATCTTCTCCTGTAAAAAAAAAACAACAGAATACAGAGCATTTTAAGGAGAAATCATATAATATAAGCCTGGAAAAGTAGGTAGGAACCAGATTATAAAGGGTTTTAAACCTTAGGCTACAAATCTGTATTTCCTCCTCAAGATAAGAAGGAAAGGATAGCAAATTTCTTGAATCAAGTAGTGAAATGGTCAAATCTATACCATAGTTATTGTGCAGGATGGATTGCAAATAGAGGGTACTAGATACAGGGAGGACAAATATAAGGTTATTTAAATGATTCAGGTGAAAGTGGATGAGGGCCTTACTTGAGAGAGAGAAAGTAGAAGAAGGATAGTTTCTTGGGTACTACTAGTAGAAGAGTTGATTGTGAAAAGGAAAAGTGCCTTTTAATCTTTAGAGACTGGAAATAAAGGGCAGAACAATGTGGAGGAGATTTAAAGGTAAAAAAAAAAAAAAGAGGTAATTAATAGTGAATTAACTCAATTTCATTAGTATTGTAGAAGGGAAGGCAGATATTGCTGTTTAAGAGTCTAGAGAAGCAGTGCTACTACTGGACTTATATTCCAAAAAGATACTAAGAAGGGAAAGGGACCTGTATGTGCCAAAATGTTTGTGGCAACCCTGTTTGTAGTGGCTAGAAACTAGAAAATGAATGGATGCCCATCAATTGGAGAATGGTTGGGTAAATTGTGGTATATGAATGTTATGGAATATTATTGTTCTGTAAGAAATGACCAGCAGGGTGAATACAGAGAGACTTGGAGAGACTTACATGAACTGATGCTATGAAATGAGCAGAACCAATTATATATTTCAACATCGATACTGTATAAGGATGTATTCTGATGGAAGTGGATTTCTTTGACAAAGAGAAGATCTAACTCAGTTCCAATTGATCAAGGATGGATAGAAGCAACTACACCCAAAGAAAGAACACTGGGAAATGAATGTAAACTGTTTGCATTTTTGTTTTTCTTCCCAGATTATTTTTTACCTTCTGAATCCAATTCTTCCTATGAAACAAGAGAACTGTTCGGCTCTGCACACATATATTATATCTAGGATATACTGTGACATATTTAACATATATAGGACTGCTTGCCATCTGGGGGGGGGTGGAGGGAATGGAGGGAGGGAGGGGAAACATTAGAACAGAAGTGAATGCAAGGGATAATGTTGTAAAATACTACCCTGGCATGGGTTCTGTCAATAAAAAAAGTTATAATTATTAAAAAATAAAATAAAATAAATTAAAAAAAAAAAAGAATCTGGAGAAGATAGATTTGGAATAAGACTTGGAAGATAGATTTGTTATAAGGAGTGTCTAGCAATTATGAGGATCCAGTTAAGATTAGATAACATAGTTAGATAACAGTTCAAATGGATTAAGATTGTGTGGTTTACTTTGGCAGCCTTCAACAATATACTCAAATAAGGGCTGAGGAGGCAGATGGTTGAATAACCAAAGGTTGGGATTTGAGGAGATATGAAGAGTGATAGGAAAAGGAAAAAAAAAAGGACTTAGAGATTGCATATAGTTTATTATTGAATTGTCTACTTTAAGGTCAACACTTTGAAATGGGAGGCCAGGATAATGGTGAAAGATTAAAAACAAATATATATGAAAGACTGGTAATTGTGTTAGGTTTAATATGGCTATGAAAGCAGCAAGGATTCTGATCAATGCAATTATTAATCATAACTCCAGAAGACTGATGGTGACTCTTGCTTCCCATCTCGTCATAGAAAAATAATGGATTAATGGTTTGGAATGAGATATATATATTTATATGTTCAAACTAGACAGATACATAGATGATGTGTTGTTCTGAACTCTATTTGTTACAAAGGAGGGCTTTTTGGGGGGGAGTAGGATTAATGGAGAAGGGTAACCTGGAGTAATAGTGAACAAGAAGAAGAAGAAGAATTTCTAATATACTTAACATGTATTATTACATATGTTATATTTGTATTACCATACTGGATTACCTTTAGCTTCATAAGGACAAAGACAATGTCACATAGAACACTTGTGTCTTCCCAAAGATCTATAAAACTATGTATATCTTTGATCCAACAGTGTCATTAGTGGCTTTGTATCCCAAAGAGGTCATAAAAGAATGGAAAGGACCCACATGTGCAAAAATGTTTGCAGCAGCTCTTTTTGTGATGGCCAAGAATTGGAAGTGGATACCCATCAATTGAGGAATGCCTATGGTATATGAATATAATGAAATATTATTGTTTTATAAGATATGATAACCAAGCTGAATTCAGAAAAGCCTAGAAAGACTTACATGGATTGATACTGAATGAAGTTAACAGAACCAGAATATTATTCACAGTAACAGTAACATTGTGTGATCAACTATTTCAGACTTAGCTCTCTCTTTTTTTTTAATTTAATAGCCTTTTATTTATAGGTTATATGTATGGGTAACTTTACAGCATTAACAATTGCCAAACCTCTTGTTCCAATTTTTCACCTCTTGCCCCCCACTCCCTCCCCCAGATGGCAGGATGACCAGTAGATGTTAAATATATTAAAATATAAATTAGATACACAATAAGTATACATGACCAAACTGTTATTTTGCTGTACAAAAAGAATCAAACTCTGAAATATTGTACAATTAGCTTGTGAAGGAAATCAAAAAAGCAGCAGACTTAGCTCTCATCAATAATATGGAGACCCATGATAATTATAATAGATTTGGGATCCACATTTAGAGAAAAAAACAAGGAAATTGAATGCAGACCAAATTATACTATTTTTACTTTTTTTTTCTTTCTTGGCATTTTCCCCTTTAGTGTTGATTTTTTTTTTCAATACATGACTAATATGGAAATATGTTTAAAATAATTGTATATCCATAACCTAAAAAAACTTTATATTCTTTCCCATAACTAACATATTGTTCTGAATGTGTTAGACACCTAATAAATGTTTCTTGACATGTCATAGTCCTCATCATTATCATTATCATCATCATCATCATTGTCATCATCATTTGTAATTTAGGAATAATTATGATCCTATCTGACTGGCCATGAGAATAAAATAATGTAATCTATATGAAAGTAAACTATGATATTTTTAGCTATATAATAACAATGAATTAGTATATGTTACTGTCAGACAACTAGCATTTATTAAGTACATACTACATTGTAGATATTGTGTTAAGTAGAGATACAAATAATGAAAAAAGACAATCCCTGCACTTTAGGTGCTTATAGTCTAAAGGGGGAGACAACAGACAATAACTATGGACAAAAAAGTTATAAAGAAGATGTATCTGAAATATGAAAAAGTCATTTGAATTAAGAAATTAGAAAAAAAAAACTTCCTATGGAAAGAGAGTTTTTGGCTGAGATTTAAACCCAAGGAAACTAGGAAACAGATATAAGGAGGAAGGAAGTGCCAAGAACGGAAAAAAGCCAATGAAAATGCATGGAGTCAGGAGATGAAGGAAGGGCTTTGCTCAAGAAACAGGAGGTCAATGTCACTGGGATCAAAGAATGTATGAGATGAGATGAAAAGATACTAGAAACATGGATGAAGTGAAGTTATGAATAGCTTTTTAAGAAAAAGGATTTTATATTTGATCCTAGAAATAATAGGAAACCACTAAAATTGATTAAATAGGGGGAATAGTGATATAGTCACACTTGCAACTTTGGAAACATCAATTTGATTGGAATAGGGAGAGACTTGAGGCAGGAAGGGCAACCAGGTAGCCTACGCAATAAAGTAAGAGTGAGATAATAAGGGCCTGGAATAGAGTGGTGGCAATATTAGAACAGAGAAAGGGATATATGAGAGGAATATTATGAATGTAGAAGCCTGTTTTTGAAGTTGATTGAAAGTGAGGGACAAGAGAGTGAGGAGTTATGAATGACATCTATATTGTGAGTTTGAATGACTGGGAGGCTAATGGTACTCTCCACAACAATAGACAATAATTGTAGGTAACAATCATCAGAGACTATAGAAGTAAGGGAGGTATGTCATTAATTATTTGGAGTAGGGATAGACCAAGAGGTGAGGAAAAGTAAAAATGGTGGAGAGTTGCAGGGAGAGCCTGAGAAGAGTTTCTTCAACAGGTAGGGATTTAATAGAGCAGTTTGCTGGCCTTATTCACTGGCATTTCAGTTCTGGCCTCTTGAGCTGTCTGCTTTTGAAAATGCCACAGTTTCACATTCCAGGCTCAGTAGGGCACTAACCTTTTCCAAAAGGAACACGTTCTAATGTTCAACATTTGCCTTTCCAATAGACTGATCAGTCTGGTTCTCATGATGCCAGGGCAAATTATGATTTTTGACAGTAATCCTAAATCCCTCCCCATGGCTCAGACTTCCTATAAGCCACATGCCTACCTCTTTTGTCACTGACTTTTCCACCCTGAGACCTCTGTGGACTAGCCTCTGGGGAGGCATCTCTCTTTTGACACTTCTCTTTCAGTGAGCCATGAAGACATTCAAATTCACTCATAAAATGTTAGAGCTGGAAGAAACTTTAAAATGTTAGTTGTTACAATTAGAAGTGGCTTGAAAAGAGAGAATGTCAAAGCTGGTCAAACCTGAGAACAGGATATTAAAGCTGAGAGAGATCACATTTTAAAGAATAGTAGAATATATAATGTCATGAGACATTATATTATTATATGTTATATTATTTTATATGTTAGCTTATTATTTGTCTTACACTTATAAAATCAAAGTTGGGAGGATCCTTAAAGAAAAATCTACTAATTGAATCATAGGATGTAGAGCTCAAAAGGGCATTGGAAATAGCATTTTATAGAAAAAGAAACTGAGGCCCAGAGAGATAAAATCATATCACATGGTAAAATAGCATAGGCCTGTAATTAAAACCTTCATTTCTTGATTGCCGGCTCCTTTCTCCTCCACACATCCCTGTGACATATGGTTTGCAGATCTGGAGCAAAAATCAGACCAAAATACCATAAAAAGTAAATGAAATCCAAAAAGAAATATAGGGTAAGTTTAAGCAAAAATGTGATCTGGATAGATTTTAAGTCAGATGGAAAAAAAAAAAAAAAATCAATCAGATTGAATCTAACCAGAATTTCCTGTGTGGGGGAAGGGAGGGTAGAAGGACAAAACAGGAGAGGCAGTTGTCAAGTTGTCCCGATTGTTCAATTTTAACCTTGTCCACTAACATTACTATGTCCCAGTCCTATTCTATCCTGACTACTAGTATTGGTAGCCAAGAAATGTGATAAAAATCAGAGGAAGGTCTCAAGCATATAAAGTGGACATTTTATGAAAGGTTTATTATGGAAAGACATGGACAAGAAACCCTATATAACTTCCCCCTTTCTACCATACATCCAGTGTCATCAGTTTTCTGATTCTTCCTCAAACAAGACACTCCATCTCTTAAGTTTGGGGACTTTCACCGGCTGTCCTCCATTCCTAGAATTCTCATTTTTTCCCTGGTTTCCCTGGCTTCTTTCAAGGCTCAGCTAAAAGGCCACCTACTACAAGAAGTCTTTCCTGATTCTTCATAATTCTGATGTCTTTCCCTGTTGATTATTCCCAATTTATTTTATATATGGTTTATCTAAACATATCTGTTTGCATATAGTTTCTCTGCTTTAGACTGTGAGCTCCTGGAAAGCAAGAGCTATCTTTTGCATTTCTTTGCATGCCCAGTATTTAGCATAATATCTGGCACATAGCTGTCATTTAACAAATGCTTACTGACTGATCAGGATGGGAAGACATGAATAGATTGTGATCTGCACTAAAAGAGAGAATATACACACTTAAGGGAGTATACATGTACTGAAGCAATGAAGAGACTTTAAAACAACCAAATCTTTTGACCAGTTCCCATTCCACCCCAATTCTCCCTCTCTTTTTCTACTGCTAGCTTCTAGTACTTCCTCCAAAAAAGTAACTTGGATTTATTTTGTATATACATGCATACACACACACACACACACACACACATAGATACATGCATACCTATATATTTATTATATACATATACACACGTATATATATATATATATATTTTACACAATAGAATGTTAGGATGTTCATTCTCTGAGGACATTTATAGTTTCTTTTCTGTTTGCTTTACCTTTCTGTTCATAGTAGCTAACATGTGACAGGTGCTTAACAAATGATTTTTGATTGACTTATTGGTCATAAGTGATTGAAGTCATGGTTCCTAAAGATTTAGGCAAGTGGCAAGGAATGGAATGAATAATATGAATAAAGATAAGGATTTACTAGGAGTTTAAAGTGACATGTTTGGCAGAAATAGAATGTTCTTATCCCCAAATTACAAAATCACAGAATCTAAGAACTTAAAGGAACCTCAGAGGTCATCAAAATCAACCTATACTTGAAAAGGAACCTTCTCTACAATATCCCTAAATAAAATAATCTTTGGCTTGAAGATCTCCAGTGAGAATAAACCCACTGTTTCCTTCCCATTCCACTTTTGGACAGTAAAGATTGTTAGGGGTTTTATTCATAGGGAAGAGAGAGAGATGGACACAGAGACAGAGAGATATAGTCAAGGATAACTTGAAGGTTATAGCTTGCCAGTGTCCAGCCCTCTCCCCCTCCCTGTCCTATTCTAATTTCACATAGTTATATGATTTTGAATATGCCTTTGCCTTGCATTTTAAGCTTCAACTGTCCTGTCTCTGTCCATCGCCTACCCTGTCATTAGGGGACTTATGTAAAAGGGAATGAGCTTCTCCATTATCAATGAGGAAATTGCAGGTTTAGATGCTCAGGTGTCAACCTCTGAGAATTCTGCTTCCCTGTTCTCTCCTCTCTCCTCCACCTCCTTCATAATAAAATGACCCCTTGGACCCTCCTTCCCTGGTTCCAGGATGAATTTCAAGGTACTCTATGCTGGCTGCAGGAAAGGTCAAAAAAGTTTTTGCAGGGGAGAGGGGAGGAGATGGTTGACAGATGGAAGAACAAGGGCAACAGTGCATTGGGACTTTAGTGGTTGCAGCAATCATGTAGAAGCCCCTAAAGGGCCTGCCAAGCAAAAGACAAGGACAACCAAGGGGAGTCAGCCAGGAGGAGGAGAAGGGTGGGATGATGGGCAGGGCATTGTCTGTCACCACCCTAGCCTGCTGAATAGCTCTATACAACTTGTAATTACCAGCTGACGCCCAGCCTTTGGGAAAATTTTAAGTAGCAAGAATGTACTGAATCAGGCCACTATTTTGGGTTACTTAAAATCTGGAGGAAGAGTATGCTTTCCACAACAGTCAGAATAATAAGATTTAAAACTAAGTGGGATCTTAGAGATCATCTACCATACCACAGATCATTTCCCACACCTCACTCTACCATCTTATAAATTAGGAAAATGAATCCCAGAAAGTGTAAAACAATTGCCATAGTCATGACTGTAAAAGTGAGATGAATAAGAGATAGGGCAAATGACGTTACCATATCATCTACTGTTTTATGGCCTTTTTTAGTCCATTAATGCCATACCTACACATATCTAGGCATTTCCTCTAAGGCTACCACAATGGATCAAGGATCCACAATGTTTTCAGTATTAAAAGAGGCCAAAATATTGGCAAAGAAACTCATTGAGGAAGGCTTGTATTTTGAATTATTCCTCTGGTAATGGGGATTAAACATCTCTGCTCTTCCATTTCCCTCATTTTAAAGATTATATTAGTCCAGAATATTTCCATGGAATTAGCTTGGTTTCATTTAAGGACCATATATGCTTGTCCCACTATCTGTTACTATGACCTGAGTTCTCATTCTTTTCCTTTGCCCTAGCTAGAATATTCTTACTGCATCTCAAAAAAAAAAAAAAAAAAAAAAATACTATAAGATTCCTTATCTCAGCAACTGTACTTGAGGCTTTCTCCCCAGGTGGGAAGCTCTGCCTAAGTTACCAACCTATCAAAATCCTTCTTTTCCTTCAATTATCAATCAATATGTCCAGACTTATTTTTTTTATGACTCCTTGTTTCAACACTTTTGACATTTTCATCAAAAGAGACCAATCCCCAAATCTATTTCTTATCACCTTTGTCTGGCCTGTTTCTAAGTCCTTAGAAAAGAATAGACTCTCCCCCTTTCCTTTCTCCCCACACTTTTTTCTGCATATTGAAATATTACCTATACTTCAAGGCCTAGTTATACCAGCTCCTTCATGGAGTCTTTCCCAAGTTCTCTGTCAGAAAGTAACTTTCAATTCCCCATATATGTTACCATTCTGCTTTTCATTATTCTTGTTTTTGTATATATCATTCCCACCCCCCCATACCCCTTCACCCTAGTCTTGAAGATAGATCAGCAACTTGAATACAAAGATTTTGTGTTTTTTTTTCTTCACATCTTATCTAAGCTTTACATTATCCAGCATATGGATTTTGCAAGTAGGAGGTTGTTAAGGAAAATTTTATCAAATTGAATTGAAATGAGTTTGAATAAACTGAGTTAATTTTAATGCATTGAGTTCTGTTATATTAATTTCATGTGCATTGAATTTGATTCAACTGACTTGAATTTGTTAAAATTTAATCAATTGATCCAAAAGCATTAGTAAGTACATACTAAGTACCAGTCATTGTGCTAAATGTGGAAGATACAGAGATGACAATGGAATCTTTATTTTTCTCAAAGTTTATATTTATTTTATACACACAAATATATGTATATATATATATATATATACTTATCTCTGTGAATATTATTACCTTTCCTAAAATAATGAAAACTAGAGAGTAAAAGAACTTTTATTTTATCTTTGTATCTTTGGCACCCAGGACAGTGACTTGTACATACTAGGTACTTATTAAATGATTTTAGTTTGCTTAAATTCAAGTCAGGTTCATCCAATTCAAAATACATGAAATTAATACAACAAAACCCACTCTGTTAAATTTAAATCAGCTCATTTAAACTCATTTCAATTCAATTTATCAATTTTTAATAACAGTTTTTTTTATTTTCAAAATATATGCAAAGATAGTTTTCAACATTCACCCTTGCAAAACTTTGTTCCAAATTCTTCTCCCTCCCTTCCTTCACCACCTCCCCTAAACAGCAAGTAATCCAATATATATTAAACATGTTCAATTCTTCGATACATATTTCCACATTTAAATATACACAAGATCAAAAAGGAGAAGGCAGCTAGGTGGTGCAATGGATAGAACACCAGCCCTGAAGTCAGGAGGACCAGAGTTCAAATATACCTCAGACACTTAACACTTCCCAGCTGTGTGACCCTGGGGGAATCACTTAACCCCAATTGCCTCAGCAAAACAAACAAACAAAACAAACAAACAAACAAAACAAAATCAAAAAGGGAAAAAAATGAGAAAGAAAAAATAAGCAAGCAAACAACAAAAAATTGCAAATACTATGTTGTGATCTACATTCAATCCCCATAGTCCTCTCTCTAGATGCAGATGGCTCTCTCCATCACAAGTCTATTGGAATTGCCCTGAATCATCTCCTTGTTGAAAAGAGCCAAATATAGCAAGGTGATTATCACACAATCTTGCTGTTGCTGTGTACAATGTTGTTCTGGTTCACTTAGCATTAGTTCATATAAATCTCTCCAAATCCTTTCTGAAATCATCTTGCTGATAGTTTCCCATAGAACAATAATATTTCGTAACATTCATACACCATAATTTATTCAGCCATTCCCTAACTGATGGAAGTCCATTCAGTTTCCAGTTTTTTGCCACTACAAAAGGGGCTGCTACAAACATTTTTCTATATGTGGATCCTTTTCCCTTTTTGTATGATCTCTTTGGGATATAGGCCCAGTACAGATACTACTGGATTCAAGAGTATGCACAGTTTGATGGCCTTTTGAGCATAGTTCCAAACTGATCTCTAGAATGGCTGCATCAGTCCACAACTCAACCAATAATGTCCAGTTTTCACACATTCCCTCTAACATTTATCATTATTTTCTCCTGTCATCTAGAAAATTGAGAGATGTATAGTGGTACCTTACAGTTGTCTTAATTTACATTTCTCTAGTCAATAGTGATTTTAGAGCATTTTTTTATATGACTAGAAATGGTTTTAATTTCTTCATATGAAAATTGTACATCAATTTTTTTTAAATTAATTATATACTACATGTAAGTTCAGGTACTGCATTATGTAGGGTATAAATAAATATTATTTAAATATTTAATATTTCAATCATTAAATAAATAAGATAAATATAATATTTATGTCATAAATATTATAAATAAAATAGATAAATAAAAAGAAAAACAACAAAAAAATCTTTGTAATCAAGAAGATGATTATCTTCAAGAAAGAGAGGGATAAGACAGACAAGATAAAAATGCAAAGCAGATATGAACAACGCACACATGAAATCATATGTAAAGTTAAAATTTCCATGAAGGAGCCAGCATTTGAACTGGGTCTTGAAGAATGGATAATTTTAATATGCAGAAATAGGGAAAATCTATTCTAAAGAATTAGAAATAGACTTGACAAAACTGGCAAGGAGTAGGTTTGGGAAATTAATAATAATGGCCCCTTTATATAATAAGTGTGTATGTTTATAAAATACACCCACAAATACAAAGTACAGAGGCATAAAAAGTAAATCTGTGATGCCAGTGTTATAGGGAACTCCCACATAAGGAAATTTCTCCAGAACAAGTCTGCAACAGGGGCTTAGATAATAAAGTCATTAGCCCAGACCAGGCTGATGTTAAAGTCAACTAAGTGGTAAAAGCAAGACCTAATTCCAGCTCTTTGTCATTGTAAGGCCAATTTTTTTCTCTACCACTCCATACTTTAATAAAATAGGAAATAATAAAAAAAGGAAATAAAAAATGAATTTGAAGGAAAATACTTAACACTTGCTGGAAAAAAAAAAAAAAAGCCTATGTAAGGAGGAGTAACTTGAAAAGAACTGTTAAGGATGCTGGGTAAACGAGAATATCTCTCTGGTTTGGGGAACAGACAGAAATGGGAGGTGGAAAGTCAGGAATTTAGTAATTAAGCCAATTTGACTGGATGGTAGTAAAGCATGATAAATTTAGCCTTGAATTTCATTCATTTGAATTAAATTGAGTTGTATTGATTCAAATGGATTTGAATAGAATTGAACTCATAGATATGACCTGAATCAAACTGAATATTTCTTTGGGCTGGAGAACAAAGGAGGTGAGAAGTCTGTTTCTTCCCAAGCTGTTGTGGACAGATTGTTTTGTTTGTGAGCCACTTTTGAAATGTTAGCCTTATTAACAATAGTGTCAAATGGCCTCATCTCAAAGGCCTCTCTGTGGCACCTGGCCCATGGAGTCTTAATGTTAATTGGACAGATTGTCTCCAGTTTTGAAGCACAAACCGTGATTAATGAAACAACATTAAAAAAGTTGTCACAAAGTTATTTCTTCAACTTTCTTTGAATGTAGATAGAGAAATCACAAGGCCCTGTGGTTCATTGCCCTAATTCTTACATACGGAGATTGGCAAGCTGAAGTCTTCAGGGAAGGTCTGAGATTCTTTTTAAAAAATCATAGAAATGATCCTATTCTTCCCCACCCTCAACCTCTCTTTCCCAATCTATTTATAAAGGGAAAAAAATACAAAGCAGAGAAAGATAAAATGACTTCTTAAAAATCACAAAGCTGATCATCAGACCAGTTAGGGCTAGAATTAAATTTTTCTGTTCTCAGTAATATGGGTTTTTTTTTGTTTGTTTTGTTTTGCTTTTACCATATTACAACATACATAAGAGACTTGGGGAGAGGTTATTCTATTGTTTTGGAGCTTGAGGACTGTCAGAAGATACAAATGTAATCTTTGTCTTCAGTGCCCCCTTGAAGCCTGGCACTGTGGTATAGTGGATTTGGAGTAAGAGAGCCTGGGTTCAGATCCTGATTTTGTCATTTCCTACTGAAGATTTCTTAGCCTTAATTTCCTCAGCCATAAACTGAAGGACTAAGTTCATTTGGATGACCCTGATCTCTCTGTTCTGAGAACTACCAGCAAGAAGGTATCATAGAATTCAACATAGAAAGGGCAAAAAATATTCCCTCTCAACCTCCTAAATTCACTATCTTCAACTATCCTTCTAATTATTATCAAATTTGTCACAATTCCTAGTTATGATTCTTCCTGAGTAAGAGGCAGGAACAAAGTGTGCCTTTTTCCGTGGCCTATCATTTATGATAAATGGTATCATAGGTCCATTTTGGCCAACTCCATAGAATAAAGTGAAAAGCCCTAATTTTAATAGTCATTAAGAAAAGAATATTCAAATGAACTAACAATTATCATTTTGAACCCTTCAAAGAGAAATATGAAAGAAATTCCCAATTATAACATATCTCACAAGTGGTCATCCAGCCTTTACTGGAAGACCTCCAAAGAGGTGCAGGACAGAGCATCATTTCTCCATTTTGGATAGTTCTAATGGTCAAGAAGTTGTTCCTAAAATAGAGTCTAAATTTTTCTTTCTTTAGAATTTCTATTCATTGCTTCTAGTTCAGACCTTTGGGTCTATACTGATTAAGTCTAATCCCTTCTTCAAATAACAGCCCTCCAAATTCTTGATGACAATTATCATATTTCCCTGTGAATCATTTCCCTCCCCCACATTATGAAAACACTCAATTTCTTGTACTTCTACTTCTATGACATAGACTCAGTGTCTTTTGCCATTTTGGTTATCCTGCCCTGGACACTGTCCAGCTCCTTATTGTCCTTCTTAATTCAGAAAGCCCAGATATGGATAAAATATTTCAAATGACATATGATAAGAACAAAAAAGTAACCCAATGATTCAGAGAAAGGACAATTTGGAACAGAAATAAGTCCTTGAAAATGCTAGTTAATGGAAGATATTTATATGCATATAATTAGCATGTAATTTTCCTTCAACTCAAAAAATGAAACAATATTGATATGACTGGCTGCTGGCTACTAGACAAAATATTCCCTGAGACCCTCATCTCTTCTCCCAAGCTCAGTGCCAGCATCAGATGCTACAACTGCATGCCTCAGATAATATGGTCAGTGTTGGAATCAAAGGATTTTCTGTAATGGGTGCATGGTGACCTGGGCTGCATTTAACTCAGGCAGAGTAGACATTGTGGCCATCAAGACCCCTTCATTGACTTTAACTACATGGCTTATATGTTTTAATATTATTCCACCCATGACAACTTTTAAGGGCTTTATAAAGGCTGAGAATGGAAAGTTGGTGATCAACTGAAAAGCCATTTACCATTTCTCAGTAGCAGAATCCTATCATTATTAAAAGGAGAGAACCTGGAGCTGAGTTGTTTAGAGTCCACTGTTGTCTTTACCACCACAAAAAAGCCCGGCGCTCACTTGAAACTTGGAGCCAAGTGGGTCATTATCTTTGCCCTTCTGCTGATGCTCCAACATTTGTGATGGAAGTGAACCCTACAAAAATTCCCTTAAAAGTGTCAGTAATACTCCCTGTTACACAGATTGCTTGGCCCTCTTAGTTAAGATTATTCATGACAATTTTGACATTGTGGAAGGATTCATGATCACACCCCATGCCATTACTGCTACTCAACAAAGAGTAGATTGTCCCTCTGTCAAGCTGAAGCATAATGGACATAATGCTATCAAAATATTACCCCTGCTTCCAATGGTGCTACTAAGGCTATAGGCAATCATACCTGAGCTGAATGGCAGGGTCTTCTGTGTTCCTACTCCCAGTGTGTCCATTGGGTATCTGACCTACCACCTGAAAAAATCCACCAAACATTATGATATCAAGAAAATAGTGAAGCAAATATTAGAGAGAATCTTGAATAGCATCTTGGGCTACACAGAGAAACAGGTTGCATCCTGCCACTTTAATAGTAGTACATATTCTTCTACCTTTGATGTTGGTGCTTAGTATTGCCTTCAATGACCATTTTGTCAAGCTCATTTCTTGACAATGAGTACTATTATAGCAACTATGCAACTGAATTCATGATCTAAATGATATCCATGGAATAAAGTGAAAGGTCAAGGATCTTCATTTCGAGCCAAAAAAGGAATGCCATCATTGAAGAGCCGATATCCCTAATCTATATCCCTCAATATAGGATTTTATACCTTGTTCACACTCTTGCCCCAAAGCACCCTTGTAATAAGGAGAAAGGCATAAAGTTTTATATTATGTACCATCAATAAAATCATCATATTTAGTATAAAAAAATCTCTCCCAAAGTCATCCTCTTAAATTCACTATCCTCAACAATCCCTCTAATTATTTTCACATGTCAGAATCCCTAATTATGATTTTGCCTGGGTAACAGAAGCAAGAGAAGAACTTGCCTCATTCTATGACCTATCATTTAGGATGAAAGGTATCATGAGCTCCATTTTGGTAACTCTGAGAAGGCCCTAATTTTTTCTTTAAGAGCCATTAGGAAAAGAGTATTCAAAATGAATTAACAATTATCATTTTGAACCTTCAAAGAGAAATATATAGAGCCATAAACATAATGCCTACCATAATAATGGTTGCAAAATAAATACTCACTAAATATTTGTTAACCTATTTGCACTAGATAGGACTAAGCCTTAAAAACATGAGCATCAGAACTATATGCCTGAAGGTGTAGCCCTAATGCCTGATGTCCTCTGGTTCCTGCAGTCCAGCTTGGAGCTACCTCTAATTGGCTTCTGTTGATTTTGGGGAATTAAAGATAGAAGGACCATTTTGATTGGTCTCTAATCAAGTAGAAGTTCCAGTAGAGATTTGCTTGACTACTTGGCAATAATCCCCTGCAGTTTGCCTTTCAGTTAAAATACTCAGCATTTAAGATTGTTATGAAATTGTTTCTCACTCAATAGTTGTCACCACCATTCTACCTCCAAAGAAAGGAACTCAATATTATGTGACTCTAGACATTTAAGAACACCCCATTTTAAGTAGAGCTTTCAATATCTTGTTTTGTTATGTTCTATGTAATTTGATTTCCTCACTGCCCCCAAACACACTTTTGACACTTCTGTCTTCATCCCTTTGCTTCCACTGTCCCCCCCCACCCAATCCAACAATACAGTACTTGTCTTCTCACCAAAATCTTCCCCAACTCCAAATACCAGCTCAAGTTCTTCCGTCAATGTGGAGCTATCCCTGCCTACTAGATAGATTATTATAACTCCAATGAACCATCACAATCATATAAGTACCAACTTCTTTTCTATAGGAGGGAAAATTGTAACCTCTAAATGTCAGTGATTTGTACAAGACCGCAAAAATAATCAGGGGAATAGCTGAGAATTAAAATTTAAAATTTTCTAGCTTTTTACATTGTCTGGAACAAAGCCAGCACTTAAAAATATTGACTAAATAAATGAATTACTCTGCTTTCTTTGTTTACTATCTCATCATATGTGCTTTCTCCCCACCTAAATTATAATCTCAACAAGGGCAAGGATCTTGAAAACTAGCATAAAGCCAAGCAGAGAATATATCCTCAGTAAATATTTGTGAATTGATTGCTGCTTACTTTTCAACAAAGCTCCTCAGCTTTTATTTACCAGATCCTCTTAGCTGGACCAAAAAGAAGATAGTTCACCTCAGGATTCACAATGCTGCTGATTTTTTTGATGTACAATGGACATGAGACATCACCTAGAGATCACTTGACAGAATAGAAAATCTGGAGTTCAGGAAGTGAACTGACTTGCTCAAGATTAGATGGGTAATAAGTAGTAGAATCAGGATTTGACCCCAATATCCTAAATCCAAATGTCACTCTTGTGTTTTTAGGGCATCAAGCTCTGAGTTGCCCAATAGATAGCTAGTAGATGCCACAAATGCAATTCTTTTAAGGACTGCCTTTGGCTTCATAAGTATTGAAAGAATATTCTTGTTTCCTGAGAAATTTTTACCAGGAGGTCATGCAAGATAATTTTTCAAGTGAGCAAAACTCTTTAGTGCTCTTTCTGGTAATGAGATAAAAAGCATAGTAACATAACAAAGATTTTACAATTTCCAGAGACTTCCTAATTCAAAAGCATTATGACAAGGGGAGAGACCTTTGAGAAGTCTACAAAAGAGTTTAGGAAGTATGAGTGTATAGTAATGGGAGGCAAGGAAAGTACCAGGTACAAAATTATGAAAGTATTATGAGACAAAGAAAAGAAATAGAGGCAACAAAGTTGCCATGACTTTCAAGCATAATGTAGTTCATCTTCTCTCACTACTACCTCCCCATCATGATTCTCTCAAAAACTGAGAATAACTGGGAATTAGTTCTTTTCTTAAAGATCCCCAATAAATTATATTGTCTGTAAGGATAGTGTAAGCTCCTTCTTGCTCTAAGCCAGTTCTTATTTTCCTAATTCCCATTTCATCATATATATACCAGGCATTTAATAAGTGCTATTAGAGTTGAATCAAACACAAATGAATAATTACCTCTTATTTGGCTTTATGTGCAGTATACCTGACATTTAATAAATGCCTCACAAAGACTTGTTGACTAACTGTTCATTGACTTTTTTGGAGATGAAGAAGGGTTGTCCTTATTAGAAAGACAAATTATGTTCTTTCTTCTGGAATTTTTGCTTCAGTAAGGAGAATCAAATACAGTTAAAATCACTGTATGTATTAAGGCCTGATTTTTTTGTGCCCAGCTCAATTCTCTATGGTGAGAGAGGCAGAAAACAGGACCTATTTCCAATGTAGCTAGTGAATCCAGACTTGCTTATGTGTAATAACTTAATAGAACTTAGAGATTTAGAGCTGTAAAGGACCTTAGAGATCACCTTATTTTACATCTGGAAGAAACAGAGGAACAGAGTGATTATATGACATAACTGAGGTCACCAAGTAAGTAAATAGGAACATTAGACCATAAGCTCTATAAAGCCAGAGACTGTGGCTTGCTAAACATTTTATTTCCCAAAGTTCTTCAGAATAGTGTACTTGGATATTTTTAATAATACATTGGGTTCATGTTTAACTATAGTCCCTCTCTCCATCACCCTGGATAACAGCTCAATCATGCCTTCTTCCTTCCCTTCCCCTTCATACCTTCTCACAAGTCCTTCAGGCAAAATTTACCAAGTCAATCTGGCTCTAGGGATGTTTCTTTTAATGTTTCATGAGCACTAGTGCAAAAAATCCACTCCTGTTGGACCGTTCCCTCTTTTCTGATAATGCATTTCCTTGTTGATTATCTTTTATATCACTTTTTAAAAAAAATATAAATCACTATTGTGAATACACTGAATTCAATCATTATACCTAAGGAGCTTTCTGATGCCCTTTGACTTAGCTACAATATTGCTTCTTTGGAAATCATGGTGTTTCATGATTCACTTCAGCATTGATCTCACTAGGTGAAGCCAATGTGAATCCCAATGCCTTGGGGTCTCTGTCAATAGCTACAACTTCTGGAAAGTTCTGACAAATTCAAAATAGTTCTGAGATACTCCCTGGGACAGATTGCTTTTTGTCCAAGGATCAACATAATCAAAAATGGAGAGCATCAGCACTTGTAGGGTAGTGCAGAGAAGATAAATTTTTCAGCCATCAAAGCTTCCACACTATTCACAGTCAATGTTTAACTGATGTTGGTTTAATCAAATTGAATTACAGCAGGTTGAGTGCTGAATTTGACTTGACTTTGTTGATTATTACTTCTGTGGCCTTGAATGAATTATTTAATCCCTCTAAACCTCAGTTTGCTCATTTACAAAACAAGAGAATTATACTAAATAATCTTTAAGATTACTTCCAGCCCTTGATTTATGATCTTGTGATGGCAGACTGGAAGAATGTAATAGAATATGGAATGGACTGATAGGCAACATGATATATTGGAAAGACTGCTATATTAAACTGGACCGGAAATCAGGAAACTCAGATAACAACTCTTAATGTTACTTTGGACAAGCCCTAGTCCTCCTGAGGGCTTCAGTTTTCTTACCTGTTTTGTGAAAGTATAGGTCTAGATTAGTATTCAGGAAACTACAGAACAAAGGCCAAATCTAGCCTTTCCTGGTTTTATATATTCAAGGAGCTAAGGATTTTTTTTTACATTTTAAAATAAAGTTTAATTGTATTTCGAAATGTGAAAATAATTCTTAATTCAGCCTACACAAAAACAAGAGGTGGACTTCTAGCTCTACAAGATTGTTCTCTGAGGATAGTAGCCTCAAACCTAAAGTAACTGCTATAAAGTATTTACACCCCTGCCATGGAAGTTGCTCTAGTTGCTCCTCCCTGAGCTTGGTTGTTTATAGTCTTTGTCATGGATTTCAAATCCTGGACCCCTGGCATTTTCCTGACCTTTTGAAAGAAGTTTATGAGACAGTAACCTTACCTGTTTCATCTCTAATACTCATGTACCTTATACAGGAAAGAAAAGACACAGTAGTGATGGAAGTAATAGTAGGCTCATGTGTTCATGACTTGGTGTTAATCTGGGTAGGGAAAGGAGGCTGCTGGCCTCTGTATCTGGAGATTTATAATAGTTTTTGACTCCTTCTTCAGGAGCCAGGCAAAAAAAAAAAAAAAAAAAAAAGAGGGGAGGGTAGCTTTGGCCAGTGAGTGCCTTTTGAATGCAAAGTTCAAACTCACAAAGTAATAAAGAGGTCCTTTCTTCTGTACAATCTAAGTGAAGGGGAAACAATCCTACAATGCCTGTATATAAATTCCATGATGAGGATTGCTTCTAGCAAAGCACTCTGCATGTGTTTTTAAAGCAGAGTTGTTGTTGAATGGATGGATAGATAAAGAGACAGACAGATAGATAGGAAAATAGAAATAGATAAATAGGGTGTAGGTAGATAGTGACATTCATTCTGTGCATTTATATCCCCAGTGGTTAATACTCAGCTTTGCATAATTTGTGCTTACCAATTATTTGTAGATTGATTTATTGATTCCCAAGTCCCATAACATCTCTGATGTTCCATGATTCTGATTTAGGATCAGATGATTGTCCCCAGATCCTTCTCAAGTATAGGTCTGTCCTGTACTGTATGTCAATAGTTCCCTTTGTTTCCAAGGACAGGGTCCATGATTGGAAAGCTACTCACTGATGCCTGCTGCTGGCTGCTGTCACCCACTTTGGAGATGCTGTTCAGGAGAACTGCCGACAAGCTGTGACCATGCTGAGTATTGTAAGGGTTTAAACTCTGTGACTGACGAGGGCTCGACAGGGTGGGGAACAGCACTCAGCCTTCACAACTGACAGTGTGTTTTCACCCAGAGAAACCATGTCAGCTGTTGGCGGAGCAGATTTGATTAGCCCTAGAGACAGCTTGTACAAGCTAGACATGCTTCCTATTTCCCCTTCCCTTTTCCATTCTTTCTTCTACTCCCCCCCCATCTCCTAACAGATATCCCAACATATGTGACCATGAGCATAGCATAGGAGAAATGTGGCTATAGCAATAATAATAATGTTAACTTACATTTTCTATAATGCTTTAGGGGTTATAGAAAGCTTTCCTTGAAAGAAAATTATGAATTAGATGATAGAGGATTTATGAACCTCAGAGAATTTAACTGAGTCTCTTAAGGCCCCAAATGTAATAGATGGCAGAGAGAGGATTTGAATCCAGATCCACTGGCTTCTGCCCCATCCCATTAGGTTTATCAGGATAGTGTATCAACAAGTCATCAGCTCTAGTTTGTATAATAATGAATCAGGTCAAGCACTTAGAGTCTAGAATGCAGAATCATAGTAGGGACAACCTGAGGAGGAGGAGAAGGATTTACTTGACAATCTGAATCTCTCTTTCAATCAGTCTTTCTTATCAATGCAAGAAGGGTCAAGATGCAATGAAAGCAAAGTGTGTGGTTGGCTAGTAATGAAAATGCTGATTCATTATTTTCCATGGAACAATGAATTATTTTAACGATATTACAATCTTCCATGTGAAAACTATATTTTAAAAAATTTTTCACCTTTATATATCATTTGAGACTCTTTATAACTCTATAAATTAGACTGAACAGGTATCATTATCCTCATTTGACAGATAAGATAACCAAATTAGCAATAGAGCTCCAACTAGAATCTGGGACACAATTCTGAACTAGAAAAAACTTCCTTCCTTCCTTCTTTCCTTCCTTCCTTCCTTCCTTCCTTCCTTCCTTCCTTCCTTCCTTCCTTCTTTTTCCCTTCCATCTTTTCTTCCTTTCTTCCTTCTTTCTTTCTTTCTTTCTTTCTTTCTTTCTTTCTTTCTTTCTTTCTTTCTTTCTTTCTTTCTTTCTTTCTCTTTCCTTCCTTCCTTCCTTCCTTCCTTCCTTCCTTCCTTCTTCCTTCCTTCCTTCCTTCCTTCTTTCTTGCCTGCTGCCTGCCTGTCTTCCACCTTACCTCCCTCTTTTGCCTTTTCTATCATTCTTCTTCAATCTTCATTAGCAATGTCTTCCTTTTCTCAATTTTTTACTGACATTATTTCTAGTCCTTGTGACTCTGCAGATACAAAATTTTGGACAAATTGACTAATGATGTTCTTTCTATCTCTAAAATGTTCCTAAAAGCTTTCTTCTTCCTAACTCTTCTTGCCTGCCTTCCTTTTCTCTTTCCCTTCCCTCTCTCCTTCCATCTCTCTATTGCAAGTGCTAATATTTTGTTTGTTTTTCAGAGAAATTATAATGGGCATATTTCTTCTTCCAAAAATCTCAGTTCTCAAGAAGAAATTCTCAAGAAGATGTGTTGAAGGAATCAGTGCATTCTTTCCACACTGACAAGCCATAATAGTGCACAGATAAAAATCCTGTTAAGATGATATTTCTGATTTAGATTACTGTTTTGTTCATTTGTTTCCCCACCCCCCCAAGATTGAACCTGTTATAACTGATTGTGTCTAGCATACATTCTTTGAATCATTCTACAATCTTCTATTCCAGGAAAAAACAAAACAAAATAAAAACATCTTCTCAATTTAGTTGGCCCAAGTTTATTCCTATTAAATGGTTGCAAAGGAAGACAGGATTTTGGGGGTTTTGGTATCAGGACATGTCAATATGTTCATTTGTATTCATTATTTCTTTTTTCTTGGAAGCCTTCATGAGTGAGCTCAAGGCCAAGTTCTATTTTGCAGGGTGAGCAAAGGCACATGGAACCTCAGACTCCTCTGTCACTATCTGAGTATATTTTTGAACTACCTTGGCTTCCTTTTCTGAGTAGACATCCCCATATATATGTATGTATGTATGTACACACATGTATGCCTTGTATGTATATGTACATACACCCCAAAATATACGTGTATGTGTGTAGATATGCACACGTGTGCATATATATATATACACACATATAAACATGTATACATCTCCCCAGTTATTACTGTAGACATGCCTTCCATCTATCACCTTGCATCATAAGATGCTTCTCCCTTTCCACTATCCTTCAAACAATGTCACTGTCTGGAATCAGATGGAACAAAGACTCACATTTCCATAGCAACTGACTAACACTATCCTCCTTTTAATCTCAAAGCAACTTTACAGGCAGGTATAAGCCTAGGATTATTTTATCCCAGGTTAAAAACAGTCTATAGTTACAGTGGTCCTTCACCTAGTAGGAGGAGCCTCAACAAAAGCCATTACTAGACTATAGAAACACTGAACTTTAAGGATACCTGTTTCTATTGAGCAGAGGGACAAGACGTGAGGAAGCATGTAGCACCTGCCATTTGGGAAAATATCCCAAATGTTACCAATAGTCATGTGACATATTTTAATTTATGTAGGCCTAGAGTTGGATGCCCTGTTATTTGAAGTAATCTATAGAGTCATTAAATCATGGAAACTCAGAATTGGAAGTTATTTCTTTATTTTATTTTCTTTCTTTTGGCACATAGCACAATGATTTTCATATAGTATTATTAATTAAAGTTGATTTTTTTTCTTGAATGTATAAATAAATGAATGGCTTTAGGAGTTTAACTCCAATGATGGCAAGAAGCTTCCCCCTTTCTTTACCCTCCTACCAAGAATCCTTAGACTCTAATTTCATAACCTACAAAATTAAAAGGTCAAACAAGAAGCTTCCCCCTTTCTTTCCCCTCCCATCAAGAATCCTTAGACTCTAATTTCATAACCTACAAAATTAACAGGTCAAACAATATGATCTTTAGCGTCTCTTATAGTTCTAAATCCAATGACTCTATTATCCACTGATATCTACTAGTTATCATCATCATCATCATCATCCATCACCATCATTGTCCTTAATCCAAGCCAGGTTCTGCCTGCCCATAAAAAGAGGATGTAGGTCTATTAGTGCTAGTTCTGCCCTCTAGAGACACACAGGTAATATTACTTCTACCTTCAGAAGCAGCTGATTGAGCAGTGATTGGAGAGCTGGACATAAAGTTAAGAAGAACAGCATTCTAACTTAGCTTTAGACACTGGCCAAATCACTTAACCTCTATTTGCTTCCATTTCCCCAAGTATAAAATGTGAATAATAGAACTATGAATAGAATTGTGAGCAATCAGTCATATAACAGTTGCAAAAAAAGCACTTAGCACAGTGCCTGGCATATAATAAGAACTTATATAAATGCTTATTCCCCTTTCCTTCCTCCCTCGTCTACATGTAAGTTCTTCAGACATAAATAAGTTACTATACCTTCATCTGTTAATACCTAACTGGTAGAGAAAGATGAATTTATAAAGGAAGGGTGAATGTGGACATAATAGTTAGTCAGACTTCAGGGAAAAGCAGTTTCCCCATCTGGGCTTTGTTCAGCTGATGTTCCCAAAGAAGAACATTCACCTGCGTCGTTTCAATTGCAGTCATTATAGTTATGACATACCATTCTGAATTGCATTGAATACATTGCAAACTGCACATATTTATTCCATTCAGGTAAACACTAAAATGGGATTGATTTTGCTCATTTGGGATTCCAGGACTAGACATCTAGGAAGATGCTGTTGGAAATAAAAAAGGGTTTTGTTTTGTTTTGTTTCTTTTGTTTTATCATAGGAAGAAGCCCTGGGCTTTTGTCCTATATTGCTCCAATGGGCAATGACAGCCTTTGGCAAAATTGTTGAACAGGTGTACTGTGGAATTTTAGAAGTGGAACTTTAGAATGTTATAAAATAGAACATCAGAATAAGAAGGTACATTAGAACCAAGATTTAGAAATGGAAGCAACTTGGAATTCAGAATTTCAGAAAGGGAAGGGACAAGAGAATAAAGAATCTTACACTCTAAAACATAAAATAATAGAGCTTTAAAGAGTCATAGAAGTCATCTAGTGTAACCATTTAATATTTTTATAGTGGAAACTGTCTCAAAAGTGATTTTGTTGATAGTCAAAAAGCTAGTTAACAGTACAACAAAGGCTTTAGCCTTAGTTTTCTGACTCTATTTGAGAGAGAGAGAGAGAGAGAGAGAGAGAGAGAGAGAGAGAGAAAGAGAGAGAGGTTTTTTAAATTATTATTTCCCTGTGATTCCTCACGCCCTTCCAGATTCTTCCCATTTAACACAAAAACAAAGGTATACACACACACACACACACACACACACACACACACACACACTACAGTTAAATAAATTACACAAACCAACATTTAATTATTCTATTATCAGGTTGTGTAAGTATCTCTTTGCTTATATCTAAGGTCAAAAGAATGGGATCTTCACACTCCCTTCTTATTTCCACCTCAGAGATTCCCTCCTACAACAAAGGCATAGTTCAGGTAGTACTCTTTATAGAAGCTTTTTCCTGACCCCCTTAAATGCTGGCTCCTTCCCTTTTTTAACTTCCTCATATTTATCTTATGTTTATTTCATATATATTTATATATCTTCATGTTGAGTTTCCCTATAGAAAGTAAATTCCTTGAGGGCAGAGATAAAGTTCCCTTTGTATCCTCAGTACCTAGCACAGTGCTTGAATAAATACTTGTTTAATGTTGGTAATTCTTAAATTTTCATTTTAATATTTTCATACCTTTATATCATCATTCTTTGAACTATAACTTCTATGATTCAAATTTATCTAGGGTCACCCAATTAGTATAAATTTAATTCAAACCTGGGAAGTTGACTGTTAGAGACAGAGAAAGAAAAAAAAAGGGAAGGAAGAGAGACACACACAGAGAGAGGCAGGCAGATAAAGAAAGAAAGAGAAAGAAAGAAAGAAAGAAAGAAAGAAAAAAGAAAGAAAGAAAGAAAGAAAGAAAGAAAGAAAGAAAGAAAGAAAGAAAGAAAGAAAGAAAGAAAGAAAGAAAGAAAGAAAGAAAGAAAGAAAGAAAGAAAGAAAGAAAGAAAGAAAGAAAGAAAGAAAGAAAGAAAAGAGGGAGGGAAGGAGGGAAGGAGGGAGGAAGGGAAGGAAGGAAGGAAGGAAAGAAGGAAGGAAGGAAGGAAGGAAAGAAGAGAAGGAGGGAGGAAGGAAGAAAGGAAGAGAAGGAGGGAGGGAAGAAGGAAGGAATAAAGAAAGGAAGGAAGGGAAGGAAGAAAGGAAGGGAGGGAGGAAGGAAGGGAAGGAAGGGAAAGAAGGAAGGAAGGAAGGAAGGAAGGGAAGGAAGGGAGGGAGGAAAAGAAAAATAAATCAGAAACATTCATTTGTCCTTTCTTCAGTACTCTGTTAGTCATATGAAGTACATGAAAAAGTTCACCTCTTTTCAAATCATTATATTTCTATTTGTAGCCCCAGGGCATTGCTTACTGGAAAAGAGTCCACCATACCCAGAGCACCACTTTGTAAGAAAGCTGTGTGTCAAGATTCCTGCCATATTCAGCCATAGCTCAGCTTGTTTACAGACTTGCATTTTGGTAAAAATGTCCCTTTCTGAGACAGATGACACTCTTGCCACCAATTGCTATGATGAAGAATTCATTCAAACATCTCAGGCTCATTACAAGCCCAGAGTATGAAAATTCTGCAGGTAATTTCTACTCACAGTCCAATCTGTTGCCTGGTCACCCTAAGTAGAAATCTCTCCTATGTTCTCAAGATATACCTAACATTATACACACCACTTTATCCTCTCGAACACAGCAGGTGGAGTTAGATGGAGACATCTAGCAATGCATTAATAAGAGCCCTAATGAAGAAACAAAATAGCCTATATGTTACTATAAGTAATGCTGTTACTTCTGAGAAATTAAAATGGCATCACATTCTACAAATAGTCCGATTTTCCTTGAATCCTTTTACTATTCTTCTTCTACCTCACATCTCTCCCCTACAACTTTTCACTGTAGGTACCATTTTAATAACCTTTGGAATGCCATGGTTTGTGAGGAATTAGGGTGGGATTGGATAAGTCAGTAGGCAACTGGGCAAGGATTCAGATTACATTCAACAAACATTTATTAACTATCTACTATGGTCAAGTCAAAGGATACAACTCCCCTTCACACATACAAAAACATGCAGAGAGAAAGAGAGAGAGAGAGAGAGTGTGTCAGTGAATGGGATCAATGGGCTTAGTTACATTTTCCTGTGTGAATAAGTCATGAATGCAGAAGACAAGTACCTCTGATGTAATTTGAGGAAAGAGAGAATCTCGATCTAACTATCAAAATCTTGCAGAGGAAAGACACATTTTTGCATAGAAACTCTAAGATGATCAAAGCTCAATGAAATCTTTTTTTTATATATGTTACTGTTTATGTTTATTTATATATTTATTTTATATTATATAATATATTATTACATTTATATTTTTCATAGATATATTTATATGTGCATATTATTTATTTATTTATGGCAAAGTGAACAACTTTAAAAAGTATCTGTTCAAGTCAATATGGCAAAAATTTAATCATTTAATCACTCAGGGATCTATGCTTGATCTTGAACTATTTTTTTTTAAATTTATTTAATAGCCTTTTATTTACAGGTTATATGTATGGGTAACTTTACAGCATTAACAATTGCCAGCTCAATGAAATCTTAAAACAGTGAATGTTCAAACATAAAATATGAGAGGCAGATGGTACTTTAGAAACATTGAACATTCAAAGTATAATGTATAACAACACTTAAAATTAATCAACAATTATTTATTAAACATTTACTATGTTCTGGGCTTTGGTTTCAAGTCTCAGTTATGGTTCTCACTTTGGGCCAGGTAGCCAATATATGACTCAGATTCCTCAACTACAAAATGAAATGGATCAGCTTAACTGGACTCTAAAAGTCTGTAAATCTATAGATTCAATAACCTATGAGATAAAAAAATGACAATAAAAATCATCTAATACATTTTACATTTACATTTGAGGAAATTTACAAATGAGGAAAGTAAGACTTTAGGGAAAAGAAATAACATGTCCAAAGTCAGATAAATAATGAATGGTAAGTTCATGATAAAATTAATTTCATTAATTATAAATTGGGAGCGTTCCAATTTAGGTTAGTGCCTGATTTTTATTACAGATTACAATTATGAACAAATTTGATCATAAACAGAAAAGTATGGATTATTGATCCTCAGTGGTTTATTGGAGAAAATTTTAACTGTTTTGTTGAACAGTCAAGATGGCTAAGAAGAGGTAGTGATTCACCTGAGCTGTCCCTCAAACCTCTCAAAAAACCTTTAAAATGAGCCAAAAAATGATTTCTGGAATAACAGAACCAAAAAAAGACAAAGTGAAATAATTTTTTTCAGGAATAGAGAATTTAGAAAATCAGAAGGAAAGTTTTATAATACTTCAATGAGAGTGGAACATGACACAGTGAAGGCTATGTCATCAAATAGCCAGCCTGAGCAAAAACCCAGCCCCAGAAAACTAGGAGCAAATCTTGGGAGCCACTGAATCAGCAGCTGCAATGATGATGGCTTCCAGAGCTCTCAGCCTACAGATGATAAACAGGTCAAACACCTAGTTAGAAGATAATGGGGATCTCTTTGTTAGCATTGAGGAATAACTCCGTTGCTTTGCCCATATTTGGATCTGGATGGCAGTTCCTAGGTGAGAAGGAGCACAATCACACCAGAGCTTGCAACCACAGTGGAACAGGAACACTCATCAATGTACCAGGGCAGGAAAGAGTGCTTGTGGTTGCTCACAGACCAAAATACAAGTTAGGAGAGTAGTAAAAACACCTCTGCTTAGATCATATCACTTGGAAGAACTGAAAATTTACAGGAGCCTAGAAGTATCTCTGAAAACAGTTATACAAAACCTCAAAGCTTGAAATAATGTGCCCTTTGCCCAGGAAACAGAGTCCTAGTTTAACAAAGAATTAAAAGCCAAGAAATAGGTTGAGAAAACCAGTAACAGGAAAAAAAATGTGACCATAGGAAGTTATTACAGTGCCAAGGAAGAGCAAAATACACAATCAGGAGAAGATAACAAAGTCAAAACTCCTACATCCAAAGCTTCCAAAGAAAATAAATATTGGTCTCACGTCTTGAAAGAGCTCAAAAAGGATTTTGACAATGAAAGAAAAGAGACAGAGTTAAAAATTGGGAAGACAAATAAGAATGATGCAAAAAAAAAAAACAATCACGAAAAAAAGGGTCCACACCTTGTTAAACGAGAAACAAAAAGAATACTGAGGGGAAAAGTAATTCCTTCAAAAACAAACTAGATCAAATGGAAAAGAAGTACAAAAACCAATGAAGACAAGAATGCCTTAAAAAGCATAATTGATCAAATGGGAGAAAAAAAATCTACTGAAGAAACAATCCCTTTAAAAGTAGAATTGACCAAATGAAAAAACAGGCACAAAAGGTCCCTGAGGAAAATAAATGGAAGCTAATGACTTTATGAGAATCAAGAAACAAAAGAATGAAAAAGTAGAAGACAATGTTAACTATTTCATTAGAAAACCAATTGATCAGGAAAATAGATCCAGGAGACATAATTTTAAAGTTACAGCTACCAGAAAGCCATGATTAGGGGAAAAAAAAAAAGAGCCTTAACATCATCTTTCAAGAAATTAATGGGAAAAACTGTCTTGATATTCTAGGACCAGAGAGTTAAAATGCAAATTGAAAAACTCCATCACTGACATCCTAAAAACAGAGAGGGAAATAGTCACTGAAAGAATATATTAATTATCTTACAGAAAGAGATCCCACAAGGAAAAGCCCAAGAAAATCTCTGTGAAATTCCAAAACTACAATCTCAAGGAAAAAAATACTGCAAGTTGCCAAACAAAAACAATTCGAATATCAAGGAGCAACAGTCAGAATAGTCCAGCAAATTCTGCAATAAAGGATTGGAGGGCTAGGAATACCATATTCCAGAAGGCAAAGAACTTAAGGTTATAACCAAGAATCAATTACCCAGCAGAATCAGCACCATCTTTCGGAGGAGGCGATGGAGGTTCAATGAAATAAGAGACTTTCAATCATTTCAATTGAAAAAAAAAAAAAAAACAGAACTCAACAGAAAATTTAATCTAATCATCCACAGGATAATATACCATGATCAAGTAGGATTTATACTAGGAATGCAGGGCTGGTTAAATATCAGAAAAACTATTACCATAATTGACCATATCAATAACAAAACATACAGAAATCATATAATAATCTCAATACAAGCAGAAAACATTTTTGACAAAATAATATAGCACCCATTCCTATTAAAAACACTAGAGAACACAGAGATAAAGGGAGCTTTCCTTAAAATAATAATCGGTATCTATCTAAAACCTATAGCAAGCATTTTTTGTAATAGAAAGAAGCTGGATACATTCCCAATAAGATCAGGGATCAGGGGTGAAACAAGGATGCCCATAATCACCACTATTATTCAATATTGTACTATAAATGTTGACTTCAGTAATAAAAAATGAAAACAAAATTAAAGGAATTAGAATAGTCAATGAGGAAATAAAACTATCACTCTTTGAAGATGATATGATGGTATAATTAAAAAAATCCTAGAAAATCATCTGAAAACTGGAAACAATTAACAGCTTTAGGAAAGTTCCAGATTATAAAATAAGCCCACACAAATTATCAGCATTTCTATATATTACTGATAAAGTCCATCAACAAGAGATAGAAAAAGAAATTCCATTTAAAATTATTGTAGACAAAATAAAATACTTGGAGATTTACCTGCCAAGAAAAACCCAAGAACTATATGAACACAATTACAAAACACTTCTCATACAAATAAAGTTAGATCTAAATGATTGGAAAAATATCAATTGTTTATTGTTTGGCTGAATTAATACAATAAAAATAACAATTCTACCTAAATTGGTCTACCAATCAAACCAGCAAAACATTCTTTTATAGAACCAGAAAAAAAATTGGTCTACCAATCAAACTACCAAAACATTATTTTATAGAACCAGAAAAAAATACAACAACAACAACAACAACAAAATCAGGAATACAAGGGAATTGATGAAAAAAAAAAAAAAGATGGTGGCTTAACAATACCAAACCTAATACTGTATCATAAAATAGCAGTGTTCAAAACCATTTGGTACTAAGAAATAGAGTGGTAGATCAGTGGAACAGATTAAATACATATGACACAAAAATCAGGCCTACATAAATCTAATATTTGATAAATCTCCAAACTCCAGTTTCCAAAATAAGAACTCAGTATTTGACAAAAATTGTTTGAAAAACTGGAATATAATAAGTCAGAATAGCTCACACTCCATACCAAAATGAGGTCAAAATGGATACATAAAGGATGATATCATAAACAAATTAGGAGAATAAGGTATAATTTACTTATCAGATCATTGGAGAAGGGAGGAATTTATGACCAAAAAAGAACTACAGAACATTATGAAACATTAAATTAAAAAAGTTTTTGCACAATTAAAAACAATAGAAACAAGATTAAAAGGGAAGTACAAAGTTGGTAAAAAAAAAAAAAAAATCTTTACAGCCTGTATTTCTGCTAAAGATCTCATTTCTAAAATATATATAGAACTATGACAAATTTATAAGAATATAAGTCATTTATAAGTCATTTCCCAAATGATAAATGGTCAAAGAATATGAACAGATGATTAAATTAAAGCCATCTATAGTAATATGAAAAAATGCTCTAAATCACTATTGATCAGAAAAATGCAAATTAAAACATCTCTGAGATACTACCTCACACCTCTTAGATTAGATAAGATGACAGGAAAAGATAATGATAAATGTTGAAAGGGATGTGGGAAAATTGGGACAGTAATATATTGTCGGTGGATTTGTGAAATCCAACCATTCTGGAGAGCAGTTTGGAATTATGCCCAAAGAACTATAAAAATGTGCATCCCCTCTGATCCAGCAGTGTCACTACTGGGTCTGTATCCCAAGGAAATCATAAAGGAGGAAAAAGCACCTACATATGCTAAAATGTTTGTAGCAGCTCTTTTTGTGGTAGCAAAGAGTTGAAAGATGAGTGGATGCCTGTCAATTGAGGAATGGCTGAGTAAGTTGTGATATGAAGTCAATGGAATATGATTGTTCTATAAAAATTATAAACAAGCTTATTTTAGAAAGATTTATAAGAAAGAAAGGATTTATAAGAACTGATGCTGAGAAAAAAAGCAGAACCAGAAGCACATTGTACACAATAACAGCAAGTATATGCAATGATCAACTAGGAAAGACTTGGTTCTTCTCATTGGTTCAGTGATTCAAAGCAATCCCAAAAGACTTTGAGCAGAAAATGCCATCTACATCCATAAAAAGAACTAAGGAGACTGAATGTAAATCAACATATGCTATGTTCACTTATTTTTTCTGTTGTTTTTATTTCTTCCATGATTTTTCCCTTTTGCTCTGATTTTTTTCTTCCAACATGATTCATAAAGCAATGTGTGTTAAAAATATTAAAAAAAAAAAAGGAAAAAAAAAGATCTCATTTGAGCTCTTCATGTCTTGAGACCAAAAGCTCACTGAAAAAAAATTTCTCAAAAATCAGAAATGAGCAAATGGAAGTTAATTACTTTATGAGAAATCAATAAACAATAAAACAAAACAAAAAGAATGAAAATAAAATAAAAATGTGAATGTTTATTGTGGGATAAACAACTGACCTGAAAAATAAATTCAGAAAAAAACAATTTAAAAGTTATCAGTCAACCTGAAAATCATAATTTAAAAAGTCTATACATCATCTTTCAAGAAATTATCAAAGAAAAACAAAGATTGTAAAATGAAAATGTCTGAAATATTATAGCTAAATTCTGCAACTCCCAGGAAAAGGTGAAAACACTGCAAGCAGCCAGAAAGAAATTCTTGAAATAGTGGAGCCACAGTTAGGATAACACAAGATTTAGCAGCTTTTATATTGAAGATCGGAGGGCTTGGAATATGATGTTCTGGAGAGCAATGCAGCTAGGATCACCCAGAATCAGCAATATTATAAGATGATCAACTGTGGACAACTTAGTCATTCTTAGCAATGTAATGACCCATGATAAATAAAATGGTATTTTTTTTTAGTGTTTTGGAATATATCCTTGAATTTTGAGGTCACATCAGATAAAATATAAGTGAATGTAATTAATAATTTCCCTATATTATTCATTCACACATCTACCATTGGCTAATCAGTTAGAAAACTAGACAAAGAGGAACAGATTTGAGCCAAGGGTATACTGCTAGTTCATTCTTCTTTCTCAAAAAATGACTTTTAGACCTTGGATTAACATGTTTATTATGTATGTCATAAATCACTGTGATTACAATATATACATGTAAAGATTGCAGTGAGTCCTGAGAACCTTTCAATAATGAATGAATTCCTAACAGTTTTTCAGCAAATATAAGATTTTTAAAAAATTAATTGTGGCTAGAACAGTTCATTACTTTCACTCATATAAATGTATGTTTACATGTATTTATATGTATATTACACTGTGGAGAAGTATAGTACAGATTTTTTTTTAATTTTGTATTTTGCATAATAAATTAAAAAATAAAAATAAAATTTTGCAAAATAAAAATAAAAAATAATTGCATAATATAAAACTATTTTTTTCAGTTAGTTCAATCAAATCAGGCTGAATTCAGATACCATTAATTCTTCTTCTGCTTATGGACAGCATTTTTCATCATATGTTCATTCTTCTGAGTTATCTTGGATCACTGTGTTTCTGAGGATAAGTCATTCACAATTGAACATCTTACAATATTGGTGTTACTTTACATTTCAGTTCACAGCAGTTCATGGAAGTCCTTTCAGGTTTTTCTTATATCATCTTGCTCATTATTTCTTATACCACAAGACTATTCCATCATAATTTCATGCAACAATTTATTCAGCCATTCCCCAATTGATGGACATTCTCTTAATTTCCAATTCTTTGCCCCCAGAAATAATGCTACTATAAACTTTTTGTATGTATGTATGTATATATATATATATATATATTTACTTTTTGTTTTTTTTATTTCTTTTGCTATACAAATCTAGTGCCAGTATTGCTAGGTCAAAGGGTATACATGGTTTTCTAGATCTTTGGGGATAGATCCAAATTGCCCTTCAGAATGAATCAGTTCACAATTCCACCACAATGCATTAATGTCTTATTTTTCCCATGTTCCCTCAACATTTATCATTTTCCTTTTCTGTCCTATAGGCCAATTTAATAGGCATGTGGTAGTACTTCTGAATTATTTTACTTTGCATTTCTCCAATAAATAGTGAATTAGAGCATTTTTAAAAATATGGCTATAAATAGCTTTGATTATTTCACCTGAAAATAGTTTTCATCTTTTGATAATTTATCAATTGGGGAATGATTCTTACTTTTATAAATTTGACTCAGTTCTCTATATGTTTGAGAAATGAAACCTTTATCAGAAAAACATATTTTTTAACAATTACTCTTGTTAACTGTTACCTCCACACCTGTTTATCCTATTATCTCTCTCTTTTCACTCTCTCCCTCCTCAAAAGTATTTTACTTCTGACTACCTTCTCCCCAATCTGCTCTTCCTTCTATCATCCTCTTCTCATTCAGTTCCCTTCCTATTATCTTGTAAGACAAGATAGATTTCTATACCCTGCTGAGTATGTTATTCCCTTTTTGAGCCAATTTAGATAAGGTTCATTCACTCCCTTTTACTTTCCACTTCCCATCCACTGTAAAAGCTTTTTATTACCTCTTTTATGTGACAATTTACCCTATTTTGCCTCCCCCTTCTCTTTTTTCCAGTGTGTTCCTCTCAGCCCCTAAATTTATTTTTAAAATATTATCCCTTCATATTCAATTCACCTCTGTGCTCTCTGTCTATATATACTCCTTCTAACTGTTCTCATAATGACAAAATCCTTGAGTTACAAATATAATCTTTCCATACAGGAATGCAAAAGTCCAACCTTAGTAAGTTCTTTAAGATATCTCTTCCTTGGTTACCTCCTCTTGCTTTTCCTAACTCCTATTTTTGAAAATGAGATTTTCTATTCCAGCTCTGGTCTTTTCATCAAGAAGGCTTGAAAATACTTTATTTCATTGAATATCCATTTTTTCCCCTGAAGAATTATACTCAGTTTTGCTGGGTAGGTAATTCTTGGTTGTAATTCTAGCTCCTTTCCTTTTTTGAATATCATATCCCAAGCCTTTCTATCCTTTAATGGAGAAGTTGCTAAATCTTATGTTATCCTGAGTGTAGCTCCACAGTACTTCAATTGCTTCTCTGGAATTTGGCTATAATATTCCCAGGAGTTTTCAGTTTGAGATCTCTTTCAGGACATGACTGGTGAATTCTTGCAATTTCTATTTTAACTCTCTGGTTCTAGAATATCAAGGCAGTTTTTTTTTCATTAATTTCTTGAAAGATATGTTAAGACTTTTTTTTTTTTTTTGGATAGCAATAATTTTAAAATTATGTCTCCTGGTTCTATTTTCCTGATCAGTTGGTTTTCTAATGAGATAGTTAACATTGTCTTCTACTTTTTCATTCTTTTGTTTTGTTTTCTTGATTCTCATAAAGTCATTTGCTTCCATTTATTTTCCTCAGTGAGCTTTTGTACCTGTTTTTGGATTTGGCCAATTCTACTTTTAAAGAGGTTGTTTCTTCAGTAGATTTTTCCCCATTTGGCCAATTCTGCTTTTTAAGGCATTCTCTTGTTGTGCCATAGTTCCCTTTAAATATCCTGACCCAGTTTCCCCCATTGTCCTACCTCAGTTACTCTGCCCTAAGGCCTCAGGCTATAACCATTCCCTCTTAATCATTAGAATGTTTTATAGGATAAAGGTCTTATATCTTAGGCCTCAGGCTATAATCATTCTCTCTTAATGTTTTTAGGATAAAGGTCTTATAACTTAGACATCATTAGAATATCAGGGGCCTCTCCCCATCTCCAGTACCTCCCTCCATTATGTCACCCTAGGTACCTTCCCCCTTTAAGGTACCTTCTTCCCATCTCAGGTACCTCCCCCATTAAGTCATCATTCTTGTTACCCTATAAAAGAACCATGTATCCAACATTTGCTGCAGGATTCTTGGAGACAATAGTCTCATTCAGCCCTGTGACCAAACCATGGATCCATTTAGTCCCAGTAAATCTCTCCCTTTCAAATAAAAAATTAATAACTCTCTAATCTCTATCTTGCTTCAGTTTCTCCAGCATTACACTCCTCATTGGCTTTTTGTATTTCCTTTTCCATTTGATTTACTCTGTTTTTTTAAGGTACTGTTTTTTTCTCCAGTATTCTTTTGTGTCTTCTTTAACAAGCTATTGACTCCTTTTTCACAATTTTCTTGCATCATTCTTGTTTCTCTTCCCAATTTTTTCTCCACATCTCCTATTTTATTTTCAAAATCCCTTTTGAGCTCTTTTAAGGCTCGAGAACAATTTTTATTTTCCTTGGAAATTTTGGATGTAGGAGCTTTGACTTTGTTATCTTCTTCTGAATGTGTATGTTGATCTTCCTTGGCACTATAGTAATTTTGTATGGTCAGATTTTTTTGATACTCATTGGAAACAATTATTTTGACAAAATAATATACCATATATTCATATATCCTAATCTGGTTAGCTATTTCCTAATGAGTCAACATTACTTTCATGTCCAGTATGGAGCTTCTAAGAAACTTCTTGGCTTTTAACTCCTTGTTAAAGTATGGCTTCCAAGGTGAAGGATGCACTATCCTAAGCTTCAGAAGTTTTGTGCATCTGTTTTCAGAGACACTTCAAGAGACCTAAGTCTTCAGTTCTTCTAAGGTGTTATGATCTAAGCAGAGGTGTTTTTACTACTCTCCTAACTTGTGCTTTAGTCTTTGTGCAACCACACTCTTTTTTACCCTGGTACTATGATGAGAGTCCCTGCTCTAATGTAGCTGCAATCTCTAGTGTGCTTGTGCTCCTTTTCACCTAGGAACTGCCATCCAGAGCCAAGTATGGGCAAAGGAACAGAGTTATTCCTCATTGCTAGCAAAGAGACTGTATAATTTTATGATCAGTTGTTTGCCCTGTTTGCAATCTGTGGCCGAAGAGCTCTCAAAGCCACCACCATTGCTGCTGCTGATTCAGTGGCTCCCAAAACCTATTCTTACTCTGCTGGGGCTGGATTTGTGCTGATGCAGCCTGGGCGAGTTTCTTCCTGGTACAACAAACCCTCCAAGCTGTTCTGGGATGAAAAATTTCTAAACCTAGTCTTTTTTTGGGGGTCCTGATGCTCTAAAATTTATTTAGAATAATCATTTAAAGGTATTTGGAAGTGTTTAGGAGAGAACTTGGGAGAGTCTCTGCTTTACCATTTTAGCTCCAGGTCCCACAAAGACTTCTAAGGAGATTTAGCTGCCACCTTTCCTTCTACATTATAGGCTGTTTAAATCTTTGTTTGAAAATTTGGGGATTTCTCCTTGGTTCTTGCTACATTTTGTTATTTACATAGATTGATGTATACATATCTATGTATATACATTCCCTCTATTTGTCAATATTTATTTGTGAATTTTGTGAATGTCTTCTTTTCACAGTCTCCCCTAACAACTAAATAATAAAAAGGGGGGAAGAAAAAATAAAAATGTCTTTATAACAAAAATGCATATTCTAATGAAACAAATTTCCATCTTAGCATTGCTTTTGGCAGAAGGTGTGTATGTTTCATCTTTTTCTTTGTTTTTTTAACTCATGATTTATCATTCCATTGAGTAGAGTTTAGTCTTCAGTCTTAGGCATATTTTTTTATATTATGTCCATTATGTAGATTATTCTCCTAGTTCTGCCCACTTCACTCTGCCTCAGTTCATACATTCTTAATAGTTTGCTTTGAAATTGACCATTGAACCAATTATTTTGGCAAAATAATATACCATATATTCATATATCCTAATCTGGTTAGCTATTTCCTAATGAGTTGACATTACTTTCATGTCCAGTATGGAGCTTCTAAGAAACAAGATGCCAAAAATATGACTGCATGTATTAGTCCCTTTTACTTTCTTTGTTCTCTTTGGCATAAAGACATGAAAATAATATGATTGGATCAAAGAGTATAAAGTATTTGGTACATTTTTAAAAAATATTAAATTGCTTTCTAAAATGGTTTTGGGTTCCTGTTTCCCACAGTCTCTACATTTACAAGTTTTTTTCTTTAGTCAGTTTTTTTTGGACAATTTGATGGGTATGAGATTAATTAAATGTAATTTCCTTCCCTTATAATTTGTTTATGATATCATTTTTTTCTAAATTGTATACCCATTTGGAGTGTACTTTCACAAAAACTATTGGAAATTTTGGAATGCAGTTTATTCTATATTTATTCTATATTTTGGCTCATCCTTCTATCCTATACATGCCAAGATTTTTCTTATCCTGTATGCTTTCTGAGAATATAATCATGTCTAACTTGCTCTGAACAGCACTTAATTAAGATAATGTTGTGCATGAATAGATTTATTTTCCCTTCATTTTTTCAGTTTTTGTTTTTGTAAATATTTGTAAGTTGTTATTTCTCTTTTTAACTATCCCACTTCCCAAAGTTTATTCTGAATATAATCTTCTCCCAACAAATAATTGCAATTAAACAAAGTAATTGACTATGTTGGAAATGTATATTTCATTTCATACCTGTTGCAACTGCTGATTGATAAGTAAGATACTTGTTTATCTTTTAAATGGAATCTCAAGTTCCTACCCATGTGCCTTTGTTTTGTGAGAATTTCCCTTACCTTGCTGAATTTTGGACTAATTACTCAATCAAACTCATGTAATACCACAGTAGCCCTTTTCTCCACATTCCCTCTTTCAAACTGTAGCTCTCAAAGCAAAGCCTCTATGTATTATCGTTTCCTATTAAAATGTAATGCATGCTTCTTTGGGGGCAGGAACTCTTTGCTTGCTTGTATTTGTGCCCAAGATTTATCATACTGTCTAGCACAAAAATAGTGTTCAATATTTCCATTCTTTCATTAAATTCATTCATTCCCTTGAACTCATCGCTAGATTGTCTGAAGTCAAAATTGGTCACTCTATTCTCAAAGTTCTGAAATATTTCAATTTAGAGATAATTATGTAAATTTTGGTAGTTCTGCTTATATCACTCTGCATCCAATCATATGTCTTCTTAAGTTTCCCTGAAGTATTCATTTATTATTTTTAAATGATGCAGCAATATTACATTATATTAATATACCACAATTTGTTCAGCCTTCCTTCAATCACTGGATACCCACTTTCTTTCTAGTTCTTTTCTACTACAAAGATTTCAGTAATAAATATATTTTTAAACCTTTTCTTCTGTCTTAGACTCTGTGGGACTATATGTACAGGAGTCATATTTCTAGAGTCAAAATGAATGTACAGTTTAATGACTTCTTTAAGAATAGTACTGAATTGAATTTAGCATATTTAGTAGAAGTCCAAATTATTTCCAAAACAACTACTTTACAGCTCCACCAAGACTGTATTTATTGGATGCTTTTCCCATAAGCTTTCCAATATTTATCATTTTCCAATATTTATCATTTCTAAATAAATGTGATGTAAAACTTCAAAATTGTTTTTATTTGCATTCCTCTTGATATTATGTTTAGAAAGCATATCATTGATAATGTTAGTTCAATTTTTTAAAAGTTGCTTATTAATATACTTTTTTTTTTTTTTTGGCTGAGGCAACTGGGGTTAAGTGACTTGCCCAGGATCACACAGCTTGGAAGTGTTATGTATCTGAGGTCAAATTTGAACTCAGGTCCTCCTGACTTCAGGGCTGATGCTCTATCCACTGCACCACCTAGCTGTCCCTATTAATATACTTTTAAAAGAATAGAAATGTATATATTAAAATTCCCAAGAATGAATGCACGAGAATGGGGGGAAATGTAGTCCAGTCCATGAACAAGAAACTAAAAACATGGAGAAAGGAAAAATGTCCTCCAGGGAAGTAGAGGATTCCTAAAATCTAGATGGAATGATATTGGAAAAGCATAAACCTCAAAGGATAAGGTTGATTAGTATAGTTTGTGGTTGTTATTTATCTTTTGTTCTCCAAGAGAACCAGTGAGATCAGGAAGATGATGTTTTGACTTGCAGATTTAAGTAGGGCAGAGTTGTATAATCCATCTGCCTCACTCTCTCCTCCAGAGTTATTATAGTGCAGTAGCAAGACATAGCTTAGGACAGCTGGAGATTACTCCAAATGCAATGTGAGACCTTGACATTTTAGGGAAGTTCTTTCCCAGGTCTCAGTTTATCTGAAACAATACCCATTCAGTGATTTAAGATTAGGTAAGAAATGAGACCCCCCCAAAAAATAGTTTAGTTGGCTTACTCCCCCAAAAAAATCAAATAAGGATGAAAAGTCCCACAAAATTCCTGGACAAGACAGAAACAATTACTATTTTACTCATTTTAAGCCTTCAAAATCCAAGCAGTGACCAAGTGAGGCTTGAACTGACATCTATTGTTGGCTAATCACTAAGAGCTAGAGTGATTTGGATTTAAGGCATATAGTAAGTTAGTTCCATTTGAATCTTAATGGGCTTCATCAAAGCCTGGTTTCTGGAGTTCTGTTTCAAGAAATCAGGAATAAAACCATATGGAATAAAATTGTTAATTGTTCATTTTTTTTCAAACTATGGAGTAATTTTTAAAAAATGATAGAATAAAAAGGAAAAAAAATTAAAAAAACAAAAACCTTTGACCCAAATGCCAAAATATTTTGTGAGGTTTCAGCAACCGAAATTTACATTACTTTGAGCAGAGCATCTATATATAAAGGTATGACTTCCCCATGTAGACAGAGAGAGGGGAGGAAGGAAGGGATTAAAGAAAGACAGGAAGGAACAGAATGAATGAAAGAAGGAAAAAAGGCAGGAAGGAATGAACAAATAAATGAAGGAAGCAAGGAAGTAAGTAAGGAAGAAAATATATATAATAGAGGAAAGAGGTAGAGATGGAGAGGAAGGCACATTCTGAATCTCCCACTAAGACCAGAAACTTAAGGAAAGGGTGCTTTAAATGAAACTACAACCAGTTCTAGAAAGGATAACTGGAAAAACAGTATCATCAGAACAGAATCAGGTCTCAGTGAGGGCCACAAGATAGAAGAAATTAGAATGGAAGAGATTTAAGATAAAAGAAAGTTTGTGGTTTATGAAGAAGGCACAGAATTGGATACTGAAAGTGGGGTGATAGGGTTGGGATGGATGGAAAAAAGAGACTGAGTAGCTGGCACTGGAGAGTAGGGTTTATTCCTAAAAGGAAATGGTAGTGTGTTAGTACTGGAGAATTGAGTCTAGGCAGAGTATTCAGTAATTGAGGAAAGGTCTGCTTAAGAAGCAAGGTGATTAAAAATTTCAAGGTCATTCCTCGAGGTTGGTATTTTGTAACAGATGGTACTTCTGAGGAAGATAAATCTTTATCCTAGGGACTTTGGGAACCTATCCAACAGACCATTTGCATGTCCCAGATCCCACTTTGTAGCAGTTTAAAGTAGAATCTAGCACTTTTGAGGGTTCAGAGGCCTTAAGGAGGCAAGAGATTAAATAGCCCTGGCCACTAAGACATGTAACTATTTACTTTTGCTATGCATATTGCATATTTGTTAGAAAAAAATGAACCAAATTTTTGAGAAAAGTGTTATTTTAGTTGTGTTATTTCATTAAATGTCTTTGTTTTGAAGTGATTGTGCCTTTTGACTGACAATTAAAAATAAATATATTGATAGGGGCTCATGGATTATAGTTTTAGCTAATTCACACTTCTCAAAGAACTTTTATATGGGTTGTCCTTCATTGGAAGACCCACTATTTGAATTGTGGGTATGACCAGGTACTGTACCTATATATCTGACCCTGCCCCAATTCAACTGCAGGTTAATGATTTGCTTCTGCTTTTGTTCAGGATTTGTGAACTTGAGGTCAAATAACACATAAAATAGACCATATTGCAGCCAGTTTGTACTCAGTGATTAGAACTAAAAAAACTCTGCTTATTGTTGTTGCTTCTACTAATCTTCTGACCTCCTGGAATCTAAACACTGAGTGAATTTATCCAATGAAACTTTTCTACCCTCTGTATGAGGGTCTAAGGTTACAGAGTGAGCTTAGACCTTGAGGGCTAGGAAGGGTTCGGTAGCATCACACAGAATGCTACTAGCTGGTAGCTAGCATGCTTTTCAAAATTCAAACCTACTTCCTCCCTATGCCTAGTTATTTGTTGTCTTAATCTCTCTGCCCTCAGCAGCACCACAAGGAGAAAGGTTGATTGACAGCTTAACTATTTAAAATCAATATAAGAAGCACTTGGAGATTAAAGTAATTTCAACAAGGTGCTTACCAGGGTTTGGAGCTAAAACTGCACTTGAAGAAAACAAGTGAAAAGGAATAAGAAAAAAAATAGTGGGTCAGAAAGTAAGCAATCGGAAACTGTGAGTGGAGGTGAGATTACAACAATAGGCCAGCATGAGTTTTTCATCAGGGAAAGAACAACTTTTTCTATTAAAAAAAGAAACACTAATCTCAAAATTGCTTTAGCCTCTTACTGATTGTCCCAATGGCTTAGACAAGCTTGTCTTATGCACCTCCCCTGCCATAATTTTTTCCTCCTTCCATAAACTGTGTTAGAACTCATTCTCTCAACTTTCTGGAAAGCAGGAAAACACACTTCTCTATTAAATCATCACCACCTTTGGAGGCAATTACAAATCCCCTTCTTATTGAGATTCATACTGGTGGTAGAAATGTCTGGAAACCAATTTGTCCTAATTCGACTAGACAAGAGATAGGGTAATATATCCAATTTTCAGTTAACCATTCTGATAAGGAAAACAATCAACTCTTAATGGCAGGGCTTGGGAGTCCATAATGAATCCATCAAGAAAGCCAGAAGCTCACAAGGCCGGCTTTTCTGAGCAACCTTGTCTAGTTGAAATGTATTTGGAATCACTAGACTCTTCAATATGATGTGGTGGAAAGCATATTGTCCTATGTTGGAATTTTCCCTAGTAATAAAGCCTTCTGTCTGAAATGTCTCTCTGACAGAACCATCTCTTTCTCCTATTGGTTATTTCTTCATCGGGTGTCATTATTATGGAAGGGCCCAAATTAGCAAGCCTTCATTTTCCTTTCAGTCCTGCTCTTAATTTTTTGGATTTTATCCCCCAAGCCATCCCCAGCATGTACCAGTATCTCTGGCCACTACTCTTCGACTCCCTTTTTTATGTGGTCCCTATTAGAATGTAAACTCCTTGAGGATAAGTACTATTTTTCTTTATGCTTGTATTTGTATCTCCATCACTTGGCACAATGATTGGCACATAGTAAGTGCCTAATAAATATTTCCTTCCTTCCTTCCTTTCCTTTCTTTGTTACTATTTTCCTTCCTTTTTTCATTGTATCTTATAATGAAAAGAATACAAGTATTTTAGCATCACAGAAGTTAAAAATGAAAGGTTGGATGGGACCATATAGATCATGAAAAAATATATTACAAACCTACTATGAATGTCTGCTAATATAATTATCTAGTGCAGAGATTCAATATGAAGCTTATGAAGTTTTATATAGATAAATAGATAGACAAGCAAAGACTGACAGAAAGATATGTAGCATTTAAGTGCATTATTCTCAGGTGAGGTCCATCAACTTCACCAAAATGAAAGGGACTCATCACAGAAAAAAATCAAAAACTTTGGTCTCGTGCAACTGCTTACATATTAAAGATGAGGAAAGTGAAAACCATTGAGGATAAGTGACCTATGTTATGTCCTAAAAGTAATAAGCAAAAGAAATGGGATTCAAGTCAAGTTCATCTGACTCCAATACTAGTTGTTCTTTCCTCTCTGTTATAGAACTTCTATTCTTCATTTTATAGGAAAGAAAATCAAGGATTAGAAAATGTTAGTGTCTCAGTCAATATTTCACACTAGTGTTCAAGCAGCAAGACTAAACTCAGGTGTTATGATTTTATGCCATTGGGCATTGCCTTTTTAGAAAAAAAGTTGCCAGCTAATATGGCCAGTCATATAAGATTGGATTCTTCAAATCCTCTTTCTCTTCCATAATATCTTTGAACATAAGACTTGGAAATTTTATCTCTCAACATGATCAAGGTCTTCCCTTTCTTGTCACTTTGTCTGTTCTTAGTGATTATTGCCTCACCTTTTAATTAAATCTCACATTTAGACCATATGGTAGCCAATAAATAGACACTGCAAGAAGTTAGTCACAGTGTGTTCCATATCTTTAAAGTTAAAACCCTGGCCAAAAACACAAAGACAGAGCAAAAAGAAAATCAATAGTCCCTAGCAGAACTCATTTTCAAATATGAATGGAGCTTGTGATTAGCAAAGGATGAAGAGGTAAGGGGTTTTATTTTTTATTTGGGGAGTGGGATTAGAATTTGTTTAGGTGTTTTTTTTTTTCCTTTTGGTTGCTATTCTTAGCTTTTCCACATTTTTAATGTCAGTTGAAGAGACAAGACTTCATGCATTTAGAAGGCACTGTCCAAATACTTAAAGGCCTTCTGAAGAGATATTTCCATCATGACTCCATTACGCTTTCATCCCTATTAATTAAGCCTCCATTGCTACCTTCGTATCTCAGTGGATTCAGTGGAATTTCCTACCCTTAGTTGATTTCCTGTTTCTTTTAGCATTTCTTTTAGTTTCTTTTAGTATTTCCTTAATACCAATACAGAAATGCTGCTGTCCATTTCTTGCCTAATGAACATACAATTTGTGGCCTCCATTTTAATGAGTGCAACTCATTTCCCAATCTCTTATCATCTGACTTCCAACCCTACCATTCAACTCATTCTACTTTTTCCAAAGTTTCTAACAATCTGTCTATTACTAAACCATAAGATCATAAGGTAATAAATTTAAAACCGGAATTAATTTTTAATTGTCTTATGATTCAATTTTCTCATTTTACAAATAAGAAAAAAAGAAAAAATGAGGCCTATTTGGGAACAAAGGAAGGAAGGAAGAGAGGGAAGAAGGAGGGGAGACAGAGAGAAAGAAAAGTGATTGGAGAGAGAGAGAGAGAGAGAGAGAGAGAGAGAGAGAGACAGAGAGAGAGAGACAGAGACAAAGACAGAGAGAAAGAAGGAGGGAGAGAAAGGGAGAAGGGAAGAAAAGAAAAAAGGAAGAGGTGATAATTTAAGTAACAACTTTACGTCACACATGAAAAAATCAGCAGAGTTGAAATTTAGGACCATGCCTAATGTCTAGAAACATTCCCTCTATGGCCTTTGCTCAGTATTAAATCTATTTCACTTCTTTGCAGATACTTTTCTCCTTGTCTTCCAGTTCACTGTCTTTGCTGTATCTCCTGTCTAAATGTTCCTTCTTTTTCTCCTTTATGTATCATCATCTTACTCATTCCAACAAGAACATGTTTTCTTGGAGCTTTTTTTCTTCTCTCTCCTTTCTCACCTTCTTCCATGAGTTCATTTATTACACTGATATATAAGGTTTCTAAATCAATAGATCCAACCCAATCTTTCTCTTGTCATCCAGTCCTCCATCATTAACTGTTTTCTGTTCACCACCAAATGAAGTTCCCATTGAATCCCAAAACTCAATTTGTCTTCAATGGAAACCATTCTCTCCCCTATCCTTTACAAATTTATTCCTATATTTATTCCATATTCTTAAACTTCTCTCTTTCTGTGATGGAATCACATTTTTTTCTATTTATCCAAGTTGTCAGACTCAGAATCATCCTTGATTCTTGCTTCTTCTTCATGCCAATATCTACTCTTTTGTCAAGTTTTATTAATCATTCTTCTATATCATCTCATAAAATTGTCCCCTTATCTCTAGTCATACAGCTACTACCTTACTTCAGACCATCATAACGCCTCACTTAGACTCTTATAATGTCACCTTAATTGGTGTTCTTACTTAAAGATTTTCCCCGTTAGTATCTTCTCTACAAACATTTCAGAAAGTAATTTTCCTAAAGCACACGTCTGGCTATGTCACCAGGGCACACACAGACACACAGACATACTCACACACATCAGAAAGCTCTGGTGGCTTTCTATCACCTGTAGGATTAAATAAACTTCACTGTTTGACATTCAAATATCCCAACCTACTCCCAACTTACCTTTACTCTTTTGTTACATATCACACTTCTTCATACTCTATATAGTCCAGATAGTCCAGATAAACTGAACTTACTCTCCTTATTCATCCCCTCTGAAAGCTCCATGCCTTTTATTTTATTTTTTTTAAGTTTTTTTTTTTTTTTTCTTTTTATTTAATAGCCTTTTATTTACAGGATATAAACATGGGTAACTTTACAGCATTAACAATTGCCAAACCTCTTGTTCCAATTTTTCACCTCTTACCCCCCCCCCCCCCTCCCCTAGATGGCAGGATGACCAGTAGATGTTAAATATATTAAAATATAAATTAGATACACAATAAGTATACCCGACCAAAACGTTATTTTGCTGTAGAAAAAGAATCAGACTCTGAAATATTGTACAATTAGCTTGTGAAGGAAATCAGAAATGCAGGTGTGCATAAATATAGGGATTAGAATTCAATGTAATGGTTTTAGTCATCTCCCAGAGTTCTTTTTCTGGGCATAGCTAGTTCAGTTCATTACTGCTCCATTAGAAATGATTTGGTTGTTCTCGTTGCTGAGGATGGCCTGATCCATCAGAACTGGTCATCATATAGTATTGTTGTTGAAGTATATAATGATCTCCTGGTCCTGCTCATTTCACTCAGCATCAGTTCATGTAAGTCTCTCCAGGCCTTTCTGAAATCATCCTGTTGGTCATTTCTTACAGAACAGTAATATTCCATAATTTTCATATACCACAATTTATTCAACCATTCTCCAACTGATGGACATCCATTCAGTTTCCAGTTTTAGCCACTACAAAAGGGCTGCCACAAACATTCGTGCACATACAGGTCCCTTTCCCTTCTTTATAATCTCTTTGGGATATAATCCCAGTAGTAACACTGCTGGATCAAAGGGTATGCACAGTTTGATAACTTTTTGAGCATAGTTCCAAACTACTCTCCAAAATGGTTGGATTCGTTCACAACTCCACCAACAATGCATCAATGTCCCAGTTTTCCCGCATCCCCTCAACAATCATCATTATTTTTCCTGTCGTCTTAGCCAATCTGACAGGTGTGTAGTGGTATCTTAGAGTTGTCTTAATTTGCATTTCTCTGATTAATAATGACTTGGAGCATCTTTTCATATGACTAGAAATTGTTTCAATTTCTTCATCTGAGAATTGTCTGTTCATATCCTTTGACCATTTTTCAATTGGAGAATGGCTTGATTTTTTATAAATTAGAGTTAATTCTCTATATATTTTGGAAATGAGGCCTTTATCAGAACCTTTGACTGTAAAAATATTTTCCCAGTTTATTGCTTCCCTTCTAATCTTGTCTGCATTAGTTTTGTTTGTACAAAAACTTTTCAGTTTGAGTATAATCAGAAATTTTCTATTTTGTGATCAGTAATGATCTCTAGTTCTGCTTTGGTCATAAAGACCTTTTCCCTTCCACAGGTCTGAGAGGTAAACTATCCTATGTTCCTCTAATTTATTAATAATTTCATTCTTTATGCCTAGGTCATGAACCCATTTTGACCTTATCTTGGTGTACGGCGTTAAGTTTGGATCAATGCCTAGTTTCTGCCATATTAGTTTCCAATTTTCCCAGCAATTTTTATCAAACAGTAAGTTCTTATCCCAAAAGCTGGGATCTTTGGGTTTGTCAAAGACTAGGTTACTATATTTGTTGACTGTTTTATCCCTTGAACCTAATCTATTCCACTGATCAACTAATCTATTCCTTAGCCAATACCAAATAGTTTTGGTAACTGCTGCTCTATAATATAATTTTAGATCTGGTACAGCTAAGCCACCATCATTTGATTTTTTTCATTAATTCCTTGAAATTCTTGACCTTTTGTTTTCCATATGAACTTTGTTGTTATTTTTCTAGGTCATTAAAATAGTTTTTGGGAGTCTGATTGGTATAGCGCTAAATAAATAGATTAGTTTAGGTAATATTGTCATCTTTATTATATTTGCTCGCCCTATCCAAGAGCATTTAATATTTTTCCAATTGGTTAGATCAGACTTAATTTGTGTGAAAAGTGGTCTGTAATTTTGCTCATAAAGTTTCTGATTTTCCCTTGGCAGATAGATTCCTAAATATTTTATATTATCAGTAGTTACTTTAAATGGAATTTCTCTTTGTAACTCTGACTGTTGGATTTTGTTAGTGATATATAAGAATGCTGATGACTTATGTGGGTTTATTTTATAACCAGCAACTTTGCTAAAGTTGTGGATTATTTCTAATAACTTTTTAGCAGAATCTCTGGGGTTCTCTAAGTATACCATCATGTCACCGGCAAAGAGTGATAATTTGGCTTCCTCATTGCCTATTCTTATTCCTTTAATCTCTTTCTCAGCTCTTATTGCTATAGCTAGCGTTTCTAATACAATATTAAATAGTAATGGTGATAGTAGGCAACCTTGTTTCACTCCAGATCTTATTGGGAATGGTTGCAGTTTGTCTCCATTACATATGATGCTTACTGATGGTTTTAAATAGATGCTGCTGATTATTTTAAGGAAAAGTCCATTTATTCCTATACTCTCAAGTGTTTTTAATAGGAATGGATGTTGGATTTTATCAAATGCTTTTCTGCATCTATTGAGATGATCATATGGTTTTGTTAATTTGGTTATTGACATGGCCAATTATATTGATAGTTTTCCTAATATTGAACCAGCCCTGCATTCCTGGTATAAATCCTACTTGATCATAGTGTATTATCTTGGAGATGATTTTCTGTAGTCTTTTTGCTAATATCTTATTTAAGATTTTAGCATCAATATTCATTAGGGAGATTGGTCTATAATTTTCTTTCTCTGTTTTCAGCCTACCTGGTTTAGGTATCAGTACCATGTCTGTGTCATAGAAGGAATTTGGTAGGACTCCTTCATTCCCTATTTTATCAAATAATTTATATAGCATTGGGGCCAATTGTTCTTTAAATGTTTGGTAAAATTCACATGTAAATCCATCTGGTCCTGGGGATTTTTTCTTAGGGAGTTGCCTAATTGCCTGTTCTATTTCTTTTTCTGAAATGGGACTATTCAAGCAATTTACTTCCTCCTCTGTTAGTCTGTATTTTTGGAGGTAGTCATCCATTTCACTTAGGTTATCAAATTTATTGGCATAAAGTTGAGCAAAATAACTCCTTATTATTTCTCTAATTTCCTCTTCATTGGTGGAAAGTTCTCCCTTTTCATTTTAAGACTACTAATTTCATTTTCCTCCCTCCTTTTTCTAATCAGATTTACCAAAGGCTTATCTATTTTATTGGCTTTTTCATAGAACCAACTCTTAGTTTTATTAATTAGTTCAATAGTTTTTTTACTTTCAATATTTTTAATTTCTCCTTTTAATTTTAGATTTTCCAATTTAGTATTTGATTGGGGGTTTTTAATTTGGTCTTTTTTAGTTTTTTTAGTTGCAAGCCCAATTCATTAATCTTTTCTTTCTCTGTTTTATTCAAGTAAGCCTCTAAGGATATAAAATTCCCTCTTATTACCGCTTTGGCTGCATCCCACAAATTTTGGTATGATGTCTCATCATTGTCATTATCTTGAGTGAAATTATTAATTGTATCTATAATTTGCTGCTTCACCCAATCATTCTTTAAGATGAGATTGTTTATTTATTAAGATGAAATTGTGCATTTCACAACACTGGCTGAGAAATTTCCTGTCAGTGAAGAACTCCTTTGCACTGAAGGGTTAACAATCTGGAGAATAGAGATTTGATTTCCCCCTAACTTTTTGTTGAATGTAGTTTTTATTGCATCATGATCTGAAAAGAAAGCATTTACTATTTCTGCTTTCTTGCATTTAATTTTGAGGTTTTTATGTCCTAATATATGGTCAATTTTGAATAGGTTCCATGAACTGCTGAGAAGAAAGTATATTCCCTTCTATCTCCATTCAATTTTCTCCAAAGATCCAACATACCTAATTTTTCTAATATTCTATTTACTTCTTTAATTTCTTTCTTATTTGTTTTGTGGTTTGATTTGTCTAATTCTGAGAGTGCAAGGTTGAGATCTCCTACTATTACAGTTTTGTTGTCTATTTCTTCTTGCAACTCTCTTAACTTCTCCTTTAGGAAGTTGAGTGCCATACCACTTGGTGCATATATGTTTAATATGGATATTGCTTCGTTGTTTATGCTACCCTTTAGCAGGAGCTCCATGTCTTTTAGCCAGTTTTCCCCTATACCCGGAATTCACTCATACCTTATCTCCACCTTGTAGAATCCCTAATTGTCTTAAAAGCACAGTTCAAATGTCAACATCTACATCTCCAGATATTATTGCTTCATCTCCTCCCTGTGATCCAAATCACCTTGTATAGACTTTTAAATATATTTTGTACATATTTATGTAAGTACATTTTCCTCCCAAAATGTATTTTTCTTTGTGTACATATATGTATGTGTATATATATATATATATATATACATATATATGTTCCATACATACAAATATAATTATCGATGTATATGTTAATTTCCCTTCATTAAATTATGTCTCTTGAGGTCAGATATCATCTCACTTATATTGTTTTTTCTCACTGTCAAATATAATGGCATATAGAATTCTTTAAAAAAAATATTGCCAAATTAAATTAAATGTAAGTGGTGCAGATATTTTTATACTAATGCTATCATTAAGGAAAGCAAGATTCACAGAGAGATGTAGGTATGTGTGTACACATATGTTTATAAGTATATATTCATGTATACATATGTATATAAATGTGTGTGCATAAAATATACATATATGTATATAGAGATATATATCAGATTTCTTAGAAATGAAATAATGAAACATTCCTTTCTCTTACAGCACAGAGATAGAGAGCTACTAAGACAGAATATTCTATATATCATCATATAAGTTTTATTTATCTAATGCTTTTGTTTATTTTCCTTCAGTCTACTGGTGTAGAAGATAACTTCATGTAAAGACAAAAAGCATGCTTGATACATGTGTCTGTGTCTCATGTGTGTTTTGGTGTTTTATACTTCTGGAAGAAATCAAATCTCTATTCTCCAGGTTGTTAACCCTTCAGTGCAAAGGAGTTCTTCACTGACAGGAAATTTCTCAGCCAGTGTTGTGAAATGCACAATTTCACATCGGAAATAGTGTAAATGGTGCAAAATGAGTAAAATACAGACATCTAGGGGAGAGAAGCAAAAGCAAAATCAGAACATAATAAAACAACAACCTAGCCAACTTTTTGTTTTAATCCCTTGCCATCTCTGACCTCGGTGAAACAAAGATCTTGAAAAAATGTTCTTATTCTAAAAGTATATATTATTTGACCAGAAAATAATACATCAAATTCAAGGCACAGTGAATTCTTAGAATATTGGCATTTAATACTGAAGGAAATTTAGAGATAATTTAGTTCAAAATGTACTTTACAAATGAAAGTCTTTAAGTCATCTTCCCCCTGTCCATAGAATGAATCAATTCTTTTTTTTTTCTTAAGCTCTTGCTATGTAAGACACTACACTAAGCACTAGAAATAAAAGTAGAAAATAACAAGATTGCCCCTGCTCTTAAGAGGCTCACATTATAACAGAAGAAAAAGATATAGAGGTTTCAGCTTCAAGTCAGATGGAAAAGTCCCATGCTTCTTAGGATGCAGAGCCAAGAATAATCACTGTACAAGAGTTGTATTATGTGACTTCCAGCTTTGTTACTTGCCATTAACAATTTCCCCTTGAAGTGGGAAATGATTTCAGGTGTGTTGGTCTGTAACAAGTCTGGAACATGTAAATGGGAATAATTATTTGATTCATTTGCATGACACTCTAAGGTTTACAAACTACTTGCCATCCAAAAATCCTGTAAGGTAGGTAATATAATTATTTTCACCATTCACCTTATGTGGATGAGGAATTGAATCATAAAAGTAAAGTGATTTGCCTGTGATAGCACAGCTTTGTTTAAACTCAAGCCTCCCAATTATAGACCAAATAGTCTTTCTTGTGCTTTCCATGCTTCCTGGGATGGTTTCTCCTCGTCAGATCCTGATCACAACCATATTTCCCAGGGCCTCATTTAGTCTTGAGCATTTATAGGATGACAAAAAAAGGAAAGCAAAAGGAGGAGAGGGTGATCTATGAGACTTTTAGTGGCAGAGAAAGGACAGGAACCTAAGGTTCCTAAGGCCCTTCTTGTGTTTTATTTTTCCCCCAGTACACCTTGCTGCTTTTCAGAAAAATTAGTCACAGGTAAGGTAAGGCAGTACTTTCTAAACACTGTTTTTTTTTTTTTTTTTTTTTTTAAGATGCTAAAACAGCCACTTTTAAACTGTCTTTGGGTTACAAAAATCTTTAAAAGCAAACTGGGAAAAATCAATGGTCCTAAAGTTAAAAGACTCAGATTCAAGACTCAATTCAGATATTCAATGACTATAATAGTCTTTTAATCTCTCAATTTCCTTGTTTATAAAATAGAATAGTAACCCTAATAATGTTTAGCCCCCTAGAATTGCCCAAAAGAGAAGAAACTAAACTATGATACATTGTATGATGTGTTGGCTTTCAGTCCTGTGATTTCCACTAAACTAAGGTGATAGAAAAAGCCAAATGATAGATTAGGTCCCACCTAACATAGAGACTCAGATAAAGTCAAATTTCTGATTCATCCACTGAACTACAAATGCATCTCATATTCTGCGGTAGCAGTCAGGAAATTTCTCAAGGAAGGGAGACAGAATTTGAAGGTAAAGAAGCTATGGATGAAAGGAAAAAGTTAAAGAAGTATCATTGGATTATATTCAAAAACTTCATTTAAAAGAATAGGAATCACAACCAAAGTGATTCGAGTTCTGGTCCTGGAAACAAGAAGACTTGAATCTAAATCTAGTTTCTATCTAAATCTAAATTTCCTCATCTATAAAATAGGGATATAGTAACACCTACCTCCTGGAGGTATTATGATATCAAATGAGAAAATGATTATAAACACTTAGCTCAATACCTGGTACTGGTACATAGTAAACACTATATAAATGTTAATTAACATTATTATTGTTGTGATCAGAGGTGAAAAGGATCTTAAATCAGTGTGGTAGAGCTAAAAGGATTTAGGGAGCATCTAGTTTAACTCCTTCATTTTACAGAATAATCTAATTCTCAGAGAATGAAGGTAATGGCAAAAAAATCACTGCAAATTAGAGCTAGACATGGAAAGAGCCCAAGTCTTCTAACTTTAATCCAGTATTCTATCATCTAGATAAAGTGTCTTCAAATGGAGAGAGGGAGTAGTAGCATCATGCAGGTATGGGATATGATCTCAGGTAAATAATAAACTAATCAGTGTAGGAAGACACGTTGCTTTTCTCCCAATTCTTCATATTACTGAAGGGGTATTTCCAACACAACAGTACTTCCAATGTTGTTCCACCATCTTACAGTTGAATAAGCTCTGAACTTTTCCTTTTCTTCCTTTATGATTTTTTTTTAGGGTTTTTAGAACCAAATCTAATTCCCATTACCTGGTACTAAAACCCCTATCTGACCATGTACTCTGTAGCAGTGAAGGTTTTTGCACCACACCAAACCCCCTTTAATTTCAGGACTGGGTGATGAATATAAATGATAGGCAGGTGCCAATGGATTGCAATTTCTATCATAAATATCATTAAATAATATTTCCCCACAATTCATCTCTTCCTTTCTAAACTTTCCAGCTACTATTGAGGACATGTCTATACTTCTTCCTTTCATCCTTACTTCCTTCTTTCCTGCCTTTCTTCCTTCTTGCCTTCTTTTTTCATTCCTTCTTTCCTTCCTTCTTTCTTTCCTTTCTTCCTTCCTTTCTCTTTCCATTCCTTTTTTTCTTTCTCTCTTTTTCCCCTTCTTTCTTTCTCTCTAATTCTCTCTTTTCACCTGTTCTTTCTTTTATTTTATAATTAAGCCTGTATAAACACTGACTGTCCTAAAGGAATAATTTCCCAAAACTTGAAGTACTTTTTTCATTGTACTACTTTTCTTGTTGTTCAATCATTTCAATTGTGTCTGACTCTTTGTAACCCCATTTGGGATTTTCTTGGCAAAGTTACTGGAGTGGTTTGCTATTTCCTTTTCCAGTTAATTTTACAAATGAGAAAACTGAAGCAAACAGGGTTAAGTGACTTATTTAAGGTGATATAGCTATTGACTGAGATTAGATTTAACTGAGGATGATGAAGTCAGGATGAACTCAGGAAAACTATACTTGTAGTCACTCAAGTTTAAAATCAAGTTGTCATAGTCAAGGCATGGTCAAGTTCTCACTTTCCCTCACTTCACACATTTAATCAGTTGAAAAATTTTTATTCTAAAAGCTTTTGAATACAAGTCATTCTACAAACATAGCCACCACCTCATCCATCACCACTTTTTCATCTTGCAAGAGGCAACTCATTGGTGTCCCTGCCTTTCTTCCTGCCTTTTCCAAGCTACATTCCATAAAACTGTCCAAAAAGCTTTTCTAAAGTTCAGGTCTGGCCATGATAATTCCCTACTCAATATATACCAGTGGTTCCTTCCCACCTGCAGGATCAAATATTGTCATCTTTTTTTCACATCATTTAAATACATATCATTTGTGTAGATTTTAAAATATATGTCATTATTAGTATATAACATATGTATGTAATTTATTTTAAAAGTAATTATATTTACATAAATGGGTTACATAATTTTAAAAAACTGTAGAGATTAATAACCAAAATGTTTGCAGATCATTACTCTAAGTCATCCCATATACTGTAAATACTAGTTTTTTCATATTTATGATACTTGGCACAATGACTCGCTTTACTATTATTATCTCCCAAGCCATATTGTTTTCTAGCCAGCCAAGGGATGATAATGGCTGTGATAATGGAAAGACCCATGCAAGATGAGTTTGGCATTTTCTTAACCAGGAGATAAAAGTACGCCTGCAAAGTTCCCAGAGAGGGACTGGAAGTGGCTGAGCCAACTGCACAGAGGGGAAAATTGCTGTTTTGGCACATATACTAATCCTTGACCTATTCATCTTTCAAGCCTCCCCTACTCCATGATTCTTTCCCAGACTGCTCATGCTCACACTAGTCTTTTCTGCCAACAGATTTCAAAGAATGTACAGGATGGCCCATGCATTCTAGGATGTGAATATGTCCTTTAAAAAAAAAAGAAACTTGTCTTATTTTTGTTGATTTATTTGAAGTTTGATTTCAAGATCTGATTCGGTTACATACTAGACAGAATGGTGAATAGCAAGATAGACCTGGAGTCAAAAGGACCAACGTTCAAATCTAGCTTTAAGAACTTATTAGCCATACGAGTCTGGAGAAGTCACTTAAACTCCATCTGTCTCAATTTCCTCATCTGTAAAACTGGAACAATAGACTGATGTGACATGATCATACTACTTTATCACCCTGCACCTCAAATTTTTTATTTGTAAAATGAAAATAATGAGCTCTAAACTGCCTAATAAAACTTTGTAAGAATAAAATGAAATGATTAAAATATTTAAAACCACAAAGCACAAAATGCATTTTTATTAATGTTGCTATTATCATCCTTATTATTAAAATTAGAATCTCAGTGGATTGAGGGACATGGATTTTTTTCCTCCTGTTCCTTAGAGAATTTATCTTTTGTGGGGTCAAAATATGGTACTTTGTACTTGTGTTCTCTGTGCCTAAATTTGCTTTCTTGAAGCCATACTGAATGTCTCAGCCTATATTTTGCCTTCTGGAGTTCTACACAGTGTGTTGGTTTTCTCTTGTTTAGACTAAGCATCCCCAGTTTCTTGATTTTTCTTTCTTCTCAGCAGTGTTCTGAGTACCAGAATTTCTGTGGTCATAAAAATTACATAGTTGAAATAGATATTAAAGACCAGTAAAATCTGTACCTAAGCAATCCAGTAAAACCTATACCTGAACAAGTATATCAATCTATACTAAGTCCAATCAATGTTTATGTACTATTTTCTCAAATGGAAGGAAAATCTGCTAATTTCCTCAGCTGATAATCTCCAAACTTTTCTGATCTTAATACCTTAGAAATAAAGGAACTATGCTCACGCCCTCCCTATATGTGTATATTTACTTATTTATAAATTACATACAAATTCTATTGTGGTGATATTTGTGGATATTATTTTTAATTACACATATAAATTTTAGAATGATGAAATAAAGATGAAACAATATTTGATCCTAAAGTTAATTAGAATACACTAGACTATACTATGATTAGGAAAAAAAAATCTCTTAGAGTGTTTGAGTATTAATTGGAAAGGGAAAAGACTGGAGGCAGGGAGATGAATTAAGTGTTTATTGCAGCAATACAGATGAGAGGTTATGAGCTGAACCAGTGAAGTGACTATATGAGAAATAAGAAGGCAACAGATACAAGAAATATGGTAAAAGTAAAAATGGCAACTGATTGGATATGTGGGATGTATGAGAGGAAATAATCAAAAATAATTTTGATGCATGATCCTGGGGACTCATGAGATCTTTGACCATCATGGGTAAGAAAATTTGAAGGAGGAACAAGTTTGGGAGATAAGATAATGTAATGAGATCTGAAATACAGATCCCAGTCTTTCCAAAATTACTCATCATGTTCAACCACTCTGTTCTCCCCAAAATAAAAAGAAAGAAGTTGGAGCTCCTAGACACACATCACTGCTTGAGAGAGAAGAGCTGAGATTCTGAGGTATGTCTTCATGAAGTGATCTGGAAAACACAGCATGGTTATATTGAGGGGTCAATTGTATCCTGATATTTGATAACTTATAACTGAGCTAGGGGACCTATACCAGGCTCAGAAAGGGAGAAGTCAGGAGCTAATACAGTGGGGAGAGTGATGCTATATAAAAGATAAGAATAGATGCGATTGCTTTAGAGAAAAAAAAATTCTGACTGACTAACAAAGATAGAGTAGAATGCCATTCTGCAACTTCCACCGATTTCTCTTGGTTCTGTGCCCTAGGAGTAGGCAGTATATGTTTTAATACTTCTATATGACAACTTTTCAAATGTTCCATTTTTTCTTTATTTTTTTCTTCTGGCTACACAAGCCCTATTTAATTGTTATTTTAGCTTCCACAAACACTGTTATCACCTTGACACCCTTCAATATGGTTACCATTCTTCACACTTTACAATGTGCCAATGTCCTCAAAATGTGGCAGCCAGAACCAAACACGGTATTTCAGGCATGGGGCTACCAGGGCTGAATAAGGTGGAGTCACTACCTCCCATGATCTGGAAATTGTATCTCTCTTAATGAAGTTTAAGATCACATTAAGACGTTTTAGTTAAATCTTATCTTACCATACCTTCCCTATTTCATACTTGTAAGGCAGATTTAAAATCTATGTATAAGACTATATTTATATTGATGAAATTTCATCTTGATTAATTTGTCACAACTCTCAAGACCAGTACTTCTTAAACTTTTTATTTTCAGACTCCTTTACAATTTTAAAAAGTAAATGCCCTATCCAAAGAGCTTTTGTTTATGTGGTTCAAATCTATTGACATTTACTATTTTAGAAATTAAAATGTCTGGATTGCTTGCCATCTAGGGGAGGGGATGGGGGAAAGGACGGGGAAATTTGGAACACAAGGATATGCAAGGGTCAATGTTGAAAAATTATCCATTTGTATGTTTTGAAAATAAAAAGCTTTAATAAAAAAAGAAAGAAATTAAAATGTCAGGGAGGATTCTGGGAAGATGGCGGAGTGGTTTGGTAAATTTCAAGCTTTCCTGATTTCCCCCACAAACAACAACTTTGGGCCTCAGGAAGAACAAAGATTGATGGAAAAAAAGAAGACTTGGGGCAGAACTGGGATCTTCTGGTACAACCACAAGAACTAAAGAAAGACCCTGGGCCAGGATTAACCTGGCTGGAGTCCAAACATCTCCAGGCTACCTTCATAGAAACATCAAGTGGGGAGCCAGGGAGCTAGCTGATAGTGGTTGGAATCTCAGCAGGAACCACAGAGACTTTCACCTCCAGGATTTTTTATTGAGTTGGGGTTTGAGTCCAGGAGAACTGAGTGAAGCTGGGCTGACTAGGAAGGACAGGCCCATCTATGCTGCTGAGACACAGCTCTGGGAAAGAAGGAACCAGTACACCTGGTGAGTACAGAATCAGTGGGGCAGAGGAGGGTGGAGCTCTTGGTTTGGGGTTCCTGGTTACCATGGAGAGCTGAAGGGAAGCTTGAAGCACCATTCCCTTCCCCTATGATTGGAGGTGCTTACATTAATACATCTTATTTTATTTTTAAGTGAATCAGCAAAATAGAAAGAACCCCACCATCAGCACATATTATGGGAACAGGGAAGACTGGGATTCATCTTCAGAGGAGGACACTTTGGTAAAAAAAAAAAAAAAGCTTCTACCTCAAAGAGTAATGTAAAATGGCTCCCTGACCAGAGAAAATATATAGAACTCAAAAAAAAATTCAAAAATCAAATGACAGACATTAAGGAAAAACTAAAGTAAAAAATTAAAACCATCCAAGAAAAACAAGATTATGGGAAAAAAAAAAAAAACTTGACCAACTAGAAAAGGAGATAGTCTCAAAGATGAAAATAACTCTTTGAAAGTCATAATCAGGCAAGTGAAGCTATGAGAGACCAAGAAAAAACAAAACAGATTATAAAAAATGAGCAAGTAAAATATAATGTTAAACAACTCATAAGAAAAACATCAGATCTGGAGAACAAATCAAGAAGAGAAACTATGAGAATAATGGGACTGCTAGAAAGTTGTGACCAAAAAGAGACCCTTGACACAATAATGCAGGAAATAATCCTAGAAAATTTTCTTGGAGTGATAGAAAATGAGGGGAAAGTAGAAATAGAAAAAAATCCACTGATTACCACCTCAAAGCGATTCTTTGTGGAAAACACATAGGAATATTATTGCCAAATTTCAAAACCCTCAGAACAAAGAGAAAATTTTGCAAAAACAAGAAAAAAAATTCAAATATGCAGGAACTACAATTAGAATTGTACAAAACTTATCAGCTACTAAAATAAAAGACTACACACAGGTCTTGGAATCCTATTTACAGACAAGCAAAAGAACTAGGCCTGCAAGCCAAAAATGTCACATCTAGCAAAATTATTTGTAATTTTCAATGAGAAAAAAACAGACATTCAAAGAACTTGCAGATTTTCAGGACTTTCTATCAACCAAACCAAAATTAACAGAAAATATAACATATAAAACTCAATATTAAAGATTTTTTATTTTTTATTTTATTTTATATTTTAAAGAACTTGACATGGACAAACTGTGTAAACAGACAAATTCTTTATGCTTTTTCTGCATGGAACTGTATACTTTATGTTTAAGTTTTACATCGATAATAGAGTAAGAGCAAAAGAAAGATTGGAAGAGTAAAGATAAAAATAGTAATCATGTTATACAAATGAGGTGCAGAGGAAGAATACACACAGTGGAATTAGAGGAGGGAGGAGAGGTCAAAGTTCTGAAAACCTACTAACATTGAGAGTAGGTTCAATAGGCAACACTACAAATATAGCATGAAGGATATAGCACCCTTCAAAATCTATAAAGAAATAAGGGGAGGGAGGGATAGGTGGATGGGGAAGCAAAGAGCAAAAGAAGAAGATAAGTTAGGGATCTTTGGGAGGGGGGAGGTTAAATAATAGCAGGACAAGTTAGGAAGCCTCTTTAATTAAAGAGGTGGCAGGGATAGGGAAGGCATGTGGGGGGGTATCTGTATATGTATGTATATATCTATATATGTACACATAAATATATCTTTTCTTAACTGTAGCTTACTTAGGGATGGTGGGGGAGATGCAAGCAAGATATATGTGTATGTATGTGTATATATGCATTTGCATATGTATATATAAATATATCCTTTCTTAACTATAGCCTGCTTGGGTAGGGAATGAAAGGGTAGAAAAGAATAAATAAGGTGCACAGCAGAGAATAAAAGAGTAATTTACGAGGAAGTAAAGAAAAGATGGAGGCTCATGAATATAATTTCTTATACTAAAGCCAAGACAAACAAGAACTATAGGGACACAATTACAAAACACCTCTCACACAAATAAAGCCAGATCTAAGCAACTGGAAAAATATCAATTGCTTATGGGTAGGCCGACCTAATATGATAAAAATGACAATTCTGCCTAAATTGATCCACTTCTTCAAACTTAATCAAACTGCCAAAAATTATTTTGTAGAATTAGAGCAAAATTCATCTGGAAGAACCAAAGGTCAAGAATATCAAGGTAATTAATGAAAAAAAAAAATACAAAGGATGATGGCTTAGCAGTAACCAAATCTAAAACTATAAAGCAGCAGTAATCAAAATCATTTGGTACTGGCTAAGAAATAGAGGGGTGGATCAGTGGAATAGATTAGATACACATAAGATAATAATTAAAAACCTATAGTGATCTACTATTTGATAAACTCCCAAACTCCAGCTTCTGGAATAAGAACTCACTATTTGACAAAAATTACTATGAAAACTTAAAAATAACACATCAGAAACATCCCACATCCTATTCAAAAAAAAAAAAAGATCAAAATGGGTACATGATTTGGAAAATATGATACCATTAACAAATTAAGAGAATAAGGGATAATCTACCTATCAGATCTTTGGAGAAGGGAGGAAATTATGACCAAAAAACTAAAGAACATTATAAAAGGCAAACTGGACAACTTTGATTACATTAAATTAAAAAGATTTTGTACAAACAGAACCAACAGAAACAAGATTAAAAGGGAAATACAAAGCTGGGAAAAAAATGTTTACAGTCAGTGTTTCTGATAAAAGTCTCATTTTTAAATTATATAAAGAACTATGTCAAATTTTTAAGAATAAAAGTCATTCTCCAATTGATAAATGGTCAAAGGATATGAACAATTTTCAGATGATGAAATTTAAGCCATCTATAGTTATATAATTTCTTCTAATATATATACTTTTTAAAATTGTTTTGTTTTTATATATTTTGAATCCTCCCTGATGTTCTGCTGGGCAAATGTTTCTCTTTTCTTTTGCAATCTTTTGTATTGTATTGCTTTTCTGTTTTTCTTTTTGCTCATTCTGTTTCTTCAAATAAAATATATTTGGGAGAGGGAAAGGAAGATAATGAGTGAAAATACATTTAAAAATTTTAAAAAATTAAAATATCTCAGATTTATTATGAAAATAGTTCTGACTTCTTAGATTCTCCAAAAGGGTCTCAAAGATCCCAGAGGTCCCTAGATCACATTAGAAATTCATTTTTATAATACTGATACAAATTTGGATCCTGACTCATCCATTTTCCTAGTTTTGCTTTTATCTACAATTCTGGTAAGCTTAAATCTGTCTTCATGAAAATTATGACTATAAAAACCAAGGGCATACCTGGTTCTGCACCTCAAGATCTACAACTATAGATTGTTATATAGATTGTTGTATAGATGGCCAACAGCTATAAAGAATAACCCTTGACCTACCTACCTGGCTCTTAAGATCTATCACCACTTTTCAACCCTCTTTGTCTGCCTAAGAGTCCTTTACATTGCCCTATTTCCTTTCACCATTCTAGGTCTTCATATGGCAATATTCTGGGGTTTTTGTTTGTTTGTTTTGTTTTGGGGAGGTATTTTTTTTAACTTTGAACAATGTGATCTTATTGAGTCCCTTATAATATATCTTAAATGTTTATCTTATTTTTCTCCTGGATGTTATATTTTTTCCTTATGTTCTGGGGGTTTTGTCACAAAAACCTTAAACTCTTTGAGTTCATTAAATATCCTGTTGGTTTCCCATTCAGTATTATATTTAATTTTGCTGGATAAATTATCGTTGGTCATAACCTCAGCTCTCTTGTTCTGTGGACTAGAGTATTCCAAGATATACAGTCTTTCAATGAAATAGCTTCTAGGTCTTCAATAATCCTTATTGTAGCTCCATGATATTTAAATTGTTTTTTAAATTGCTTCCAATATTTACTCCTTAATCTGACAGCTTTGAAGTTTGGTTATGATATTATAAGTTTTCCTACTGGAATCTCTTTCAGGTAGTAATTGTTGAATTTTTTTCTATTTCTACTTTTCCTTCTTGTTCTAAAGCTTCAGAATAATTTTCCTTAATAATTTCTTGAAACATTTTATTAATATTCATTTTTATCTTAATTTTCAGGTAGTCCAACTATTCTTATATTATTTCTGCTTGATCTTTTCTCCAGATCATTTGTTTTTCTGATGATATGTTTAATTTTCTCTTCTATTTTTTTGATTTTGTTTTATGATTTCTTGGTGACTTAGAATATTATTAGCTTCTCCTTGCCTAATTCTACTTTTCAAGAAATTATTTTCTTCCTTAAGTTTTTGATTTTCTCTTTCCTGTTGGTTGACATGCTTTTCATAATTTTCTTGATATTCTTGGATTGCTCTTTTTTTTCTTATTTTTCCTTGATCTCTTTTTATTATATTTTATAAGACCTTTTATAGTTCTTCCAATAACTCTTTTTTGTGCTTGGTATCATTGATATTTCTCTTTGATAAAGAAGTTTTTTAAAAAAAAAAAACTTTACTATGAATATGAACCCAGATCTTCTCTATCCCATAGTATCTTTGGTTGGATTTTTTCTCCTTAGCTTACTCATTTTTATTTATTTGTTTTATTTTGTTTTTTAATAACTATTAGGGTTATCAAATTGCAGTCCTGTGATACAGGGGATGGTGCCCCAAGCATCATATTCTTCTTACTCTTATTTTCTGAGGTCTATCTCAGGGTCCAACTTTGGTCTCTCCTCTCTATTTGTAAGCCACGGCTGGGGCCTCCATCCATACTGTCCTTGTAATGACCTTACAATAGGTCCTACAGTCCCTCAGGTGGCTACAAAATACAGCTGTCCTCTCTGTGAATGAATGAATGAAACCATGGACTCAGCTCACCTGCAAATGCCTATAGGATCCCCAGTCCTTCCTACTGTACTCACCACATGTGTGCTAGCTCCTTCTCCCTGCAGCCTCAACCAGAGATAGGTCTAGTGAGCATCCCTTGGAAGATCTTTCAATCTTCTCCTGCTCAGCATTCAGACCCCAACCTCTGTCTGCAAGATGAAAGTTTCTAAGGATTAGGCTGCCTCTCAACTCAGTCCTCCAGTGTTTGTTGTTTGCTAATTCTGCAGAGTCGCCTTGAAATATTTGTACTTTTCTCAGGCCAAACCTCAGCCCCTCCAGGTCAGATCATTCCCAGGTCTTCTAATATTATTTTAGGAGGACAAATGCTTTATCCTTTGTTTATTTCTGCTGCTCTGAGGCAATATTCTGTCCTTTTGGGGGAAGGAAATTTAGAGTGCTGAAAGTTTTCTGACCTACCCCTCCATCTTCCCAGAATCCTCTCCACATAAGGCAATGCTTTATTTCATTGCAAACTCAGACTTGTTTTAATGAAGCCAAGGGTCAGCAGATGAAATAAATGTTGGTCTCCAAGCCAAAGCTAATGAAAAATATATGCTCTCTCCCCTCCTTATCTAGCTACCTGCAAATTAAGTCTCCTAATGCACGGAGCCTCTCCTGCTCCTCCATGACTTCAGACGCTGAACTTTGAATCTTTGTCACATCAGCGGCACCAAGTAATTCCACACAGAAGTCTGACATTTCCAGTTGAAAAAAATAAATTGATTAAAATTCAACAGGCATGTAGTGTTCAGCATTTAAAGGTCAAAGAATCTAGGGAACTATCAACTGTAAAATAATTCAATATTTAATAGGGGTGGGGACAACAGGATTGTTTCCTGCTCATGCTTCTACTTATTTTTTTTCCTCCTTGGAACATAATTGTCTCAAATTTAATAATAGCCTCTCTAGTAGGCTATCTACCTGCTTCAGCCTTTCTGGACCATCAATGAATTCTAGAGTAGAAAGGCATTGTAGAAGGCATTTATTCCAAACTCTATGAGAAAAAGAAATTCTCTGTGACCTCTCCCTTACCCCCCATCCCCAATACCTACTCAAAACATGAATTTCTTCTTCATTGTCCTGGAAAGTGACCATAAAACTTCTGCTTGAATAACTCTCATAATGAGGAATTTACTATGTCCAAAGGCAACCTATTCTGGATTTTTTTTTGACAACTTCAATTGTTAGGAAGACTTTTTTTGCATTGAGACCAAGTCTTTCTATGATATCAACATGGCAAAAGCAGGGCCTCAAAAAACTCAAAGACATATGCTTTGCATTTCTAAATTCCTTCTGCTTATAAAATTGGGGGATGTTTTCTCCCAACTGGGCATTCCTTCAGATTCTAGCATATTAAGACTAGATCTTAGAACAAAAATATAAGAAAGGTCCAAAAGCTATACTTTTGTCCATATTCAACTTGACCCCTTAGCTCAAAGATCCAGGGGAAAGTGAAAATGTGTGTGGGGGGGAGGATGGAGCTTGCTGCTAGTATCCTTGCTGTCCAGGGAGCTCTACTGCTGTATAATCATTTCTCTCCTCTCTCAAGGTGGGTAGGAGTGGGAGTATGATGCTTAGTCCTACTGTGAACTCTACGGGGCTGAAAAATTGCAGACAGAATCCCACCACATTTCTCTGCTACACCACTGAGGAATGCCTCATATGATTCTGCTGTGACTGCACCTTGTAATTGTTAAATGAATGTCCCCTCCGGAGCACCTGAACTTCTTAAGGCAAGCAAAGGTCATTGAAAAATTATTTCTTTGGACATGGAAGGCTGCTAGACAGATTATCAAGCAGGGTTGCCAGTTTCACAGTGGGATAATTAAATCAGTATTTATTATAATTCTCAATGATCCCTGACAGATGTGATAGGGCTAGATGGCAAATACAGGTTTAGAACAATAATATCAGCAAGTGGGTAGGCGGGGAATCCAAATGAAAAGGAAGATGATTGCACAGGGATTTTTCATAGCCATCTTTTAATCTTAAATTCATGCTCTGATGAGGCAGGGCCAAGATGGCACAGTAAAGGCAAGAACTCAATCCAATTCTCTCCTTTAAATAATGACTCTAAACAAATTTTGGAGCATCACAACCCACGAAAAGATGGACTACAATGATATTCCAGCCAAAGACAACTCAGAAGTTCAGTTACAAAGATCTGTTGCACCAGGGTGGGAGTGGAAGCCACACTAGCACAGTCCAGCCCCAGCAAGCCAGCAGTGAGCTAAGGGCCTCTGAATCAATGGCAGTACTGGTGATTTCCAGACCTCTCAGCCATCAGACACCAAAGATGCAGGTTGGCATCAAAGGTTTGTCTCTCTGGATTAAGCAGGCCTTGGAAGGCACTGAATCAGCAGTCACGGCAACTTGCAGAGGTCTCAGCCCACACTCAGGAATGGGGCACATAGGATCTTATAGGCATAGTGGGGTGGGGGTCATCCTCACAGTTCCAGAGCAGAAAACAGTGCTCAAGTGGCCACCTCTCAAAGAGAGGTCCTTTTAACACACTTCTCCTTGGATCATAACACTTTGGAAGAACTGAAAACTTAGACGTCCTTAGAAAGATTTCTGAAAACAGATGCACAAAATCCCTGAAGTGCTTTGGCAATTGGGTTTAAGTAACCTGTCCAGGGTGACATGGCCAGGAAGTGGTAAGTGTCTGAGACCAGATTTGAACTCAGGTTCTCCTGAATTCAGGGCTGGTGCTCCATCCACTGCACCACCTAACTGCCCCATTTTGTTGTTGTTGTTCTTTTTTTGTTGTTTTGTTGTTTTTTGTTTTTGACACTGCACTCTGCACTCTGAAAACAGAGCCCTACTTTAATAAAAAAAACAAGCCGAGTAAAAGATTGGAAAAATGAGCACACAAACAGAAAAAGATTGTAACCATAGAAAGCTACTATAGTGATAAAGATCAAAAAACATACTCAGAAATAGCATAACATAGCAAACAAGAAAAATAAAAATTGGTCACAGGTCATGGAAGAGGTCAAAAGGGATTTTGAAAATAAAGGAAGAAAAATAGAGGAAAAACTGGAAGAGAAATGACAGTAATACAAGAGGAAATAAAAAAGCTAAAGAGAATGCCTTAAAAAGCAAAATTGGCCAAATGAGAAAGAAAGTACAAAAGGTCACTGAAGAAAAAAATTATTTAGAAATTAGAATTGAACAAATGGAAGCTAATGACTTTATGAGAAATCCAGAAACAATAAAACAAAACTAAAAGAACAAAAAAATTAGAAAACAATGTGAAATATTTCATTGGAGAAACAACTGACCTGGAATGACTTGGATTCAAGAGAGAAAATTTAATTTTTTTCTACTATTAAGTCAGTATATAAAAAAAAGAACATAGATTTCATCTTTCAAGAAACTACCAAGAAAAATTGTACTGATATTCTTGAGCCAGAAGGTAAAATAGAAATTGAAACAATCCCCCAATCACCTCCTAAAAGAGATTCCAAGATAAGAACTTCCAGGAACATTATAGCCAAATTCTGGAACTCCCAGGTCAAAAAAAAAATATTGCAAACATCCCGAAAGAAACAATTTAATATAGTGAAGCCAACTCAGGGTAACACAAGATTTAGTAGCTTCTACATTAAAGGACTAAAAACCTTGAAATATGATATTCTGGAGAGCAATGGAGCTAGGATTACAATAAAGAATCACCGATCCAGCAAAAAACAAGTATAATTCTTCAGGGGGAAAAATGGATAGTAAATAGAGAACTTTCATGAATCTGTGATGAAATGATGAGAACTGAATAGAAAATTTGATTTTAAATATAGAATTCAGAAAAACATAAGGAGGTAATCATGAAAGAGAAATCATAAGGGACTTAATAAGGTTTATCTATTTACATTCGACATGGGAGGATGATACTTATAACTCATAAAAACTTTCTCATTGTTATGGCAGTTTGAAGGAGTATAAAAGAGGACATGTGAGTGAACTGAATATTAAAACATAACATCTTAAAAGAATTAAGGTGTGGGAGATAAATGTACTGGGAGAAAGGGAAAGGGAGAGGTAATGAGTTGTAAGTTATCTTCCATAAAAGAGTCTAAAAAGTTTATATATAGGAAAGGAAAAGGATGAGGGAAGGGGAGGGAATGAATTTATTCTCATTAGAATCAGCTCAAAGAGAAAACATACACACTCATTTCTTAAATTAAAAAGAACTGAATCAAATTTATAAAAAATAAGAGCCATACCCCAATTGATAAATGATCAAAAGATATGAACTATGCCCAAAAGACTATAAAATCATGCCTATCATTTGACCTAACAATACCACCACTCGGCATGTATCACAGAAAAGATGGAAAAAAAAAGATACAGGATCTACATGTACAAAAATATTTATAGTTCTCTTCTCATGGCAAAAAAAAAAAAGGAAAAGGAAATTGAGAGAATGCCCATCATTTAGGGAATGGCTGGATAAATTGTGGTATGTGATTATGATGGAATATTATTGTTCTATAATAAATGTTAGGCAGGATGCTCTCAAAGCAATCTGGAAAGTTCTCAATGAAACAAAGTGAAATGTACTATGTCCAAAGTAATAGCAATGTTCTGGGATATTCAGCTGTGAATGACTTTGCTATTCTCAGCAATACAATGATCCAAGACTAATCTGAAGAATTTATAATGAAAAATCCTATCCATATCCAGACAAAGAACTGATTTTGTCTGAATACAGATTGAACACTTTTCAAACTTTATTCTTCTTAAAGATTTTTTTTTTTTGGAGGAAGGGATCTAAGTTTTCTTTTGCAATATGACTTATGGAAATGTTTTGCATAACTTCACATATGCCTTCTCAATGAAAGAAGGGTAGAGAAGGAAGAAAATCTGGAATTCAAAGTTTTAAAAACAAATGTAAAAACTGTTTTACATTTAACTGAGAAAAATAAAAATATCAAATAAAGCACAAAAGGAAAAAAAGAAATTCATGATTTCTCTCAACTTCAAATCTTGAACACAGGATATATGGGATGTCTCAAAAGTCTAAATGGAATTTTATGGTTTGATATTGCATTAAGATTTGGGGGATAACCTGTGAAATAACTGTTTGGAATAATTTCAGTTAAGTAAGATAATGACTGGGATAACCTTATTTTAAACCCTCTAATCTTGTGACCTTGTCATGAAGTGACAATAAGTAATAATATGACACTGAAAACTTTTAGTCACAAGAGAGGTGACAAGAATGGAGCATCTTAGAAAAGTTTACCAAAAAAGCAAATCCATTTGTGGACAGAGATCAGGTCTATATTGTGATGCTAAACAATACAGGAAAGAAAGTAATGGAATCCAAGTCCAGTTCCCTCTCTATGATGCTGAGCTTCACTTGATTGAAAAATGGTAATATCTCTCAGCTTCAGTTTCTTAATCAGTAAAGTGGAAGGCAGGTAGATCAAAGTAGCTTCCAGACCTAAATCTATGATTCCAAAATAAACGTTTTTAGAGATATTAGAGCTAGATGGAAGAAAACCAAAAAGGTTGAGAAATAGAAACACCTTTTTGATGGGAATATGAGATTTTCCCTATATTGAAAAAAAAAAGATTGTTCTACTTTTGTAATTTCTCCTCAGTTTGGCTTTATCCCCTGGACTTATGGCTCTAATTGTATCCAAATGTAGTTGCTGTTGTGTCATTTCAATCATGTCCAACTCTTTGTATACCCATTTGGGATTTTCTCAGCCAAAATACTGTAGTTTTTCTTCCCCAGATCATTTTAGAAGTGAAATATTGAAGCAAACAGAGCTAAGTGACTTGCCAAGATTTATACAACTAGTAAGTGTCTGAGGCTGGATTTGAAGTCATGAAGATGAATCTGATTCCAAACCCAGTAATTTATCTACTATACCATGTAGCTGCCCTCATATGTTAAATTAGAGGCTTACCAATGGTAATGATAATTAATCAGAAGATGGGAATTATTAAATGTGGGCAGTTATATTGCACAATGGATAAAATGCCAGGCCTGGAGTCAGGAAAACCTGAGTTCAAATCCAGACTGAAAAACTTAAATCTGGGAAGTATCACTTAACCCCTATTTGCCTCAGTTTCATCATAGAGAAAATCAGGAATAAAATAGCACCTTCCTCCTAGAGTTATTTCAAGGATCAAATGAAATGGCACATAGTATAAACTATATAAATATTTGTCAGTATTATTACTATTACTATTATTAGATAATGGTTATGAGCATTATGAGTATGAAAATGACCATCATTATGGTTCTTGTAGTGACAGCGTGATGGTTATGATGGAACCAAGAAGATTACGGTGGAAAAGAAAAGTGATCCGATAAAAGGGTACAACTATCAGAGGAATATTTGGGTTTCTTCAGGAAAAGGGAGAGAACAAGTGATGAAAATAAACCTGCACCAGGCTAAGTGGGAAGCATGCCTAGTGTGGATTCCATCTGCTTCCTGCCTGCACCTGTTATTTATTTACTTTTCAGCTTCATCAACTGAGCCTAATTGTTATTTTTTTAAACCCCAAAACATAAGGAGAGAGAGTGAGAGAAGCAGGGAAAAGAAGGGGGCCAAGGGAAAAGCAACAATTGAAATAATTAAGATGAAACAGAGAAAAAAATAATAGAAATTCTACAAGAACTGAATCTTTTCTTTATGTCTTGCTACAAAATGTTCATGGCTCTAGGGTATAACAATCCCCATAAGTGGTTCAGTGATGCACCCCAAAAGGACATTGTTTAGAGGAGATTTGGATTTTATAGAGAACCATGTGATATGCTATTTTAACCTCATTCTCATCCCAATGCAGGGAGATGAATGAGATCATATTGGATCAAAAATTGGGCATAGAATTATGAATTTAGCATTGGATTACTAATAAGTTACATAAACTTTGGCAAGTCACTGACCTTTAAAGTGCCAGATTCTCCAGCTATAACCTAGAGATAACAATTACTGAATTACGTGGGTGAATTATAGGATATTATAATTATAAAGAATGTAAAAGAATAAAATGTTATAAGTCTGAGCTGGAAAGGAACTAAGAAATCATTTAGTTCACAGTTCATCTTAAAGATGAAGAAAATAAATCTTGGGAGAAATTCACAATGTGATTTGGCAGGATAGTCAGGACTCAATCAAAGTTATATCAATGATTGAGAAAAGATTTATTTAGTTATTATGTGACTGGAATTTTGTTAACTACTAAAGAGAAAGAGACAAAAATAAAATACCCTTTATGCTAAAAGAGCTTCTCTCTTATTTTGATTCATTAATTATTTTTAATATTTTTTTATTTTAAATTTCAAATTGTTTCCCTTCTTCTGACTTTCTCCACCCATTGCAAAAGCAAGCAATATATCAAGTATATATGTGAAACCATGCAAAACATATTTTCACATTAGCCACATCATACAAAACAAGAATAAACAGAGAAAATTAAACCAATTCACACTCAAGAGTTTACCAATTTTATCTATGGAGGTGGATTCCTTTTTTTTTTCATCATGAATCTTTCAAAATTATCTGAGATTGTGTTGCATAGATTAGCTAAGTCTTTCACAATTGAAAATCATTATAATATTGCTGTTTCTGTGTGACATGATCTGCCTGACTCTTGTCACTTCATCGTGCATCAGTTCATATAGGTCTTCCTATGTTTTAACTGAAATGATTCTCCTTATTATTTCTTTTAGAACAGTAGTAATTCATCACAATTATATGCCATGACTTGTTCAGCCATTTCCCAGCTGATGGGCATCATCTCAATGTTCAATACTTTGCCATAACAAAAGACCTGTTGCGCATATTTTTATAATTATAGGTGTTTTTCATTTTTCTTTGATCTCTTTGCATTACAAACCCAGTAATGATATTGATAAGATTATGCACAATTTTATAGCCCTTTGGGCACAGCTCTAAATATTTGTTTCCCAGAATGATTAGACATGTTCATAACATCACCAACAATCCATTAGTGTAACTATTTTTTCATTCATCATGAACAGCATTTGTAGTTCCTAATAGATGAGTGGTGATACATCAGAGTTATTATAATTTTCCTTTCTCTAATCAATAGTAATTTGGCACATTTCCCATGCCCATGACTATAAATAGCTTTAATTTAGTCTTCTGAAAACTGCATTTTCATATTATTTAACTATTTATTAATTGGAACATAGCTCTTATTTGTATGTTTGATTTGGTTGCTTAAATAATTTGATAAATGAGACTTTTATCAAAAAAGATTGCTGTAAAATTTTTTTAATATTTCATTGTCTCTGGTACATTTAAGTAAAATATAGTTTTCCTGATCATCTCTTTTAATTAGGTTTAATTTTGCTTTTATTTTCTGAGATCATGATTGCTGCCCTTGGCTTGTTTTTAATATTTACTTCAGCTGAAATAGAGTTTGTTCTAGCCCTTTATTTTAATTCTATGTATGCCTTTCTGTTTTAAGTGTGTTTCTTGTACACAAAATATTATTTTATTCTGGTTTCTAATTCACTGTTATCCACTTCCACTTTCTTGGGTCATCCCATTCACATCCATATTCACATTTACATTCACAATTATGATTGCTGTATATTTCTCTTCATACTCAGTTTTTCTGTTTCTCCTTTTCTTTTCTTTTTTTATCCAGTCTTTCCCCAAAATTATGTTTGGTTCTGGCATCTATCTCCCTCAATCCACCCTTACTTTTATAGTACTCCCTAATTTCTTTTATCTTCTTCCCCTTTTATTTACCCCTTAGATAAGAGAGATTTCCATGCCCAATTCTGATGAGAGTGAAGTTCAAACATTGCCTGACATACCATTTTCTTCTTCACTATAAAAGAACTTTAATATGAACCTCTTTTACATGAGAAAATTTTTCTAATTCTACCTCTCTTTTCTCCCTTATCCTATTTAATCTCCTTTTCTTATTCCTTCATTTTTGTTGAAATAATCTCGATTGGATACAGAAAAAAAAAACAAACCTTTAAATCATAAAGGATTTGATGAAGTTAAATTGTAAATTTATATGGAAAGATAATACTAGTAACTTCCAGGAACTTTATCATTATTAGGGTAGTTAGAAGGAATCTACATGTACTTGTGTTTGTTCAATTTCTTTTTCCAAAATGGGACTATTTCAGTAATTTCCTTTGTTAATTTGGGCAATCTATATTTTTTTATGTATTCATCAATTTCACTTAGATTTTCAGATTTACTGGCATACAGTTGAGCAAAATAACTCCTAATTATTGTTCTAATTTGCTCTTCATTTGTTCAAAGTTCACCCTTTTCATTTTTGATATAAGTAATTTGATTTTCTTCTTTCCTTTTTCTTTTAAAATTAACTAAACATTTATCTATATTGTTTTTCCCATAAAACCAGATCTTAGTTTTCATTATTAGTTCAATGATTTTCTTATTTTCAATCTTATTAATTTTCCCTTTAATTTTCAGAATTTCAAATTTGGTATTAAAATAGTATTTTTTTTTAGTTTGTCCTTTTTCTAGTTTTTTTAGTTGCATGTCCAGTTGATTAATCTTCTCTTTCTCTATTTTAGTCAAATAAGCATCTAGAGACAGAAAGTTTCCCCTAAGAACTGTTTTGGCTGCATCCCATCAATTTTTATATGTTATATCATTATTGTCATTCTCTTGGATGAAATTACTGATTATTTCTATAATTTTGTTGTTTCACACACTCCTTCCTTCAGGATTATATTATTTAGTTCCAATTAATTTTTGGTCTATTTTCCCTAACCTTTTATTATGTGTTTCTTTCTGGATGCTTGCAGTATTTTCTCCTTGATCTGATAATTCTGGAATTTAGCTACAATATTCTTTGGAGTTGTCATTTTGGGGATTCTTTCAGTAAGTAATTGGTGGATTCTTTCAATGGCTATTTTACCCTTTGGTTCTAGGACATCAGGACAGTTTTCCTTCATGATTTTCTGAAAGATGTTGTCTAGGTTCTTTTTTTTAATCAGTTTTCAGGTAGACAATCATTCTTAGATTGTCTCTTCTGAATCTATTTTCTAAGTCAACTGCTTTTCTGATGAGGTATTTTACATTTTCTTCTATATTAAATTTTTGGTCTTGTTTGACTGATTCTTGATGTCTCATTGTGTTATTCACTTCCATTTGTTCAATTCTAATTTTTAGTGAACTATTTTTTTTTCAGTTAGCCTTTTTATCTCCTTTTGCATTTGGCCAATTGAACTTTTAAATGAGTTGCTTTGTTCACTGTATATTTTTTCCACTTCACAAATTCTGTTTTTCAAGGAGTTGTTTTCTTTTTACCATTTTGCACAGACTATTTTTAAGGACTAATTTTTTTCAGATAATTTTTGTGCTTCCTTTTTCAGAGTTCTCATCTCCTTTCAACATATTTCTTCTAATTCTTTTAAGATCCTTTTTGAATTCTTCCAAGAGAGCCTTGTGAGATGGAGATCAACTTATATCACACTTTAAGCATTCATCTGGAGATGTTTTGCCTTTAGTGTCCTCAGAGTTTCAGGATAAAAGCTGTCTACTATCAGAACTCTTTTTGATTTTTTTAAATCTTTTTTTAAAGTATGAGGTCTGCTCTTAGGGCAAAGGGGAGATTGTCCCAAGGTTCTTCTACAGGCAACAGCAGCTTCACACTGCCTGAAGTTGGTGCTGCTGGCTTCCTTATGGTGCTGATTGAGTATGGCCAAGTCCCACTTGTTATGCATGGGTTCAGGGGCTCATTATTTGCCTTCTATAACTGTGTTGGAGGTCTCACAGATAGTCTGCTGATCCACTAACTTTTGAAAAAGGATAGAGTATCAAACACAGCTGTATTTTGGCTAAAAGCCTCCCACTAGATTCCCCTTCTGTGCAGAGGCCATTCTGCCCTGGGTCTCTCTGTACTGCATCTTCAGTGGGCTGCAACACCTGCCCTGCCCAATTGAAACAGACCTTTCCTGAAGTTCTTCCAAAATATCTTCTGCAGAAAATATGTTATACTCCAAATATTAGTGGGTTCTGTCACTCCAAAACCCATTCAGAAGCTTAATCTGGTGTTGATCTGCAGGAAGCCAAGAAGAGTTCAAAGACCTATCTACTCTGTGTCATCTTGGCTCACCCCCCTATACTTTTGCTTGAACGTCAATTTTTCTATTTAGCTCTGGTCATCAGGAACATTTGAAAGTTCTCAATTTTTAAGTGTCCATTTCCCCCCGGTAGGATTACACTTAGTTTTCCTGGGTAAGTTATTCTTGGTAGTAATCCTAGCTCCTTTGTCTCCCAGAATATAACATTCCAAGTCCTCCACCCCTTTCATATGACTGCCAAATCTTGTACAATTCTGACTTGGCTCTATGATATTTGAATTTTTGTTTTATTTCTTTTTTTCTGGCTGCTTACAGAATTTTCCCCTTGACCTGAAAGCTCTGAAATTTGATTATAATACTCCTGGGAGTTTACATTTTTGCATATTTTTCAGGGGATGATTGGAGAATTATTTTGATTTCTATTTTATTTTCTAAGATATCAAGATAGTTTTCCTTGATAATTTCTTGAATTATGATGCCTAGTCTCTTTTTTTAAAAAAAATCATGTTTTAGGTGTACTCTAATAATTTTAAAATTATCTCTCTTTGATCTATTTTTCCATATCAGTTGTTTTGTCTCATGAGATAGTTTACATTTTTTTCTATTTTTTTTTCACTATTTGGACTTTGTTTTTGTTTCTTGATGGGTCATGTAGGCATTAGCTTCCACTTCCCCATATAATTTATTTTTTCAAGAGCACTCATACCTTTTTTCCATTTAATCAATTTTAGTTTTTAAAGAGTTCTTATTCACTAAATTTTGGGGCTTCCTTTAGCATTATTCCATTTTTGTTCATTTCATTTTACTTCCATTTCACAAATTCTGTTTTTCAATGACTTGATATCTTTTTCATGTCTATTTTGTAAAGAGTTATATGCTTCTTCTTTTTATCAAATTTATTTTGTAGGGAATTATATGCTTTTCCCATTCCTTCCTGAAACGATTTTATTTCTTTCCCCATTTTTCTTCTAACTTTCTTTAAAGATCCTTTATGAAATCTTTCAAGAAAGCCTTTGAAATGGGGACCAGCTCATGTTTCACTTTAGGGCTTCATCTGGAGTTGATTTGCCTTTAGGAATCTCAGGATTTGAGGTCTATTCTTCTCTCTCTCCATAAAAGCTGCCTCTGGTGAGAGTTCTTTGTGTTATTTTGCTCATTTTTTAAGGTTTGAGATCTGTTCAATGCAAAGGAGTGACAGCTGCTTTAGTTTACCCTGGGGCAGTTCTATTGATTGATTTCCAATGCTGGGGAGTGGTGGCCAGGTCCCACTTCTTCCCGGCTCACTCCTTTACAATTTGCCTTTTGTAGCAAATCTGCCAAACCACCTACTTGCAATCAGGACAGAGTAGGCTAAGAGGCTCACAGAAGATACCCAGGTGCATGAAAGCTATAATGCTCAGACTCTCTGCTCCAGCTTCTTGCCCCAGGCTCCCTGTGCTGAAGTCTGGGCTCAACAGATTGTCTCCCTGCCTGTTGGAAACAGACCTGTTCTGTAGTTCTTCCAAGGTATCTTCTTTTGGGAATGTGTTGTACTTCAGATATTTGTGGATTCTGTGACTTCAGAACCAGTTCAGAGTCTCAATCTGCTGTCGGATTGAGAGAAGATCAGAGGAGGTCACAGAAAGTCATGTCTACTCTCCACCATCTTGGTTCCGCCCCTATCTCCCCATTATGCCATTTTTGAAAAATGTGTTATTTGCTTCAGTATTTTTGTGCCAGTGTTACAAAGCTATGAATTGTCTTTATTTTCTTGCATAACTCATTTCTTTTCTTATTTTTTCTTCTTTGACTTTTATCTGTTTCTTTAACTTTCTAGGAATTCTTATATCCAATTTGCATTTTTCTTAGAATCTTTGTTTATAATTGTTTTCATATTATTGTCTTCTTTTGAATAGGTACTTTTCATGTTCCCTGTTACCATAGTAGCTTTATAAGGTCATGGTGGATTTTTGTCTTTGTTGTTGTTTGTTCACTCATTTATTTGGCCTATATCTTAACTCTGAACATTATGTTAAAGTAAGGCTTTGCTTAACAATTGGAGAAAAGTCACTGCCCCAAGCTTCAGCCTTTTTCATGCTATTGTTTACAAAGTCAGTTCTGTGGATCTGAAAGTTTTCAGTGCTTCCAAAATGGGCAATCTGGGGAAAGATGTAGTTATTGTCCTAATTTGTGTCCTCGTCTTTACTCAAGAAGGTGCACTGCTCCCCTGTATCTACAAGTATCACTACTTCTCTTAGCCCTGGTACTGTAGCCAGACTCCTTGCTCTCCTACAGCTGCAAGCCATAGCACTCAGCTCTGCCTTGGAAGTGCATCCAGGGTCCTTGCTCCCTGATAATTGACCGACCCCAAGTGCCTGATACTGCAATCCAGAAACGTGAATGGCCAATAAATTTACCAGTCACTGCTAGATGAATCCATATCAGTAAAGGTTCCCATGAAATCTCTTTAAGACCAGTTATCTGACCCTCTTACTATGTTTGGACTAAGAGTTTTTGATATTCTTGCTGCCATTGTTACAATGCCTTCAAGGACAACTGCACTGTTGCATCAGAATAGTTTCCTCCTTGGTGTCATATAATTATACTGCCAACCTCCTGAGTTCTCTTAGTCTCTCTGTTCCATCCTTACCTTTTGTTGGCTTTGTCACTCCAAAATTTAATTTGAGGCATTAAAGTTGTTTGTAGGGGAATGCTGGGATAGTTTGACTAGATTGCTGCCTTTACTCTACCATATTAGCTTTCCAAGAAGCTTATATTCTAAAGATAGAGAATAGAGAATATGTGCATATATAAAACACATATGTATATATTATGTGTACACACATATATTTATACTTTTAACATATATATACATACATTATATACATATACATTAACCTATCATATAATATATATTCTTATTATATATACATTACCTATGTAACATGTTTATATATATATATATGCAGATATATATTTTCTATGTATCCATACATATATGTAATATATAAATATGAAATACAAGGATATGTATATGTGTGTCTGTCTCCAATAATTGAGGGGGGGGTCAGGAGATATTTAATGAAGAAAATAGTGTTTGAACTGTGTGTTATTAGAAACTTAGTAGACCAATATGATTGGATTTTGTAGTGCATGGAGGGAAATAATATTTAAGAGTATGATAGGACCCGATGGTGAAGAGTTTTAAATATCAAACATGGGGCATGACATTTTATTCTAGAAGTAATAGGAAGTCACTGGAATTTATTGAGTAAGGGACTGACATAGTCACACTTTCAATTTAGGAAAATTATATTGGCAGCTGTTTGAAAGATTGATTGAAGTAGTGAGAGACTTGAATCTGAGAGACTAATTAAAGAGTTATTGCATTAGTCCAGCTGAGAATTAATAAGGACCAAGCTAAAGTGGTAGGAAAAGATGTTGCAGGGTAAGAAATGATAAAATTTGTCAACTAATTGGATTGTGAACTGAATAAGATTGAGAATTATATTGAGTTTGAACTTGGGTGACTTGACATGTGGTGATATCTTCTGCAGTAAAAAGAAAAATTTAGAAAGGCAGTATGTTCAGGAGGGAAAATGAATTTCATTTCGAACTTGTTTGATTTGAAATGCCTATGGGATATCTAGTTTGAGAGAATTTTGTTATGAAAACCTAGAGAAGAGAGTATCAGGAAGAGGGTGTTACAGTGCCAAATGCTACAACAATGAGGACAGATGAGGGGACATCAGTTTTGACATTTAAAGTATCATTGGTAACTGTGTAGAGATTCATTTTGGCGTGTGCTTAAAAATACAGGAGGCAATGGAAGTATTCCAGGGTTGGGGTCTTTGAAAGATACAATCCATGATGGAACAGAAGAATAATGGATTTCAAAGTATTGTCATGATATGAACCAATTAAGTAAAGAGCAGAGCTCAAGAGAAGAGGAATGTAGAGCTAGAATAAGGATGAGAAACTGGCAAAGTAATGAGGTATAGAGAGATTGGGACTCCTGATGACGCTGGAAAGTAGGCTAGGTGTAAGATAAAGGGAAAGATGAATTATAGAAAGTTAAAATTTGATAAATGAATTTTAGTGTTTTTGATCAAGGGGATGGAACACGTGGGTAATAGTAAGATCAATGGTATGATCACTTCTGGGTTTAGATGAAGTAGATGAATGTATCATAGGAATTGAACAAATTAAGGAATTCGGAATTTTCAATGTTTGAAAAATATCAGTATCAATATATAACTAGATTCTGATGTTTTCTCAAATACTCTAATTTCTAAATTCCTTAATTTGTTCAACTCCCACTCCTATTTCTCCATTTCAAACTATGTATGCTTATAGACATCTAGATACATGTGGATCAATATAATTATAGATCCTCCAAGTATAAGAACACAAATTGGATGGAGAATAATATTGTGATCCTAGTATTGAACTTTTTGAAGAAAAAGTGAGGCAAATTATCTGAGCTTTAATAGATAAGTGGAATTAGGATATAGATTGAGTGATAAATTTGAATAGAGTAAATCCTGAGAGAAGTTGTGAGTAATGTGCTAGAGAGAGTCTGGAACTGGTGGAAGGGAGAAAGAAGTATTCAGATTGCTGTTTCAATGGTGTTAGGCATAATAACACTTAGCAAGGAAATAATAGCCTAGGATTCAACATCATCTACTGGAGATAAGGGGAGGGTGTTGCACAAAATGAAGCCATATGTTTGTTACTATTAGAAAAAAGAAAAAACACGGGAGTAAGAGGTCTAGAATGAGATTCATTGGTTAATTATGGAATGGAAAGCCCCAGAGAATAGTGGACAAGATGAGCAGGGGTTCTGTAAATCATGGGATATAGGAAAGAAACATATCCAATTTGAGATAAGAAACTAGATCCATTAATATCATATCCAGAGATTATTACGCTTTCCCCTCTGCTCCCTCTACTACTGGATATGCACATGAGAAAACCTAAACTGTGGTTCAGTAAAGTTTCTTAGTGACATAGTTTCTTAGTGACAAAATCTATAGTTGGAGATTAAATAATCCCGTTTGGTAACACATGAACCATAAGCCTAGCAAATTATTTTTGTTGTCATCAATGATGTCATCATCATTCTTATCATCATAAGATAGTAGTATTTTGAAAAGTGCTCTGGATTTGGATGTTTAATATCCATATGGCCATGGTCAATCACTTCCCTGTAGATGAATCAGAAAACTTCAACTATAAAATGGAGATAATACTACCACTGCCTACATCACAGGATTGCTCTAAAGAAAGTTTTTGCATAAATTATTATTATGGTTAGATGTCTTGCCAAAGATCACACAGGTAGTGAGTAGTAGCACTGAAATTTAAAGCCAGGTTCTATGACTCAGAACTCAGTGCTCTTTCCCACACATCACACCTCAATAAGGATGGGTAAAGGCTCCTGCATATGGTGTAGCATAATGAACACAATTTATGCCCTTTCAAGCAGAAGAAGGGGAAGGAGAGACAGCTGGTAGAAAAGCAGAGGGCCCTATTTTGAGCCTTGGAATGCCAAGGAATGCCTAATTCTCTTGCCTTTCGTAACACACTCACCCACCCACTCATTCCCAGCTCACCTTTCTGAATGTTTCCTTTAGCATGTATAATATTAGGTCAAAACTCTCTCATGGGGGAGGAAAAGAGGGGAGGTAAGAAGATAAAGAGATGCAGCTCAATGAACTGTTGCCACTGACAATGATTCACCAGGGCAAGCCCAAGTGAGAAATCACATCCTGGGGATGTGGTTGTAATTCAAGGTAAGAGTCAAGATGGCTCCATGAAAATTAATTTAGACTTCAGGTATGCTGGCACCAATTTATAAAGAATCACAGTCCACCAGAAATGGAAGGGACTTTAGTGTTCACTTAATCCAACCTACTTATTTTAGAGATAAGAAAAATGATGTGTAGAGGAAATGACATAAGTACTACAGGCAAGAAAGTGTCAAAGACTGGATTTGAATATAAGTTTCCCACTGTAATATACTTTCTACTAACCTGCAAGATATCAATAATAACAAAATAATATTAAGGTGGGAGAAACTGAGTCTTCTCAACCCCCCCAGTGAGCCATCACTCTCATTTTCAGCTTTGCCATCAATTCTCAGAGAAGATTTGACCCTGCTGCAATTCTGATGTGGGCCATTTAAATCACAGATAATTTATTAAATTTAGCACTACTGTATCTTAGATCTCAAGACCTTAAGGGATCCACAAGCCCCATACTATTCAGTATTAAGGCATGTACTATTATGCTCTACATATTGTTACCAACACTACCAGCACCAGCACCAGAACCTCCTTTTCCTCCTCTTCCTCCTCCTTCATCATCATCATCAGCAATAGAAATAATGATAAAACAAAAACAGCTGCCTGGGATTCCTGTATCTCCCTCTCTCATTATCATCTGGAGAAGCAGATTCCTGTATCTCTCTCTATCATGATCATCTGGAGAAGCTGAAATTCCCTCTGTTTTCCTAGCTACTCATATCTATGTCCCAAACTAGGTAGTATAATATTAAGTAAATTACTACTCCTCTCTTGGTATTAATTTTTCTATCTCTAAAATGTCAGAGGTGTCAATCTCTGGCCAAGAACTGTGTGAAGACTGAAAAAAAAATTAAAATGTAATTGGGAAGTGTTTAACAAGATAATTAAAATACAGTAAAACAGAGCTAATATTAATTGTGATTTTCTAAGTCAAAATGCGATCCACAGAAACCTGTTTTTACTGAGTTTGTCACATTAGACTATATAAAATCTAATTAATACTACAATGATATATAAACAACTTTTATTATGGTTTCAAACTTGGAGAACAATTCTATGTTTAGAAAATCTAAATATTAAGAGCTTTAGACTAGTAGCTCAAGGCCTTTACATAAATTCACTCTTGCCCTAGTTCTATTCATTGAGATTTGTCTCTTGCCCATTGGCCAAATCTGCTCCTCTAATTCTACTAAATCATTCTCCACCTTGCACCATCTTTTTTACAGTCTGGATTCTGCCCTTCACCAAGACTGAACAAAGCAGATGTGACTAGCAAATTTTGTATTTACCTCTGCACCTGGAGCTGGCATCCCCTGGCCCCAGGGATGGGGCCAGATCTAGGGAGAGTCTGGGACACACAAAAAAAAGAGAGAATTCCAAACTGCAGGGGAGTGATGAAGCCATTTGGCTTTACCTGGGCTCTGCCGCTGAGCTTTGGAGTTAATTCTATGTCCAGCAGGAGAGGTACTTGTGAGGCTGACCAGCCACTCAATGCCTTACCTGTTTACAGCAATGTTTTCTTGACTATTCTGTTAACTTCCTACCTGCTGCCCTCCAACAATGGAGCCATTAGCCCAACATTTCCCATTTACTAGGATCAGAGTAGCCTGAAGTGTTGTCATGGCAACACTGACCTCTCAATACCAGGAACCAAGGCTAGGACCCTTCTTTCCCCAACCCTATGACTCCAGTCTGCTTGGAAGACACCTTCCTCCTGGAGATTTGTTCCTTTGTATTTGTCTTTGAATACAGGATCTGGGATACCAGAGAGCATAGGATTTACAACAAGAAGAGCTATTAGGGAACAACTAGCCCAAACCTCTCCTTTTAGAAAAGTTTAAAGCAAGGCCCAGAAAGGGTCTTCTGCCCTCTTTGTTGCTGCTCTGAAGCATTAAAATGTCTCTATTAAAGTGTCTCTTGCATTAACCTTCTTTCCCTTCTCCTAAATTTTCCAGTTGTATTTCCTTTCTCTCTCTTCCCTATACTATTGTCTATTTGTCTCTCTCTTTCTCCCTCTCCCTCTTTTTCTCCCTCTGCTTCTCTCTCTCTCTCTCTCTCTCTCTCTGTCTCTGTCTCTCTCTTTCTGTCTGTCTCTCTCTGTCTCTGTCTCTGTGTGTGTGTGTCTGTCTGTCTGTCTCCCTTTCTTTCCCCCTCTCCCCTTTCTCTCTCTCTCCCCTTGCAAACATACACACATACACATACACACACACAATGGGAGGAGGGTAGATTCAGGGTGGAATGAGGTAGCACTGTTGAATGTACTGAAATATTCTACATTTCATCTATGTCTTTGAGTTGGAGAAGAATAAAAACCCTACACTCTCAAGCACAAATTATAGTCTCTGCATTACAGCATTATATGTATGTATATATATATATATATATATATATATATATCCAATATCCATAAGTTCTATCTCAATTTATCATCTCTGACATGATATTCTGAAAGACAGGTCTAACTGTTCCCAATAAATACTAGTAAATCCCTATCTCATAATCAACTATAACCTATTTTATTTGGCATTACAGCCATTTAAAACTTGGTTGAACATATCTTTTCAAACTTATTATACATTACTCCCCTTTATAATTCTGATTCAGTCACACCAGATGTTTTCTTTTTCTCATATGACAATTCATCTCACATCTCCATGTCTTTATACAAGCTGTCTCTCATGCCTGAAATGAACTTTCTTATTTCTACTTATTAAAATCTCTCATATTCAACAAAGCTCAACTCAATTACCACCTCTTCTATAGACTTCTCCTAACTCTTGCCACCACTACCAACCCCATTTACCAATGTCTTCCTCCTAAATATAACCATGCATTTATTATTTATTTGTAATGGATCTGTCTCCATGAGGGCATCATTGAAAAGCTCAAAGACAGACAGAATAGACATCTCTAGGTTTTTCTCCCCTCATCTTTCTCTAAGGGAGACTTTATTTCCTACAAGGTAGGGATTTAAGAGATTAGAGGCAGACACTTGACCATTCTATTCTCTTTAGAGATAGATATAAAATCCTAAATATTGTTGGTCTAGGAGATATGGCTTTATATTCAAGCTGAACTTATTTTGGCTATCATTAAGGGGGAAAGAAGAACCCCAAACTATAGATAAATAGATGTGCATAAGGCTTGACTTCTTTCCCTCCAAATATAATTTCCACAATGAATATACATATAATACATAATAAAGAAACCCATTTATATATCAATAGCAAAAGAGAAATCAGGAAAAAACATTTAAAAATCTAATTACCTATCTATCTATATTATGGGTAGGAAACATTTTTTTTCTGCCAAGGGCCATTTATGGGCCATACAAAATCATCAACTTTCAGAACTCAAGCAGTGGGAGATTGTTGTACCTAGCTTTCAGTTCATCATTGCTTTGCTTACACTTGCCTTAAGCAAATGATTTTGCGAGCCTTATACAGTCTGCAGGCCAGACATTCCCTACCCTGATCTATATCTATATTTCTCCATGTATGTATATATGACAATATATTACAAACAATACAGAGTGAACCAGCTTTGCCATTTAGACTGAGGTAACTCACATTAACAAAAGGAGTCCCAGATCTCATCCAGTGGAAAATTCCCTAATGTCTTTGCTGCAGCAATCTGGGGATAAGGACATAATAGAGACTGCCAGTTCTTAGGTCAACCTCTTCCCTGGAGACTACCAGTTGTTCTCATCCTTGAACCTTCTACTTTCACCAACTCAAAATGACTGCAGTATCTGAGGACACACAAAGAAACTGAAGGAACTATTTTCTCCCCAGCTCCATTTCATATTTCAATCAAATGTAAATCTCCACCAAAAATTTTTTTAAAAATATACTCCAAGGACTTTGGAACTTGAATTAAATATATATTGTATACTTGCTTATAAATATACAAGTTGTCACCTCGATTAAAGTGTTAAGGTACTTAAGAAAAGGAACTGTTTCATTTTTGTCTTTTTATCACCAGCACCTAAAAGGATCTGCCACACCCCACTTGCAACATAAATGCTTATTTGCTGATTTATCTCTCTATTTCTGTCTCTATCTCCTCACTTTTCTCTCATAATCAAACATAAACAAGTTGTAAGTAGCAGACTTAGAGTCTAGGTCATGTCAGAACTCTATTTATCCATCAGGTTCCATATGAATTCCCACTTTCATTGTCAATTCTTCCCTCACAAAGTTCATCCATGGGAATCTCTCCTCCTTCATGTCCTCAACATTATTTCCTTGCTTGAAGAAAGATGATCTCCAACTAGATCACTTCTACAAACCTTCATTGATTTTTTTTTATGACAAGTGACATTTAAATGGGTGAAGAAAAGAAGAGAACCACTCCTAAAATTGAAAATTTCAAAAAATATTGAGGCACATTTCTAAAATGTATAGAGAACTGACTCAAATTTATGAGAATACAAGCCATTTCCCAACTGATAAATGGTCAAAGGATATGAACAGATAGTTTTCAGATGAAAAAATTAAAGCCACTTATAGTCATATGAAAAATACTCTAAAACATTAGTTCTTAAATAAATGCAAATTAAGGCAATTCTGAAATATGACTTCACATCTCTCAAATTGGCCAAGATGACAGGAAAAGATAATGATAAATATTGGAGGAGATGTGCAAAAATTAGGATACTAATGTATTGTTGATGGAGTTGTGAAATGATCCAACCATTGAAGAGAGCAATTCAGAACTATGCTCAAAGGGCTATAAAACTGTGCATACCCTTGATCCAGCAGTGATTCTACTGATTCTGTATCCCAAAAAGATCACAAAAGAGAGAAAAAATTCACATGTGGAAAAATCTTTGTAATAGCCCTTTTTTGTAGTGTCAAGGAACGGAAAATTGAGCATGTCACTCTGTGGAATAAGATGAATATGGTATATGAAAATAATGGAATATTACTGTTCTATAAGAACTGATGAGCAAGCTGATTTCAGAAAAGCCTGGAGAGAGTTGTGAACTGATGCTAAATGAAGTGAGCAGAACCAAGAAAACACTGTACACAGTAACAAGAAGATTATATGTTCAATTATGATGGACATGGATCTTTTCAACAATGAGGTGACTCAAAGCAATCCCAATATACTTGTGATGAAAAGTGTCATCCACATCCAGAGAGAACTATGGAGAATGAATGTGGATCAAAAGCACAGTATTTTTACATCGGGCTTTTTTTTGGTCATGGTTGTTAGTGATGTTTACTTGTTTGTTTTTCTAGTGTTTTTTTTTTTTTCCCCTTTTGATCTGATTTTTTTTTCTCAGCATGACAAATATGAAAATATGTTTAGAAAAATTGTACAATTTAACCTATATTAGATTGCTTGCTGTCTTAGGGAGGGGGGAGGAGGCAGGAGAAAAATAAAAATCTGGAATACAAGGTTTTGTGAAAGTGAATATTGAAAACTCTCTTAGCACGTATTTGAAAAAATAAAATAGCATTAAAATATTGAGGCAAATGTGAGTTGGTCATTTTAGTCAAAATAGAAGGTTCATGAAAATTAATAATAGGAAATAAGAACAGGCAGGATGAGGACAACTTGAGAAAGGCTTTTACATCCAGACTTTGGGATTTGGATTTTATCCTGTTAGCAATGAGGATTCATTGAATGTGTTTCAAGTGTTGGGAGAGTAGGGATAAGGGTAAACTTGTTCAGCAAATGGAGTTTATTAATTCTTTCAGATGTTTACACTGTATAGGATTCAGAATGAAATAGACTGGAATAACTCCAAAGAGACTCTTCAGTACTATTGTGTGTATAATCCCCTTTCCAAAATGTCTAGTCCTATCTGATTAAGTACTTAGGTGAAAAACTGGACCAGAGCCAGTGTTATCCTAACAAGCATGAAAAATGCTGTTTTACAAAGGGGGATGGGAGATGAAATTGCTCTTTCCTCTGAACAAAACTCATTTCAGAAAACAAAGGAATTTTAAATAACATTTAGGTCAGAGCTTCAAAGCACAGTGAAACCAACACATGGAGTAGCCTGGGGATACAGTTTAACTGCTCAGAAGTACATCTGTGACTACATCTTCCCACCTAGGATGCTCAATGTTACCAAAAAAATAAAATAATAATAATAATAAATAAAATTTGGGAATTTATCTTTTAGGAGGCATGTGTATTAAAAGTAGGGGTTCAAAATAGTTTCCAAACAAAGGTATAGTAGCAGTATGAATCAATTTCAGGAAACCATCAATGGGGATAAAAATCTAATGTGACTATAAAATAGTAAAAACCCTCAACAGCTTGGTGTTTGTATTTTGTAATTGAGGACCTAAGGCCTGAGGGAAGCTAGACAACCTTTTCACATTCAAGAGTAGTAACTGTAGATTCTGACTATAGATTCAGCATTTTTTCAGCTATACCATGCTGCCTCCAGAAATTAACCATGTGTTCATTTGATAAACATTTCTTAAACTGTATAATACATAGAATTAAAACAAGGTCAGGAAATGGAAATACCTCCTGGATCATACTAGTTAACTTGTAGATAGCATGAAGAGAAGTAAATGAAATCAAGCTAAAAAATTAGCTTAGAATCAAATAATAGAAAGCTTCTTCACATCCCATGTGGACGTGGATCCTAAAGGATTTCACATCCAATGTGAAAATGAAGAGATTCCTGAGTAGGAAAACAGAATGATTTGAATAAAAATAAGACTATTAGCTACCTACTGAATAGTCAAAACGATAATAGAAAGTTCTGTTGATTTATTAAGGCAACGACAGAAAACCATCAAAGATCCAGAAAACCTACTGACTACTACATCACTTCTAGTGATTTATTTGAAAACAAATGTTATGCCTAAAAGTAACCTGGAAAATTTTTTTTTTCCAAGCCTTAGGCAAGACATTGAAAATCTTAAGTTCACAAATGTTGTTGTCATTACTGTTCCCCACTGAAATCAAGGGCTTCAGAAGAAAAAGGTAAATAATTCCTTCAGGAAGAAAACTTGTCTAGTTCTTAAATTCAGTGCCTACCTGCTGAAGTAATCTCCAAATTATACTGCATGTGTTGTTTTTGCACACAGTTCTTTCCATGTTATCTCTACCAATAGATTATGATATCCTTGAGGGCAGGAACTACCTCTTGAGACACAGTAGTTTAATAAACACTTATTGACAGACTTGAGAAAAGTTAAGAAAATTGCATCTGAGAGTGGAAGTTAGATTCTTGGACCATGATTTACCAAATAAAGATGAAAGGCTTCAAACCAAAGATGGAGTTCCCCTAACAAACCTGGAAAGAATGTTTTTGTCCAAAGTATTTATAAAAGTAATTAAAATTATATTAAGCAAAAATTAAAAGGTTGAGAAAAGGATTGCTAGTAGATACCTAGCAATATAAAAATCATAGAGTCCTTACATTGTAGTAATAAAATACCATTAGAAATTCCAAAAGACAAAATTCAAGAAAGGAGCTAACAAATCAGCTGCCTAAGATATCTATGCACAAATGTACACATTATTGATTACAATCACTTCTAAGGTGGAGATAAATTTCATAAGATTATAGAATTACACAAGTTTAAAGACAAAGAGGGGACAGGGAGAAAGACAGACAGGCAGATTTAAGCTGCAATCGTCAATATCCAACTTTGACTTGAAGACCTTTACTGACAAGAAATCCACTAACTTCCAGGTATTCCTTCAGGAAATCATCAATGGGGGTAAAAATCTAATGTAAGTAGGTTAATCTAGATGTAGGATCTTACTGGTTACTACCTACCTGCTACCTACCTACAACAGTCTGATGTTTCTATTTTGTAAATGAGGACTTTGAAGCCTGAGGAAGCTAAATGACCTTGACATATTCACAGAGTATTAAGTGGCAGAGATGGGCTTTGAATCCAGGTCTTGAATCAGCTTTCACTGTTAGGAAGTAGATAGATAGATAGATAGATAGATCAGGGTATTTGCTGTCGTCATCTAGCTTCTACTTCTTTCTGGAACCAAGAAAAACAATCTAATCCCTTGCCTATATGATAATCTTTCAAGTATTTGAAGAAAAATACTTCATCATAAACTTTCTGTTTTGTTTTGGATTTTGTTTTTGTTTGATTACTTTTTTTATCTTTAAATCCAGACTAAACATTTCCAGCTGTTTCTATGCTCATCTAGTATGGACATAAGATCTATTCATCTTGGACACCTTCCTGTGGAGTTTCTCCATTTCATCAATATCTTTACTTCCCAAAACAGAACACAGTACTCCAGGTGCAGTCTTAACAAGATAGAGTATATTGGCATAAACATTTCTTATTCCTAAAAGCTCTATCTCTTAAGTTAATACAAGACCATACTATCTATTTTGGTTTTTAAATCACACTGTTGACTCCTACTAATATATTTATTAAAAATAAAAACTATAAACCTTTTTTTCAGACAAGCTACTGTCTAAACGTATTTCCCAATCTTGTATTGTGAAGTCAATTTTTGACCCCAATAAAATATTTATTATTTTATTTTTATATTTTATGAAAGTTTTATATTATATATTTTATTTTCATTTTATGTCCATTAGATTGCATCTTATTTGATCAATCCCAAATGTTACCTGTCATCAAATTCTTTGGGGACTTTTCCAACATTCAGTATTTTGGCTATCTCTCTAAACTTTGCATAACCTTTAAATTTTGATGTCTTTATTTCCCCAAGTGACCAATGAAAATTCTAAACAACATAGAGCCAAGCATAGTGAATTGGGACATTCTGCTACTATGATTTGTTCTTTGATCCATTCATTATTAAAGATTTCATTTTTTAAGTCTGTATTAATGCTCAAACCTTTTATATGTGGTCCCCAAAACAATTTCAATTCTTATTTTATCATCTTATGAAATTTCTAGAAAAGTTAAAACAACAGCTATCCTTCTCTAGTCTTATACATTTCTCATTCTCCAAAATTTTCCAATGATCATTGACACTTTCTCAGCAATCATTTCTGCTAGTTCTTCCTGTTCTTGGGCATCAACTCTATTACTAATCATTGTCCTGTCATTCCAGCCCAAAACTCATTCTCCTTGGGGGAAAAAAGAACAAAAAAGGGGTGGGGGAGGGGACCTTGAATAACTCTACTTTCTCCACGGCATCAATTATCATTTATTCTAACCTTAAAATAGATTGGTATTACATTTTTATTTAATACCCATTATTCCCCCCAACTCATTCTATCTCTCACACAAAAGTTTTTTTTTTTTTTTTCCTTTTTAAGTTCTTTTTGTTGATTTTAGTTTTCTTCACTATCTTCAGAGCATTTGGAACTATAATGCTCTTTATCCCATTGTTAGTGTATCTTGTCATGCTTGTCTTTAATTTCCTCTTTTGTTAAATTTGCTTCTATCTTCAGCAAATGTCATTTTAAAATCTCAGTTGGTTAGAGTTCTCTGTACCTTCTTAGTGATATTATTAGAAGACTCCTATATTTCCTCCACTTTTAAATGATTTCTCTCTGCATTTTTAGCATTTCATTCCTGTGATGCTTCTATCCTGTTAGAGTGATCTTTTCTGTAGAATTTAATTGCAGTGTATCCTCCTTTCTTTCCTAGCAAGCTACTCTTTGACATCACTTCTCAAATCTAGGAGGCCCGTCAAGCTAGGCTAGCTCTCCTTTCCACTATCACAAAGAAGCATTTTCCTCCCTTTCATTTTCCTCTAGTAATCAGGTCCCCTTTTTTGTTCTGGGACGAGAGAAAAAAGAAATAGAGATAAAGAGAGACAGACTCAGAGAAGAGATAGAAAAAATATTTTCATTAATATTATTGACATAGTATGCTCAGGTGACAAAACATTTCTCCATTGATACTGACTATGCAGTACAGCTTGGTAACAAATTAGATTGTTTCTCCTTCTGCTTAGTATTCACTTGAATGCTCTACACCATGTTCTCTTATTATCCTATATATACATGTCTACAACTTCTTGAGAATTTCATATTTTTGAAAATATTCCTCCATTTCCTTTGTGCTTTCAATTTTCCTAAGAAAAAACTGTTCATAATATGTTCAAATTACTCTCAAGCTTTTCTGGGTTTGCTGTGATTTCACCTTGTTAATTTGCTATTTTGTTAATTTGATTTCCTGCGTTATTCTTTTTATTCAGATTAGATATTTGTTTCTCAATTTTATTAATCTTTTCAAAAAAGTAAATTTTAATTTTTTGTTACTTTATCTTCTTGTTTTCAATTTATTTATTTCCCCTGTAATTTTAATATCTCTACTTTTGGGTTTATTTGAGTTTATTTATATGTTGAATTTGACATATTGTAAAAATATATTCAGCTTATTAATCTTTTATTTTTCTATTTTGTTGATGCATTACCATAAAGTTTTGACTTCTCTTTAAGGACTATTTTAGCTGGATCTCAGAAACTTTAGTATGCTGTCTTTTCATTATCATTTTCTTTTACATAGTTATTAATTGCTACTATGAAATGTTCTTTGATCCATTCATTATTAAAGATTTCATTTTTTAAGTCTGTATTAGTGCTCAAACCTTTTATATGTGGTCCCCAAAACAATTTCAATTCTTATTTTATCATCTTATGAAGTCTGTAATAACTATTCTGCCCTTTTTTAATTTACTTAAACAGTCAATTTTTGTGAAAATTTCATGTTTGCTGATCAATATAGGTATTTCTTTGCTGTCCCATTTAAGAGTCATCATAAATCTTTTAACTCTAGCTTCTTCAGAAATCAATTTAATTCCATTTGGATCATAATCTATGGTTCAGTTGAAGATAAAATAGTGTCTTTGTCCTTTTAAAAAATAATTGCTCTTGCTTTTTTCAATAAAGTATGATGGCAACTCATAATTTTTGATTCATTTAATTCATGGTAATTTTCCCCTATCTCCTCAATTTTGCATTTTTTTAAACAAATATGTTTCTTATAAGCAACAGTGCGGAAGGCTTTTTTTTTTCTAATCTGTCATCTTTTTTTCATTTTATTGGATTATTTAATACATTCACATTTAAACTTACAATTATAGTTTTTCCATCTGTCTCCAAAGATGTGTTTTTTAAAGTTATAATTCTACTTTATTCTTTAATAAACAGTGTTTTCTACCTTCAATTATTTTACTTTAATTTTGTTTAACTTATTACGTTCCCATTGACAATCTACCCTTCCAGCAGTTATTTTCTCTTCTTGTTTCCCTTTCCCATTATGCTTTCATTTATTTTTTCCTCTTCTTTCTCTCTTTCTCTATAAAGGGGGAGAGACAGAAAGATAAAGACAGAGACAGAGAGACAGAGATTGATTGCTCTTTTTTTCTTTTCAACCACATACACCTTCCTCTCTAGCTCTTCAACTAGTCCTATTCATTAGCAGTTTTTTTTTTTCTTCTTTCATTTTTGCAATCCTTCCAACAAGTATTTTTTCCACTCTCTATATACATTCTCTTTCGGTTTATTACAGACCCTCATTCTCTGATTTATGATCCCCATCATTATCTAGTCTTTAGTCTCTTTATACAATCATAGTGTTCATTGTATTCAGTCTAGGCTCTGCTAGCACTCTACCCTTTTCACTTATGCTACATTCTAAGAGCAATGCTAGTTGTTGCATGTATCAGTGGGGATACTGACCCATGGTCGGGCACATACTCAATAATCTGTCTGTTGACCATTTTCCCCCACCTTTCCCTAGACATTTCCTCCCTGTGTCCATGCTCTCCCTCTCCTTCAAAGGACAGTTTCCTCCAGGGATTCCATCTCACACTACCTCCCAGGACAAGTAGACTTTTAAGGTACCAAATCTTCCAGGCCTCATCCAATGTAAATACTCATTTATTGTCACCCAAAGAAATATTTATCAGTAGAACTCCCACTCATCTCCTTCCTCTCTCTTCATTTTCAATCTTCCTCCCTCCTTTCTCCCCTATATGACTCTTTTTTCCCCCTCAGGCCAAAAAGGGCACCTTCTCCTCATTACTAGACATTTAATGCTATTCTCTATTCCCCAGATTACCTCTCTTCTTTCATGTACTCTGTGAATGTTACAGTGAAAAGCATTCACTTGTAGCCATGGTTTCATGAGATTCATTCATCTAACGATCCCCTGTCTATCATTTTACCATTAGTTCTACCAGATTTCCCCCTTTACATCTGTCACCTTGTGTTTCTTTAGAATGAAGTCTTACTAGTATTTACTATTATGTAAATGTAATGAAGTCTTAGTAGTATACTAATCTCACTAGTATAGTGACTACTGTTACTCTGGTGCTGTTGCTATCTGCATTTATTCATTCCAATTGCAATTCTGCTATTTGAGGTATTGAAGAAGCAAATAATCTCTTTAGTTATAAAAAATGTTTCTTTCTAAATATTTCTTTTGAAACTCTATGAAAAGTTTGAAACTCTCATTATTTAATATCTATATTTTGCCCATTACATGTAAATTTGGATTTGGATAGGATATCCTGGGCTGTATCCTAGGCTTCAATATTCTTCAGAACACATTATTCCATTCTATTCTCCTTTTTGTAAGTGGGTGCAAAATAGATCTGTATTATCAATTTTATTTTGCATTTGCCTGTTTTTTAATAGCTTGCATGGCTTGTTTCTGAATTGAACTGGTGAATTTAACAACTATCTGTAATTTGTAGCTTGAAAGCAATCTATGAATTCTTTCAATTGTGATTTAATTTCTACATTCAAAACCTCTGTTAAATTCTCTTCTGTTATGATTTTTTAGACTGATTGTATTCTTTTGGGAGAATATCTATCATCCTTATGTTGTCTATGCTATGTTATATATGTCTATGTATTTTCAAGATCAGTACATTTTGCTTGCAAAGTGAGCATATATTATTTTAATTTTTTTCTTTTATTTTTCCTTCTCTTCTAAATTGTCTTTCACTTTTATGTATCTGCATTCCCAATCTATTGGTCTTTCTTTTATTTCCTTACTGAATCTTACAATTGCAAATTCTAGTTTTTCTATTTTGATTATTATTTTTGCTGTGCAGGCCATATATATATTCTCCTCAAATTCTAAAGGAATCTCTCTCTCTTTAAGTGTTGGATCATTTTTCTTCATTTTGTATTATTTATTCATAGATAATTAAACTCATTTACTAGATCTGGAGGCCATATTTCTTTCTAATGCTGGTTTCCTATTGATTTTTTTTTTCTATTGAGATTTCTTCTTCTGAAATCTTTGGTACTTTCAGTCTTCTTTTCTTTATTTTTCTTATCTCTTCCTGACTTCCCCCATTGTGATTATGGTTTCCTTGGAGATCGGGTCTCATAATATCTAATTTCCATCTACAATTGGTAATTCAAGATTGCCCAGCCACATTCTCTGTCCAAACTGACTTTAGAGTGGTCAGAAATGGCCCCATATAGATGCTGTGTTCTTCAGATTTGATACAAGTGCTGCATAACTACATACTTGCAGTTTGTCCTTGTCCTGGTGACCTGTTCCACTGCTCAGAACCAGCATTTCAGAGCCTCCTGACACTGACAATTCAGAGCTTTGCAGCACCACTGCTGCAGGACTACAATTACCAGTTGGACTTTGCTCCTAAGGATTGTGGACAAATTGGTTGGGACTAGAGCAGACTTCCACAGATTGGAGCCAGGATCTTTCTGGCATGATAAAATAGAGGAATGATTAGTTATAGCATTACGTTTTGATATAAGTCTATGTTGTTCTCCTGGGTCTAGCAGGGTGACCTTGCTGTTGGTCCTCAAAGTAGGTGAGGAAAGTTTGCCAAGTAAGCTCAGGGTCAATAATTTTTAGTCCCTTTTTTTTCTTTAGTATTTTTTAAATTATTAAAGTTTTTTTTTTATTTCCAAAATACATGCAGAGATAATTTTCAACATTCACCTTGCAAAACCTTGTTTTCCAAATTTTCTCCATTCCTTCCCCCTACTCCCTCTCCTAAACAGCAAGTAATCCACTATATGTTACATGTGCAATTCTTCTCTACATATTTTCACAATTATCACGCTGCACAAAAAAAATCAGCTCAAAAAGGGAAAAAATGAGAAAAAAATGCAAGCAAATAATAACAAAAAACGTGAAAATACCATAGTGATCCACACTCAGTACCCATAGTCCTCTCTGGATACAGATGGCTCTTTCCATCACAAGAAACCATTGGAACTGGTCTGATTCACCCCATTGTTGAAAAGAGTCATGTCTGTCAGAATTGATCATAGTGTAATCTTGCTGTTGTTGTGTAACTCATTTCACTCTCCTGGTTCACTGATTTCACTTAATATCAGTTCACTTAAGTCTTCCCAGTCGGAATCAGGATAAGCAAAAGTCCTTGGTCTTTATTCTTTGTCGAAGTCAGAGGAATGGACATAGGAATCTCCACATCTTCTTCTTCCTCTCTTTGGCCAGGAGTCACTCTGGCTTGTCTTACTCCACCCTCTAATCTCTCCTCCAAATCTCTCTATCCACCAACAGATCCAGCCAGCCCAGAATGGTGGGGTGGGCCATTTTCCAAGCAAATGCTAATACAGTATTGTCCAATTGGTAATTAGCCTTAAGTGCTTGGACCTCAGTGCATCAACTCAGTTTCAGCCCATTACAGGCATCCACTCAGTTTCCAGTTTCTTGCCACTACAAAAAGGGCTGCCACAAACATTTTTGCACATGTGGGTCCCTTTCCCTCCTTCAAAATCTCTTTGGGATACAGGCCCAGTAGAGACTTTGTGCCTATTTTTTAAAACTTTCTTTTGGACTCTGTGTGTCCTAGACCATGGAAACAGCTGTACTTATATTATTTTTGGTGCATAATACCTGTTTTTGAAAGGACTGAGAAGTCATGGGAAGAAGAGAAAAGTTCAAATTTTTATCTTATTGCTCATGTGACCTATTAGTTTATGATTTTAAATTCTTATTATATAATGCTATCCAATCTACACCTTTTGCTTATACTATTTACTTTAAATAAAGAACCAGGGTTATATGGTCTCAGTATCGCTGAGGTTAACATGAGACCTATGAGAGCACATAAATTGCAAAAGCAACAGAGCAGATAAAAAAGAAAAGGAAAAGTATTGGTATAGTATATTAGAAATTTAAACTCATATGCAAAAATCTAGTACCGAGCAAGGGGAAAACATTTTTGAAATATCTGGGTAAAAACTAAGGTAGACAAAAATAATCATCATCATCATCTTTCATGAGAATTTTGATGCCATTGAGTAATGTGATAGATGCTGAGACTGATTTGGAGATAGGAGGCCCTAAATTCAAATCCTGCCTGAACTATTTATTACATGTGTGATACAAGGCATGTTACTTAACTTCCTTCTCAATCTCAGTTTACTCAGCCATAAAACTGAGATAAAATTGAGATTATGTATGTACCCCACTGCATGGTTGGAAATATTAAATTAGCTAATATACCAAACTTTGTAAATCTTAAAATACTATATAAATGTTAGCTAAATGTAACCAAAGCCAGAAAACTGAGTAAAAGAAGAACAGAAGGAAATAAGCATATCCTAAGGGCTTAGTATGTGTCAGACATTTTGCTAAGTAATGAAAACACAAATACAAAAAAAGAAGGCAGATTCTCTTATCAAGGAGTTGCTTTTAGGATATTTAAAAGAAGCTGCAATATACAAAGTGAGCTGAAAATTAAGGTGAAAAGGATGAGAGGAGACTGAAGAACCCACCTCAGAGATATGTTTTTTGAAGTTTAAAAATCAGTAGACAGAAGAAAGCTGTAAAATGTAGAACCAAAGAAGAACTCAACAATAGGAGAAGTAGGAAGTTTTAAGAGAGAGATCTACCTCCTTCTTTCATTTCCTGCCTCCTTTTCTCTCTCTCTCTCTCTCTCTCTCTCTCTCTCTCTCTCTCTCTCTCTCTCTCTCTCTTTTTCTTCTCCTCCTCCCCTTCTTTCTCCAAATTGGAAAGGAAAAAGAAAAACATAGTAAGGAAATAAGTCAACAAAAAATCAGTACTAGATATGATAAAAATTAGGGGAAAGATCATGAATAGAAGGCATTATTTCATGTTAGAATCTGAGACAGGAGAGAGGAAAGTTGGAAATAATCTGACATGAAGGCTAATTTTGGGTTAAACAGACTGCAACAAGTTCAATGAAACAAAACCAAAATAATTTTTAAAATAGAAGAAAATGTAAACTATTTTACTGGAAAAACAACTGGCCTAGAAAATAGATGGAGGAGAGTTAATTTAAGAATTATTGAAATACCCAAAAGCCATGATTTTAAAAGAGCCTAGAAAATATTTTTTAAGAACTTATCAAGGAAAACTGCCTTGGCATTATAGACCCAGAGGGTAAAAATAGAAGTTGAAAACGTCCATTTCTCAATGCCTGAAAAGGATCACAAAATGAAAATTCCCAGTAATATTAGAACCAAATTTTAGAACTCCTAGTTCAAGAAGAAAATACTACAAACAGATAAAAAAGAACAATTAAAATACTGTGGTACCATAGTCAGGTGACACAAGATTTAGCACCTTCTTCATTAAAGGATCTGGAGGTTTGAAACAGGACATCTAAGGGGGAAAAAGATTTAAGATTACAACCAAGAATAACCCACTCAGCAAAACTGAGTATAATTCTTTATTAGGGGAAAAAAAAAATGGATAGTCAAGGAAACAGAGGACTTTCAAGCATCCCTGATACAAAGACCACAGCTGAATAGAAAATGTAACTTTCAAATACAAGATAATAGAGAATAAAAAAAGTAAATTAGAAAGAGAAATCAGGAGCAGCTAGGTGGCACAGTGGATAGAGCCCTGTAATAGTCAGGAGGACCTGAGTTTAAATCTGGCCTCAGACACTTAACACTTCCTAAACTATGTGACCCTGGGCAAGTCACTTTACCCTAATTGCCTCAACAAAGAGAGAGAGACAGAGACAGAGACAGAGACAGAGAAACAGAGAGACAGAGAGACAGAGAGAGACAGATCAAAAAGGATTAAATAAGGTTAAATTGTCTACCTTTCTACATGAAAAATGATACTTTTAACTCCTAAAAAATTTCTTATTAGGATAGTTAGACTCAGAGGGGACAAAATGAATACAAGGAAATATTTATATTTAAAATTAAATAAAATTAAGGAGTGAGAAAACAAAATGCACTGGAAGAAGGGGAAAGGGAGAAGCAAAATGGAGTAAATTATCTGACTTAAAAGAGGTATTAAAGAGCTTTAATAGTGGAGAAGGTAGGGCAGAGTGGGATGGAGGAGTAGTGAATTTTAGTTTCATTGAAACTGGACAAAAAGTGTATAATATACACACTCAAGTATGAAAATCTGACTATACTGGAAAGTAGGAAGGTAAAGATATTAGAAGAGTTATGGTGATAGAAGTAAGGGCAAATGGAGTAAGGCAAATGTCTGAAACAAAACACATCTAAGAATGGACAGTCTGAAAAGGGGAAGGGAGAATAGAATAAACAGGGAAAATAGGATGGAGGGAAATATATAGTAAGCATAACTATGAAGAAAATTACAACAAATTTTTCTGATAAAGACATAAATTCTAAAATACATAAAGAAATGAGTAAAATGTATAGGATTTGATTAGTAAACAATCAAATTAAATGATCAAAGAAGATGAAAAGGCAATTTTAAGATGAAGTAATCAAAGCTATCTATATTCATATAAAAATGTCTCTAAAATCACTATTGATTAGTAAAGTATGCTTCTATCTGCATTCAGAGTCCCTCAGTTCTCTATCTATATGTAGATAGATAGCATTTTCTTTCATGAATTCTTTGTATTTATCTTGGATCATTCTGTTGCTTGAGAAGAATTGAATCATTCATAGTTAATCATTGCACAATGGTGTTGATATTTTGTACAATGTTTTCTGGTTTTGCTCTCTTCGTTTGCATCATTTTGTACACAGTTTTCCAGATTTTTCTGAAATTTGCCTTTTGTTGTTTCTTCTTACACCACAGGATTTCATTATAATTATATACCACAGCTTATTCAGTCACTTCCCCAATTGATGGGCATGCCCTCAGTTTCCAATATTTTGCCATGGAAAAAGGCTGCAATAAATAATTTTGTCCATATAGGTCCTTTCCCCTTTTTTATGATCTCTTTATGATACAAATCTAATAGTAATATTGCTGGGTCAAAAGATATACACAATTTGGTTGCCCTTTGGGTATAGTTCCAAATTCAGTACACAAGTCCATCAGCAGTATATTAGTGTCCCAATTTTCTGACATCATCTCCTTTCCTTTTGTGTCATATTAGCCAATTTAATAGGTGTAAAGTGGTATCTCAGAGTTGTTTTAATTTGTATTTCTTTAATCAAAACTGATTTAAAACTTAAACTTATAGATATGCCTATAGATAGCTTTGATTTCCTTCTTGTTATTGTTTAAAACAAAGTAAGAAAAAAAATGTAGAAAAAGATGGGAAAGGAAAATAAAAAAATAAATATATTATCAGGTACCTAGCAGAACATCAGGCAGAATTCAAAATATACAACAATAAATTTCCTTTTCAAGAAAGCATGTACAATAATATATTCATGACTATCCATTTTTGGTTTGCTTCCTTGTTGGTTATTTTTTTGTTCTTTACTGTGCACTTTTTATTTTATTCTTTTCTTTCCCCTTTTATCTTCACCATATCTCCCAAGTAGGCTACAGTTAAGGACAGATGTATTTATATACTTATATATTCATGTCCACACCCACATGCATGCAAATATCTATAAATACACATGAATACATCTGCATACATACATATTTACACATATGTGGACATGCATGCACAACAACCATAATGTGGCTGATATACAATGTAGATCTCTCTCTTGATTCATTCTTTAAGTTTGTCTGGATCAATAATTACTAACCCAGCTTTTTTTTTTTTTTTAAATAAATTCTCCTGATCCTTGTTATAATGTTTGTATATATCTCTTAATCCCTATCCCCTCTAACTCTTCTACTTCTATTCCTTAACTTGCCTTGCTATTACTTAATCTTCCCCCACCCATAGATTCCTCCTTTATGCTCTCCCCACCCTTTTAATCTGCCTCTTTATCTCATTCTCATTAATCTATATACCTTAACCCACTTCCATTAATCTAAACACCCTTCTATACTGCACCTTATCCTATTTCCTCCCTCTTTATTTCTTTATAGATTTTTTAAATTATAGCTTTTTATTTTCAAAATATACACACAAGTAATAATCCAAAATATGTAAAATATGTAATTCCTCTAGACATATTTTCACAAATATCAGGCTGCACAAGAAGAATCAGATCCAAAAGGGGAAAAAAGTGAGAAAGAAAACAAAATGCAAACAATGTGAAAATACTATGTTGTGGTCCACATTCCGTTCTCACTGTCCTCTCTCTGGATGCATTCATTATCTATTTTGGAGGATATTATATTCTTTATGGTATATAGGTGTATTGTCCCCTATTTAACCCATTCTCAAGGTGAGTAGGTTTTCAGAACTACCAGCCTACTTCCCCTCTAATGCCCTTCTCACTTCTTCTGTCCCTCTTTTATCCAGCATAATTAAATTTTTTACCTTTTCCTAGGTAGTTTTGCGTTTTGGAGTTAGATTATACTTAACTCTGTCCCAATTTTTTATTGAGCTACCCAATTATTGATATCAATCAAACATATGGTTTACATTTCCATGTTAAAAAACATAAATAATTTGTTCTTATTGAGTCCCATGAAATTAATCTTTGATATTTGTTGGCTTTTTTATGGGCTTTTTTATGTTGTTTTCAATTGAGTTCAGGTGTGGTTGAGATAAAGTCTTGAAAATCTACAATTTCATTGAATACCCATTTTAGTTTTGGTTCAATGTTATGGATAGTTTTTTTTTGGATATGACATTTTTGGCCACAGGCCTATTTCTTTTGATTATCAGTTTATATAATTTCAGGTCTTATGATCTTTTATTGCAGCTTTTATTGTACAATTCTAACTGTAGCTTCCTCATATTTGAATTGTTTTGTTTCTTACAGAATTTTGTCTTTGATCTGAGTGGAATCTTAATAATAACATTCCTATGTGTTTACATTATAGGATAACTGATGGTAATTGGTGGGCTTTTGCTATTTCTACTTTCTTCTCAGATTCTATCACTTCAAAACAATTTTATTTTATTATTCCTTGCATTATTGTTTTGAAGTTGATTTTCTGGTCACAGCTTTCAGGTAGTCAAATTATTTTTATATTTTCTCTTGATCTGTTTTTCAGATCTGTTGATTTCTTACAAGATGTTTCACATTCTGATCTATTTTTTCATGTGTGTGTGTGTGTATGTGTGTGTGTGTGTTCTCTTATAGCTTCATTGGCTTCCCCCTGCCCAATTCTAATTTTGAAAGAATTATTTTCTTTAAGATGTTGTGTCTCTTGTTCTAATTGGCTAATTTTTTCCCATAATTTTTTGTTTTTCTTTTTTTTTCCTTTGGTATTCTTTTTTTTTTAATTTATTTACAAGATATATGCATGGGTAAATTTTCAACATTCATAATTGCAAAACCTTTTGTTCCAATTTTTCCCCTCTTTCCCCCCACCCACTCCCCCAGATGGCAGGTGGGCCAATACATGTAAAATATATTGAAGTATAAGTTAAATACAATATATGTATACATGTCCATACAGTTATCTTGGGGTACAAAAAGAATCAGACTTTGAAATAGTATACAATTAACGTGTGAAGGAAATCAAAAATGCAGGCAGACAAAAATAGAAGGATTGGGAATTCTATGTAGTGGGTTCATAGTCATCTCCCACAGTTCTTTCGCTGGGTGTAACTAGTTCAATTCATTACTGCTCTATTGGAACTGATTTGGTTCATCACATTGTTGAAGAGGGCCACATCCATCAGAATTGATCATCATATAGTATTGTTGTTGAAGTATATAATGATCTCCTGGTCCTGCTCATTTCACTCAGCATCAGTTCATGCAAATCTCTCCAGGCCTTCCTGAAATCATCCTGTTGGTCATTTCTTACAGAACAATAATATTCCATAATATTTATATGTGAAGACCATGTATTTTTAAATCAGCAGGAGTCAGGAATTCGGGTTAGGGGAAAATCGTCAGTCTTTATTCTCAGTGAAGAAGGATCGGAGGTGGAAGAGAATCAGCGATAGCAATGTGTGCAGCTGAGTCAAGAAGCTAGCTGGATCAGCAGCCACACGACCAGCAGCTAGGAGAAAGGAACCCAGGCCCAATCTCTCCCAGCTTCTCTTCCTGTTCCTCTCTCTGCCTCCACCCACCAAAATCGTCATTTCCTGTACAACACATCAGGACTTGCACAGAGAGTGGGCAGGGACCATTCTTTATCCAATCATGTATATTAATAGAGTATAGTCCAATTACTATTTAGCCTCATGTACTTGGGACCTCAGTGCATCAACTCAAACCTCAGCCCATTACATCTCCCGCTTTCTTTTATTTTAGAACACAGGTGGTCATGCCATCCCTGACTCCTCAGGGAGGTCAGAGCCCCCAAGGGGAGGTGATCACAGCCTCCCTAACTTCTCAGGGAAGGAGGTGAAAGCACCGAAAAGGAGGTGATCACAGCCTCCCTGACTTCTCAGGAAGGCGGTGAAAGCACTAAAAAGGAGATGATCACGCCCTCCCTGACATCTCAGGAAGGGAGATGAAAAGCACCAAAGGGAAGTGGGGGTTGCTAGCGGGTTTCTGGGCTGAAGGGTCTTATTATGCACAAACCCATCAGCATGGGAGGTATTACACAAGCACATAGCAATAACGCAGAGGCTATTAGGGATGACTCTCCCCACAGTCAGTGCAGGCTCGATGTGGTGTAACAAACATGAATTGTACACGCAAGTAGCGGAATAGCAAACAATATAAATCAACATGGTGTTGGAAAAGATCACCAGAAGTCCTAGAAGGAGGGTATGTAAACAACAGTCACACATACACCTTCTTCAGCAGCCAAGAGATAGTCCAAAACCAATCTATTGTCCATTGCTTCACATGTCAGGGAATCCAATGATCCCCCTGAGTTTTTGAAGTCCTGCAAAAGTCTTTTTATGTGTTAGGGAATCCAATGATTCCAGCAGATTTTGAAGTCCTGTAACAGTCTTATCATTTCTCAGAGAATCCAATGATTCCTGAGGGTTTTCAAGTCCTACAACAATTTTATCATGTCTCAGAGAATCCAATGATTCCTGAGGGTTTTCAAGTCCTACAACAATCTTATCATGTGTGACCAGGAACTTGGGTGAGTATTGTTAATAGACAAACAGGGAACTTATTTTCTTAAAAACTAAACCAGTAATCTTTTTTTTTTTTTTTTTAGCTAAAATGGGACAAATGCTAGCTAAAGACTCTCCATCCCCGCCCCCAACCCCTTCAACCCCTTCAACCCCACCCACAAGTGGTGCTATAGAAAGCATGCTTAAGCTGATAGAAGGACAAGGGTTACTTATAACTTGGGAACAGGTAGCTAGACTTCTGAGTACATTAAACCGCATCTCCCCTTGGTTCGTAGAGCAGGAGCAGATCTCTCAAGAGATCTGGTACCTGGTTGGACAACAGTTGTCTGCATATTACAATGAAAACGGTCCTCATTCAATTTCCATCGAAGTATTTTATTTATACAATATAATTAAGTTAGCATTAAGAAACCCTATCCCTAGAAGAAGGAAAAAATCCATTACATTTATATACCACAATTTATTCAACCATTCTCCAATTAACGGGCATCCACTCTGTTTCCAGTTTCTGACCACTACAAAGAGGGCTGCCACAAACATTCTTGCACATACAAGTCCCTATCCCTTCTTTAAAATCTCTTTGGGATATAAGCCCAGTAGTAACACTGCTGGATCAAAGGGTATGCAGAGTTTGATAACTTTTTGAGCACAGTTCCAAATCACTCTCTAGAATGGCTGTATGTATTCACAATTCCACCAACAATGCATCAGTGTCCCAGTTTTCCCACATCCTCTCCAACATTCCGCATTATGTTTTCCTGTCATTCTAGCCAATCTGACAAGTATGCAGTGGTATCTCAGAGTTGTTTTAATTTGCATTTCTCTGATTAATAATGACGGAGCACATTTTTATGTGACTAGAAATAGTTTCAATTTTTTCATCTGAGAATTGTCTATTCATATTCTTTGACCATTTATCAGTTGGAGAATGGCTTGATTTCTTATAATTAGACAATTAGAGATAATTCTCTATATATTTTGGAAATGAGGCCTTTATCAGAACCTTTGATTGTAAAAATGTTTTCCCAGTTTATTGCTTCCCTTCTAATATTGCCTGCATTAATTTTGTTTGTACAAAAACTTTTCAATTTGATATATTCAAAATTTTCTATTTTGTGATCAGTAATGATCTCTAGTTCTTCTTTGGTCATAAATTCCTTTCTTTTCCACAGATCTGAGAGGTAAAATATCCTATGTTCTTTTAATTTATTTATAATCTCATTCTTTATGCCTAGGTCATGAACCCATTTTGACCTTATCTTGGTGTATGGTGTTAAGTATGGATAAATACCTAGTTTCTGCCATACTAATTTCCAATCTTCCCAACACTTTTTGTCAAACAGTGAGTTCTTATCCCAAAAACTGGGGTCTTTGGGTTTGTCAAACACTAGATTATTAAAGTTATTGACTGTTTTGTCCTTTGAACCTAATCTATTCCACTGATCAACTAGTCTATTTCTTAGCCAATACCAAATGGTTTTGGTAACCACTGCTTTATAATATAATTTTAGATCTGGTACAGCTAGGCCACCTTCATTTGATTTTTTTTTAAACTAGTTCCCTTCACATTTTTGACCTTTTGTTTTTCCATATGAACTTTGTTGTTATTTTTTCTAGGTCATCAAAATAGTTTTTTGGGAGTCTAATTGCTATAGTGACTAACAAATAGATTAGGTAGTATTGTCATCTTTATTATATTTGCTCGCCCTATCCAAGAGCATTTACTATTTTTCCAATTGGTTAGATCTGACTTTATTTGTGTGGAAAGTGTTTTGTAGTTTTGCTCATATAGTTTCTGATTTTCCCTTGGCAGATAAATTCCTAAATATTTTATACTATCAGTAGTTACTTTAAATAGAATCTCTCTTTGTAACTCTAACTGTTGGATTTTGTTAGTGATATATAAGAATGCCGATGACTTATGTGCATTTATTTTGTATCCTGCAACTTTGTTAAAGGTATGGATTATTTCTAATAGCTTTTTAATTGAATGTCTGGGGTTCTCTAAGTATACCAACATATCATCAGCAAAGAGTGACAATTTGGTTTCCTCGTTACCTACTCTTAATTCTTTAAATCTCTTTCTTGACTCTTATTGCCAAAACTAGCATTTCTAATACAATATTGTATAGTAATGGTGATAATGGGCAACCTTGTTTCACTCCTGATCTTTTTGGGAATTGTTCCAGTTTATCCCCATTATATATGATGCTTACTGATGGTTTTAAATAGATGCTACTGATTATTTTAAGGAAAAGTCTATTTATTCCTCTACTCTCAAGTGTTTTTAATAGGAATGGATGTTGGATTTTATCAAATGCTTTTTCTGTATCTATTGAGATGATCATATGGTTTTTGTTAATTTGGTTATTAATATGGTCAATTATACTAATAGTTTTCCTAATATTGAACCAGCCCTGCATTCCTGGTATAAATCCTATTTGATCATGGTTAATTATCCTGAGGATGATGTTCTGTAGTCTTTTTGCTAATATTTTATTTAAGATTTTAGCATCAATATTCATTAGGGAGATTGGTCTATAATTTTCTTTCTCTGTTTTCAACCTATCTGGTTTAGGTATCAGTATCATGTCTGTGTCATAAAAGGAATTTGGTAGGACTCCTTCATTCCCTATTTTTTTTTCAAATAGTTTATATAGTATTGGGGCTAATTGTTCTTTAAATGTTTGGTAGAATTCACATGTAAATCCATCTGATCCTGAGGATTTTTTTCTTGGGGAGTTGATTAATAGCTTGTTCTACTTCTTTTTCTGAAATGGGACTATTTAAACAATTTACTTCCTCCTCTATTAATCTGGGAAGTCTATATTTTTGGAGGTAGTCATCCATTTCACTTAGGTTATCAAATTTATTGGTATAAAGTTGGGAAAAGTAAGTTCTTATTATTGCTCTAATTTCCTCTTCATTGGTGGAAAGTTCTCCCTTTTCATTTTTAAAACTTACAATTTGATTTTCCTCTTTCCTTTTTCTAATCAGATTTACCAAAGGTTTATCTATTTTATTGATTTTTTCATAAAACCAACTCGTAGTTTTACTTATTAATTCAATAGTTTTTTTTTTACTTTCAATATTATTAATTTTTCCTTTTAATTTTAGAATTTCAAGTTTAGTATTTAGTATTTAGGTTGGGGGGTTTTAATTTGGTCTTTTTCTAGCTTTTTAAGTTGCAAGCCACTCAGTATTTGTTTCAATTTTATGGGAGAGCTCATCCCATTCACATTCATAGCTATGAATACCACTGGTACTATTACATCCCATTCTTTCTTCTGTTTGTACTCTATTTTCACACTTTCCCTCCTTAACAGTGTTTTATTTCTGAACACCACCTCTCCTGATTTGCCTTCTGTTCTATCATTCTCCATCCCATCCTATTTACTTAATCTCTTCCCTTCCTGTTTCCTTGTCAGGTAATATAGATTCTGTATTCAATGTTTATATTATTCTCTCATTAAGCCAATACTGAAGAAAATTAGGTTCAAGTGATGCTTATTGCCCACCCTCCCATCTTTCCCTCAACTGTACTAAGTCTCTTACATCTTTTTATGTGAAATAATTTATACTATTGTATCTCTTCTTTCCTTCTGCACCTCTTGTACTCCTCTTTTTCATCCCTTAATTTTTTTTCTGTGATTTCCTCAAATTCACTTCATATCCATTCCATCTATGTATATTCCTTCCTATTATTGATATAGTCTTTCAGAATTGTAAAGGGCTGAAACTCTTAAAAGATGTGCTTGAATCAAACAAACAAGCACTTAAGGCTAATTATCAGTTGGAAATAACTCTATTAGCATATGTTTGAATTTCTCTTCTCTCAGTTAATGCTGGCTCAATACTTGGGGTTAAGAGAATTGTAGGTAAGGATTAGGGGGTGGAGTGAAAGAAGCAGAGAACTTCACTTGGCCTCAAGATGAGGAGGACAAAAGTGTGGAGATTCTGGACTCTAGAATCAAGGAGGGATCCTTGGCAAAACTCCTGGAGGTTTTGTCCATCTCCTTCACTTCTCCCCCTAAAGAAGAAGAACTTTTGATTATCCTGACTCCGACTGTTTCTGAGGCCTCCAGGGAGCCAGCCTGGAATTTACACAGATTTACAAGTATCATCTTCTTCTGTAGGGATATAAACAGTTTATCTCTATTAAATCCCTTATGTTTTTTCCCCACTTTTTATGTGTTTATGCTTTTCCTGAGCCTTAATATTGGAGGTCAAATTTTTGGCTTAGTTCTGGTCTTATGAAAGCTTCTTGTTTCTTTGAACAATAATTTCTTCCCTTGATGTACTATTCTTACTTTTGCAGGGTGCTTCTTGATTGTAGTCCCTAGTTATTCTGCCTTTCTTAATATCATGTTCCATAACCTCTGATCCTCTAATGTTACAGTTGCCAAGTCCTGGGTTATCCTGATTGTGACTCCCCAGTATTTGAAATGTTTCTTTCTTGTTCTTATAGTATTTTTTTCTTAATCTGATAGTTATGAAATTTTGTTTGGAGATTTTATTTTAGGATCTCTTTCTTGAGATGATCAGAAGATTCTTTAAATGACTATTTTCATCTCTGGTTCCAAGATAAAAGAGAAGTTTTTCTTGATAATTTCTCAAATGATGCTGACATTATTTTTGACCTTTTGATTATGGCTTTTAGATAGTACAATGATTCTGATACTGTCTCTCCTAAATCTATTTTACAAGTCAGTTTTTCAATGAAGTGACAACTCCATGAACAAAGTATTAGTTCACTATTTTCCCCCATCATATCCAGCATCTGTCATTTTCCTTTTCTGTCATGTTAAGGAGTCTAATGAGGGTGAGGTGGTAACTCAAATATATTTTAATCTTAATTTCTTTAATTTGTGATTCAGAGGATCTTATTTGATTTTGATAGCTTTGATTTTTATAGCTCTAACATATTATATATTTGTCTGTTAACTATTTGGAAAAAAATAGGGCATTACCAGATAAATTTGCTGTATTTTTCCTCCAACTACCTTCTTTCCTTTTAATTTTGATTGAGTTATTTTGTGCAAAATCTTTTTAATTTAAAGTAATCAACAATATTAATATTACCCTTCACAATCATCTCTAACTCTTTACTGGTCATGACTATTCCCTTATAAATAAATCTGACAAATATCTCCTCCCCTCCCCATCCCTTTCCCATGTTTCACTATTTTGCATATTGAAATCTTTTGTGTTTAAAGATAGGCACTTTTTTAAAAACTTACCTTGTAATACACTATGAAATACTTGTCTGTGTCTACTTTCTTCTACACTGCCTTCTAATTTTTCTGAAAGTTTTTTTTTTTTTTTTTTTTATCAAATAATGTATTCTTGCCCCACAAACTAGGATTTTCAGGTTTACTGAAACAATAGGTAATTATTGTCATTTACTCTGGTATGTAATATGGGTATTACTTATACAGTACCAGATTTTTTTTTTTATCAGTAGTACTTCATGGCATAATTTTGTATAATTTGCCTTCCTACATTTTTAGCAATGATTCTTTTGATGTTCTTGATCTTTTGTTCTTCAAGATATATTTTGTAATTATTTTTTCTAGCTTTATAAAACACTTCTTTATTAGTTTGATAGTATGGCACTGAATAACTACTTAATTTAACAAGTATTGTCATTTATATTACATTAATGCAGCACACCCATAAGTAAGTTATGTCTCTCCAATTGCTTACATTTGTCTTTATTTGTGTGAAAACTTTGTAACTGAGTTCATATAATTCCTGGATTTGTCTTGGCAGGTAGACTCCAAAGCATTTAAATTATTCTCAGTTATTTTAAATGAAACTTCTTTATCTCTTTGAACTGGATTTTGTTGGTATACAGAAATGCTGCTAGTTTGTGTAAATTCATTTTATATTCTACAAATTTGCCAGTGTTCATTGTTTTAAGAAGTTTTTTTTTTCTTTTTGTTGACTCTTTAGGATTCTCTAAACATATCATCATATCATATTTGAATAAAGTACAGATAAGTTTATTGGAGAATGACTAAATCAATTATTGAATATGTTCATGATGGAATATTACTCTGCTAAGTGATGAGCTCAATCATTTTAGAAAACTATGGTGAGATTTCCATGAAATAAAGAAGAGTGAAATAGCCAAACCAGAACAATGTATATACAGTAACAGCCAAAAGGACAGAGTAGAACATTTTCCAGCTTAAGAGACAGACCAAAGAAGGTCAGCAGGAAAGATCTGCAGCACTGGGGTAAGTGTCTAGCATGCACTCTTAGTGCAGATCATACTAGCCCAGCCCTAGCCCTAGCCCTAGCTAGCTCTAATCCCAGTTCTGGCCCCACAACAGCAAAACAGAAGAAGTATATGGATCTGTGAATCAGCAGCAGGACTGGTGGCTCCCAGACCTCTCAGTTCCAAGCCAGTAAAGCAGGAATCTCTTGCTTTACTACAGGGGGTAGGAACTTCTGAAATAGTCTGTGTACTAGCTATTTCTAGACCTCTCAGTCCAGGTACCAAAGACAACTTGGAAGTTGGCATGAAAGGTTTGTCAATAGGGGATGAGGACCTTGGGAAATCAGCAAACAAAGAGAAAGCATGGGCAGTGATGGCAGCAGCAGCTTTTGGAGGTCTCAGCTCACAAGAGGTCTCTTTTTTGGCATTGAGGAAGGACTCTTTTGCTTTAGGACACTAGTTCTTACAACTACTGAGGGGCAGGGACATTTCTAACAGCTTCAGGGCAGAAAAGTCAGGTCTCCCAGAAAGATCTCTGAAAACAGCTGCACAAATTCCCTGAAACTTGGGAGAGTGCACCCTTCACCCTGGAAATGGAGTCCTACTTTAATAAAGAATTAAAAGCCAAGTAATAGGCTAGGAGAATGAGCAGACAACAGAAAAAATGATTCTTACCATGCAAAGTTACTATAGTACAAGGAAGAGCAAAACAAATTCTCAGAAGAAGATAACATCCTAAAAGCCTCCAAGAAAAATAAGAATGGGTCTCACAAGTTGGAGGTGCTCAAAAGGGATTTTGAAAATCAAGTCAGAGAGATAGCAGAACAATTAGTAAGAAAATTGAGTGATCTAAAAGAAAATATAAAAAGCTAATGAGGAAAAAAATACCTTAAAAATCAAAATTGGCCAAATGGGAAGAGATACAGAAGCTCCCTGAGGAAAATAATTCCTTAAAAAGTAGATTTTAGCAAATGGAAGCTAATGACTTTATGAAAAATCAAGATACAATAAAGTAAAACAAAAAAAATGTGAAATGTCATTGTAAATACAATTGATCTGAAAAATAGAATCGGGGAGATAATTTTAAAATTATTGGTCTTGCAGCCAAGAGTAGAAGGGAAGCAGAAAGGTGGAGGAAAAATATTAAATTAAATTTTTCTGATAAAGGCATCATTTCTGAAATATGTATAAAACTGATTCAAATTTATAAGAATATATGCCACTCCCCAATTGATATATAATCAAAAGATATGAACAATTTTTTAATGAAAAAATTAAAGCCATTTATAACCATATGAAAAAATGTTCTAAATCACTATTGATTACAGAAATTCAAATTAAGACAACTCAAATGCAACTCAACACCTCTCATGTTGTGACAGTAAAAGATAATGATAAATATTGGAGGGGATGTGGGAAAACTGGGGCACTAATGCAGTTCGGGCAGAGTTGTGAAATGATCCAACCATTCTGTAAGGCAATTTAGAACTATGTCCAAAGGGCTATAAAACTGTGCATACCCTTTGATTCAGCAATGTTTCTATTGTGTCTGTATCCTGAAGAGATCAGAAAAAAGGGAAAAGAACTGGTATATACAAAAACATTTGTAACAGCCTTTTTTTAGTGGCAAGGAATTAGAAATTTAATGGATGCCCCTCAGTTGGGAAATGGTTGAATAAGTTATGATATATTAATGTAATGAAATATTATTGTTGTATAAAAGAAATGATGAACAGGCTGATTTCAGAAAAGTATGTTAAGATTTACATGAATTGATGTTAAATGAAGTGAGCAGAACTAAGAGAATACTGTAACAATAACAAGATTATGTGATGATTAACTGTGATGGACTTGGCTTTTATTCAATAAGATGGTCATTTTAATAGACTCATGGGAAAGTCCCTTCCACATCCAGAAAGAGAAACAAGGAGAATGAATGTTGATTAAAGCATTGTATTTTCACTTTTGTTTGTTTGTTTGTTTGTTTGCTTGCTTGCAGTTTTTTTTTCCTTTCTCATGTTTTTATTTTCCTTTTGATCTGATTTTCTTGAACAGCATGAAGAATATGGAGATATGTTTAGAATAATTGCACATTTGCCTCTAGTGAATTGCTTGCTATGTTAAGGAAAGAGGAGAAAGGGATAAAAATTTGTAATGCAAGATTTTGCAAAAGTGAATGTTGAAAATTACCTCTGCATATATTTGGAAAAAAAAAACTACCATAAAATATGTAATGTGCTTTCTAGAGCCCCCACGCTGGGGTGCCAAAATATACTGTGTGGACTAGTTCTATGGAGGATCTAGAGACCAGCCAGAGTCCTTGGTCTTAGTGGAGAACTGAAGAAGGCAGGAGACCCAGCAGGCTGGTCGAAGATGGAGTCTGTTTATTTCAAGTCCTCTCAGTCCTTAAATACCTTAGTAGGATTACATCACTACAGCACACTGAGCATGTGCCAACTGTAGAACCATTACATCACCATATCACCACAGCACACTGCTCAAGTGCTAACTAGGGTAGCATTACATCACCACAGCACACATGTTAGCATGTGTTAACTATAGCATGTATTAACTATAATCACCCTGCTATTGATATGTAAATGTCTCTTACTGTCAGTCTCCCTTCAAGTAGAACACGGGTGGTCACACCCTCCCTGACTTCTCAGGAAGGGTGAGAACCCTTAGGGAGGTGAGGAGCCAAGCCAGACCTTGTCAGCAGGTTCCCTCTGGGCTGAAGGGTCTTATACCTCACCCAGAGTTCCCCCACTGCCTGCGGCCCTCTACAAAAATAAATAAATATTATTGGTTCACCTGAAAGTCTTGACTTCATCTTTCAAGAAATTATCAAGGAAAGTTTCTCTGATATTTTAGAACCAAATGGTACAATAGAAATGTAAAGAAACCATCAATTTTACTTCCTGAAAGAGATCCCAAAATGAAAACTCCCAGGAATATTGTAGCCAAATTCTGGAATTCCCAGGTCAAGGAGAAAATATTGTAAGTATTCAGAAAGATATGCAAGTACAGTAGAGCCACAGTCAGGATAATAATAATAAGATTCAACAGTTTCTGTATTAAAGGATTGGAGGACTTGGAATATGATATTCTGGAAAGTAATGGAGATAGGATTACAACCAATAATCACCTACATAGCAAAACTGACTATAATCCTTCAAGAAAAAAGGTGGATATTCTATAAAATAGAGAATTTACAAGAATGCATGACAAAAATACCAGAGCTGAATAGAAAATATGACTGTCAAATACAGGACTCGGGGAATGCATAAGGAAATAATCAAGAAAATGATGTCATATGGAAATTAATAAAGTTTATCTGTTTACATTCCTACATAGGATAATGATTCTTATAAGTCATTAGTATGGCAGTTAGAAGGAATAAATATGGATAGAGGACAAAGGTGTAAGTTGAATATGAAGAGAAAATATCTTTAAAACAATGAAATTAAGTAGTGAGTAGGGAATGTACTGAGAGAAAGGAAAAAGGAGAAGTGGAATGGCCTGCTAAATTATCTTTCATAAAAGAGGCAAAAAAAACTTTTACAGTGGAGGGAAAGAGGGAGAGGAGAGGGTGTGTGAGTGAAGCTTACTTTCATCAGAACTGGTTCAAAAAAAGGAAATAATATACACACTAAATATGGGTATTGAAATCTTTCTTACCTAGCAGGAAATTAGGAAGGGAATGGAATATGGGAAGGAGGGAGAGTGACATAAAAGAACACATATTGGGGAGGGAGTGTTAAGTAGCAAAATACTTCTGAGAAAGCTCAGGATAAAAGGATAAAGAATAAAATAAACAGGGGAGAAACACAGTTAGCAATAGTAATTGTAAAAAGAATTTTGACGCAAGTTTTTCTGATAAGGTCTCATTTCTCAAACTTAAAGGGAACTGAGTCAAATTTATGAAAAAATAAGAGCTATTCCCTAAGTGATAAATGATCAAAAGATATAAACTACACTTGAAGGACTATAAAATCATGCAAAACCTTTGACCTAATAATACCAATACTATGAATCCCAAAAAAGATTTTTACAAAAGGAAAAGGATCTATATGTACAAAAATATTTATAGTAGTTCTTTTCTCAGAACAAAAAAATGGAAATTGAAGGGATACCCGTAAACTAGGGAATGGCTAAATAAACTATGGTATGTGATTATTATTGTTCCACCAAAAGTGATGAGTAAAATGTTTGCAGAAAAACCTGGAAAGTCCTCCATGAACTCCAGTAAAGTGAAATGTACTGTGTACACAGTAATAATAATGAGGATCAACTGTGAATGGCTGCTATTCTCAGAAGAACGATGATCCACTACACTACTCTGAAGGTTTTATGATTTTAAAAAAAGCCTATACATGCCCAGAGAAAGCACATTGATTGAATACAGATTGAAGCACATTCTCTCTCTCTTCTCTCTCTGTCTCTCTCTTGTCTCTCTCTGTCTGTCTCTCTCTCATCTCTCATCTCTCATGTCTCTCTCTTTCTCTCTCCCTTCCTTCTTTCCCTCTTCCCCCTCTCCTTCCCTCTCTTTCACAACATGACTTTTATGGTTTGCTTAACGGAGGCTGGTAGAATAAGGGAGAGAATCTAGAACTCAAAGTTTTACAAACAAATGTAAAAAACTTTTAAATATGACTGGGGAAAAAATAAAAATAATATATTTTTAAAAAGAAAGAAAAGTTTAGTAGAGCCAAGGTAGAGGAATATAGACAGGGACTCATTTGAATTCTCCCAAATTTCTCTCCAATATTAAAATAATGATTCAAAGTCTAGAGCAACAGAATCAATAAAAGGATGAGGTAAAACACTTTTCTATTCCAAGGCAATTTGTCAGGAAAAGTCTATCTCACTGGGATCAAAGTGGAGTGCATTAACACAAACCATAGCAGTTCAAGCTGCACCCTGGCGAACCAGCACTTGGACTTGAGGGAGACTGAATCAGCAAAAGTACATTTCAGGAGAACTGAATCCATGGATGGTAAGGGGGCAGACAATTTGTTAAAAGGAGATTACAGGAGACACTGGGATTATTGAGAACAGGACTATGATGCATTAATTATATATAATTCTAAGTCACAATCTTAGGGTGAGAAGAAGCACTAGCAGGAGCTGGGGCCCTGGACATAGTTCCAGAATGAAGAAAGTACTCACAGAACAGAGAATAGTTAGAAGAGTAATGGCTATTCTTCTCTTTACACCATTCCACCTTGAAAGAATTAAAAACCTACATGACCCTAGAACTAACTCTGAAAAAAGCAGTGGTACAAAAAACCAGAAACTTGAGACAGTTCACCTTCCATTTCAAGAGCAGAGCCCAACTTTGTCCATAAAGTTAAAAGTCAATAAATAGGCTGGAAAAATCAATAAGCAACATCAAAATAATCTTACCATAGAAAGTTACTTTGGTGAAAGGGAAGAATAAAACACAAACTCAGAAGAAAACATTGCAGCTACATCCAAATCCTGGAGAAAAAATGTGAATTGGCTTCACATGCCCTGAAAAAAGTCAAACATTATTTTAAAAATCAAATAAGAGAGGTAGAAGAAAATTAGGAAGGGAAATAAGAATGATGAAAGAAAATCGAGACAAAAAGAGTCAACAGATTGTTAAAAGAGGTACATGAATATCAAAGAAAATAACTCCTTAAAAAGTAGAATTGGCCAAATGGAAAAAGGAGTGCAAAAGTTCACTAATAATTCCTTAAGAAATAAAATTTGGGGATTAAAAGTCAATAATTCCATTAGACATCAAGAAACAATAAAACAAACTCTTAACAGATAAAACATACACACACAAATGTAAAATATCTCATTGGAATAATAACTAATCTAGAAAATAAATCAATAATAAATAATTTAAGAATTATTGGAATAGCTAAAAGTCATGATTAAAAATAGCCTGATGATCTTTTTTTTTTCAAGGAAAATTACCAGAGGGTAAAATTCTCTCCACCATCATGGCTTCTTTGTTCCCTCAGCCATTATTAATAATAACAAATATAAACTCTGAACTCTCTGGATAAGCTGAAATATAACAAAAAAAAAAAGAGGAAATGTTAAAAAAAAATAAAGTTAATTTTTAGAGGGAAAACCAAGCAACATATCAGTTTGTTATTTAATTATGTAGATAATACTTAATTTCTTTTGGAAAATAATAACTTTGAACTGTGAATTTTCCTTACCAAATCAGTCTACTTGAGTTGTAACATTTAGCTGTAACATTCTGGAGAGAGATGAGATTTTTTTTTTAAAGGTATCTAAGCCAGGGGGCAGAGCCAAGATGATACATTAGAGGCAATCCAGCTGAATTCTCTCAACATTTTCCTTGGAAAAAACTTTAAAATAATGCCTCAAATCAAATTTTGGAGTAGTAGAGCCAACAAAAGGTCAAAGAAAGATATTTTTCAAGCCTTATAAAACTTAATATGTTGGCAGAAGCCTTCAGAGCCAGCATACATGGCAGCAGCAACAACTGTAGCTTCAGGAACTTTCAAACCTGAAATGGTAAGGAGATTGGTCAGAGTGGTTAAGAAGGCGACCCTTGCATGTAGCTGGGGTAAAACTTGCAGTGATTTGAGGGCAACTAAGTGACACAGTGGATAGAGCACCAGCCCTGAAGTCGGGAAAACCTGAGTTCAAATATGATCTGAAACACTTAACACTTCCTGGCTGTGTGACCCTGGGCAAGTCACTTAACCCCAATTGCCTGGGGCAGGAGGAGACTTACAGTGATTTTCAACTTTGTAGCCCATATGTAGTTTTGGGTTGTAATTCTAAGGCACAGAGGATTTCTGGGAACCTTCCAGGATAAAGATTAGAGAGCCAGCCAGGAGAGCAGTGACCATACTTTTCCCCACATCACATCAGCTTGGAAGCAATGAAAACATGAAGACCTCCAGAGCCTCAAAATAGCAGTATAAAACAGTCTGAAGTTTGTACAGTGCCTTCCAAATTTGAGGAGGAAAAAGCCCAAGTTTAACAAAAAGTCCAATGTCAAGAAGTAGACTGCAAAATTAAAAACTAAAATTCGCAGTAGTAACAATAAAATTTGACCTTAAACAACTATTATGTTGACAGGGAAAACCAAGAAATAAACTCAGAAGAACAAAACAATGTAAAAACTCACATACAGGCCTCAAAGAAAAATGCTAATTTGATCCAAGCCCAACAAGAATTTTTGGAAGCAATAAAATCGGAAAGGGAAAAATTGGGAAAAGAAATTACGGTGATGCAAAAGAATTATGAAAAGAAAATTTAACAAGTTGGTAAAAGAGACACAAAAATTCATTAAAGAAAAGAACCTTAATCTCACTGAAGAAAATAATTTTCTAAAAATTAGAATTGAACAAGTCAGTGTTAATGACTTTATGAGATATCAACAAATAATAAAGTGAAGTTAATGAATAAAAAAGAAACCTCAAAGAAAATGTGAAATTCATCATCAGAAAAAATACCTGACCTAGAGAATAGATTGAGAAAAGCCCATTTAAAAATGATCAGACTATTTAAAAACCATGATCAAAAAAAGGTTAAATATCAAATTTCAATAAGTTATCAAGGAAAAATGCTATAATATCTTAAATGCAAAAGGTAAAATAGAAATTGAAAGAATCCACGAATCATCCCTTGAAAGAAATCTTCAAATGAAAATTAACAGGAACACTACAGCCAAATTCCAGAGCTCCCAGGTCTAAATTTTATTTAATTGCACAGAAACAATTCAAACTTTACTCATAATCACAAAAGATCAAGCAACTTTCATATCAAAATAATGAAAGCTTGAAATCTGATATTCTAAAAGACAAAGGATCTAGAATTACAAACAAGAATAGCATATTCAGCAAATTTGAGCATAATACTTCAGGGGAAAAGAGATTTAATGAAATAGACAACTTTTAAGCATTCCTGATGAAAAGGCCAGAATGAAATAAAAAATGTGATATTCAAGAGAAACATAAAAAGGTAAATATGAAAGAGTAATCATAAGGAACTCAATGAAACTAAATTGCTTACATTCCTATATGGGAAGATGAGATCTATAGCTCCTAAGAATTTTATCTTAATTAGGGCAGTTAAATAAAAGACATGTTTATAAGCTGATTATGTTGGAATGTTTGCCCTTAAAAAAAAATGAAGAGAGATGAGAAAGATGGGTGCAATGGGGGAGGAAAAGGTAGAATCAGGAATATTTTCTCACATAAAAGTAATAAGGAACTTTTACAGTGGAAAAGGAAAATGGAGGAGGCAGTGGCAGGTAATACTTGAATCTCACTCCCATCAGAATTCGTTCAAAGAGGAAAAAGTACACACACACACACACACACACACACACACACACACACATATATATAGATAGATATATGAATGTATATTGTGTGTATGTGTGTATGTATGCATATATATACACACAATTGTATATAGAAATGCAACTTACCCAAGAGAAATAAGAGAAGAAGGGAGTAACAGAACATTAATGCATGATAAAAGGGAGAACAAATTAAGGGAGGTAGTGATTAGAAGCAAAATAGACTTTTTAGAAGGAACAGGATAAAAAGAGAATAAGAGAAAGGAAGGAATAAACTAAAGTGGGATGGAGGGAAATACAGAGTAATCATGTGTGAATATGAAAGGGATAAGTTAGCCTGTGAAATGGAAGCAAATAACAGTGTATCTGAAACTAAAATCGAATGATATGTTGCAAACATATCATTAAAAAGTTAAAATAAAGGGCTGTAGCAGAATCTAATATGCTTCAGCTAATCTAAAAGCAGGCTGGGATGGTAATCATGATTTCAGAAAAAGCAAAATAAAAATATAAATCTAATTTAAAGAGATAATCAGATAAACTACATTTTGTTAAAAGGTACCACAGTGAAGTAATAACGTAAATTTTTTACAAGCTTATCTGATAAAGATTTCTTAAACATAAACTGAGTCTAGAACTGAGTGAAATTTGTAAAAATAAGACATTCCCCAATTGATAAATTTTCAAAGGATACAAACAGGCAGTTTTTAGAAGAAGAAATCAAAGCTATCTATAGCTACACTAAAAAAAATGTTCTAAATCCCTATTAAAAAAAGGTAAATTAAATTAATTCTGAAGTATCATCTCATGCCTATCAGAAATTACAAATTCTGGGAGGTATGAGTGGAAAAATAGATATGCTAATAAACTGTTGCTAGAGTAGTAAACTGGTCTAATCATTCTGGAAAACTATTTGGAACTAAGCCCCAAAGACAATAGCTTACCCTTTGACCAAGCAATACCACTTCTAGGTCTCAATCCAAAAGATATCAAAGAAAAAGGAAAAGCATATATACATACATACATACATACATACATTCATACCTGTGTGTGTGTATGCATATACATTCATCCATATAAGCAGCTCTTTTGTGGTGACAGAATTGAGAATGAAGATGTTTATCAATTGGTTAATGGCTGAATAAGCTGTGATATATGATTGTGATGACTACAATTTTACTATAAGAAATGATAAAAAGATTGGTTTTAGGGAAAAAAGCCAACATCACAAGATCCATATTAACTGATGCAAAGTTAAGTAAAAAGAACTGGGAGAGTATTCTTTTCAGTAACAACAATGTCCTAATGATCAGTTGTGAAAGATATTCCTATTCTTATTAATACAATTATCTAAGACTATTCTAAAGGATTCATGATGAAAAAAATGCTATGCATCAGCAGGGAGAGATATGATAAACTCTGCATCCAAATTGAAGTTTAATTTTCCTACTTTATTTTTCTTGCTTTTTTTTTGAAATATGGTCAAAACCAAAATATGATTTTAAGATTTCACATGTATAATTCATATCATATAACTAGCATTCTCAACCTGAGGGGGTAGAGGGAACTTGAAACTCAAAATTTAAAAAGAAAATATATTAAAATAGGTAAAGTGAGGATTTATCATAAAATAAGGATTCATCTTCACTCATTTCAATGCTTTTTTCTATTTTTACAGTGGATCAGTCAGTTGATAAATCTGATTCAATAAAGATGGAAAAAGAAAAAAAGAAAACTTACCAGCTCGACTGAGATCTCTGCTGTTGCAAATGTCCTGATGCTTTATTTGGTTGCTTCTTGGTATCTCTGAAGTGCCCCATAAGGAACAATTGAATATCCTTTGCCTTGAAACACAGTGAATTCAGAAAACTGCTTGCTGCTGGAGAACTATTACAGGGTTTACTGGCACCTACATTCAAGCTTCAGGTCTGTCCACTACTAAGCATGGGAATGACTTTGGCTAAAACACTAAACATCTTGGGAATTTGTTTCCCCAGGAATAAAATGGAGATAATAGTTGTAGAGGGCCAAGTGTACTTGAAACAAGTATACATAAATCCATCAGTATGGGAGGTATTACACTAGCATATAGTAATATAACACAGGTTGGTAGTGATGTAACAAACAATGTGAGGAATTATACATGTCCATAAGTCCTAGAAGGAAGATATATGTAGAAGGCCATGTATACTTAAAACAAGTATACCTAAATCCCTGACACATGAAGTAATGGACAACTGATTGGTTTTGAACTATTTCTAGGACTTATGGACCTGTATAATTCCTCATGTTGACCATGTTATTTGTTACATTACTACTAACCTATGTCATATTACTATATGCTTGTGTAATATCTCCCATGCTGATGGATTTATGTATACTTGTTTCAAGTACACTTGGCCCTCTACAAATAGTTATGATACTTGAAAACATTTTGTAAACATGAGTTTTCAATAGAATATGATTTTTAAAAAAACTTAATTTGAATGCAATTGATTTGGGAGGCTTTTAATGGGCCACTGGTTTCAAAAATGCTCTGAACATGAAGATTTCTTTGTATTTTCTATACCCAAAAGGCACACTTTGTTAAAGATTGAGCTTAATATTTGGTTTCTAAAATGTTCCTACATTAATAACACATTATATGATTGTTGTGGTCTCTTATGATAAAATTAATGTTTTTTAAAGTGTTATCTATTTTTTTCTATTCCTGAGAATATTCTTCTAATCAGTATGAATTATATTTTTCTGATAATTCAATAGATATTATGAATGTTTGAAAGGCTCTGGGCTTAGTGCCAGATATTAATTTTTCTTTACTATTAACCTGGGGCAGAAGTCTAAACTAAATTCTCTTTCCTTTCTTAGAATAAAAAAAAGGACTGGACTTGGAGTTTTAAGTTCAGGGTATTTCCTTTACTAGCTTTAGGAATTTCAACAATTCACTCTCCCTCTATGCATCTCATACTTTTCATTCTTCACATTAAGGGACTGTACTGCATGATTTGTGATGTATCTTCAAGCTCTAACATCCTATAATTCTCAAATTCAAGACAGAATTATTCAGTGAGCATGAGCCAGAGCCTAGTCCTGTGGAAGGTACAAATCAAGATTTAGATATATAGGACAATTTTAGATGACCATGAAGCTTCTAAAGATATGTGAAATAAGAAAATACTTTGGGCAAGGTTTTTACATATGGTGCGACTACTCTGAAGAGGTAGGATTTAAACTAACAGTGAGGGATGAAAGAGTTTGTTATGAAAGAGTGGAATCAAGGGGACATTCTCAACAGGGATGAAGATGTATTCTACTCTTTTCCCATGACTCTGCTATTAACTCCATGGGTTTCAAAAATAGATGCTGAGAGATCAAATTGATGATATAACAATTCTGTCATGAAGAGTTTGCCCAGTGGCAAAACAAGTGGCCATCTCAGAGGCAGCCCAAGCAGGTACCATGACAAGGAGTAGCTCACAGATTTTCTCTAATAGTCAGGAATTCAATTTCTAAAGGGGTACTTTTAAAAAGCACTTACATTTGAACCATAGCCACCTAGTCTTCATTGAATTCTTTGAAAAGTGTTTTTAATCAAGTGTGTTCCTACTTTGATGATATCATGTCATTGAAGCTAGAACAGCAAGGGACTTGAGAGATCAGAAAAGCAGTGTGGTACGGTGAATGGGAAGCTGGATTCAGTCAGAGAAGTTAAGCTCAAGTTTTGCTCAGACACAAACTGGTGGTGCAGCCCTGGGTAAGTTAACTCCTCAGTGCTACAGCTGTAATTGTCAGTTTCAAGATAATTGTTGAATGAGGATTCATCTCTCTCTCTCTGTAAACACAGCAAAAAAAATAATAATAATAATAATAATGCTTGTTGGATTGGAAACATTTAAAACAACAAAAGCAACATCTCATTAATATCTGCCATCCCTTTAAGCTATACCTCTTCTCTCTTACATAGTCAAACTCCTAGAGAGAGGAACTTTCTATATTTGTTTCAATTCTCTTTTTGTTCTCTTCTCAAATTCTTAGAATCTAAGTTCTGACCTCGAGCCTCAACTCCATGACTAACTCCATTGGCCCTTTTCAATTTGCACCTGCTAAACTCTCTTCAATACATAATATTGTTTGCTAATCTTGTCTGTGGATTTTCAAGGGAACAATCTCTCTTGATTCTCCTCATGCCTCTCTGATTTCTAAATTTCTAAAAACCTCTAAACTTCCTTATGGAAATCATTATTCAAATCCTGCACCCTAACTATAAATGCCCCCCCAAAATTCTGACATGAACTTTCATCTTTTATCTCCTCTTATCCTACAAATTTTATTAGCTCCCACAAATTCAATTATTATTTCCTTTCTACCCAGCTTGCTCCCCAGAGAACATCAGATCTCCTAAGATCTTGGCCCAACTGACAATCCACTTACTTTTGAAGCCATTATCCTGAAAATCTGTAGTCCTGGCTTCTGTCAATCAACACAAATGTACAGGACTTGTCATATCTAGCTGGATTTAGACCATATTACATATCTCATCTAACCATCCATGTCAGTCATCTCCTTAGTATTCAGCATGCTGCTTCACACATTTCTTCCCCTTTCTTTCCCTTGTCCTGGGAACAGTAAATACATAATTACTACAATTTCTTCTGGAAAAGGTGTGATAATAGACTGTCCTACGGTTTCACTTGGAAAAATGAATTGACAAGAAGTGGACCACCACATACAAGAAACACAAGTATGGGACACTTGACTGAAATGTGGAGTAAATTAAAGTAAATATTATTTAATAAATACAAAAAAGTAAAATGGAACCAAATTCTGAAAGTTTTTAAATTACAAACACTTTTTTAATTATCCTAGAGGCAATAGAGAGCTGATGTTTCTTGAGAGGGGGTATGACAAAGAACTGTACTTTAGGGAAATAAATTGGCAACTATATGAAGGACAGATTAGAGATGAGGTAAGAAGAGACCAATCAGGAATCAATCATAAATGATATGAATCATGAAGGTAACAATATGAGTAAAAAAAATGAGTGTGAAAGATGTTATGCAGGTAAAATCAATAAAAGCTCTAAACTGATTGAGAATGAAGAGTCAAGAAGGCCTCCAAATGCACATTTGGAGCCTGGGAGACTACGATAGTTATGATAGAAATGGGAATAGAAAACAGAAAGGGAATAGAAAGAGAAGTCTGTTAGTAGAAGGAAAGATATCAACTTCTGCTTTGGAAATATTAGTTTTGAGCTATCTGGAGGACATCCATTATCGATGATTCAATTAAGTGATACACACTGGAGTTTAGGAGAAAGAATAGAGCTGAGTAGATAGATCTGGGGATTGTCTACATAAAGAGCAATCAATCAGTTGTTTGTTAAATGCCTACTCTGTGCCAACAGCTTGCTAAGTGTTAAAGAGACAAACACAGTTCCTGCCTTCAAGGAGCTCATAATCTAACAGGGTGGATTATTTAAAGAAAAACAAACTATATGTAAGAAAAATAAAAAATAATCATCAGAAGGAAAGCACTGAAATGAAGAGGGGTTAGAAAAGGATTCTTGTAGAAGGTGGGATTTTAGTTGGTACTTAAAGGAAGTCAGGGAAATCAGTAGTCAGAGAAGAGGAAGGGGAGTATCATAGGCAGGGGAGATAGCCAGAGAAAATGCCTGGAGTACAGACATGAAATAGATTATTTGTGGAAAAGCCAGAAGGCCAGGATAACTGGATCAAAGTTCCTAGGAGGGGGCTAGGCTATGAAAGAATTTCAGTACCCCAAAGGGAATTTTTATTTAACCCAGGGAGCAATAGAAAGTCATTGGAGTTTACTGAGACTATTGCAATAATCCAGGTATGAGGTGATGAGGACCTGCACCAGAGTGTTGAAAATATCAAGGGGAAAAGGGATCAAATTTGAGAGATGTTGCAACAGTGAAATCAAAGGACCTTATAAATAATTAGATGTGGGGAATGAGACATACTGAGAAATTCAGTACAACATCTAAATTTTAAGACTAAAGGACTGGTATAATGCTGTTGCCCTTTGATAAGAAGGAAGGTAGGAGGGCAAAGGGAGGTTTTGGAAAAGAGATAATGAGGTCCATTTTGGACATATTGACTTTAAGGTGTCTACTGGAAAAAATAGGATGGAGAGAGACACAATTAGTAATCATAACTGTGAATGTGAGTGGGATGAATTCTCCCATAAAACAATAGCAGATAATAGGGTGTATCAAAAACCAGGATCCTAGAATATGTTGTTTATAAGCAAAGAGACTTGAAGCAAAGAGACACAGAGTAAAAGGTAAGGGACAGGGACAGGCTGAAGTAAAAATAAAAAAAAGCCAGAAATAACAATCCTGATCTCAGATAAACAAAAACAAAAATAAATGCATTTAAAAAAGAAAATAAGGCAACTATATCTTGCTAAAAAGTATTGTAGACAATAAAACAATATCAGTATGAAACAAATGGTAGAGCATCCAAATTTTTAAAGGAGAAATTGTGTTACAGGTTCATGACCCAGAGAGCATGATGAACTGTAAAATGGATAATTTTGATTATATTAAATTAAAAAAGCTTTTATATAAACAAAACCAATGCAACCCAAATTACAAGTAACAAACAAAGCTGGGAAACAATATATACAGCAAGTATCTCTAATAAAGGCCTCATTTCTCAACTATATGGAGAACTGAATGTTTAAGAGCAAAAGCTATTCCCCAGTTGATACGTGGTCAAAAGAAAAGATTTGAGAAAAGAAATCAAAGCTATTTATAGTCATAGGAAGAAGTATTCTAAATTACTTTTCATTAATGAAATGCAAATTGTAATAACTCAGAAATACCACCTCCCACCTATCTAATTGGCTAATATGACCAAGAAAAAAAGAAAAATGATAAATGAAGAGAATGTGGAAAAATTGAGACACTACAGTACTGTTAGTAGAGTTGTGAATTTATCCAACCATTCTGGAGAGCAATAATGATACAAAAAGAGGCAAAAGCAGTTCCTGCTCTCAAGGAGCAACCAAACTGTGTATACCATTTGATTATTTCACAATTTTAAGGTCACAGGAAAATTTCTCTCTACTGAAGTTATATTCTGAACTTTACAAACTATTTCTTATTTTTTTGTATACAGTATCTTAAATATGCCAATTATGTCATATGCATAATTTATTGCCCTAACAAGGGCACAAATGTTTAAAGAAGGAATTATACCTTTTTTGTCTATATTCCCAATAGTCCTAGCAGTTAATTAATCAATAAGCTTTTATTAAGTCTCTATAATAAGGCATTTTTTAAGGAGCTGAAGCTACAAATTCAAAGAATGAAATTATTCCTATTCACAGAGCAAACATTGTCAAAGTAAAGAAAATTACACATATAAGTATGAAAGACATAAGAACTCTAATCAATGCAATGATCAATTTTGATTCCAAAGGGAAAAAAAACTAAAAATAATAGAAAAGAAATTATGTTTCCAAAAATTAATAATGAAAAGAAAAATATCTCATGAAAGGAAAGGAATGGACTAATATCCAGAATGAAAAATATATTTCTGACATAGTTAATGTAAGGAATTTGTTTTCATGCCTACTTATATAATAGAATGATTTTGTGTTTCTTTTTTTCTGAGAGGGGATACAGGAGAGGGAAAATACTTAATATTTGAAAATAAGTATTTTTAAAATGTAATATACATACAAACAAATTTAACAGAGGGAGGGCACTAACAATGAGGGGAAGGAGGAAAGGATTCATGCAGAACATATATTCTCAAATGTAGTCTGAGGCAAAAATTGTTTTCATAGTAATGCTAAGATGTTTTTTGTCTATTGAAATAATCATCCCTTTTCCAACTACATATTTGTGTAAGGTCATCTTTTTTTAAATATATACTTCAAACAAAATAACATATCCCAACAGAATGAATATAAAAGCAAATATGAAAATCTAACTGTCTTCTTTTAAAGTAGACACCAAAGAGATTTACAAAATATGTAAAAGATTGCAACTCTTCTCACTTTTTTGTTTTGAAAAATATAGCTCTTTTTCACAAAATATTCTAATTTTAATGTGTAATAGATTGACTTCTACTTAAATGAATTAGTAAATACATATTCTAGATGTATCAGTTTTTATGTCTAATATGATACATATCAATAGATATAAAGAACAAAAAAAAAACTCTTTGGTCTCCTCAATGTTTTTTAAGAGTACATGTAAAAGGGACCTAAGCCCAAAAAGTTTGAGAACAATCAATTTAGAGGATGGTGCTTGATCTTCATCTTAAAGAAAGAAACAACGAGATTCTGGAAGGCAGATTTAGAAAGAAATTGTTTATATATATATATATATATATATATATATATATATCTTTTATTTTCACAACACATGTATAGTTTTCAACATTCACCCTTGCAAAACCTTGGGTTCAAATTTTTTTTTCTCTTTCCCTTCCCTCTATCCCCTCCATTAGACAGTAAGTAATTTAATATATGTTAAACATGTATAATTCTTCTATACATATTTCCACAATTATAATGTTGCACAAGAAAAAATCATATCAAAAAGGAAAAAGAAATGAGAAAAAAAGAAAATGCAAGCAAACAACAACAAAAAAGTGAAACTCTATATTTTGATCCACACTCAGTTCCCACGGTTTTCCCTGGGTGTAGATGGCTCTTTTCATCACAAGACCATTGAAACTAGCCTGAATCACCACTGAATATATAATCTTGTTGCTGTGTACAGTGTTTCTTAGTTCTACTTACTTCACTCAGCATCAGTTCATGTAAGTCTCTCCAGGCGTCTCTAAAATCATCCTGCTGGTCATTTCTTACAGAACAATAATATTCCATAACAGTCATATACTACAATTTACCCAACTATTCTCCAATTGATGGGAATCCACTCAGTTTCCAGTTTCTTTCCTCTATAAAAAGGGCTGTCACAACCTTTTTGCACATCTGGGAAACCTCTTTTATGTTCTCTTTGCAGTTTGAAAACCCTTTGGGTATAGTTTCCTATTGCTCTCCCGAATGGTTGGATCAGTTCATAACTCCACCAACAATGCATTAGCATTCCAATTTTCACACATCTATTCCAACATTCATCATTATTTTTTCATGTCATCTTGGCAAATCTCTGAAGTATGTAGTGGTACCTAAGAGTTGTCTTAATTGCATTTTTCTGATTAATAGTGATTTAGAGAGTTTTTTTCATATGACTAGAAATGGTTCTAATTTCTTCATCTGAAAATTGCCTGTTCATATCCTTTAACCATTTATCAGTTGGAGAATGGGTTGTGTTCTTATAAATTTGAGTCAATTCTTTATATATTTTAGAAGTGAGGCCTTTATCAGAACCCTTGGATATAAACATTTTTTTCCTAGTTTACTGCTTCCCTTCTAATCCTGTCTTCATTGGTTTTGGTTGTATAAAAACTTTGATTTAATATAATCAAAACTATCCATATTGCATTTTGTAATATTCTCTAGTTCTACTTTGGCTACAAATGTCTTCCTTATTCACAGATCTGAGAGGTAAACTATCCTATTTTCTTCTAATTTGCTTTTAGTACCACTCTTTATATCTAAATCATGAACCCATTTTGAGCTTATCTTGACATAGGGTGTTAGGTATGAGTAAATGCCTAGTTTCTGTCATGCTAATTTCCAATTTTCCCAGAAACTTTTTTTCAGATAGTGAGTTCTTGTCCCAGAAGCTGAGATTTTGGAGTTTATCAAACATTAGATTATTATAGTCATTGACTATTGTGCCTTGTGAACCTAACCTATTCCACTGATCAATTACTGTAATTTATAGCCAATATCAAATGGCTTTGATGAATGCTGCTTTATAATATAGTTTTAGATCTGGTACAGCTAGGCCACCTTCATTGACATTTTTTTCATGAATTCTATTGAAATTCTTAACCTTTTATTCTTTCAGATGAACTTTGTTATTATTTTTTGTAGATCTGTAAAGTAATTTCTTGGCAGTTTGGTATGGCACTGAATAAGTAGATTAATTTAGGTAGAATTTTCATTTTTTATTATATTGGCTCAGCCCATCAATGAGCGCTTGATATTCTTCCAGCTGATTAGCTGTGACTTTATTCACGTGGAAAGTGTTTTGTAATTGTGTTATATAATTCCTGACTTTGTCTTGGCACGTAGAATCCAAATATTTTATGGTACCTACAGTTATTTTAAATGGAATTTTTTTTTCTATCTCTTGCTGTTGGACTTTGGTAACATAAAGAAATGCTTATGATTTGTTTGGATTCATTTTATATCCTTCAACTTTTCTAAAGTTGTGAATTGTTATTAGTAATTTTTAGTTGATTCTCTAGGATTTTTTAAGTATACCATCATATCATCTGCAAAGAGTGATAATTTAATTTCCTCATGACCTACTGTAATTGCTTTATTTTTTTTTGTCTTCTCTTATTGCCAAAGCTAACATTTCTAATATATATTGAATGGTAATTGTGATAGTGAGCAACTTTGTTTCACCCCAATCTTATTGGGAATGGTTGTAGTTTATCCCCATTACATATGATACTTGCTGATGGTTTTAAATAGATGCTACTGATCATTTTAAAGTAAACTTCATTAATTTCCTATATTCATTAGTGTTTTAATAGGAATGGGTGTTGGATTTGTGAAATGCTTTTTCTGCATCTATTGAGATAATCAGATGATCTCTGTTTGATTATTGATATAGTCAATAATGCTAATAGCTTTCCTAATGTTAAACTAGCCCTGTATTCTTCATATAAATCCTATTTGGTCCTGGTGTATTATCTTGGAGATAACTTGCTCTAATCACATTGCTAATGTTTTATTTAAGATTTTTGCATCAATATTCATTAGGGAAATTGGTCTACAAATTTCTTTCTCTGTTTTGACTATACCTGGTGAAGTATCAGCACCATATCTGTGTCAGAAAAGGAATTTTATAGGAGTTCTTCTTTCTCTATTTTTCCAAACAGTTTGTATAGTGTTGGAGTTAATTGTTCTTTAAATAGTTGATAGAATGCACATGTAAATCCATCTAGCCCTGGAGATTTTTTCTTAGAGAGCAGATTAATCATTTGCTCAATTTCTTTTTATAAAATGGAATTATGTAAATAATTTATTTCCTCCTCTTTTAAAATGGGCAATGTAGATTTTTGTGGGTAGTCCTCTTCCATTTCACTTAGATTAATAGATTTATTGACTTACAGTTGGACAAAATAATTTTTAATTATTGCTCTAATTTCCTCTTCATTGGTGGAAAGTTCACCCTTTTTTATTTCTGACACTAACAATCTGATTTTCTTCTTTCCGTTTTCTAATCAAGTTAACTAAAGGCTTATCATTTTTTTTTCACAAAATCAATTTTTAGTTTTGTTTATTAGTTCAATAGTTTTCTTACAACTTTATTAATCTCCCCTTTTGTTTTCAGAATTTCAAATTTGACATTTAATTGTTTTAGGTTTTTTTTATCTTTTTCTAGCTTTTTTTAGTTGCATGTCCAATTCACTGATCTTTTTCTCTATTTTATGTAAGTAAGCTTCTAGAGATATAAAACTTCCCCTAAAAATGTCTTTGGCTGCATAGGAAGAAATTTCTCTACTTTAAACGTGGGTGATTAATACAAAGGCCAAGAAAGGGGAGATGGAGTGACATGTGTTAAGAATAGAGACAAGGTCAGTTTGGTTGATTACAGAGTACTAGAGGAGAGTAATGTACAACATAATTGACAAAATAGGTTGGCACTAGGTTGTGAAAGGCTTTAAATGGCAAACAAAAGACTTTCATTTTTATCTAGACCATAGAAAGCCATTGGAGTTTATTAAAGAAGAAAGTGACAAGATCGGAACTACTTGTATGAAAAATAATTTTTAAAATTTTTGACATGTTTTATTTTTACCTTACAAACATTTCTAGATTGCCCACATTCCATGAGACTTCTCCTGTTAACAAGTTAAAAATAATTAATGAAGTCAATAATATGACTTTCACCTGAAAGTGAATCCAACATTACTCATGAATAATACACATACCTCTAAAGTGTTTTAATAATAAAATTTTATTTTGACTCCCTTCCCCCAACACACACATAGACACACACACACACACACACACACACACACACATAATCCTTATTGGAAAAGAAAAAGAATGGAAAAATAAATTGCTTTTAATAAACGTCCATAGTCAAGGAAAATAAATTGCATCACTGACTTTTTATAAAAATATATATTTCCTTCAGCATTGTAAATCCATCAACTGTCAGGAGGATCATAAAGTATTTCATCATAGTATTGGGGAATGATGGAGGTTTACTGTATTGATGATCATAGTTCATACAATTTCCAAAGTTGTATATATTTACAATTATTATTGCCTTGCCTTCTTCTGCTAATTTTAGTCTTTACCAATTCATAAAAGTTTTCAAGATTGTTCATTTTTTGAAAATACTTACATCCCATAATATCTAAGAAAATGATATTAAGGAATGAGACAGGAATGTCCTGGAGAAAGGGAAAGAGAGAAATGAAATGGTATAAATTATCTGCCACAAAAAGAGACAAGACAAAGCTTTTACAGTGGAGAAGAGAAAGAGAAGGAAAGGGAGAGGGAGTAAACCTTACTCTCATCATTATTAGTTCAAAAAATAAATAACATACACACTCAAAATGGGTACAGAGATCTATGTTACCCAGCACAAAATTAGGAGGGGAATAGGATATGGAAAGAGGGGAAGGTGATAAAAGAGAAGGCATAGTGAGGGAGAGAAGGTCAGTAATAAAATACTTTTGAGGACTGAGTGAAAGGAAAGAGAGACTAGAATAAATGGGAGAGAATAAAGTTAGCAAAGTAATTGTAAAAAAAAAAAAAAAAAAAAAAACTGAGGCAAGTTCCTCTAATAAGGCCTCATTTTTTTTTTAAACACAGAGGAACCTGAGTCAAATTTATTAAAAATAAGAGCCATACCTCAATTGATAAATGATCAAAAGATGTGATTCTATGCCCAAAGGGCTATAAATTCATGCATATTCTTTGATTTAACAATACTCCTACTAGGGCATGAATTCCCAAAAGAGATTTTTAAAAAGAAAAGGAAAAGGACTTATGTGTTCAAAAATACAAATGTGTTATATTCTCAGGGCAAAAAATTGGAAATTGAGGTAATGCCTCTCAACTGAGGGATGACTGAATAAGTGGTGGTATGTGATTAAGATGGAATGTTATTGCTGTATGGGAAATGATGAGCAAGATGCTCTTAGAAAAAAAAAAACTCAAAAAGCCCTTTTTCACTCAAGCAATGTGAAATGTATTATATGCAAAATAACAGCAATATTCTGGGATGATCAACTGAAAATGACTTTGCTATTCTCAGCAGTACAATGATCCACAACTACTCTGAAGAATTTATGATAAAAATTCTATCGGTACTCAGAGAAAGAATTATGTCCAAATACAGATTAAAACGTTCTCTCTTTCTCTCTCCATCTCACTCCTCCCTCTTTTTCCCTCCTTGATAGCCTCCCTCCCTCTCTACACCCTCTCTCTGTCGCTGTCTCTCTGTTTCTGTCTCCATCTCTCTGTGTCTCTCTCTCTTATTTTTACTTTTTTTTGAATGGCTTTTTGTTGTTTTGGGTTTTTTTTTAGGATGGGCTACCTATACTTTCTTTCACAACTTGACTTTTATGGAAATGTTTTCCATAAATTCACATATAGTTTCTTAATGGGGGATAGGAGTAGGAATAAGGGAAAGAATCTGAAACTCAAAAGTTTTCAAGACAAATATTTTAAAAATTATTTTAAATGTAACTGGAAAAGCATTAAATTAATTCATTTTTTAAAAAAGAAAATATTGACATGCAGCTTAAATTGTCCTTTTGATTCTGCTTATTTTCTATGCAGCGGTCCATATAAATCTTTCCTTGTCTCTTTAAAATCATCTATTTCCTTTTTTCTTATAGCGCAATAGTATTTCATCACATTCATATATAGTCAGTCTTCATTATTTGTGGATTCAGAATTTGCAAATTTGCTTACTAAAATATATCTGTAACCTCAAAATAAATATTCATAATGCTTTCATGGTCATTTGTGGACATGCAGAGTAGTATTACATTTTAGTCACCTGACATGCATGTTCCCAGTTGAGGAAAAACAAGGGGATGCTCTACCCTCTTGTCATAGCTCTCATATTGTAAATAATTATCTTTTTTATACTCTACTTAGTACCACATTTTTTTTGGATTTTTGTTTTTTTGTTAGTGATTTCACTATTTAAAATAGCCCCCATATGTAATGCTGAAGTGCTGCCTAGTGTTGCTAAAGCAGAAGAAGACTGTGATGTGCATTATGGAGAAAATACATGTATTAAATAAGCTTTGTTGAGGCATGAATTATAGTGCTTGCTAGCTGTGAATTCAATGTTAATGAATCAACAATGTGGTTCATCTAGGAAAAGTAAAAGGAAATTTTCTGTACATGAGGTTGCTCTGTAAAGTGGTAAAGTAAATGTTGTGACTAGAGGCTCAAAGAAACGAACCTTATATTTCCCTTAGGAGCAATGGTTCAGTATTGGTTAATTCACTGTTCACAGTGACTATAGAGAACATAAATACCATGAATGATGAGAATCGACTGTACCACAATTTATTCAGCCATTCCCAGTGGTGTTGTGAAGCTCAAAAGAAATAATGGATGCAAAGCATTTTGCAAACCTCAAAATGCAATATATAATTCCAGGTAGCAGTAGGAAGAGAAAGAGGAGGAGGAGGAGGAAGAAGAGGAGGAAAACAATGAAGAGGAGGAGAAGGAGGAGTTATAGTAGTAGTAGTGATAGTAGCAGTAGAACCACATTGTGGATTCATTAGCATCAAATTCTCAGCCGGAAGCCCTGTAACTCATGCTTTAGCAAAGTTTATTTAATACATGTATTTTCTCCATAATGCACATCACAGCCTTTTTCTGCTTTAGAAACACTAGACAGCACACCAGCATTACACGTGGGGGCAGCAGCAGCAGCAGCATTACTTGTCTTTAGGCCTCATTCCTAATTTCATTTCTGAGATACTTATTATACTTTCACTGAACTTAAATAATATTTAGAGGGAAATACAGGGGTATATTGATAAATATTTAACAGTAGAGCTCTCCAAAAGGAATACATATATTCTTTTTTTAGAATACTAATATATGTGTATATTTGTTTAAATTTGATCTCCATTATAATTTTATATTTATTATGTCTTTTATAGTGAGGGCATGTATTCATTTTAAGTTAGATAGTCTTTGTAAAAGTTGTGAAGTTCTGGCATAAATCTAGTTTCATCTACTTTTCCATCAGTTCCTGTCAAATAGTCCTATCACATTGAGTAGAGTTTTGTTTTTTGCTTTTTTAAAGTAAATGTACTAGATACATTTGCTTCTATATGTATATGTTATAGGCACGTGTGTGTATTATCTTGAATCTACCAGTTTTTTTTCTCTAGATGCAAATACTATCTCTTTCAATATGTGCTTTATAGTTAATTTGGGTATTTATAATACTCAAAATAACTTATTAACTCAAAGTAATTATTAAAATAATATTGTTGTGATAGTGAAAATGTTCTCTTGGTTCTAGTCATTTTGCTCTTCAATATTTAGTGCAAATCTTTCCATGTTTTTCTGAGATCATCAATCTCATTTCATATAATACAGCACTATTCCATCATCATCCCATACCACAATTTGTTCAGCCATTTCCCATTTGATGGGAATCCCTGTAATTTAAGGTTCTTTGCCATCACAAGAGCTGCTATAAACATTTTAGACTGTATATATTCTTTTCCTGTTCCTCTAATCATCTTTGGAAATAGAACTTTTGCTAGGTTAAAGGGTAGATAGTTTAAATGAATAAGTATGCCAATTTTTCACATTCCCTCTAACATTTGTTGCTTTTCCCCTTCAAAAATGTTAGCCAATCTGGTAGGTATAAATTGACATCTTGAGTTATTGTTTTTAATTTGCATTTATCTAATTAATAAGATTTAGAGCATTTTTTATATGACCATAAATTGCTTTGACTTCTTCAAGGAAAAATTGCCTGTTAATATTCTTTGACTATTAGTTGGAGAATGACTCATATTTTTATAGATTGGACAAAGTTAATTATATATTTTTATATAAGACCTTTATCTGATAAACTATATTTTTACCCCAATTTTGTTTTCCTTCTGATTTTGCCTTCAGTTGTTTCATTGGAACAAACATTTTTTAATTTATGGTAATTGAAATTATCCATTTTATACATTGCTTTGCTTTCTATCTCTTACTTAATTATAAATTATTTGCCATTCATAAGTTTGATAAGTAATATATTCCATGTCTTAATTTTCTTGTAATATCTCTTTATACCTAGGTCATGTAACCATTTTGATTTTATCTTAGTAAGCTGTATAAAATAATGGTTTATATCCAGTTTCTGGCATACTGTTTTACATTTCTCTACCCAAATTTTTTTTAAAAAACACTGAATTCTTATTTCAAAAATCATGTCTTTACACTTGTCAAATATAATTACTCTCTTTATTTTTGTTGTCTTATTACTACAGACAATATTTCTAGCACATTGTCAAATAGAAAGGATAACAATAGGCATCAATGTTACTCTTGATTTTATTGGAAAGTATTCATGTTCATTATATACATCAATATATCATTTTTTGCTTAGGGAATCTTTACCATTTTATGAAAAGGTCCTTTTAAAAAATAAAAACAAAAAAACCTCCCAGACCTTCTGTCTATACTTTTTTATGAATCATATTTTTCCCTTTTGTTACTAATATGGATAATTAAATTTATAATTTTCCTGATATTAAACCAGCTCTGTATTACTGATACAAATCCAATTTAGTCATAAAATAAATTCCTCTAATATGCTGTTTTAGCTTCTTTGGCACTATTCTAAGGACAAAACAGAATTTCAGTAGCTCTAAAGAAATGTGAGATGTACACATTTAGAAACAACTGTTCTTAAAGAATATTTGTGCCTAACCTGTGGTAGTCTTTTGAGCTTATATTTATCTGATTAGCTGCTGCTGAATACACTGTACTTTAACCCCAATATATAGCCATCTCACTTTACTTCTCTTTAAGCATTAAAGCAGAAACTTTGTTAAGATTATTTGCTAATATTTTATTTTAAAATTTTGCATCAATATATGAGTCTAATTTTTTTGTTTGTTTGTTTTAACTCTCCTTCTTTTGTGTATCAAGACTGTTATCTATGCCATAGAATAAATCTGGTAAGACTGTCCTTTCCTTGGCTATTTTTGTAATAGTTTATATTATATCAGAATTAATCATTCTTTAAATGTTTTACTGAATTTACTTGTGAATCAATATAGTTCTAGCGTTTCACATCCCTTTGAAAGTTCGTTTATGGTTCATTCAATATTTTACTCTACATTGGATTGTTTATATTATTTTTCCTCGTTCTCTTAATATAGGTATTTTATTTTTATAAATGTCCATTTTTTAAAATTTACATCGTAAATTTTATTGGCATATAATTGATCAAAATAGTTTCTAATATATCTTTATTTTTTGTGAATTCTTTTTCGATGCTGGGAATTTGGTTTTCTTCTTTTTAATAAAATTAACTGATGGCTGATATTATTAAGAAAACAACTTACTGTTTTATTTTTTTTTCATTTGTCTTAATTAGAACCAGTCCAAACATGACAGAACACATTTAATGTTCTGGAGGACCCTCAGGATAAGCCCGAGTTCTTGGTCTTTAGGTGGAGAAGTGAAGGAGGCAGGAGAGCTGCCAAGTGGCTGATCAAAGATGGAGTCTGGGCTCTGGAGGCTGAAGTCTTCTCTGTGTCTGTGGCTAAAAGAATCTTCTCTATCTGAGATTTCCTTAAATACCTGAGTATGATTACATCACTTACATCACACAGAGCACATGCAACCATTACATCACCATAGAGAATCATTATCTTATACTGAGTAGGTGCTCATCCACAAGCACCATGCTGTCCTTGATTCAAGTGCATGTCTTCAGAGTTCCAGCCCCTACAAACATATACACACACAGTTTGTAGTTGTAATACATTAAATTCCAAAGGGTTGGCACAGGTGGATGAGAATGAGGGAAGAATAAGTCACAAACAAAGCAAGCTCTATGCTTGCAGAGGGAATGGTGAAAATAAATTTTAAAAAATAAGATAAGAGGCAAAGCCAAGATGGCAGAATGAGGGCAGAGATTTGCCTGAGTTCTTCCCCAACCCTTTCAAATACCTTTAAATAAGGATACCAGACAACTTCTAGAGCAGCAGGAACCACAAAAAGGCAATATGAAGAAATTTTCCGGCTGAAGCCGACTTAGGAGGTCAGCAGGAAAGCTCTGCTGCACCAGGATGAGAAAGGAGCAGCTTGACACAGCCATAATACCCCATGGCCCCAACACTAGATGAAGTCCTTGGGACCTCTGAATCAATGGCAGCTTTGGCTTTTTCCAGACCTCATAACCTACAAACACCAAAGACAACTTAGAAGATCAGCAGGGAAGGTTTTTCGGACTGGGATGAAAGTCCTAGTCCAAAGCAGACCCAACTTGCCAGAACAGTCCCAGCCTGAGCCAACTAGGAGCAGGGCTGGGGAGCCCCTAAATCGGCACTGGCTACTTCCGAGGGTCTCAGACCACAGACAAGTCAGAAGGAGATCACAGGAGTCTCCTTGCTATCACTGAGGCAGTACTCTGCTGCTTAGCCCATGCTCACATCCCAGACGCAGTCCTACCTCACAGTCCCAGGGTGAGGAGGAACTCTAGGACATTAAAACTTACAGCCACAGTGGAACAGTGCTCAGTTACAGAGCAGAAAAGAATGCTTGTGATCTCCTATGACTCAGAGTACAGAATACAAGAGTAATAAAAACCACTTCTCCTTAGGTCATATCATGGTGAAAAAACTGAAAATTTATCCATCTCTAGAAGGACCTCTGAAAACAGCTGTACAAAACCCTTGAAGTTTTGGACAGAGAAGAGCATGTCTATTCTAATAAAGAATTAAAAGCTAAGTAATACACAGGGAAAATGAGCAAACACAGAGCAAGTTGAAAGTTACTATGGTGACAAGGAAGATCAAAACACACTCAGAAAAAGAAAAAAAGTCAAAGCTCTTAGCTGCAGATCCTCCAAAAAAAAAAAAGAAAAAAAGAATTGGGTTCGGCTATAGAAGAGTTCACAAAAGATTTTGAAAATCAAGTAAGGGAGGTACAGGAAAAACTGGGAAGAGAAATTATAATGATACAAAAGGAAATGCAAAAAGCCAATAAGAAAAATTATTTACCTTTAAAAAATTAGCCACATGGAAAAGGAGGTACAAAAGCTCACTGAGGAAAATAATTCCTTAAAAGTTAGAATTGAGAAAATGGAAGCTAATGTCTTTGTGAGAAATCAAGAAACACTAAATCAAAGTTAAATGAATAAAGAAAATGAAAGACAGTGTAAAATATCTGACTGAAAAACAAGTGACTTTGAAAGTAGATCCAGGAGAGAGAATTTTAAAATTACTTGACTACCTGAAAGCCATGATCAAAAAAGAGCTTAGACACCATCTTTTAAGAAATTAGGGAATTGTTCTAATGGCCTAGAATATGAGGGTAAAATATAAAATGAAACAGCCCATCAACTATCTCCTAAAAGAGATCCCAAAATGAAAACTTCCAGGATATTATAGCCAAATTCTAGAACTCCTCGGTCAAAAAAAATATATTGCAAGAATTCAGAAAGAAACAATTCAAATATGTTTAAAAATCATTGTACATGTACAACCTATACCAGATTGCTTGCTGTTTTGAGGGAGGAGAAAGGGAAGGGAGGGAAGAAGAAAAAAGTGAATGCTAAATCTTAAAGAACATATAATTGGAAAAATAAAATACTATTGAAGTAAAAAAAGAAACAATTTAAATATGGCGGAGCCACAGTCGGGATAACAAAAGATTTAGCAGTTTCAACACTAAAGGACTGGAGGACTTGAAATATGATATTCCATAGAGCAAAGCAGGTAGGCTTACAAGCAAGAATCACCTACACAGCAAAACTGAGTATAATGCTTCAGGGGGGAAATGGAAATTCAATGAAATAGAGGTCTTTCAAGCATCTATGATAAAAACACTTATGCTGAAGAGAAAATATGACTTTCAAATACAAGATTCAAGAGAGGCATAAAAAGGCAATCAGGAAAGGGAAATCATAAGGGACTTATTAAGGTTTCTCTGTCAATATTACTATATGGGAAGATGATATTTGTAACTCAAATAATTTTTATCATTATTAGGATAGTTATGAAGAGATTTTATGAATAGAGGGCACAAGTGTGTGTTGAATAGGAAGGGAAAGGGATAAGGGAGGATGCCCTGGGAAAAGGGAAAAAGAGAAGCAGAATGGGATAAATTGTCTCACATAAAAGAAGCAGAAAAGGCTTTTACAATAAAGAAGGAAAAGTGAGTGATTCTTACTCATCAGAATTGGCTTAAAGAGTGAATAGCATACACACTTAATTAAGTATAGAAATCTACTGTAAGGAGCATCTAGATGGCACAGTGGATAGAGCAGTTTTGTTGAAGTCAGGGGGACCTGAATTCAAATCTGACATTACACACTTCACACTTACTACCTGTGTAAATCACTTAGTCCCAATTGCCTACCCTCTCCCCGCCAAAAAAAATCTCTCTTATCCTGCAGGAAAGTAGTAAAGAGATACAAAAAGTAGGGAGGATGATAGAAAAGAAGGCATATTGGGGAAGGAGGTAGTCAGAAGCAAAACATTTTTGAGGGACAGGGTGAAAGGAAAGAGAATAAAATAAATGGGGTGGGAGGAAATACAGTTTACAATAGCACCTATTGAAAGAATTTTGAAGCAAGTTTCTCTGATAAAGGCCTCATTTTTCAAACATACAGGGAGCTAGTTAAAAAAAAATTGGCGTTTTATTTTATTTTTCTCAATAATATTTTATTTTTTCCAAATACATGTAAAGATAGATTTCAACATTCATTCTCACAAACCTGTGTTCCAAATTTCTCTCTTTCCTTTCCCACTTTCCCCCTTCCCCAGATAGCAAGCAATCCAATATAGGTTAACATATTTCCAATATTTCCACATTTATCACGCTGCACCAAAAAATCAGATCAAAAGGGGAAAAAATAGGAAAGAAAAAATAAAAAAACAAGCAAGCAAACAACAAGAACAACAAAAGGTGAAAAATATTATGTTGTGATCCATATTCAGTCCCCATAGTCCTCTCTCTGGATGCAAATGTCTCTTTTCATCACAAAACTATTGGAATTGGCCTGAATTGCCTTAACTGTTAAAAATCAGAATTGATCACATAAACTTGTTGTTGCTATATACAATGTACTCTTAGTTCTACTCAAGTTACTTAACATCAATTTATGTAAGTCTCTTCAGCTCTTTTTGAAATCAGCCTGCTGATAGTTTCTTATAGAACAATAATATTCCATTGCCTTTATATACCATAACTTATTCAACCATTTCCTAGCTTATGGGCATCCAATCACTTTCCTGTTCCTTCCCACTACAAAAAGAGATATTATGTACATTTTTGCTCATGTGGGTCCTTTTCCCTCTTTTATGATCTATTTGGAATATAGACACAAAAGAGACACTGTATGCAGAGTTTGATAGCCCTTTGGACATATTTTCAAATTGCTCTCCAGAATGGTTGAATCATTTCACAACTCCACCAATAATACATGAGTGTCCCAGTTTACCCAAATCCCCTCCAATGTTCATCACTTCTTGTCATCTTAGCCAATTTGAGATATACGAAGTAATATCTCAAGAGTTGTCTTAATCTGCATTTTTCTAATCAATAGTGATTTAGAACATTTCTTTATATGAGTAGAAATGGCTTTAATTTCTTCATCTGAAAAATTTCTGTTCATTACTTTGACCATTTATCAATTGGGGATGCTGAGTAAAATTTATAAAAAATAAGAACTATTCCCAAATTTACAAATAATCAAAAGATATAAACAGTTTTCAGATAAAGTAATCAAAGCTATTTATAGCCATATGAAAATATCTAAACTCACTATTGACTGAAGAAATGCAAATTAAAATAATCCTGGGGTATCACATCTCATATTATTAAACTGACTCCTTGAACAGAAAAGGAAAATGACAAATGTTGAGGGGAATATAGGGAAAATGAGATATTAATGCACTGTTAGTAGAATTGTGAACTTATTCAATTATTCTGGAGAGTAATTTAGAGCTATGACCAAAGATTATAAAGCCACCCATATCTTTGACTTACCATTACTATTCTTTGTATCCCAAAAGAAATAAACAAAATGAAAAAGGACTTATATGTAAATATATTTATATATATTTAATAATTTATATTTAATTATATACAACATGCATAATTATATAAACTGCATATTTAATAATAATAAATAAAATATAAATATATTTACATATTTTACAGCCAGTCTTTTCTCAGTAAAAGAACTGGAAATTGAGAAGTGCTCATGAATTGGGGAATGGTAGAACAAATTGTGTTATGTAACTACAGTGGAATGCTATTATGCTATAAGAAATGATGAGCAAGATTCTTGTCTCAGAAAAGCCTGAAAAGACTTCCATCAGCTGATGCAAAGTGAAACGTACTGTGTACAAAGTAACAAAAATATTGTTAAGGTGATCAGCTGTGAATGCAATACAGTGATCTAAGTTACATTGAAGGACTTATGAAAAATTCTATCCATACCCAGAGAAAAAACTGTGTTTGAATATAGATTGAAGCACACTTCTTTGTATTTTAATTTATTTTTCTTGAACTGTTATTGGTTTGGGCTTTTTGTTTTTGTTTTTTAAGGGGGAAATCTGTTTTCTTTTCTGGAAATGTTTTTCATAATTTACATGTGCTTTCTCAATTGGAAGTAGGGAAGGAAAGGGGGGAAGAAAGAGGATCTGGAACTCAAAGTTTTTAAAAACAGGTACTAAAAATTGTATAACACATAAGTAGGATAAAATAAAATATTAAATAATGAAAGTGAAAAAATATAAGACAAAGTGGCAACTTAAAATAAATTGAGAGTGAGGAGTATAGAAAGCATACAATGTAAGAAAAGAGAATGGAAGCAAATAAATAATAAATTATCATCTTTGAATGTGAATTATATGAACTCATGCATTAAATGAAAGAGATTGGTAGAATGCAAAAAAAAAAATGCTATATAGGAAGAAATAGCAAAATCTAGCAACTCCATACATAAATGGCAAGAAAGAGTGAGTGAGTAGTTAAGAGATAAATACTTCATTTACAAACCAAGGAGAATGGAAAATGAGGGAAGTTTGAAAGAGGGGTAGATTTGGGGGAAAATATAAATTTTCAATATATTAAGTTTTACACATCCAATATGCAATTGTGATGTGATGAGAGAGAGAGACAGAGAGAGACAGAGAGAGACAGACAGAGAGACAGAGAGAGACTGATCCAAATAATCTAGGTCTATGGGTCATTTGCAGAGAGAGGATAATTGAATCTACAGAAATCAATGAGGACACTACAAAAGATAACATAGAGAAGATCTATAATGAGCTTTAAGGAATACTGACATTTAGGGGATGTGATATGAATGAGTCAACTATGGAGACTGAAAAATAATAGTCATGCAGGTAGGAAAAGAACCAGTAGAGAATAATGTCATGAAACCATGTACAAGAGAAAGAATACTGCAGGAGGTGATTAATAGCATCAAATGCTAAGATGTCTAAAAGAATGAGAAGAAAATAAACAATATCAAATGCTAACAAGAGATGGAAAATGAATAATAAAAGGGTTAAAAACTATATTTGTTAATTAAAAGATTAATGATAACTTTTGGGGAAAAAAGCAGTTTGAATTGTTTAAAAGCCAGACTGCGAAGTGTTAAGAAGTGAATAAAATCAGAGGAAACAGAGGCATTACATAAAGACAAGTTTTGGTATGGAGGGGTTTTGTGTCTTTTGTAGTCCCATAGGAATATGGATGAGAAAGAGAGGAATGCTAGATTTTGATAGAATATGTTGATTTAAGTTCTAGTAGAGTGGGAGAGATTTGGTCATGTTTAAAAGGTATTGTCTTCAAAAGTAATAATGCAATAGGTACGGAGAATATAAAGATTAAAAAAATGATGGAGGGGGCAATCTACTGGATAAAATGGGAGGGAAGAAAAGGGAATTAAGGTCATAGGTAGAGGAATTGGCCCTGACAAGAAGGTATCACTTCTGTTTTAGAAACAGGGGAAAGAAGAAGAAACTGAGGAAATAAGATTTTTGAGGTAAACATTTCCTTTGAGGTAAAGGAAAAAGACTTCAGTTTTCTTCAATAAGAGCTCCCCAGTTCAAAGAGTGAGTATAGGAGTATATGTATGAAGACTGAAGAGAAAATTTAAAAAATAACTTCTATGGGGAATTAGGGAATCAATTAGGGAGGAATGCAAACATTCTGCTGAATTTAATGTCCGATGGAAGATGGATAGACCCTAGCTCACATGCATCACTCTTTTCTTTAGATCCATTGAGTAGCTTGTAAGTAGAAGAGAAAACAGATGGTAAAGTAGCCCAGAATTGGAGTATAAAAGTGAAAAAATAGGGCATGGAGTGTGAAATTCAAGAATTAATGACAATGTAGAAGTAGATATACATATATATATATATATATATATATATATATATATATATATTAGCTTTGGACATTTATTTTTATAAGAGTTTGATTTCCATTTTTGTATTTCTCTCTTCTCTCACTCCTCCCCAAGACAGTAATCTGATGCAGGTTATACATGTATAATCATATTAAACTATTTCCACATCAGTCATGTTTTGAAAGAAGAATCAGAACAAAAAAGAAAAACCATGAGAGAAAAATACAACAAAGTGAAAACAGCTTTCAATATGCATACAAATGCCTTAGTTCTTTCTCTGGATGTGGATAGCAATTTTCATCATGAATCTTTTAGAAATGTCTTGGATCACTAATTGCTGAGAAGAGCAAAATCTATTAAAATTTATCACCTATACAACGTTACTATTATTGTATACAATATTCTGTTTCTGCTCACTTCACTCAGCATCAGTTTATATGTCTTTCCAAATTTTTCTGAAATCTACTTACTCATTATTTCTTATAGAATAATAGTATTCCAATACATTCTCATATCACAATTTACTTGGCCATTTTTCAATTGTAGGGCATTCCCTGGATTCTCGCTAAAGTTGAAACTTTGGATACACAACTAGTAGAGCTATGAATTAAATATTGTTTGTACATAGTTGGTCACATTACCATTATTAAAAATCTATTGGTAATAGAAAGTGAAGTAGAAGGTATTGCTAAGTATGTATAACTGAGGAGACTTTGAATACACTAATGTAAGCTAATTGAAATATTGTAAGTAAGAAATGATGTCATTCTTAAAAATGGTCAATCAAATTTCAAGAGTCTGTTCAGAACTGGAGGAAGATCTTCTGACTTATACATGGATGTAAGATTTAAATACTGGTTTTGTCCTTTAGATTAAGAAATGCATATCTTACTCTATTTCTTGAAAAATCTTATGTCACCAATCATCTGTCCTTATTTCTTCTGAAAGAGTATTTGATATCATTAAATGTCCATCTTGAGAAATATGTTCTTTACTTTAGACTGGATTTATCTATTTAAGAGATCTCTGAGTTTTTAGTCACATTTTAGTTTAATTTCTAGATATGTTATATGATGCATATTGATTTTACTTTACTTGTCTATTGACATTAAAGATCTTTAGTCTATGTTGATAATGTAATCTATTCCTTTTAAATCTATGCAATCTTCACAAATTCATTGAACATAAAGTGATTATGATATATTTTAAAAGATTCCATCTTGAGACAAAGAAATAGTTCCTAGATTTAACTTTTCATGATTTTCATTTGAATAGCTCTGACTTTAGCAATCTGAGTATTAAGTTCAATAGATGAAATAAATGATGGTATTGGATTTAAATGATTATAAGATCCCTATCCTGACAATAGCAAAGGATCTAGGAGCATCTGATGAAGTTGAGTAATGAAATTAGATTTCAATAGACAAGCTGATGAACAATCATAAGATTATGAACTATAAATGGTGCCAATCATTGTAAGAAAGGAGCCATAGAGACAAAAAGGAAATAGTCCCTAAAATTAAGCAATTCATATTTTACAGTAGGAAATACCATGTAAGAGGTAAATAAGTTCAAAATAGATGAACAATAAATACAATTACAAAAATGATAAAGGAAGAATAATATCCTGACAAATCAGCAAAGGAAGGAGGTAGCATCTGAGCTGAGAGTTGAATGAAAATTAAGATTTCAAGAGACAGAGTTGAGAAGGGAAAGTATTTTAGAATAGAAAGGTTGGCTGGTGAGGATGTATGTAGAGAAAAGGATGCAGAGAATGAAATATCCTATGTAAAGAACAAGAAATACACCACTTTGGCTGGAACATAGTGTATATGAGGAATAATGTGAAATCAACCTATAAATATAGTTGGGAGAAAGATGATAAAGGGGTTTAAAAGACAGGAATATGTGAGTTATCCTAGAGGAAATAAAGAGGCAATGAAGCTATTTGGGCACATAATGACATGGTTCAACTTGTGTTTGTAATATCAGTTTGGCAACTATGCGTAGGATAGATTGGAAAAGGGAGGGACATAAGGCAGGAAGACTAGGCAGGAGGCAATACAGTAATCTAGTAATCTAGACTAAAAGGGATAAGAAATTGAACTATAGGAACTACATGAGTGAAAATAAGGGAATATAAGGAAGAGCAATTGTAGAGGAAAAAACAGTAAGATTCATTAGTAAACTAGATATGGGGGAAGGGAGGAAGAAGATTGAAGAGTCAAGAAAGACTTCCACATGATGAAACAATGCGACTGGAAAGATGGTGAAGTGTTCAACAAAAAAAGATAAGCTGTGTTTTAGATGTGTTGAATTTGAAATGATTATAACACATTCAGGCAGATCTCTATTGCAGGAAATTATTAATGAGAGACCAGAGCTCAAGCAGGAAATTGAAGACAGAGTATATACATTTGGCAAACGAGAATAATTCAACAAAATGAGAGATAATGAGACCACTGAAGGTGTAGAGAAAGAAAAAAAGAGAGGAATTTGGACAAAGGCATGGTATTTTCCCCCAGATTAAGGTTGCAGAAATGTTGTGAATATGGGTGATGATCCAACAAAGGAGGCTGAGAATCAATGGAAAGTACTGTCATGAAAACTAAAGGGAGGAAGATTTACTGAGAAGAGTGAAAAGTCAGTGTTGTAAAGTGTGGCACAGAGACCAAGACAATTAAGGACTGCAAAAATATCATATATTTAGAAAATAAGAGGTCATTGGTGACCATTCAGTTGAGTGATGGGATAAAAAATCATAAGAAAAGGGGAGAAAAATTTGTGGAAAAAAGGGGAGACTCTAAATCTAGATAGATTTTGTTTATGAATTTGACATGGAAAGGGAAGAAATGCATAATATAATGGCTGAATGACTAGAAGATATAGGGAATGGTTTTTTAAGGATGTAAAAGACTGAAGCATAATTATGTAGCAAGGAAGGAACTAATGGATAAAGTCAGATAAAAATTAAAATTGAAGGAAGAATAAAGACAGAAAGGGGAAACTTTCAGAAAAGACATACGGACTTGAATTCAAAGAGGAAGAAAAAAGTGGACCTTGGCAGGAGATTGGAACAAAATAGAAGAGAATAAGGGAAGATATTTTTTATTTGAGTTATATAATTAGGGAAAAGAAGTTCACAACAGATGGTGTAACTTTTTTCAGGTAATCTAAGAGAGAAGATCTTTGCTAAAAGGAAAGAGATGGAGTGGTATAAGTTTTTTGAGAAGATATGAAAGATCCCATGAGTTGTATGATAAGGAGCCAATCAAGAAATAGAAAAACAATATTGAGTATGTAAGGATATAAATAAGATTCATTTTAACAGATATTTGTGTGGAATAAATCAGCACAGTTGCTTGGCTTCATATAACAGATTTCATAAACATGCTAGTGAGAAATAACAGCAGGTTTGGTAGGAGTCATCTAGGATTGGAGTATAAAAATGGAGAGTATATGAAAACAGAGAGCTCAAAGATAGAAGAAATTATAAAGTTGAACTCATTTACTATAGGTTCAAGATTTCAAAGGAAAGAATATCCAGAGAAGGGTTAGCACTCCTGGGAAAGTAGGGATACAAAGATTGATTGAAGGTTGTAATGAGGATAGAAAAACATTTAAGTCTAAGGCACATAGGGATAGTTACAAACTTAGGTTATTTGAATTTCAGATTTGATGACAATGTGGATCTATATTATTAACCTAGAGCATTGAGATTGGGAAGAGAATTGTTGTTGAATGAAGAATTAGGATATTTATGGAAAAAAAGCAGTCATCCAATGATATGGACATTCCCTTGTATAATTGAGGTGGAATAAAGGCAGAGAAAGAATTAAGGCATTTGATGGACTGGGAAGCCAGTATGTTTAAGTGCTTATCAACGTATATAAGTCCCAGGATGATGATAGATATTAGGGTGCTAAAAAAATATAGCCCAATACTGAACTTTTTTTTAGGAGGGAGAATCCGTCTAGGGACGGATCATCAGGCACAATCTGGATAAGATAATATCTTGATGGCATAAAGTACAAAGAAGGTAGCTGAATTTTGATGTATTATGAAGTAATATCAAAGAGCAAAGAGCATTCTTATAATTTTTTGACCCTACATTTCTGGAGGGCATGAGAAAAGGTACATTTATCCAGTACTAGAAAGGATTGTCTATGATACACTTATCTTCTGAGACAGCCAGAATTTAGTGCAAAAAGAAAAAGGGAAAAAGAACATGAAACAAAGAAGTATAACAAGAACAGCATAATGGAAGAGAAAAGCCAACCAAAAAAGGATATAAGAGAAATAGGACTGACATGAATGATAATAAAAAATATATATTGTATCGGGGGATGGAGTTATTGTTTAAATAATCTACTACTATTAATTACAGTAATTCTAAATGGAAAATGGAGTTTACTAGTCATCAGAAAGTAAACTGCCACATCCTTCCCATTAAGAATATAATCTGTGCTCTAGGGACTGGTTTGGATTAAGTTTAATTATTGTAATCTTAAAAATTCAGCATTACTAACAAACAAGTAAAACAAATGATGGTAGCTTCCCAAAATCAAGTTTGTTCTAAAAGAGATAAAATTTATCATAGAAGAGTCTGGTGGAATCATATGGAAGCAAAGGACAAATGGACAAAGATTATGATTGGAATTGTTATAAACATTATATAGAAAAACCTTTAAGGAAGAGCCTACCCTAGATTCTGATTTCAGTGACCTACACCACCACTAGACTTTTATATCAGATAAGGGACTGAATTCTCTTCATCATCTGATGTTCTCCTACTGCATCATGCCTGACACAGATGTTATTCAATCCAACAGTAAGTTGCTTTGATGTTGGGACTCCCCCTCCTTATCATTCTATGACATAATGGAATCAAATTAAGGCCCCATTTGCCAGCTTTATTGTCTATTATTTTATAATACCCTGCTTCCAAAGTGCTCATTTATAGAGTGCTTAAGCTGCCATTGCTGGATAGTATTTGCCATAAATGTCTCCACATGCACAGCATATAATGTGCCATAACCACAGTAGAAAGTGAAGAGATTATTCTCAATTATTTCATATCGTCTATTTTATTGTTTTATTGTAATAAACTGTCATACCCTACACCACTTTAAAATCAATAGGTTGCATTAAAAATAATGAAAAGTGGTTATTAATCTTGGTTAGCTTTTCCTCTATCACTTTCTGATAGTGATTCCTAAATAGAGGGAGGGTAATAATTATTCACTTCCGATCAGTAGGAATATTTTCAAATACTCCTGTGTGTATCACTATTACAACATCCACATGAGTAGTGGTAATAAGGGGATAGATTTAGATTCTCTTGCTTGGCATGGAACTCTTCCCTCTCTTCTCACCTGTGGACAATTTCTTCTATTCCCAGGATAACCATTCTACCAACAATATTTGGGTTGGCAAATAGCTTTGTATTTTGTTTCTGTGTCTCATTAGTGCCACAACAGCAGCAGGTATAATGGTCTTTCTGCTTTCCAGTCCAAGATTGAATTCTACAGGAGCAAATCCAGCTGTGCTTACATATACTACTCAAGACCTGTAGCAAAGACAATCTGAGGAAAACTTCTTTAATTCAGAAAATGTGTGTGGGGGTAAGATTCCTTAGACTGGAAGTCAGTACACTTGAACTACAGCCAGGAGTGTACCGGAGTCACCTCAAACTTAAGGTGATTGCTAAATTTTCATTGTAAGCATTTATACTTCAGAAATCAGTGAAGGGCCATAAATTAGGATTTAGTTTATTGATCTGTTGTTTTTCTAGTCTTAAGGGAGTGAGGAAGAAAAAATTAATGATTCAAATTAAATGTAAAAATATATCATGTCCCTTTGGAAAATTGGAATATATAATCATATGTAAGCACATTTCTGGTTTAAGCCTTGGCTCTGACATGACCTTAGGGAAGACACTGAATTCCTCTTGACTTCTGTATTCCAGTTTATATAATGAAGGAGTTGGACAAGATAATCCTAAAGATCTCTAATTCCTTCAACTTTTATGTACTTAAAATCCCTTCTACCCCTGATGTTCTATATATAAAGGTCCTGCTCTGCTCTAACAGTCTATGAATCTGTGTATCTTTTAACATCATCTCTTGTGTTCAATAAGGGAAAAACAAAAGAAAGAAAGGAAAAGTACAAATTTAATTCTCTCAAGGAAAAAAAAGCTAGCCTAAGAGCCAAGCTATATAAAAAGGTAAGATGGGTTGACCTCAAGTTATGATGTGTACACTCTTTTGAGCTCCATCAACATTTCCTCTTCAGCCTCACAGGACATCTCACTAGTTGCTAAATTTTTCACCTACTGAACTCAGAGTCTAAGTTTTTCCTCATGTTTCTCAGTAATATAGAAGGAGAAAACTAACTAAAAAGGTTGATTGTGTATCTATTTCTTATAATGCAGAAGTAATGAAAAGCCTTACAACATTGATTCTATGGCATGATATCTTTAAGAAAAGAAAAATATCATAACATAAAAATTACTTTCTCACTTCATAGTGGTGTTTCCATTGTAATAATCCAGGAAGAGTGTTTATCTGAAGTCTAGGTCAACAGAAGCTGAGTAATAAAGCACAACAATAATGAAGACCACACTGAATTATCTTTTATTATGATTAAAGATCCAAGATTTTTTTTAATAAAACCCATCTTGTTTCAGTTTGTTAAAAATAGCTAGATAAACTGAGAATTGGCAACGAAGATTAGAGAATATAAAGATTCAGCCACTAAACAGGAGAGGAAAATGAAGAGTCATAACTTCCATCAGAAGAACAGAATTAAGGAATCTCAGAGGTAAAAGAAATCTGTCATTTAGTCCAACACCTCCCTAAACTAGAATCCACTTGATGACATCTCTGATACATGGTCGTACAGCTTCTGCTTGAAATCCTGCAATGATGGGAGTGTACTTTACCATCTCCCATGATGATCCATTATACTTTGTGCATTTTCTACTTCTTTTTAAAAGTTCTATTCTCTGAGCTCTATTCTCTGAGAAAAAAAATAAAACCTATTATCCATGCAACAGCCTTCAAGGATTTGAAAACAGGGGTCACATTTCCTTTAAGTCTTCTCTTCTTCAGATTAAATATCATTATTTCCTTTAAATGATTCTCATCAAGGTATGGCTTTCAGTACTCTCAATCTTTTTTTTTCCTTTCTTCTGAACATGTTTCCAAATTTGTCCTCCTACAATGTAGCATTCATAATAAAAGGAAATTTTCTAAATATGGTAATACCAGGACAGATTACAAAAAGTTAGTTATCATTTCTCTTCTGCACTCTGTGTTTATAAAAATCCAAAAAGATCATATTAGTTTTTGTTTTCTGTTACAAACTATCTTGCATTCCTAGATATATATATATATACACACATATATATTTATGTATACATATGTATATGCTTATATATGTATAGGTATGGATTGAATCACATATTAGAATATAAAACCCTTAAGGAAAGAAATTATTTCAACTTTGTCTTTGTAAAACAAGTGTTTATCATAATGCCTGGAACATAGTAGAAAAGCAATGAATGATCATTGTTTGACTACTGTTATGCTACTGACATACATTGATCATACCTCCTAGACAAGTCAAGATGATAGAATAGAAAGAGAGCTATATATGGAGTAATCATATTTGAGTGTGAATCCTCAGTCTGCCATTTGCTGACATTGTAACCTAGAACAAGTAACTTTTCCTCTCTTTTGAACTCAGCTTTATAGTCTGTAAAATGAGGGACTGAACTAAATGGCTTCCAAAGTCCTAGTTCTAAATCTATAATTCTCTATGAGCCATTGTCTATTTATATTTTTCCTCACCCTGTAAATACATCACTATTATTATCACTGCTAAAGTCAGAAGTACTTTTCATTGAGGGGATAGGATAAAGAACTGAAAAGATCAGAAAACCAGAAAGCTATGTATATGATTTGACTAACAATCTAGTCCCTGAAATCTCTCATTTTACAATGAAGGAAATTGAGGCTCTAAAAGTATTATACAAGATCACAAAATATCTGTGCTGGAGCTAAAACTGCTGGCAAAGGCATAAAATCATCCTATGAAAACCTAGCGATGTATCACTATGAACAGTTAGATTTGTTCATGGCCAACATCTATAAGTCAGTCACAAGTCCCAATATTCCAACCTTTTCCTGTTTGAAGGGATATACAAGTTCCATAGCAGTGGTATGGTTTTCAGGAATCCAAGGTCTCCACTATGACAGAGTGAGCCTGGATGTAGGTAAGAAATATATATGCATGAAAAACATTGGGAATAACTGGGTTTAAGTGGAATTCAGCTGAATCCCTTTTCTAGTTAAGCTGTGATCTGTGTCAGGGCTGGTAGTAGGTGAACGAAGCCCTAAGATTGCTCTTGGCAGGGATGACAGGACTCCAATCTGGTTTGGACATTATCTGAAATTAAAATCAAACCTGACATATAGAGTTCTTGGCAAAAATACACTGCCCCTTTCACACCTGAGATTATCTCCCTTTAATTCCCTCCTATATTAAACAAGGAGGGAAAGGGGCAGTATGCTACAGAAAGGAGCTGGATTGGGCTCCCTTTCTTTGTTCAATTATAGTATCACTAGAAAACCTTCAAAGGCTGACTCCTGGTGGATTTGAAATTAAAATGTGAATGCCTGATCTGTAAGTGGGGTGGAAATCATTTTCAGAAGTTCCAGTGATCTATAAATCTGTAAGATAGAATTGGTACATTTAGGTTTTGCCAGATCCCGAGCCAATGTTCTTCCCTCAATCTCCTAACCTAGATCTGAAGCAGATGTCAAATCAGCTCTAATCCCCCATCCTATTTTGGAGCAGCTATGGGCACTTTCCCCAACCCAAATATTTTTGGGCCCCAAACCTTGAGCTATTATAACTGGAAAAAATGGGAGACTAGCAATATAATGAATTAAGACTCAAATAGAAAATATAACATTGAAGTTAGAATACTGGACCTGAACTTAAATGTGGATCAGCTAAGAGATTCTGACCAAATCATTTAACACATGTCAACTTCAGTAACCTTCTCTCCCTGCCCTTCAAATTAGTGGATTATATTATATGATTTCTCTAGGATCCCTTCTATATCAAAATGTATGATCCATTGAAATTGACAGTCTGATCATGCTTAGTGCTCAATTTTTAATCAAGCCCATGCCCCAGTTCCACAATCTAATCTCATGATTCTCATGGTAGGTTAAAAAATGACTTTAGTTAAATTCTATTTTATCACGGATGTTGTCAAATTCCTTAATTAGCATACACAAATATGTCTTATATTGATCAATAAGGGAATGATAATGAGAATTAGACTGATGAAATATGTTGACTAGAAACCTAAATTGAACCCTAATGAACTATTTAGGGATCATTTTAACATAAAAGAAAGAGAACTTTATTTTTAATGAGAGGAACTGGACTCAAATATTGGTTCGCTATTTATCATTTTTGAGAGACCTCAGACAAAGCATGGGATCTCTCTGTTTTCTCCTCTGTAAAATGAGAGTAGATTAAATGATCTCTAAACCAATACCAACTTAAAATTATATGGTTCTGGTTTTTATGACATTCACTTTTCATCCCTACATCCTATTAAAGCAATGTTGATGAACCAATATATATATATATATATATATATATATATATATATATATACAAAAAAAAAACTTTAAAAATAAATATTCCTTGCCCTCAAGAGGCTTATAACCTAAAGGGATTTGAAATGTGTGTTAGGGCAAAGGCAACAAATATACCTGGTAGTCATGATCTAGGAAGGTTTTAGAGTAAAAATGTCTGACCTAGCTAGTTACTTAAATTTATACTAGTGATACAATAAATAATAACAGAAGGAACCTGCAGAGAAGGACACATTGTCAGAGTAAGAAAGTCATTGCAGATGAGGTAAAGATATAGTACAGGGAAATATGCAGGTTATATGAATAATAAAGTAGAGGAGATGTTTTATCTGATGCTGACAATCATTCAAACCTCTACAAAGCATATATTATATATCAAAAATAAAGCAACTTCAGTTATCTCCATGGTCTGAGACTAGAAATCCAAAGGATTTTTTTTTTAAATGAACTGAAGCTCAATGATCCTGAGCACATTCAGCATCCCTCTCCCACCTCCCACACTGTTGGTAGTGAAGCTTCACAAACAGACCCAAGGACATAACTCAGGCTCACAACTAAACCTACCTCCAAACCCCAGTCTCTCCTCCCTCATTTCAGTGCCATGGAGACTTTGGCTTCAGGCTGTGAGAATTTATCCTTCCCTAACAGCCACAGGCCCTTAGGATGTTAAGCCTACTGGGGACCACAGCTCTGTAATATTAGTGCTGCAAAACTGAAATTCCAAATTTTTAAGACCAATGTAAACTCTGAACTGCCAGTGCTGAACCCTGGATTTGTAACACTCCATTATACCTAAGAGAAAGAACAAAAATAGTTCTGATCAGCTAAAATCACCCAAAGCAGCACCTGGACTGGTAAACTCTAAATTGCCCAGCACAGGAAGAGAGACATGTTTTGTAATATAGCCCCCTAGGAAATCACAATCAGAGGGGAAGGAGTGGTCAATATGGGAAAATCATGGAGGAAAAAAAAGATTGAAAATACCAAACATTTCAGGAAGAAAATGAGGCTTGACTAATTATGAATAAAAACTGCAAAACAAAGGAAAACAATACAAAACTTAATGAGAAAGAGAATCCTGTGAAACTTGAAGTCATAGAATAATAACAAGCTGGGTGGTTTTAAAAGGGGAATGAAAATTATGAGAGTAGCATTTAAAGCTTGTACAGCAAAACTAAGGAGTAAAATAGAAAAAAAAAGTAAAAGTAAAAGAGAAAACAATAGATTAGAAATGCAAATATGCAGAAATAAAGGATACCCTAGAAGAAGAAAAGCAAAATAAACCAAAAACCTAATAAAATAAAAAAAAATATATGTTCACTATGCGAGCCAAATATAACTGAAATCAAAGATAGGATGCATAGAGAAGAACAAGACAGGAAAAAAAAAAACCTTAATATAAAATGAAGGAAATATTAGAATAGAACTGCTTAGAGCTTCTAAACATAGTAAATGAAATACCACTTGAAATAATTCACAGATCATCTCAAAATAAAATATAAAAATCAATCAGAGACTTAAAATTCCAAGATATATAGTTAAATTAACACTTCATTTCAGAAACACCAAGGTCTGTGAGTGATTAAGAGAAAGACTTTCAGATACAAAGGAAATGATATTCAAATAATGCAACATTATTATGTATTCAGGGACAAGTTATAGGAGTGAATGATATAATGTATTCCAAAGTGGAATTAAACTCAGGATGCAGTGTAGGGTTGTATATTCTACAAATCTGAGCTCAACCATACATTTTTTTAAAATGGATATTCATTTACCAAGAGGAGTTTGAAACACTTTTGAAAAGAATAGCAGAAATGAAGAGATTATTTATTTCTTGAATATGTAAAACAACAGAAATGCAGGAGGAATGAAGAAAGGCAGAAGGTGAAGCAGCAAAAGAATGGTAACAGAAACCGGTAAGAGACTTCTTTCTAAATGCACACAAGCAGACAGGAATGAGGGCAGAAATCTAGTAGAGCTAATAGTGAAGAGATAAATAGATAGTATAAAGGAAAAAACCTGGCAACAAACCACTTACAGACAAATCAATGTTTTGGAGTTTGGGGGGCTATGTGCAACATGTGAAAGCACATAAAGGATGGAATGGGGTAAGAAGGGTGGAAAGAAATATGTGATGTGGTAAAGTTAAATCAAGGTCTACTTATGAGGGCAAGGTGACAATTGTGGTCTCAGAAAGATTAGAACATATGGGAGAATGGGGTAAAGATGGGGTGGGGGTGAGGGAAAGGAAGGAGAGCTTAGTTTGATGATAGAGGATTCCATTAATGAATTTCCCTATGAGTAAAGAGAAAGTATCTGTGAAAGGAGATCCGAACCTCACACTAGATGTGGAAGGGAAGTGTGATGATTAAAAAGTCTATTCTGTTTATATCCATAGAGATAATACCTGGTAAATGTGACAGGAGAAAAGATAATTAGGAGGGGTGTTGATCAGTAGTAAGCTGAAAATCATGGACATAGGGAGAGGCCCTATCCTAGGTCAGTATCTTCTCTGATATCTTCAATAATTAGCATTATTCTAGAAATGAAGAGCAATGCAAAGGGATTATAAGCAAACAAGTCCTGTAATGGAATGACAGAAACTATCTAGAACCAAGAAACTAGAATGGATGTTTTTGGAAGCTTTGCTTACCTGAGGAATACAGGGAAGAGATACCAGATAATTATAAGGGATATGAATAAGGAACTAGAAATAGTCAGAAAGAGAGAATGCAATGTAAGAGTTAAAGACATTGTTTTTGGACAGGAGCACACAATGAAATTTAAAAACTAATGAAGAGAAGGCTGAACTGAGAAGGTAGAATGGATTTAGCAACCCAGAAGAACTCTTCTAATATCCCCCACCAAACAACTTTAAAATAACACCTCAAATTAAATATTGGAATGGCAAGATCAACAAAAGGTCAGGATGAGATATATTTCCAGTCTAAGATAACTTCCGACACTTCAGCAGGCAAGGTCTGTGACACTTGGGTGGAGAGCAGATAGGACTTGCCTCACCTTTGACAACTTCAGTAACAGCTTTCAGAGCTCTCAGTTCAGAAGCAGTAAAGAGATTGAACAATTGGACAGAAAGAAATAACAGGGGACTTTTTGCTGATAGCAGTTATAATCGATTGGCAACTCTTATTGCCTATATGTATTTATGGGCCCCACTTCCAGGGTAAAGAGGAATGCTTGTAATTGGTGGCAAGGTCACAATTCCAAAGCACAGAGGAGCATTAGTACTTGCAGCTGCAAGTACATAGGGGACTAAGTCATAGTTCCAGGGCCACAAGCAAACCCTCAAAAAAAAAAAAAAAATCTGCTAATTAGACAAAAGCCAAGCAGAAATTCCTGGGAGAGTTTAAGAAAACAAGTGGTAGAGTGATAAAGGAAAAATTGAGGGGACTAGAGGGAAAATTGGGAAAAACAATGATAAAAATTGGGAAGTGGTAGTAGGAAAAAATGAATAATGGATAATGGAAAAAAATTATGAAAAGAAAATCAAAAATTGGATAAAGAAGGCACACACACACACACACACACACACACACACACAACAAAACAAAACAAAACAAAACAACCAACAACAACAACAACAAAAAACACCCTGAAATACAAAATTGGCCAAATGATAGAAGAGGCTCACACATTAATTGACCAAAAAAAAAAAAAAACCTTAAAAATAATTCTTCAAATTGGAGTGAGGTACAAAAGCTTACTAAAGAAAATAACTCCTCCTCAAAATTAGAACTAGGCAAGTGGAAGCTAATGACTCCAGGAGACATCTAAAATTAAATAAAATAAATAATGAAAGAAAAAAAAAAGAACAAAAGAGAAATATTTCATCCAAAAATAACTGACCTGGAAAATATATCGAGAAAAGATAGTTTAAGAATTATTAAAATACCTGAAAACTATGGTAAAAGAAAAAAAAATTACACATCTTATTTCAAAGAATTATCAAATTAAACTGCTGCAAAATACTAGAACAAAAGAGTAAAATAATAATTAAAAGAATCTACCAATTGCCTCCTGAGAGAAATCTTAAAATTAATTAAAACATCTAGGAATAGTATAGTCAAATTCTAGAATCCTCATGCCAAAGAGAAAATTTAAGAAACAACCATTAAATGGAGCCACACTCAGGATTATATAAGATTTAACAGCTTTTATTTTAAAGTAACAGAGGACTTTGACTATATTTTGGAAAACAAAGGAACAAGAATTATAACCAATAATAACCTATCTAACAAAATAGTATAATTCTTCAGGAGAAAAAATTGGATTTTAATGTGCAGTAGCACTTTGAAGCATTTCTAATTAAACAAACAAAACTGAATAAAACATCTGACAATCAAACACAAGACTCAAGAAAAGCATTAAAAAGGTAAATATTAAAAAGAAATCATAAGGATCTCAATAAAGTTAAACTGTTTACTTTCATACCTGGGAAGAAGATATAACTCTTAAGAACTTTATCATTATATGGGCAATTAGAAGGAGTCTATTTAGGGAAGGCATGAATGTAACTTGATTATATTGCAATGATTTCAAAATAATAGAGTGATAAAGAGGAGAACACTATGAGAAGAGTGAAGAAACAGAATGGAGGAAATTATCTCACATAGGAGAGGCCCACAAGAAAGAATTTTACAATAGACAGAAGATAAACAATGCTTGAACTTTAATCTCATTGGAATTGGTTCAAAAAATATACATATATATATGGCTGCATATAGAAATCTATAGAAATATAGAAATCTATATTTCCAAAGGGGAAATAGGAGGGGAAGTGAGGAGGACTGCAAAAGAAAGGGCAGAATAAAGGAGTTAATAGCTGGAAAGAAAAATCAACTTTTGGGGAAAATCAGGGTTGAGAGAGAGGGAAGAAAAATTTGAAGAAAATACAATTAATAATCATAACTGAATGTGAAGGGGATGAAACTCTGTATGATTGATTTAAACAAGGTGTTAACTCAGTGGAATTGATAAGATAATGATTATCTAGTTTAGCATGGTGATTAATAGTTCTCTAGTTCAGTGTGATTGATTTAATCTTACAACAAATAATGGTTCCCTAGTGATATAATGATTGGCTTATACTCAGTATGATGAATGGATTTAATTGTAATACAATATTCAAGAGGCCAGAGTCAGACCTAGACAGGGACTGGAATAGACTCAGGGAAGACAGGGGACTGGAGGCTGGAGCACAAGCTCCCGGACTCAGGGAGACTTCAAGACAGAGATCATAGTGGTGGTCTTCCTGACTCCCCCACAGAAACCAAGACATATTCCAGAAGACCTCCAGAAGCTAGCCCAGGCCCTAGGCAAGGAGACAAGACTGTGAAGGAGATAATAAAGATTTTTGGACTTTATCTCTGGCTATTCTCATGATGATTACTCTACTGAAATGAAGGCTAGTCCAGAGACCTCCATAAAACTAATCAGAACATTACAGATGAGCTCACCTATGAAAAAGAAGCAGTTGGAAGATATAATTAAAAACTGGAATTTAACAATAAGTTGTTTACAAGAAATAAACCTGAAACAGAAAGTCACAAAGAACTTAAATAAGGAACTAAAACAGAATGTATTATGTTTCATTTAGTGAAATAAAAGGAGGTAGGGATGGCAATCATAATCTCAGACAAAGCAAAAGCAAAAGCAAAAGCCGAGCTAATTAAAAGAGGTAATCAGGGATACTATATTTTGCTTAAAAGATACTATAGAAAATAAAATAATATCAAAATATTTACAGACTTCTTTGATAAAAGCCTCATTTCTTATATGTATACATATATGCATGTTTATATGTATATGTGTATACACATAAACATACATATATATGAAACTAAATCAAATTTATAAAAATAAAAACCTTGTCCCAATTGATAGTTGAAGAACATGAATAATCAGAGTTCAGAGAAAGCAATCAAAACTATCTATAGTCATAAAAATGTTCTAAATCACTATTGATTAGAGAAATGCAAAGTGAAACAACTCTAAGATACCACCACATGTATCAAAAATGAAAAATTTTGGAGTTGATGAGAGAAAATAGGTTAACTAATGAACTGTTAGGAGTTCTGAACTGATTCAACCATTCTGAAAAACAATTTGGAACTACACTCAAAGTTCTATAAAACTGTATGTACTCTTGGTTACATCAATACAAAATCTAGGTCTATGTCCTAAAACGATAAAATAAAAAAGGAAAAGATCTATATGAGGAAAAAATATTTATAGCAGCTCTTTTTGTGGTGGCAAAGAATTCAAAACTGAGGGGATGCACGGTAATTAAAGAATAGCTAAATAAGGTGTGTCATATGATGATATGAAGTACTATTGTGCTAGAATAAATGACAAAGGAAGTGGTTTGAGGAGACTTATGTGAACTGATGCAAAGTAAAATGGACAGAGCAATGGTCATTTTAAACAGGAACAGCAATATTGTAAAGAAGGTCAACTGTGAAAGGTTTAGCTACTCTGATCAATACAATTATCCAAGGCAATTCCAAAAGACCCATGATGAAAAATCTGTAAAACAAAGTCTTACAAAAATGAATTTCAAGGGGCAGCTAGATGGTGCAGTAGATACAGCACCAGCCCTGAAGTGAGGAGACCTGAGTTCAAATTTGACTTCAGGCACTTAATATATATGACCCTGGAAAAGTCACTTAATGCCCCCACACACACACACACAAATGAATGCTGAAAACAATTTACATGTACTTGGAAAAAAATACTATTGAAAATTTTAAGAGAGAGAGAATTGATGAACTCTGAATACAAAATGAAGCATAAATTTCTCACTGCTCACTCTCCTTGTTTTGTTGCTTTTTTTGCAATGCGGTTGATATAAGAATATATGTTACATAATTTCACTTGTATATATTGTTTGCCTTGTCAGTATATGTGGAAGGAGTGAAAAGGAGGGGAAGAATTTAGAACTCACAATTTTTTTCAAAAATTGTGAAATTATTATCAAAATTATCAAAAAAATCAAAAATTATGAAAATAAATAATAAATTTTCAAAGAAAAAATAATGAACAGTTGAGGGGAAGGAGAGGGAAAGTGTTCTAATTGAAAGGAAAAAAATTAGGAGTGGAGAAATAATCAGATAAAAGCCAGAGAGAAAAAAGGAATAAGCAAAATCCTAAAGGAAAACTAGCAATCATAAAAGAAAAAGAAATTAAAGGAATTAGAATAGGCAATGAGGAAATAAAATTGATCCAAAAAAAAAAATCCCAATAGACTTTGGACAGAAAATGCCATTTGTATCCAGAAAAAAGAATTAAGGAGACTGAATATAAATCAACACATTCTATGTTCACTTCTTTTCTCTGTTTTTTTTAATCTCTCACATGGTTTTCCCCTCTTGCTCTTATTTTTCTCTCCCAACATGATTCATAAGGCAATGTATATTAAAAATAAATAAAAAGTAAATAAGCTTACTACAATAAAAACAAAAATAAAAACAAATAAAGGCAGATCTAAACCAAAAAAAATAAAATGGAGGGGGGGGGGAATTCATAACTCCATTTCTCTATGATTAAAAGCAGGATTTTGGGTTTTTAGATGTGTTTGTGTCCCCAATATGTCCATCTAAGATTTAAAAGCACACTTTTTTTCTGAATTGTTGTGTCTCTGTTTTTAGTTTTCTGCTGATTTGTGATGATTTGCCTTTCTTGGCAATTCAAACTAATCTGAACTTCTTGGAGGAGAGATTCAAGGTCCAAGACTATCCTGATTAGATTTCAGCCTTGACTAAAGATCTCTGTGGCTTGGAATTACTTCCAGCCTCTCCGATGTACAGTAGGCTATCCAAAACCCTCTCCCCATATCCTGGAGTCAGTCTCAGTTTCTCTCTAGATGGGGACATCTTGTCCCTAACTTCCCAAATCCTAAAATCCCCTCGAGATCCCAGGTATATAGAAAGATGTGGCCCTCTATGTTTCACCTCAGGAAATATTGCCCCACCTTGTCTCTGTCTCTGTCTCTCTGTCATAAGCCTTAGAAGATGAGTTTAGTATAGAATGTGAAATTCCTGTACAAGAAAGAAAGAAAGAAAATATAAGTGTAATCTTAAATTTAGGATTGAAAACTATGTAAGTTTTATTTTCAATGAGTGGGCATAATTATAAATGAAGGCATAGTCCACCCTTCTCTCACTGGCTATGACAGTTTGTAGACTGTCCTGAGCCCTTCCTCTACTTCATTCCTTATTATTGGGAATTAATTTAATAATTTAATAATTAATTATTAATGGGATTAAAGAATCCCACTTGTGCTCAGCCTTTCTTTGGGCCTCATTCTGCTGATTAGATGAAATCTCTTTAAACATTTCCATAACAGGTCAGCTGCTCAATCCACTATGTAGAAGTTAATATTAGCCTTCTATCAAGCTATCCATGTGGGAAATAGGGTCTTTGACATACTTTTAAAATCTCTTTTCAATCCATGTTTACAAGGTGTTAATAATTGACTGTTTTTATTTTTTCAAGTCTGTGGGGGTGGTTTAAGAGCAAAATCATTTCTGTAATGCTAAAGATTGCTTAGATATGATGCTATAGCAAGGTTCTACTGCTTAGTAATGAAAGGAACTTCTAAGTTTGTTAGATTTCTAAATTCTCTAAAAATGGTTATTTCAAAATTCATTCAGCAAATAATCTAATATTAAGTGCACTATGGTCTCATTTTTTTTTTTACCTTTTTTTTTTCCACCTTTTCAACTCTAAGATAGTTTTAGTTAACAATGATTTGCATTTTTTTTTCTTTTTAGATCTAAAGCCTCTGATATGGGATTGGGCTATTTGAGAGAGAACTATAACAAATATTATTTCTCAAGTTTAAATCCAGGTAATGGATGAGAACCAATACATCAGAAAACCCACTATCCCAGAGAAATGCCACAGAACTTCAGAAGATGGAGGTTGGTTCATCTGGGTAAAAGGAGTTTGAGAGATGGCTTTTTGAGCTCTACTTGAGGTCAAGCTTTTAACTTGATTGCCAAAAGTATGTTCCTTTTTATAGGAATCATTCCCACCTATGCCTGAGTCTGGCAAAGGGGTGGAATTCATCCATGGTTTTCATACCTGAAGTTAAACAACTAAGGATGATTTGTCCTGTCCCTGCTTTTTTTTTTTTTTTCTCTTATAGCACATCTCTATATTCAGAGCAAATGAATTTTAATCTTTAAGCTGACCATGACCATTAAAATCTATGAGCAAGATCTCAGTATAAAATCTTTCTGTTTTCTATCTGAAAATATGTAGTTATTAGGTAAATGACTGTTTTCCACCATTGGGTAGGTGAATATTTGACATAGTCATCTATTTGTTGCTAGAGATATATTTTATTAGAAATATGCTTGTGTAAGGTCTCTAAATCTTTCAAATTGTGAGAACATTTAGCTACTGATGCAACTGTTTATGAGTCCCAGCTGCTATTCTTATGCAGTGTATCTTAGAATAGAGAATTTTAGTGTGGTTTAAAAAAAATGTAACTTAAAAGTTTTTGTTACATCCATGCAAAAAGTCAATTCTATTTAAGTTAATGGGGAATAACATCTGGTTTTTCCTATGTGTCTGTGACACAAGCATGGTTTTTTATAACTATACCATAGGAAATTGGTTTGTTGATACAGTCACACAAGAGGCTGCTATGCTTTTGGCCTTTCTTACTCTCCCTGTTCTCCAAGCAATGGACTTTTGATTAAAGCCCCATACCAAGTGGGGAGATCTGAAAACCCCACCTATACTGTACCCAAACAGAAAGCCATGTTATGATGTCAAACCTCCAAGATTATATTTCTCTGCTGGTGTCATATCTCCCCAATTAAGCCTGTTTCTACTCCTGATACAGAGAAAATTCCTCAGGGAAAACAGCCAGGCCGGCATAAGAACAGCAAAGTCTCTACTAGAGATCACACTTTGTTTTAGACCACCCAGCTCTTTACAGAGTGATTAGCCTTCAGGTCACTCAAACTGTGGCTAAGGCACTTAAAATCAATTATTTTCTCCACTCTGTCTGGCAGACTATCTTCAGAAAAGGTGGAGAAGATTCTATTCCCTTTAAACTCATCTCCCGGGGATGAGAGCTCTGTTCTTAGCGCTCTCTCAAGCCATTTCTGCCCCATCCCAAAAGGAGAACTTTTGGTCAGATTAGGACAAAGCCTGACCTCACTCAGTTCTCTCTCTATCCAAGTCCTTTTGAGCACTTTGTTACATGGGTCCTTGGCCACCCAAGCAACCCCTTTGCTATTTGCAATGCTACTAACCTCTGTTTCTTAGGTCTGTTTTAAGCTTCAAATGGCCAGTACTTGACAGCTATATTGACCAGCTTCGCTTCAGTCACCTTGGTCCACCCCTCCAAATGAACTCTACATCCATTCCCAGCAGGGAATAGTTTCAAAAGATGAGATTATGGCCCTATGTCCCAAAGGACTTTGGGCCCCATTTATTTGGAGGGAAACTGTTGGGAACAGACCCCAGCAAAATACCACCAAGTGGGCTCCCAGTAAGGTGCTAACTGACTTTGTGTTAATCTCTGTGATTGTGCCTTATACCCCTATGATAGTCACTAATTTTGACTTTGGTTTATCTCTGTAACACGTCAACCCCACAGACAGACCACTATTTCACTACCAGCTTCTGAGCACTACTTAAGTGTCCCAGGATTTGGCTCCTAAAATTTCAGCACTGGTCTTATAGACTCCTTTTCTGTTAGAGACCCCAACCCACTTTTCAAAAGATTTCTTTAAAAGAGTGGGGAATGATGAGTTCCTGAATAGTATGTTGGACAGAGACAAACTAAAGAATTGATCCCTGAGGCAAGTAGGGGAGAAGGCTCTGATAGAGATCAGTTTAGTTCAGTAGTCCCACCCTTTGGGGAGGTAGTCCAGTCTGAAATCCAATCAAACTCCTAAGACCCAGCCTCTGTAGAAATGCCTCTAAGGTCAAATTTCCCTTATAAAACTTACTTGTGGGGCATCCCATGGCTGCTATCTTCCTTTGGACCAGCCCATCACAGCACTCTGCCTTGTGGTGCCTTTCCCCATGCCATTTGGTATCTCCCCTAACTCTACTAGGCTTCCCAACCCCCCTTCTCCTTCCAGATAACTAACTCTTTTAGAATACTAACTCCGTTTCAGGATTTAGCTTGCCAGCTAAGGATAGGCCCCAACCTCATGCTCCTTTTCTCCTGGATAATTATGAGTTCCATGAGGAACTTGTCTTTCATAGGCTCTCCCACTCTGTTTCATATCCACCATTCCTTGTGTCTATTACATCCCTTGATTTTGTCTGTAACCTATTCTCTAAATAAATCTACCTTTTCCCAAAGAGAATGGCCATTGTGAATTCTTCACATGACTGAATAGGAGCTTTGGGTGCCTGCTATCATTTGGTGACAAATCCCACGTCATAGGTCACGTCAAAATGATGTCCTCATACCTAAATCCTAGACCTATATAATTAATGCACATTGACTCAAAAATTTTAAACATAATGCTATTAAATAGACTATAGCAATTTATCCAAGAAATCATTTATTATGATGAAATGGATTTATACCAGGGAAGTTGGTTCAATATTAAGAAAACAATGTAAATAATATTTTGAAAAATAAACTAAAACTACATGATTATCTTAGATACAGAAAAATATTTGATAAAATACAAAACTTTTATAGTTTCAAAAAAAACTTCAAAATATAGACACAGAGGGACCTTTCCAATATCATAAATAGTGGAATGTGCAATGGGAATATACTAAAATGATTTGTAATAAATAAGGGAATAAAGCAAGGATGCTCATTCTCACTGTGATTTGATATTAATTCTAGAAAGGCTAACAACAGCAATAAAAAAAGAGAAAGGAATGAAAGTAATAAAAGTAGTTTGTTTATTTTAAGAAGATAAAACTATTTCTGTTTTGGAGGTTATATGATAGTTTGCTTGGAAAATCAGATAAGTCATGTCCAACTTTTCATGACCCCATTAGAAGTTTTCTTGTCAAAGACACTAAAGTGCTTTGCCATTTCCTCCTACAGGTCATTTTACAAATGGGAAACTGAGACAAAACTAGGTTAAGTGACTTGCCTAAAGTAACACAGTATTAAGTATCTGAGGTCATATTTAAACTCATGACAATGAGGCTTTCTAATTTCAAAATCAGTGCTCTGTCTACTGTACTACCTAGAGAATCAGCAAAAATACAAATTGAAATAACAAATTGCTTCAGTAAAGTTGTGGGACACAAAATAAATTCTCAAAAAATCAATAGCATTTTTGTATAATAGTAACAAAACACAAGAGGGAAATCCCATTCCAAATAACTACAAAATGCATAAAATATTTGGGAATGAACATCCCAAAGTATATGAAAGAGTTATAGAGATCCAATTGCAAAGTGCTACCAAAAAAAAGAACAATTTAAATAGCTAGAGAAATATCCAGTGTTCATAAATAGCTAGGCTATACCAACATAATAAAGACACCTAAGCCAAGTGAAATGGCAAACAAAAAGGACTATACTACCAAAATAAATCTATACTCTTAATTCTCTTGTCAATCAAATTTTCTTTTTTTAATGTTTTTTTTTTCAAAACATATGAAGGATAGTATTTCAACATTAACCCTTGCAAAACCTTGTGTTCCAATTTCACCCCTTTTCCCCACCTCTTGCCCTAGATAGCAAATAATCCGATATATGTTAAACATGGTAAAAATATATGTTAACTCCAACGTAGGCATAAATATTTATACAATTATCTTGCTGCACAAGAAAAATCAGATCAAAAAAGGAAAAAAAGAGAGAAAAAAAAATAAAAACCAAGCAACCACAACAAAAAAAGTGAAAATGCTATGTCCATAGCATATATCCACACTCAGTTCCCACAGTCCTCTCTCTGGGTGTAGATGGCTCTCTTCAACACAAGACCATTGGAAGTGTTCTGAATCATCTCTGTTGAGAAGTCATGTCCATCAGAATTGATCATCATATAATAGAAATGTTTTCATTTTCTTCATCTGAAAATTGTCTGTTCATATCCTTTGACCATTTATCAGTTGGAAAATGGTTTGAATTCTCATAAATTTTTATCAATTCTCTACAAATTTTATATTTTGATATTTGACATTTTCCCCCATTTGATCATTTTCCTTCTTACTTTAGTTGCTCTAATTTAATTTATATAGAACATTTTCAATTTCAAGTAATCTATATCTCTTTAAAATTGCCTTTTTTTCTTGTTTGGTTAAGATTATCATCTTGTTGGCTGTAAAAGCTATATGATATGTTTCTTTTCTCATTTTTTTTATTATAACTTTTTGTTGACAGAACATATGTATGGGTAATTTTTTACAACATTATCCCTTGCATTCACTTCTGTTCCAACTTTTCCCTTCCCTCCTTCTATCCCCTCCCCTAGATGGCAGGCAGTCTTATACATGTTAAATATGTTATAGTATATTCTAGATACAATATATGTGTGCAGAACTGTACAGTTTTCTTGCTGCATAAGAAGAATTGGAATCAGAAGGTAAAAATAGCCTGGGAAGAAAAACAAAACTGAAAGCAGTCCACATTCATTTCCCAGTGTCCTTCTCTGGGTGTAGCTGATTCTGTCCATCATTGATCAATTGGAACTGAATTAGATCTTCTTTTTGTCAAAGATATCCACTTCCATCAGAATATATCCTCATACAGCATCGTTGTTGAAGTATATAATGATCTCCTAGTTCTCCAAAGATCTATTATATCTAACTTTTTCTAGTATTCTATTTACCTCTTTGATATCTTTCTTATTTATTTTGTGGTTTGATTTATCTAATTCTGAGAGTACAAGGTTGAGATCTCCCACTATTATAGTTTTGATGTCTATTTCTTCTTGCAGCTCTCTTAATTTCTCTTTTAAGAATTTAGATGCTACACCACTTAGTGCATATATATTTAATATTGATATTGCTTCATTATCTATGCTACCCTTTAGTAAGACATAGTGCCCTTCCTTATCTCTTTTAATTCGAGCGATTTTTGCTTTTGCGTGATCTGAGATCAGAATGGCTACCCCTGCTTTTTTGACTTCACCTGAAGCATAGTAGATTCTGCTCCAACCTTTTACCTTTACTCTGTATGTATTGCCCTGCTTCAAGTATGTTTCCTGTAAACAACATATTGTATACCCATTGATCCAGCAGTGTTCCTACATATCCCAAAGAAGAGAAAGAACCTGCATGTGTAAAAATGTTTGTGGCAGCCCTTTTTGTAGTGGCAAGAAATTGAATGGAAGTCCATCAGTTGGAGAATGGCTGAATAAGTTACAGTATATGAATGTTATGCATTATTATTGTTCTGTAAGAAACGACCAGCAGGATGATTTCAGAGAGGCCTAGAAAGACTCACATGAACTGTTGCTCAATAAAATGAGTAGAACCAGGAGAATATTGCATATGGCAACATCTCCAGATTATGTAATGATCAACTCAGAAGGACATGGCTGTTTTCAAAAATGACGTGATTTAGGCCAGTTCCAATGATCTTGTGATGGAGAGAGCCATCTGTACCCAAATTTCCTTCCCCCCCCCCCGAAATAACTAGAGGCTTACCCTAGAAAATCCTTTACAAATAACATCCTGCCCACTATAGGAACTCTCTAAAGACTTCATGAGAGAATGTTAATTTCCCCCAGTGTACTGGAAGTGTTCCCACCCATTTGATTGTGGTCTGTGCTACTCTTAGGGAAGACCCCCCCCCCCCCTTTCATGAAATTGATCTTGGATCTCAGGGATACCTATAAGCATGACTGAAAGTCCCATAAATAAAAAAGTGGCTAAGGAAGAACAGCATAGCTCAATTCCTAAGACATTTCAGGCAATAATGATAGTAAACAAAATATAATGAGTTATCCTCATAGTAAAAAAAAGTCCTAATTACTTTCTAAAATGTACTTTCCCTTTTCTTCCCTTGGCTCCTCTAACCAATATAAAAGAGACTGACAGAATAGAGACAGAGAGGAGCTGAAAGTGGGATAGAAAAGAGATAGGAAAACAGAGACAAGGACAGACAGGCAGGCAAACAGACCCTCCCCCCCCCAAAAAAAAAAACAAAACACACACACACACACACACACAGAAATCCAGAACCAGAAAGAGAATTTAAAGGGAAAAAAATCTAAATATTGCTGAGAAATAGGCAATAAACTTTAGGGAGGAGAGGGGAAAAAGGACTATAATAATGAATAAAAATGGCCAAGAATTTAACTGTAATAATATTTCCCTGCACATTGAGCTTTATTACTTTTTTTTCCAAACAAACTTTCATATCAGTTATTTCAAATAATTCTTGTAAATAACTTTTCACTTTGACTCTAGCTTTAGGATTCACCAGGTTCAAAACTTTTTTGTGTTGTAGCTGGGTGATTCCCATGATACTTTTTGAAGCTAGAAAGAGAGAAAAGAGGAATACTTCAATCAGGAAGGTAGTCTTCAGGCATGGGCCCAGAAGTCTTAGAAAAAAGGGGCCAATCTAAGAAGGAAAATATGGGCCACAAAAATGAAAGATCAAGGACAATAAATCAGTTTCAAAAGAAAAAGCAGAATCAGAGCCTAGGTTTATGATTTCTTAAGAGGATCAAAAAGAAGAATTCCAGGTCAAAGGGACCCAAAATCAAAATACAAAATAGTTATATTTGGAAAAAAATTCTCTCAATTTGCTATAATCTGTGTAATCTATTATATATTTGGATTCTTATATTCAGTCATCACACTCCTCCCTTTTACTCACCATAAAATTCATTTGATCTAGATGAGTTTTCCCATCATTTCTCTACATGGCAATTGCTAAAGTTTCGTGTTTCAAATAGCATACAAGAACTTAATGAAATAGGAGGTCTAAGTGTTACTATCTTTGACAATGGCACTGAGTTTAAGAGTTGGAATGAGAGAAAGTGTCCATCATTACAGAACATAAAAATGAAAGAACCTCAAACCAAAAACTTCCAACTTCTAGTGCGGTGCTCCTTTGTTAAGCTACTAACTTACTATAGCTAAACCTCTCAATCCCATTTTTCAATTCTAAAGAGCGTTTCATACTGATGGAAGATGTTACTCTCATAGTTCAGAGACTGGACTTTCTTATTACTATTACAATCATCATTCAATTCAGATACTGTCAACAATCATAGTCTAACCAACACCATTAACATCAAGAGTTACTATTTTTGAAGATTTCTTTTGCTCAATATGCTGAAAGTTACTTTCAGATATGTATATATTATTACCTTATTCTTAGATTATTTTTTTTTCTCAATCCTTAGCTTATTATCTTTTTTTCCTCCCTTTTCTCTTTGTCTACTTTTCAGCAATAGCCCATGGTCTCTTATCCCATTTCAACTTCCTCTCAGGTTATCTTTTCTTCTGATGTTCCTTTCCCTTTTAAACACACATGCATCCCACCAACACACACACACACACACACACACACACACACACACCACTGACATATAGGGCTGCAGTTCTCCCTTTATGGAAACTAATGATCCATTTCACAGAGGATGGACAACAGATAGAAGATCATTACCAGTTGTCAAAAAATTATTATAGAAAAGAAATACATCTAGGAATAAGTCATTCTTCCCCCTTGTGTCAGAATAGTCAGTAAATCAGAGGCGTGTGCTTTCCAGCTGCTCAGAAACTAGTGTTTATTACCTTTAGGATCATAGAAGGTCAGACCAGGAGACCCGCAATGCAGGGATGATAGAAGCTATTTTAGTGAGCTAGTGATTTTTAACTCTGCCTTCCCTTGCTCAAGCTTAGAAGATCAAAATGTACATTTAGAGCAGAGAACCGAAATGGAATTAAATTAAAGAAGACTTGAGAACTAAAGACCTGTATAGCATATAGTCTGAGAGGTAACTCCTGTCATTGAGGCAGGTCAGAAGAAAATGGAAAAAAGTTCAACATCTCCCTTATCAGCTCCCTTTCTCCCCCCCACCCACCCAGATACTTATCAAAACAAACAAATAAAACCAACTATTTTCTCCAATGCAACCTTTTATTACTCAACTTATCCCCACTTTACTAAACTTTGCTTTTTGTTTTCAGTTCTTTACTCTGCAAAAATTCTGACACTATACAGTTAATGTTATAGTTTAACATTATTTTGTCCTCTACCTGGGGATCCTTTGCTCCCTTATCATATTCTTTCTCCTCCCTTTTCAAATACCAACCCTAGATTACTCTCTCCAACCTTCTCATCAGGCACCTTCTCTGCTCTTACTCACATGTTGTTGAATTCCCACAAATGTGTTTACAGGAGTCACTATAAATTTCTCTTCTTCTCAATTGTGTTCTCATTCCTACATGGGAATAATTTCACTTTCTCGGGACTTACTTTTATGCATACTCCCAAAAGTATATGTTGCAAATTTGTTTTTCTCTCCTCAAGTCATCCAACTATATCACCTTGTCTTTCTTCCCATAATCTCTATAATATGAATTTGTCTCATATTTTAATGAGAAATTGAGGTCATGCATTTTGACCTCTTCAAGTTCTTTCTTTTATGTTCTTTGTTTCTAGTCTTGAATTTCTTCTTATGCACTGGCTTCTTCCCTACTAACTACAGATATACTACAATCTACCATCTTCATCCTTAAATACATTCACCTTGCCATTCCATCAAACTATTATTTGTCAAAAGTGAAAGTCATTGATGAAATATTCTGTAATAATCTCTTGAAGCTCGAGCCCACTCTCTCCAAGTTACTATAAAATTTTTAAAATAAGGGTTATCACTAGACAAATGGAAAGAGACAGAGCTAGAGAGCGAGAGAGAGAAACAGAAAGAGAATATTTTTAACTTTGATTTTGTAATTATCTTTTTGTAAAATTTATTTGGTGCTATTTGTTAAATGTTACTGGGAAGCTATTAGCTAATAACTGATATTCAGTGAATATGCCAGATGAAAGTTTGTGAAAATTTTAGAAAATTCTGTAGGCAAAATCAATATTGCAAATTAAAGTCAGGGATTCATCTGAGCTTTCCCTTAAACCCATAAAATACCTTTAAATAAAAATCTAAGCAAATTCTAGAGCAGCAGAACCCACAAAAAGATGGAGTGAAACAATTTTCCAGAACACGAAAACTAAGCAGGTTGGCAGGAAAAGTGTGTTGCAACAGGGTTAGAGAGAAGTGCAGTCCAGTGTGGACTATGCCAACACAGACCAATCCCCAGAAAACCAAGAGCAGGCTAATTGAATCAGTGGCAACAATAGTGGTTTCTAATCCTCTCAGTTCACAGGTGGTGAGGGCATCAGACAGCAGGTTAGAAGGAGACTTACAGGGGTCCCTTTGCTGGCACCAGGAGCAGAACTCTGTTTCATTACTTATACTTGGATCTGGGTCAGTCCTGTGTCTTAATCACAGACTGAGGAGAAGCACTAAAACAGCAGAGCTTGCAGCCACAAAGGAGCAGGGATAATTCCAGAATTGAAAAGAATGCTTGTAGTCACTCACAAATCAGTATACAGTATGGGGTAATGGTAAACCCACATCTCCCTAGATCACACTATTATGGATGAGCCAAAAACTAACATGTCCTCAGAATTAGCTTTGGGACAGTGCCCTCTCCACTTGGAAAGCAGAATTCTACTTAAGCACAGAGTTAAAATTCAAGAAATAGGGTAGAAAATGATCAAACAACAGGAAAAAAAAATCTGACCAAAGAAAGTTACTATAGTGACAAGGAAGTCCAAAACACATGTCTAGAAGGAGACAACAAAATAAAAAAATAAAAATCTTAGAACCTCAAAGAAAAAGTATGAATTGGTTATCAAGTCATGAAAGAACTTGAAAAGGATTTTAAAAGTCAAGTAAGAGAGGTAGAGGAAAAATTGGAAAGAGGAATGAGAATGATGAAAGAAAATCATGAAAAAAGAGTCAACAGCTTGGTAGAAAAGGCACAAAAAATCCTGAAGAAAATGACATCTTAAAAAAAAAATAGGTCAAATGAAAAAAGGGGTATTTAATCTAATGAGGCGAAGACTGGCCAAATTGGGGAGAAGAAAGATGTAAAAAAATTCACTGAAGAAAAGAACTCCTTAGAAGTAGAATTGGCGATATCGAAAAGGAAATACAAAAGCTCACTGAAGAAAATCATTCTTTAATAGAAGTGGGCAAGTACAAGCTATTGACTTTATGAAATATCAAGAAATAATCAAACAAAATCAAAAGAATGGAAAAAACAGAGGAAAATGTGAAATATCTCACTGGACAAACAATTGACATCAAAAATAGCTCCAGGAAAGATAACTTAAGAATTATTGGATTACCTGAAAGCCATGATCAAAAAGAGCCTAGACATCATCCCTCAAAAAATTATCAAGGAAACTTGTTTTGATATTTTAGAACTAGAGGATGAAATAGAAATGGAAAGAAGCCATCACTCACCTACTGAAAGAGATTCCCAAATGAAAACTCCCAGGAATACTATAGTTAAATTCCAGAGCTCCCAAATAGAAAATATTGTAATCAACCAGAGAGAAACATTCAAATATCATGAAGCCACAGTCAGGATAACAAGATTTAGCAAAAAAAAAAAGAGCCATAACCAGGATAACACAAGATTTAGCCACCTGTCAAATTGCTTGCCTTCTCAATGAAGGGGAAAGAAAAGGGAGAAAGAAATTTTGTTTTTTTTTTTTTTTTTTTTTTTTTTTTTTTTTTTTTTTAATTTAATAGCCTTTTATTTACAGGATATATACATGGTAACTTTACAGCATTAACAATTGCCAAACCTCTTGTTCCAATTTTTCACCTCTTACCCCCACCCTCCCTAAATGGCAGGATGACCAGTAGATGTTAAATATATTAAAATATAACTTAGATACATAATAAGTATACATGACTAAAACATTATTTTGCTGTACAAAAAGAATCAGACTCTGAATTATTGTACAATTAGCTTGTGAAGGAAATCAAAAATGCAGGTGTGCATAAATATAGGGATTGGGAATTCAATGTAATGGTTTTTAGTCATCCCCAGAGTTCTTTTTCTGGGTATAGCTGGTTCAGTTCATTACTGCTCCATTAGAAATGATTTGGTTGATCTTGTTGCTGAGGATGGCCTGATCCATCAGAACTGGTCATCATCTAGTATTGTTGTTGAAGTATATAATGATCTCCTGGTCCTGCTCATTTCACTCAGCATCAGTTCGTGTAAGTCACTCCAGGCCTTTCTGAAATCATCCTGTTGGTCATTTCTTACAGAACAGTAATATTCCATAATTTTCATATACCACAATTTATTCATCCATTCTCCAACTGATGGACATCCATTCAGTTTCCAGTTTCTAGCCACTACAAAAGGGCTGCCACAAACATTCGTGCACATACAGGTCCCTTTCCTTCTTTATAATCTCTTTGGGATATAATCCCAGTAGTAACACTGCTGGATCAAAGGGTATGCACAGTTTGATAACTTTTGAGCATAGTTCCAAACTACTCCAAAATGGTTGGATTCGTTCACAACTCCACCAACAATGAATCAATGTCCCAGTTTTCCCACATCCCTCCAACAATCATCATTATTTTTCCTGTCATTTTAGCCAATCTGACAGGTGTGTAGTGGTATCTTAGAGTTGTCTTAATTTGCATTTCTCTGATTAATAATGACTTGGAGCATCTTTTCATATGACTAGAAATAGTTTCAATTTCTTCATCTGAGAATTGTCTGTTCATATCCTTTGACCATTTTCAATTGGAGAATGGCTTGATTTTTATAAATTAGAGTTAATTCTCTATATATTTTGGAAATGAGGCCTTTATCAGAACCTTTGACTGTAAAAATATTTTCCCAGTTTATTGCTTCCTTCTAATCTTGTCTGCATTAGATTTGTTTGTACAAAAACTTTTCAGTTTGGTATAATCAAAATTTTCTATTTTGTGGTCAGTAATGATCTCTAGTTCTGCTTTGGTCATAAAGACCTTCCCTTCCACAGGTCTGAGATGTAAACTATCCTATGTTCCTCTAATTTATTAATGATTTCATTCTTTATGCCTAGGTCATGAACCCATTTTGACCTTATCTTGGTGTACGGCGTTAAGTATGGATCAATGCCTAGTTTCTGCCATATTAGTTTCCAATTTTCCCAGCAATTTTTATCAAACAGTAAGTTCTTATCCCAAAAGCTGGGATCTTTGGGTTTGTCAAAGACTAGGTTGCTATATTTGTTGACTGTTTTATCCCTTGAACCTACTCTATTCCACTGATCAACTAATCTATTCCTTAGCCAATACCAAATAGTTTTGGTAACTGCTGCTCTATAATATAATTTTAGATCTGGTACAGCTAAGCCACCATCATTTGATTTTTTTTCATTAATTCCCTTGAAATTCTTGACCTTTTGTTTTTCCATATGAACTTTGTTGTTATTTTTCTAGGTCATTAAAATAGTTTTTGGGAGTCTGATTGGTATAGCGCTAAATAAATAGATTAGTTTAGGTAATATTGTCATCTTTATTATATTTGCTCGCCCTATCCAAGAGCATTTAATATTTTCCAATTGGTTAGATCAGACTTAATTTGTGTGAAAAGTGGTCTGTAATTTTGCTCATAAAGTTTCTGATTTTCCTTGGCAGATAGATTCCTAAATATTTTATATTATCAGTAGTTACTTTAAATGGAATTCTCTTTGTAACTCTGACTGTTGGATTTTGTTAGTGATATATAAGAATGCTGATGACTTATGTGGGTTTATTTTATAACCAGCAACTTTGCTAAAGTTGTGGATTATTTCTAATAACTTTTAGCAGAATCTCTGGGGTTCTCTAAGTATACCATCATGTCATCGGCAAAGAGTGATAATTTGGCTTCCTCATTGCCTATTCTTATTCCTTTAATCTCTTTCTCAGCTCTTATTGCTATAGCTACGTTTCTAATACAATATTAAATAGTAACGGTGATAGTGGGCAACCTTGTTTCACTCCAGATCTTATTGGGAATGGTTGCAGTTTGTCTCCATTACATATGATGCTTACTGATGGTTTTAAATAGATGCTGCTGATTATTTTAAGGAAAAGTCCATTTATTCCTATACTCTCAAGTGTTTTTAATAGGAATGGATGTTGGATTTTATCAAATGCTTTTTCTGCATCTATTGAGATGATCATATGGTTTTTGTTAATTTGGTTATTAACATGGCCAATTATATTGATAGTTTTCCTAATATTGAACCAGCCCTGCATTCCTGGTATAAATCCTACTTGATCATAGTGTATTATCTTGGAGATGATTTTCTGTAGTCTTTTTGCTAATATCTTATTTAAGATTTTAGCATCAATATTCATTAGGGAGATTGGTCTATAATTTGAGAAAGAAATTTTGGAAAGCAAAATGTAAGGAAATAAAAATTGGTTTTATATGTAATCGAGAAAAAATGAAATATTAAAAGAATGAAACAAAGAAAGCTTTTCCAGAACCCTGAAGGCATAAGTAAATATGTTCTGGGAATCTAACTTATTAGAATACTGTGTAAACTTAAAGAACTATATAAATTTTTCAAGGTCCAGATTGACTGTCACCTCCCTCCTAAAGTCTTCCTTGACCATCATAGTCCATTGTGATATACTGTGCCTTCTAGATTAATATTAATCTATTTTAATCTAATGCTAAAAAAGTATTAATACTTTTGAGATACTTCTATGACATTGTATTGTTAAAATGAATAGGGAGGGATAGCTAGATGGTAAAGTGAACAGAGCACTAGCCCTAGAGTCAGGAGGACTTGAGTTCATATTCTGCCTCAAGCACTTAAAATTTGCTAGCTGTGTGAACCTGGGGAAGTCACTTAATTCCAATTTTCTGGGGAAAAAATAAAATGGGGAGGAGAACTTTTGTTCTCTTATTTGATCATCATATTTCTATGAGGAAGGAATAAAGATACCATCATTACTTTATACCATTATTATTTTAGAGACAAAAAAACTGTCTCAGAATGGTTATTTTTGCTTATAACTTCACAGTTGATGAGGGTCACGGTTGTGATTTGTACCCAGGATTTCTGGCTCCAAGTCCAGTTTTGGGGATTTTGTTGTTTTTTTTCCTACTATATAATACTGCCTATGCATATTTGATTATCAATTAGGAAATTAATATTTTAATTAGAGAAAGAACTGATTAATGATACAAGGCAGCATGGAATAAAGGTCAAAAGTAGAGATATAGATATTGATATAAAAAATAAGGCAAGAAAGCTCACTATGGACAATGGTAATCAAAAAAGGCTTTAAGGCTTAGAAATACTAACATTTTGGGGGTTTGTATCAGTACAACCACTTTTATTGAAAGAAAGGCATCATAAAAGTAATATCTTCTAAATAGTAGGCAGTGGATTCTGAGATAACAATGGGAAATGTCTACTTTTCCCATCTAGGAGATATTGTACACGGGTTCAGCCTTCAAGATGTTCCCAGATTAGTGAGAGAGGCAAGAGTTAGATTCATAACAATTAGTGATACATGACAACACAGATAAATTGCTAAGTATATATAATCAATTAATAAAGTGAATTACACAGATTTCCAGTCTTGTGGGAAGTCAGAAATAAGAGGATCAGCATTATCTAGAACTCTCTTATATTTTAAATTATTATAAGATATTATGTAGAAGTATCCCTCAAAGAAGGAAGGATCAGGATTTCAGTGCCTACAATGTACATTTTTTAATGCATTGGAAGAAATCTTTCTTTGTTGAGATGGCTATCCCCTATGCCTAGAATTTCCTGCTTCTTTCAAGTCTCAGCTAAATCCCTCCTATAGGGAGAATGCCTTTCCTGGCCTTCAGTTTTTTTACCTTCCTCTGTTGAGTTTTCCAATTTATCCTATATATAGCCTGTGTATGCATAGTTGTTTGTATAGTTTTTCCCCATTGGACTATATGAGGAAGAACGGTTCCTTTTTCCTTTCTTTGTATACTTACCACTTAATAGAATGTTTAGTCCATATTAGGCACTTAAAAACGTTTATTGATTGACTGAATAGAAGAATGTGAAAGAAATTATTGCTGTTATAAGACACTTGGGACACCATTACCACTTAGATAGTTTAAATGTAGAAGAGAATATGGGGGGGGGTGGGTAACAGTGAGAGGCAGATGAAGAGAATAATGATACTTCTTAAATATTTAGGGATGATATGAGGATATGGAATAAGATTCAAACTTATATCTGCATTCTACAGAGGGCAAAACAAGGAATGAGTAAGAGTAGAGAGAGATTTTTAGCATTAGCTAATACCGCTTAACAATCCAAAAGCCCAATGAGTCTTTTGGGGAGAGAATGGGCTCCCTCTGATTAGCAGACACCTAAGTAGGGAGTTGGAAGATTCCTTGTCATGGAGATTGTGGGCTCAGGTACAGGTTGAAAGCAATCACCTCTAAATTTCCTGTTAGATCTCAAGATGTGGTGCTCCTCTGAAGCTTCCATTTGCTGTGAAGCCAGCACCAAATGGTATAATTAGAAGAGCTCAGGACTTGGAGTAAAAAGATTTGCATTGAAATCCTGGCTCTCTCCCTATCTCTCTGCCCTTGAGAAATGCATTTTCTTTTGGTGTGTTAACTTTTCTCATCTATCAAATGAGAGAACTGGGATAGATAATCTCTACGGTTCCATCCAGTTCTAAATCCTCAGATACCATAATAAACAAAATTGCAGGTCTCTCCAGGAGTGTCTCTATTTCCTGGAGACCGAACAAGGGGCTGTTGAAATGATGAGATGCTCCCTGTGCTCGGAAACAACAGTCCCCAGATTAAGGAAGAAATTTCGGGACAACAAGTTATTTCAGGTCTTTGCCCTCCTCACCCCAAGCTGGCATTCTGGTTAGAAGGGAGGAGAAGCTTGATCTGGGAAGGCAGTCTCAGCTGGCCAATAAACAAACAAGATTGGGAGTCCTATGTGGTATCACTGCAGCACGGAGAGGTTCCCTTCCCGGGCTCCCTGCTGGCCTCCTCTCAACTGCGAAGGCCTATTCTCGAACTCTGGGAGATGACTGAAAACCATTACATTGAATTCCCAATCCCCATATTTATGCCCACCTGCATCTTTGATTTCCTTCACAAGCTAATTGTACAATATTTCAGAGTCTGATTCTTTTTGTACAGCAAAATAACGTTTTGGTCATGTATACTTATTGTGTATCTAATTTATATTTTAATATACTTAACATCTACTGGTCATCCTGCCATCTATGGAGGGGTGGGGGTAAGAGGTGAAAAATTGGAACAAGAGGTTTGGCAATTGTTAATGCTGTAAAGTTACCCATGCATATATCCTGTAAATAAAAGGCTATTTAAAAAAAAAAAAAAAAAAAAAAAAAAAAGAAGGCCTATTCTGCTTTGCCTAAGTACACGTCCCAGAAAACCATCAGAAGATGCCACTCATTACCGAGGAGAGAAGAAATTAAGATGCCCGCCAAGTGACTTCCACAAAGCTCCCGTTGCCGGCCCGTCTCCTTGCCGGTTCTTGACGCTTCCAAAGGTTGGCCTGAGCTAATGAACCTCAGAGAGCAAAGCTGTCTTTTGTTTGTTTTGTCATTTCAAGTTTTTCTGGTTGATTAAGATCAGAGCTGGCAGGAGGGTATAAAATAACAAGCTATTCTGAGCACAGGGATTGTGAAGCATTTCCATATCCCTTCTTCCCCACCCCTGCAAAATACCAAACCTACTGAAGGGAGAAAACCTCTCCTCCCAGGGAATAAAGGCAAAAAGAAGCTTGTTAAAAGGGTTTTTTTTTTTTTTGCCTTTTTCATTTGAGATTTTTTTTTTATCATTTTCTGCCTTATTTCACACTCCGCCTATAAATCAGTGATTTATTTATTTATTTATTTAAAGCACAGAAATTGAATTCCTAGTTATGGGCATAAACTGCAAATGAGCGGGCCCAGAAAGAGGGAACGCGGCTGACAAGATTTTCCCTCCCCCACACGCTGTCTCCTCTTCCTGTGGTTTATTTTGGCATCTATTAATTCTCCCGTACCTGCCCTACCCGATACAAACAAAACAGGCCTGGCTGCTCAGAACCCAAGTTCGGGGAGATCTCCCCAGGTGAGCGGATGTGATTATCCAAAATGGCGGTGGGCCACCTGCAATTCTCCAGTGAAGAAGGTTCCTTCGGAAGGATTAAGGGATAACACGCGAACCACAGCACTCCCAGGCCGCGCAAATCATTCCGCGCAAATCAGGAAGTGGCAACAGTTTCTATTCCCAAGCTGGAGATTCTCCCGTCCCAGATCCCTGCGTTAGCTCAGGTGGGCTGCATCACGGCCGCCCACCGACAGGTGGCCACAAACGGGGTTAGGGAAGCGGGATTAGGAAGCGGGCGGCTAGGCACACACAAGCGAGTCAGGCTCCCGCTCTACGGAGGCTGCAAAAACCACTCGTCCGCTTGGTCCAGAATAACTTCCTGTTTCCTGTTTGCCTCCATTTTCCCCAGGCATAGCATTAGTGCCCTCTGCTGGGGCCGATTTATATCGCATGCCTCCTCCACTCGGAACTGACCCAGGAGCATGCGCGGAGCCAGGGATGAAAGGCCAGGAAGTTAACTTTGGAGGGTCCCACGTGGCAGAGTTCTGCCTTTATCGGAAGGGCAAGGCCGCTGCTCTGCATTTTTTCTGCCTTTTCCCCCTTTGGTCTTTTTTAAGGGCAGGTCTCCATGCCTTGAACAAGCTAGAACTACAGTGGCCATTCTCGTTCCGATCCGAAAAGCTTCACCCAAGCTGGAAGCCCCCCCTCCCTTTTAGGCGGCCTGCGGCGCCCCCCCCCTCCTGCCCCAGCCTTCCTCCAGCTCAGAGGGATGGAGATGGCATGTGTGAGTCACCGTCCCTGACAACAGGGAGACTGCTGCTAGGAGGCCGGCTCTGGTACTCTGGCCAGGTGTTGCTAGGCAGGAGAGCAAGGAAGCCGGTGAGGCTTCTGCGGCCCAGCACCGGGCTCCGGGAGTCTCGCGGCTTTCCCTGCGGGCGCGTGGCTGGGGTCCTTTCCGGTCTGTTTCCTGGGCGCTGGTACGCTGTAAACAGGTGAGAGCTTAGACCCAGAATGTACCCAAGGAACAGGTGTGGTAACTACAAGCAGTGTCCTTGTCTGCTTGTTAGGAGACTTTTTTTTCCCGATTAACCAAGTGTCTGCCTTAAAAGTCAAGACAAGCGCAGAGGATGCTGGGTCTGCATTCAGGAAAACGCATCTTTCTGGGTTCAAATCCTGCCTCAATCACTTACTTGCCGTGTGACCCTAGGTAGTCACCCACCCCTATTTGCTTCAGTTCCTCATCTGTAAAATCGAGTAGAAAATGGTAAATGACTCCAGCATTTTTGCCAAGAAAACCGCAAATGGGACCCTGAAGAGTCAAACCTGACTGAAAACGACTGGACAACATCGTAGAGGTCACGGGGACCTCTGTAAGCGACAGTCATGAGCCTTTGACGCAGGCAGTCTTACAAAGGCATCTTAAAATTATGTTTTCCAAAATAAATGGTGAAAATACTTTGGGAGTCTCCTTTTCAATAACACTTCTCTCTTCAGCTTCTTCTCTTGTTCTGTGGTTTGTATGGTAGGTCTGAAACACACACTTAACATCTCCGAAGAGACTCAGATACTGTTATCAAGTCTCCCCTCTGAAATGAGTATATTGTGTGACTTTAGGGAAACCATTTCACAGTCAAAAAGAGCAGAAGGAGAAAAAGAGCCAAAGAAAAGGAGGAGCAAGAGGAAGGGAGAGGAAGGAGGTGAGGTGAAGGAAGAGGAGGACAGGAAGAGGTGAAGAAGTACACAGGGAAGGGGAATGTCTTGTTTTAAGATCTCTCAATAGATTTCTAACAACCTGCGTCCTTTCTTTGTTCTAACATTGTATATTTGTTCAATGGTTCTTTTCAGACAGATTCCTATGGAGCAAAATAGGAACATTTCCCCCCTTTCTGCATTGAAGTTAGAAAGAAACAGAACAACACAGAAAGAAAATTAAATTAGTTTGACCCTAGTTGCTACCACAGTGACCTTGAGTAAAAAAGTACACTTTCTTAAGTCTCAGTTTCCATATCTACAAATAGGAAGGATCTAATGAGAGAAGATATTTAAAAGCATTTGGAAAGCATGAAATATTTCATAAATCTGAAGCACAATAATGTTTTCAATGGACTCTTAAGTATCCGCAGCTGGAAAGCTACTAAAAGAAAAAAAAAGAAGGAAACTGAAAGGCTATATAAAAATATACATGTATAATATGCATATGAATATATGTGTGGGTAACATTTATTTTTCATAAGCCTGATTGTTGGGGAATTAATGACATTTCTATCACTGTGTGATCACAGAACAGTGGTACTGGCCAAATTTTGCAGCATCAAGGGCCCTGGTGGGAAGTTGCCAAAAGTCCCAGGGTAGCAGCTGATCTGCATGGCCATTTACATAAATTTGCATGTGTTTGGTGTCCAAAATAAATGCAGATATTATAGAAAGTGATTTTTCCCCCACTTAGTCATTACAAGGCCTATCTGTCTACTTCCTTCACCCCAAAATCACCCTAGCATGACTTGTGTCAAGGACTCCAAGTTCTGGGGTAAAATTTGAATACTAGAAGCAGTGCTTATTCTGGGAAAGATTCTGAAAGAATCAAAACAGTCCAGTCCAGTTTCATCATTCTATGAACTTGTCCCCCAGTTTCCTTTTTTTTAAAAATATTTTTTTCTTTATGCCTTTTACCTTTATATTTCATTCAATTCTCATCCACTAATCTCCCGATTGAATTGTCCCTTGTGACAAAGAAAAACAAATAAAAACATCCACCACAGACACATTGTCTGACAATTTATATAATATTCAGTGTCCAACTCTCTGCCATGAGGTAGAATGTGTTTTTTATTGTCTCTTCTCTCTAAGCCCTTCTCCAGATTTTCCATTAGCAGCATCCAACTACATTTCAGGGATCTTTTTTATTTACAATGTTCATTCATTTTGTATATTCTGTTCTTGGAACTGATTATTTTGTTCTGCATTTGTTCATGCTTTGAATTCCTCACAATTGTCATTTGTTACTACAAAATGATACTCCATTATATATGTGGGTCAAACTTTTTTTTAACCATTCTCTGAGCAGTGAACAATACTTTATTACCAATTCTTTGCTACCCCAAATAGTCCTGATGGCAATATTTTTTACAATAGTTAATAACAATAACTAATATTTACATAGCACTTACTATGTGCCAATTATTTCATTTGATCTTAATTTTATACAATTTGATCCTCCATTTCATGCAATCATCATTTCATTTGATTCTCATGGATCATTAGGCTATGTGGTTATTAGCCACCTTTTACAGACAAGGAAACTGAGGCAAATAGTGATTAAGTGACTTGCTCAGGATTATGCAGCTAGTAGTATTCAATCTTATGTCTTTCTCCTGCTTCCAGGCTATTCTATCTACTGTTTCACTTTGCTGGTATATCTTGAACTTTCTTTCTTTGGATAATGGAAAAATGGAAATTTAATAAAATAGAAGACTTTCAGGTATTCCTGATGAAAAGACCAGAGCTAAATAAAAAAAATTGATAAAATGGTAAAGTCCCTGACCACATTCTAGGGTTATGTGTTCAAAAAATACAAATTCCCAGGATTTTCTCTACAATGGTAGCATGCCCACAATATCACCTTTGGTTTAAATACTTTTCCCCCCAAAAAACCAATTATTTTGAACAGGCTAGTTAGGCATCCCATGCAGGGGAATTCCATAGAGGCAAAAGTGTCCTGAACTTGCCTTTGTGGCCATCTCTATCTCCTCACTTTAGCTTTAAGCCAGAGTGAGGAGTTTGGTTCAAAAATAAAAACACCACTATCTAAATTTTTAATAGTTTTGATCCCTGTAGTAGCTATAGTTAGGAGTTAGTATGCATTCCAAAAAGACCCCTGTTGATAACTCCTGTACTAAGGAGAAGTTAGTCTATCTGAAGCAAAGCTACTTCCATCCTAGACTAGGAAGCATATAAGTCATGGCTTTGGGTGGGAAACAGTGAACAAAAAACTGGGCTCAGATAACAAGGTATGGGAGACCATTTACTCAGGAGTCATAATTCCTGAAGTTTATTATCTATGGAGCTTCTGTCAAGTCACCTAAACTTATTGGGCTTTAGTTTTTTTCATATGAAAAATGGCAGGATAAGACTATATGGGCCCCGAGAGCTCTGCTTGTTTTAGATATTTCATCTCATGTATAATGTAAAGAAGACAATTAGCCTGGGGAATTTAGGTTTAATTTAACGGTATATCAGAGAATCATAACATTTAAAATTGGAAATTTTACAAATCATCTACTCGTAGGACTACAAATTTATAGCTGGAAGAAATCTGAATCCAACTTCCTCATTTTACATATGGGGAAACTGAGGCATAGAAAAATTAAATGACTCACCTAGGGTCATGTAGCAGGTAAGTACTTGAAACAGGATTCAGCATTTAAAGATTATATTGTCCAAAGTTCTTATCTCCAAAAGAGGTAAATCAACTTGCCCAACAACATACAAAATGAGAATAGCAAAGATAAAATTCAAACCCAGGGTTCCAGAACTGAAATTCAGGACTTTGGCCACTATATTGCATTTTGTTGTTCCTGAATGTGTATAACAGAGGACTTTATGGAGAGAAAATGATGTCTAAGACTACTGTTATCACTAACCTAATGATAAATCAAGTCTCCTCTCAATTTCTTCATAAACAAAACAGGAAGGTTGGATTAGCTGAACTTTAAAATCCTAATTTCTTCCTACTTTAAAAAAAAAATTCTTCTCTTGCATAATGTCCTATTTAGTCTGGTAATGGACATCTGATTCCCTTAATTCCTCTGCCAGGTAGTTTCCCACTACATTTTAAGCAAAGATAACCATCTAGTGTTAATTATTTCCTTTAAGGGAAAGGAAAATATATTTCCTTAAAAGACTTGGTACTTCCTGCCCTCACACCCTCATTACGCCCTTTTATCAGTGTGTTCAAATACATACTCCTTCCATTTTTTCTCTCAACCTTCAAAGACCTCGGCCTTCAGCTAGGCAAACCATATGGGTGATAACTAGATTCCTGCTAATCTTTACACTCTAGTACCATAGATTTGAGAATGGCATTTCCAGAAATAGAGCAAAGTTCGCTCAGATAATGCCAATTCCTTGATTTATTCTAGGACTTTACTGCCAAATGGTTTGAGTTTTAATGCCGATTGTACTACTAACTTCCCAGTTTCCTCATTTATTTTTGACCTGAGCTGATTTACCCTTTTTTAGGGAGCCTAGTCTGCTCCAGTCTTCCAGCTATGCCTTCATCCCCTGCAGCACCCCATCCAAAAAGAAAAAAAAAAAAAGGAAACCAAAAATATCCTTGGGAAAAATCACTATATTAGAGCTATATATAGTAAAATTTCAGATCAGATATGCAGCTAAGATCTCCTGAATCCAAGTGATCCACCAGCCTGAGCCTTCTTAGTTATAAAGATTAGAGACAAATACCTCTACTTCCATCTCAGTGAATCTGTGTTTCTGTCTGTGTTTGTTTTTGTAAAAGTATTTTGATATTATATGTTAATACAATCTGTTTTCTTTGTAATCCTACATATTTTCAAATTTCAAAAAACATTATTATGAAAAAGAGATTGAAAAGAATCACCAGATGCTCAAAGTGATCTGTAATACAAAAAAGTTATAAACCCTTGAATCTGATGATCTTTAAGGATTTTCCAGCTCTAAGATTTTGGCAAACCACCTTCCAACTCCAAAAGTATGATTTCATTGCTTTCCATCATAACTGACCTTCAAAGAATATAAAATGATTTACATGGGCTGCTTTAGAAGTTTTTATTTTATTGTTGTATTTTTTTCACAATATTACAGAGAATTACAGGATTCCTCAAAAGGAAACCTCAAAGGTCACCTCGTTCAACCTGCACTTGAACAGGAAATCTATACAATCACCAAACTCCTTTTTGACATCTAGCTTTGGGAGGTATTTTGGAGCAATCCATTTTACTTTTCTATAGTGCTAATCATTAAGATTATCTCTCTTCTAAAGTCCTCTGATTAAAAAGAAGTGAGGAGAGCCAGAATAATTTATACTATAAAATCAACAGAATCTATAAATAAACAACTTTGAAAGACTTAAGAATGCTGATCAGTGCAATGGCCAATCTTAATTTCAGAAGACCAGTAATGAAGAATGTTATTTATTTTCTGATAGAGAAGTGATTAACTAAGTATGTAGAATAAGACTCATTTTTTTTGACACAGTCAATATGAAAATTTGAGTTGGTTGATTATATATTTGCAGCATAAGATGTTCCTTTCCCCAAGAGAAAAGAAACTGAGAATGAAGTTTTTAAAAAGCTTGATAATTGAAAAAAAACTAAATTAAAAAGTCTTCTGAGTCCTCAAAATGGTGTGAAGATGACCCTGATTTTTTAAAATTTTTTTATTAAAGCTTTTTATTTTCAAAACATATGCATAGATGATTTTCAACATTAATCCTTGTAAAACCTAATGTGTTTCAATTTTGTCTTCCTCCCTTCCCCCACCCCCTCTCCAGAAGGCATGTTATCCAATATATGTTAAACATGTGCGATTCTTCTATACATATTTCCACAAATATCATGCTACACAAGAAAAATCAGATCAAAAAGGGAAAAAATGAAAGCAAACAACTACAAAAAGAGTGTTGTGATCCACATTCAGTCCCCACAGTTCTCTCTCTGGGTACAGTTGGCTCTCTCCACCACAAGATCATTGAACTGGTCTGAATCACCTCACTGTCCATCAGAATTGATCATCACATAATCTTGCTGTTGCTGTGTACAATGTCCTGTCACTTCAGTCAGCATTAGTTCATGTAAAGTATCCCCAGGCTTTTCTGAAATCATACTGATGATCATTTCTTATAGAACAATAATATTCCATCACATTTATGTACCATAACTTATTCAGCCATTCTCCAGTTGATGGACATGCACTCAGTTTCTAATTCCTTGCCACTACAAAAAGGGCTGCCACAGATGTTTTTTGCACATGTGGGTCCTTTTCCCTTTTTTACGGTCTTTTTGGGGTACACACCCACTGGAGACACTGCTGGATTAAAGAGTATGAACAGTTTGATAGCCCTTTGTTCATAGTTCCAAATTGCTCCAGAATGGTTGAATCAGTACACAACTCCTCCAAGAATGCATGAGTAGCCCACTTTAACCACATCCCCTCCAACATTCGTCATTATCTTTTGCTGTCATCTTAGCCAGTCTCAAAGATGTAAATGGTACCTCAAAGTTGTCTTAATTTGCATTTCTCTGATCAATAATGATTTAGAGCACCTTTTTTATTAAAGCTTTTTATTTTCAAAACATATGCACAGATAATTTTTTAACATTGACTCTTGCATAGCCTTGCATTTCAGATTTTTTCCTCCCCCTCCACACCCTCTTCCCTAGATGGCAAGGAATTCAATATATGTTATACATGTTAAGTATATATTAAATCCAATGTGTAAACATATTTATACAATTCTCAAGAAAAATCAGATCAAAATGGAAAGAAAATGAGTAAGAAAACAAAATGCAAGTGAACATCAAAGAGTGAGAATGTTATGTTGTGATCCACATTCAGTTCTCAGAATCCTCTACAGAACCTTTTCATATGATTAGAAATGGTTTCGATTTCTACATCTGAAAATTGTTCATATATTTTGACCATTTAGCACTTGGAGAATGTCTTGAATTCTTATAAATTTGAGTCAATCCAATATATATTTTAGAAATGAGACTTTTATTAGAACCCTTGGATGTAAAATTTTTCCCAGGTTATTGCTTCTCTTCTAATCCTGTATGCATTAGCTTTGTTTGTATAAATATTTTTAAACTTAATATAATCAAAATTATACAGTTTGCATTCTATAATGTACTCCAATTCTCCTTTGGCTAACAAAGTCCTTTCTTCTCCACAGATCTGATGGGTAAACTATCCTTTGTTCTTCTAATTTGCTTATAATATTACTCTAAATCATGAACCCATTTCAAAACCTTACCTTTGTATAGGTATAGAGTATAACTATATAAGGATTGGTGTAGGTCTGATATATATATATATATATATATATATATATATATATATATATATATATAAAGAGAGAGAGAGAGAGAGAGAGAGAGAGAGAGAGAGAGAGAGAGCATACTTTGCTACGTGTGAATCAATGCCTAGTTTCTACCATACTAATTTCTAATTTTCCCAGCAATTTTTGTAAAACAGTGAATTCTTATCCCAGAAACTGGAGTCTCTGGGTTTATCAAACACTAGATTGCTACAGTTATTGACTATTTTGTCCTGTGAACTGATCTACTACTTTGTTTCTCCAGCAGCAAATGGTTTTGATGACCGCTGCTTTATAATACCATTTTAGATCTGGTACAGCTAAGCCACCTTCATGTGTTTTTTTTTTTTCATTGATTCCCTTCAAATTCTTTTGTTCTTCCAGATGAATTTTGTTATTATTTTTTTCTAGCTCTGTAAAACAATTTTAGGGAGTTTGAATGGTATGTCACTGAATAGATTAATTCAGTTAGTGTTGTCATTTTTATTACATTAGCTAGGCCTATCCATGAACACTTGATATTATTCCAATTGATTAGATGTGACTTTGTGTGGAAAGAGTGTTGTAATTGTGTTTCTATAGCTCCTGACTTTGCCTTGGCAGGCAGATTCCCAAATATTTTATATTACCTACAGTTCATTTAAATGGAATTTCTCTTTGTATCTCTTGCTGCTAGACTTTGTTGATAATATACAAAAATGATGATGCTTTAAAATATGCATTTATTTTGTACTCTGCAATTTTTCCAAAGTTGTGATTTGTTTCTAGTAATGTTTTAGTTGATTCTCTAGGATTCTCTAAGTATACCAATATATCATCTGCAAATACTGAAAATTTGATTTCCTCATTACCTATTCTAAATCCTTTAATTTCTTTTTCTTCCCTTATTGCCAAAGTTAATATTTCTAATACAATATTGAATATTAATGATGTTGGTGGACAACCTTGTTTCAACCTTGATCTTCTTGGAAATAATGACCCTGGTTTTTAAGGACTCTGCCTGACTAGTGGATGTTCTGATAAGTTCTTCAAATTTTGAAAGGACAATCTAAAACAACAGGCTCTATGTATGCATATGTGTATCCACATGTATTTGTATTTATATGTGTAGATCTGAGAATGTGGTGGCTGAGAACCTGCTTAGTAAAGTTTAAAGAAGCTTTTCATCAGTTTGGTTCAAAGGGAATACATTTTGTAGCAATCAGAACTCTCAAGATCATTTGCTGAAATGTAAATGGATTCTGATCTAACTTGGTGGAAAAAAATATCCAAATTGGTAAAATCACAGACTTTGGAGTAATAGATTATTTTTAAAAAATCTACCTTGACATGTCACCCTCATTGCTTTAGTTCTGCCCTCAAAAAAGAGCTGAACAAGACAAGTTTTGTTTATCTCACAGTCCTTCACGTTGCAAGAGAGCAATCGGGTCCTCTTTGAATTTGCTTTTTTCTTGAAGCTAAGAATTTTCAAAGACATCTAGCAATCCTCCTGGTAACTGGGGTTATTAACCTTCTTTTTGTCATGAACCTTTCTGGCGACCTAGAGAAACTTAAAGACCCATTCTGAGAATATTTTACATGATTAAAAATAAATGCAAAGGATTAAAAAGAAAACCAATTCTACAGAAATACAATTATAAAAATACTTTAAAGAAACAAGGGTAGGAACTCAGATTAAAAAATCCTTTTCTATAGAATTTTTCCAGCCCCTCATCTTCTATCCAGATTGCTTTCTAATGGATTCATTTCAGCTTCATGATGTCCTTTCTAACATAGAATCCATAAAATGTGTATATGGACACACACATATGTATTGACTATGATGCATATATGTATGATATATATATATAAACATATATAATACATACTGTATTTGTGTGTGTTTATGCATATGTGTGCAAATGTGTGCTCCAGGTAATTTTTGACCAGGTATTATATATATATATATATATATATATATATATATAGTCCAATGCCCTCATTATATAAATGAAGATAAACTCAAGTACAAAGAAGCAAGTTCTTTGCCCAAAGTAATACAAGTAATAAGTGTTCAGAATAAAAGCCTATATTTCTAAATTCAGGACTTTTCCCACTAATCACTGTTTGCCTGTTCTGCAATGTCACTATTTTTCTCTCATTGGTACTATACAGTCACTTTTTAAAATTTCTAGTATTGTTCCCACATCTCTTCCTCTCTTAGAAAAACATGGGACCAGAATGAGAAACAGGTACATGGACCCAAAATGATAGTCCTCCACCCTGGTTACTCAGTTACTCCATAGTGTTACTGTAGCAACTGGGAATCTCAAAGATGTGATCTGCTTTCAAAACCATGTGACCAAAAATGACAGGCAAGAGAACAAAAGGTTTAAGTTGTTATGGCAGCATTTCCCATGCTGAGGACACAGGTGTAACCTGGGGCTTTGTTCCAGGCAATTAAACTAAATACCCCTTTCTATTGTCCAATGAATTGCAGAATATCATTCTAACATCCAGCAATCCATCCCTGCCATCCCTTTCTCTCAGCACTGATTCCAGATTTGAAAAAGTTGTTAGAGTTTCTTTCTTATTGACCTAATGGCTTAGATACTTCAGTCTATTGGTGCAATTAAAGATTCTCTTTGGAGTTCTATATTCTAACTTGTATATTTTCCTCTCTTTTTGCATACATTTATTTCAAACCTCTTAAAAAGGTAATAGGGCAGTGAAAATGACATTACCTTGAGGGTCAGAAAGCCTGTGTTCTGGTAACAGCTCTATCACTTATTAGCTTTGTCACCTTAACTAAGTAATGTTACATCTCTTAGACTTTGTTTCTTAATTTTAAAATGGGCATAATAATACCTTCACAACCAGTGTAAGAAGGTGGAGATAGTACAAATAGGTACTGGAGAAAGAAAGGATATTTTCTGTGTCTTTCATTACCTTAGAGTAGAGTTGATTATGCTGGTATTTTTACAGGGAAAATAGGGGGTTTGAAGAAGTACATGGGAATGCTATTGTACATTTTTTTTATTCAAGCAGACATCAAATATTATTTGGAACATATTATGGAGAAGAAAATTAAAAAGTGTGCTTGATCAGCATTGGGTAACGGTTATCAGGGAAGGAAGACGGGAACAAGCATTTATTAACTTACTAATATAATACCAGACACTGTGTTAACTGCTTTATAAATATCCCAAGTAAACCTTACAAAAATCCTATGAGATTAGATACTATGATCCCTATTTTATAGTTCAGAAAACTAAGGCAGAAGGGTCACCCCAACTAATAAGTATCTAAGACTGGATTTGAACTCAAATCTTTCTATTTCGAATTAGCAATCTGTCTACCGCTTTGTTATTCATTTCTTTTAGTCATGTCCTACTCTTCATGACCCTATTAGAGATTTTCCTGGCAAAGATTCAGTCTTTACAGGTGAGAAAACTGAAGCACATAGGGTGAAGTGACTTGCCTGGAATCACATAGTATACCATTTAGAAAGGTTTGAGAGACATAGTTCTGGGTAATTTAATAATTTTATTAATAAACCAGCAAGTTATTAATAAAAGGATGGTTATTTGTCCATCTCTCTTAGATCAAAGACCCCTAAAGGCAGTAGGGTCACAGTTTATATGCCTTTCAAAAAGGAAGTGTTCCTAAGGAATGCCTAACCTCTGATTGGTTAATGAAATAGGAGATGAGAATTTCAGGGTACACAATTTAGGTCACTCAAATCTTGGTCAAAGATATCAATTTTCCTATTATCTGTATTGCTAAGAGGGAAAAATAAGCATTTTCCCAGGACTTTTTAAAGCAAATACAATGAACAGAAATACATCCAGTAGACCAAGCTTAGAACTTATTTTATTGTCTGACTGGATTTTGGCCTAGGTAAGTTTCTAAGAGAAATTTTCCATACTGGGTGGTTTCTGTATAAGGAAATAGAAAAGGGGAAAACCTTGACATTAACATAATAATTAGCTATTAAATATGGGAGAAATATGTATATATGTATTTCTCACATTCCTCCATTTGATTTTAATTGAGATGAAGTCTTCTCAATGAATCATTAATTGATATTACAAACACTTAATCAAGGATTCTTAACTTTGGAGATGGTTATGATGAATAACAATGTAAGGGTAAAAGAGGTAAAAATTGATGGATGCATTGAAAAAACCCAAAAGGGCAATCCCCATTAATAAGTACACTTTACAGATAAAAGACTCAGAAGGAAAAAATAAACAGTAAAACAACAACAACAAAACCTAACCATCTGAGTATCAGAAATTTCATCTCATACAAGTTTATCTGGGTCTCAAGACACCTAAGACACCTTCTGCAGCTATTTGGTCTGGGTATGATCTTAAAAGTTTCCAGCTGTCTTTTTACTCTCAGGCCATTTTCAGAAATCATTTTTCTGTTTAAAAAAATCTCCTACAAGAGGATGTTCTCAGGAAAAAAAAATTTAAAACCTGGAAAGTTCTCCATGAATTCAAGCAAAGTGACATGTATTGTATATAAAGCAACTGCAATGCTCTGGGATGACCAGCTGTAAATGACTTTGCTATTTTCATCAGTATAATGATCCACAATTACTTTTGAAGGACTTACGATGAAATATCCTATCCATACCCAGAGAATGAACTGATTTTATTGAAGTACTGGCGGGCTTTTAAACTTTATTTTTTTTGAGGGTTTTTTTTTTTTCATTATGGTGAGAGATATATGTTTTCCTTCACAACATGACTTTTATGGAAATGTTTTGCATAACTTCACATAAAGTTTCTTAATTGAGGGTGGGGATAAGGAAGAGAACTAGAACTCAACATTTTTTTTTAAAAATTGATTTAAATGTATGGGGGGGGAGAGACATTAAATAAATAAATAAAATCTACAAAATTGGGCTTAACACAATTTTAAATTTCCTTGTCAGTAACCAGGCCAAATAGTGAAACTTAACTCAACTTTTACCTCTGTATTATAAAATCAAATTTGCGAACTTTTAGACCAAGGAATTTACAATTTTAGGTTAGTGGATTGTCATGTTGAAATATCTAAAAAAGTCAAATACAAACAAAAAAAAAAACAAAATAAATTTTTTATACTCAGCATTATTCATTTCCTCATTAGGAAGATGAGATTCTGCTAAGTAATTGATAAGAGAATACTTTGGTGAACTTTTAATACAAAACTGGAATTAATTTAAAAGTTGTCAGATAAACTTCAGTTGTAACAAAAAAAAAGATTCTGGGATGGAATATATTAATACATTGAGTAATCAATTTTAAAACAGTGCATATCAAGTAAGTTATTTATATAAATAACTTACTTGATATGCAGTTTTAAAATTTTCAACTCCTAGCCATGTTCAAATAAATAATCCCTAACAAAAGTGAATGCCTCTTTAAGTCACTTACAAGATAGAATGCAAATTATTCTTCTAAGATAACTAATTGTTCTGATATCCCTTTCCTTAACACAGAACTGAGATGGTTATGATAATCACTAAATAACAGAATCCTATCCTCGATTCACAGATCTTTATATTATTTGCCTAATTATCCCCAAATTATTCGAGAAATTTTAAAAAAACAAACGTTAATTTACACAGAAATATATTAAGTAGTAACAGATGTCAAGGCTAGATACTTAGTTGAAGAACTAGAAAGAGCTGAAATTCTGGACCAAATAGCTCAAATCTTATGTCTGCATCTTAGTTTAGTAACTAAGATGTGCTCCAATTTTAACCTATAAGATTTAATAGCATTCATGTTGATATTCCTACATGATTATAGACATTTTTCATGAAAAAAAGAATAGGGATATAATGATAAAGTACGTTAATAATGTTTCCCTGAATTCATGTCAATTCTAAACAAAAGTTTTGTAAACAGCCAATTACATAGAGCAGACTAAAAGTCACCCAGGTGGGATAGTTTCAAGAGGAAAGGGCTTGCTGAAGAAAAGTGAGTCAAGAGAATTCTACCTCAGCTTGCCAATAGTCATTCTCCTAGCCTTTCTCATAAGAACGCCACTTGCAGTCATAGATGTGAAACTTGGATCATGATATTATGGATCATTGGCTAAAAAGCATTTTTGATGTTCATAGCTAGAATCAGACACACTTATTAATAAATAATAATAATTAATGAATAATACCATAATGTCTTACATAGCAAGTTCCAATAATAAGAGCTTCAGATGGATTCAACTCTCAAGGATCCTATATCCTAAGCAGTAAATAATTAAGAGAGTCCAACCTTAGTTTTCCCAAGGTAACTTTCCTACCTTATTGCCAGGGACAAAAATTCACTAACTTTAGATCTCAAATTGGTTTACATTGAGCTGATGATTGTTGACATTTATTTCTCTTATAGGGCCCATTTAAGGCCAGTCCAAAGACCAACAAACCTAAAAATGAAACTCAAAAAGTTATATTCAGGGTGCTAGAAAAGTATTTTTCTCAAAAAATAGTATCATTAATCACAGTAGTTTGGCACATAATTGTTACTAAAGACCATAAAATTATTGTAATAAATTATTCTAAATTTTTTTTCAAAAGATATTTTTTAATTTCATGAAATAATTTTTTTTATCAAAACAAGGTTGTTATAAAATGTCTTTTAGTAACATAAATAAATCCCCAAAGTTCTATAACAAAATAAATTCCTAATTACCACAAAATTCCTAGTTACCTCCTCCTTCTTATCAAAAGTTGTTTGCAATGAGGATGAGATTCCACTTTTCTTAGACATACAGGTAGACATAGATATAGATACACACACAGATGTGTGTGTGTGTGTGTGTGTGTATCCTTAGATGAAGGAAACTTGAAATTCTACCCCCATTTTATTCAAGAATTCCCATTTATTCAGCAGGAGTTCCATAGAACAGGAAATCCTTGCAAAGAATTGATTAGAATCGATGACTAGATGGTTCTAAGAATGTTTGTGATTTACAAAGGAAATTTTACAATGTCTTTTCTTTGTACAATTAGCAATTTTCCTTTTTAAAAACCCATGTAAATACTTGATTAAAACAATAACTCCAAATAGCTTGGTTAACAATCTCATCATTTTCATAAATGACATATAATTTTAGGTGAACTTCCTCTTACATATAGGCAAAACTAAATATTTTTGATTTACATTATAATACTTCAGAATATTATAGCACATGGTCAGCAGGGCTGATAAAATGACCTAACAGCTTCCTAATTTATTCATTCATTTTTTTTAACAGTACAATTCTTCATCTAACAATATCTAGATCATAAGAGAAGATGCCTTTCCAAAACATAGCTTATACAATTGTTTTATAATTTACATAATATGAGAAAATTTAGAAAGTTAACAATACCCTAAACAATATTATATATTTAAATTTAGAAACTTTAACTAATTAATTACCAAGCAGGTAATCTTAATTTAGTTCAATGAACTTCCACAAAAAAATCATTCATCTCATCACTATTTGCATTGTATGCTGATTACATCTAAAAACCCATATACATCAATCAAGTATGAAACAATCATAGGTCCAAATAAATTTTTTTTTGTTTGTTTCTTTATTTTTTTTTTCCCCTGAGGCCCTAGAGTTAGGTTCCCCTTTTAGATATAAGATAAAGAATTATCCAGATAAAGATCATTCTAGTTCCCCATTATCATACCTTCTTGGAATTTCAAGCTACAGATACTAGGAAACAGCTAAAGTATTGCAAACAGTTGAAAAATCCCACCTGGTATCATCAGTTTAGCTTAAAATGTCCTGGGTTAAAATATTCCAAGATTTTATGTTGTATTGCTCCTTTTGGCCTAGGCGAAGAGATCTGAGGAATTTGATTTAATATTAGCAGAGTGTAGCTAGTCTCCCCCTTATTAAATAATAATTAAATACCTGAACAGTACAAAGAAACATAAGATTTTGCCTATCAAAAGTCACAATAACTAATATCTTTATCATATCAAATACTATTTAATAAGGTCTTTAGACAGATTTATCCTGAAAGGTAAGTAGACACAATTAATCAGATGATCATCTAATCTTATTCTGTGGTTAAAACTGGTAAATAGACTGTTTTCTAAAAATCTTTTCCTTTGGAATTTTTTTGTTTTTACTTAAAGTCAAATCACTGCACTTTAAGCACTTAAGCTTAGGACTGGATCCTGAAATCTTAAAATACTGACACCTTAACTCAGTTTTCAATCTGCTACTGATTATTTTTGTTTTTTTTTTATCTTACATCCGTCTTAATTTAAATGCATAACTCAAAATAATTAAAGAATTCATGTCTAATTTCTAATATATTTTAAATTAAATATTCTTACTTATTAATGGTCAAAATTAATTATTAACATTATCTTTATACACTTTACAAATAATAAAACTGGGGTAACGGCTTAAAACCATAGTTAAGTTTCCTGATATAATAATTACTATTGTTATAATAAATAAACAAATAAATTTCACTTAAAATGAGACCAGAATAAATTCAATTACACCTGGGTCTATTTTCCAAATGACAACATTTAGACCATCAATTTACAATTTCAATTATGTAGTGTTATTATATTTTATAGCTAATTTATTTCAAGCATTTCATATTATAGAATTCACTATTTCCAGCTAATCTGCAAAAGCTTTTAAAAGAGGTTTATACAACAGACCTTAATTATCACACTTAACACCTTGCTTATCAAATTTCTCCTAACTTTATATAATTACCTGTATGACTTTCAAATTATTTTTTTTCCTTAATTAATCTTTCAATCACATCCCGGGACCACTAATCAATCTCACCTCATTTGCCTCTCCAACTTTGGCTACCGTCAGAAAACAGGCGAGATTCCAGGAAGCTATTGGGCGGACTAGGTGGTTCCTCCCATCTCCTCCTCAAGTTATTTTTTTTTTTTTTTGCCTTCTGACTCTCCCTTCATTTGAAACAATGAAGGCAATATGCATTTCTCACTAGCACCGGTTTTAGATACACAAATCAAGTTTAAACTGCTTATCTGACTAAAATAACCAAGGTCCCATTTCTTATCCAGCAAAAGTAGATTATTTTTTCCCTTATAGTTTCTTCCCTCCCCCAATCTCTACCCAGCCACATCTCTCAGGATTTTACAAGGCTCTTTGTAATAATTCAAATACATTGAAGGCCATTACTCACCTGCCTCATTCAGCTCAGACTTTTTCTTTTGTCTTCCTTTCTTCGAGAACAGAAAGAAAAAAAATCTCTTTTGAGGCTATTTAGTTTCACTTTATATGAATTTGAATTTCACTTCACTTGACCATTAAAAAAAAAAAAAAATCAAGGTAGCTTTCTCTCATCAGCCCGGGCATGCACAAGTTCTGGACCTGTAAAAAAAAAAAAAAAGTGGATTTTTTACTTTACGGAAATGCTCAGAGAGACAAACCTTTTCCGGGACTTACTCACCTACCTAACAATTACTCTTTTTAAACAGTTAGCCTAAGGGAGTTCTTACCCTCTGTTGCATTCTGTAGCCTAACACCTAAAAACAAACACCAGAAAGGGAAGACCAGGTACCTCTTAAAGTGCACCCTCAAATGGCCTTAGCCCAAAATCAAGCCCTGTTAGAATAGCTCCAAAGTCCTCTTGGGCATACTGTGACATCTCCTGCCAGAAGTCTAAGGCTCTTCAACCAGAACTTTCCTTTGAGAGACTTTGGGCCCTGCTTGTTCGACAAGACTGGAATGAAATAGATCTTATTCCACAGTGTATCCAAACCTCCCAGGTGGTGGGTGTTTAAAAAAATAATAATAATTTGTATACAAAAGCAATCAATATGTCTCAATTATCTGTGCCCAGGATATCACCCCTTATTTTTGAAAATTTCAAAAAGGCTGTAATTCAAATACTTAACGGTAGATATCTGTATGCTTACCCAGAGATGAACCAAGGTTATAATCAGAAGATTTATATTGAGGAGAATCAATCTCACCTTAAGAGTTCCCCAGGAAAGGACCTTCCTAGGTGAAGAAATCTTAGCATGAGCACCAGTTGGAGATTGCATTTTCCTGGGATACTCCAAGCCAGACCTGTTTTTTTTCCTCTTAAGTCCCTTGTCTGGTTGCTATAATTGTGATGTTTAAAAAGGTTAGAGAAAGACATGGGTTCTGGGTAATTATTTTATTAATAAATTATTAATAAAAGGATGGTCATTTGACTCTCTCATAGAACAACGACCCTTAATGGCAGTAGGATCACAGTTTATATGCCCTTCAAAGGGGAGGTGATCCTGAAGTATACCTAACTGATTTAAGTCCCTCAAATCTTGGTCAAAGATTTCCATATGACCTGTCTTGATAATGGGGAGAATAAGCATTTTCTCAATACCTAAGCAAACACCATGAGCAGAAATACATCCATTAGCCTAGACTTAGACTTTCTTTTACTATCTAATTAGATCTTGATCTGGGTAAATCTGTAAGGTAAATTCTCCATATTGGTTGGTTTCTGGATGAAGAAGAAGGAGGAAAAACCTCGATTAAATATAAGTGAAATATTAATTTCTCGTTAATAAGTGTCTAAGGCCAGATGAGTATTCTTGACTTCAAGTTCAGCATTCTAACAACTGCATCTTCTAGCTGCCCTTCTAGCTATTGTCTAGGTTATTAGAATTTTAGTGGAATCAAGTAAGTGTTCAGCATATTGTACCCCCTGGAGACATCACTGTAGTATGCACTGGGTTCATGAATAGATGGGTTCCATTACAATCTTTGGCTTATCTGGGTGCTATAGCATCCCACAAAGCATATGCAATTCTGAGAAAACAGGAATAAGATTAAGAATATCCATTCACAGTTTTATCTCTCTAAGGTTTGCATAGTGTTGTCCGAAAGAAAATGCAAGGAAGAGTATCGTCATTTTACAAAAGAGACTACAGGGTTTAAAGAGATTCTATGAATCTCTTTAATATTCAGATAAGGTCAAACAACTAGTATATGGTAGGACTGGAATTCCATCCCATTGGTCCTTCTATTGATTCCAGGACAAACACTTTCCAATTCCTAATTGATAATTCTAGGTCTGAAGGGACTTCACATATCTAATTTAATACCCTCATTTTAGGATTGAGATTTCTATGATTCATATTAGAAAACTGAAGACCAGAAAGTTTGATTTATGCAAGATCATTTAGCCAGTAAATATGAGGTGAGATTAGAATCCAGGACTTCTGCCTCAAGAGCCACTTTTTCCCATTGTGCCATATTGTCTTGAGAAGAAGTTATGAAATGAGATTCAAGCTAATACTATGTGACTGAATTGTATTCACCTTAGAGACATAATACAGAAGCAGAGGCAAGACTACCATCATATCTCAAGCAATGTCACAACCCATTTCACAGAGGTGATAAAATTGTGGTATTTAAAAGTACTTTGAAAACTATAAAGTATTTCAATTAAAAAAAATATTGCTTCCTCCATCTATCCCCCTATCTCTTCACCACCTTTTCCTCATTTCATAATAACAAAAAGGTCTACATTAAACTCAACTCAGACTACAATAAGAACAATAAGAAACCTGTTATCATCAGGTCTAGGGAAACAGAGCAACTGAGTAAGAAGAACTCCAAACACACAGAAATTACTACTACAATTTTACAAGATGAGAACACTAAATTTCAGAAAAAGTTAGTGATTACCCCAAGATCAAATGGCTAAATTTTATTTTGGGGAAATGGTTAGTATTTTATTTTAAAATATCAACATTAGAAGGAATGTCAGAAATTACTTAGTCCAATCTATAATTATTATACTATATATGATAATCCCTGTAATATTATTGCCAGATAATAGGATTTTTGGATTTAGCCTTTAGTTTTATTTTTCACTGGGAAAATTGACTTTGATTTTCTTACTTAGTCAAGAATATTTGCCAGTTTTGCCCTGTAAAAATTGAGAATGTTGGCCCAAAACCTATTTAGCCACTAAAGTTTGGAGACATGTATCAGCTTAAGTGTGGTTCAAGGAATCTAGATGTTATTGCACTGAACTTAATTCTTCAGTCTTCTTTTTCTATATCCCTAGAATCCATTTGAGTTCAGTAAAAGAAATGCTAATGCTAATACAAAAAAAATTACTACTAATAATAATGTTACTAATCCTACTAATATTGATAAAAGAAATAATGTGTAGAACTGTATATGAACATTCAAAACACATACAGGCACTCACCTCAAGTTCTCCTGACACACTTTTTTTTAATTATAATAACTTTTTTATTGACATAACCCATGCCAGGATAATTTTTTACAACATTATCCCTTGCACTCACTTCTGTTCCGATTTTTCCCCTCTCTCCCTCCACCCCCTCCCCTAGATGGCAAGCAGTCCTATATATGTTGAATATCTGATACACTTTTTAAAAATTTAGTCAGTTAAAATTTTATTAGGAAAAAAATCACTTCACAAAAGGTCATTTTTACATTAAAAATATGAACTTCAATTGATTTACCAAAAAAAAAAAATGTTCTTTGCTAGTATGTACATGAAAGTCTATGAAAAATAGATTTTGTGATAATATTAACACACTTTTACAAGGAAATTTTGAGTCTTTTTCAAGGTAATATTCCATACTAATTATACATTAAGAGTTGTTGTCAGAAAAGGGCTGGCTTTTTCTATCCACCAGATGAGCCCTCTCACCTGCTGACATCCACCATCTCTGAGTTTTGACTCAAAAGCCACCTTCTTTCCCCATAGCCTTTGCAACTCTTTAAGTCTATAAATTTTAAAACCTCCTGTTAAGATGATGTCTGAATGGAAGGCAGATTGCCCAGTTCCCACACACCTACTCCACAAAAATCCCGAAGTTCATAGAAAAATAAATGAAGGCTACCCAGACCTATTAAAATCAAAGAATAAGGTATATACATAAGGAATCCATTGATAACTTTATAAAAGGAAGACCAAAAAGAAAAATCTCATGAATTTCATATTAAAAATCTAGAACTTCTAAATAAAAAAATACTAAAAGCTTTCACAAAGGAAAAAAAAATAAGTGTCAAGGAACAAAAGTTAGAATTACACAAGATCTGATAGCTTCTACCTTTAACTAGAGAAGATCTTGGCATAACATTTTCCAAAAGTCAATATAGTAAATATATAGGCTTACAACTAAGTATATTAAGTAATACTGCTTGGGTTAAAAAATGACTTTCAAATTTTCTGATTAAAGGGCTAAAGCTGAATAAAACTTTGAATTATAGATTATTTGAAAGAAAGAAATATACAGAGGCACAAATATTTCAGCACTTAGGAGAATATGGTGGTTTAGTGCTAAGTAGAAGGTGTCCTTTCAAAACCTTAATGTCTTTAAAGGGCATAGAGGAAGATAAATAAGAAAATGATGTGTCATGAAAATGAACTGGTGCTGTTCTGAAGACTTGAAAAAGGGAAAATAGAAGAGAGGAGCAAAGGAGCACCTTAGTCTAGAAAAGAAAGAAAAATGGAAATTACAATTCCTCATAATTTGTGTCAGTATACAAACATGAAGTAAGGGCTGAGAGTAATAGTTTTCTGATGAAATCTCACTCTTATGTGAAGCAGAACAAAGGATGATTGAAGGAAAACCCAAAAATAGTTTTTGATATAAAGGAATCAGATTTGAGAGGGAAACAAGCAGGGATGAATGAGGATGAGGGAAGATAATGGAATATTATTTTGATGTCAGATTATCTCCTTGAGGACTGCAGATATGATTTTTTTTCTTTTTTAAAAAAATATCTCCAATTTATCACAATGTCTGACACATAGTTATTTAATAAATGTTTGTTGAATGATTGACTGATAAAAGAGACAATTTCTGAGCATCATATGTAATGTGAAATGAAGATCAAAGTGAATAAAATCATCCAGAAGAAATTTTCACTGGAACATAACACTGAAAACAAACATTTTTGAAATGTTTATGAATTATGAAAAAAGGCTGTCTCCAGAAGATCAATGATAAAGCATATTATCCATCTCCTAAAAGAGATATTATAAGCAAAAGTTATAGTGATAACCATTTTTGACCATGATCACAAAATAGATTCATTTTTTTAAATTTTCCTTAAGTATGCTTATTTGATAAAGCGAGTTTCCATTCTCTTTTCAATTGATTAATTGAGAAGGGGTAGTTAAGAGGGAGGAAAGATTAGCAATAATGATAAAAAAAAATCTCAAAACTATTGAAACATTTTTTAAAAAATATACTGAAAACTAAAATAAATTCAGAAAGAACAGACAAAAGTAGTTTAGAAAGTAATATATAAATTATACTATTTCTTACTTTGAAAACAAATGAGATGAAACAGATTTGTGTTTCATATAGATTTCTCTTTTTGTGCTTTTGCTTTTGGAAATGTCCCTTTTTGTTGTTAAGAATAAAATTCTTATTGATTGTCATTTGTAGAGAAAGCTTCCAATCCCCAAAAGAATATTTTATACACATAAATTAATTTGAAATATCTAGATAAGAAGAGGTAACAGGTCCCCATTGATCATTATAATTGGGTCCCTGACAATAACCAAACAAGACATATTTTAGAGTTAGAGAATAACTTACTGAGTTCCTATACAACTTTTAATTCTAACCAGGCCACCTTGAAACTTCATAGCTATACATTTAGTGGAACTTAGTACAGGGAAAGAAGAAATGTATACCCCATTTAAAATGAAGATTCATGAACTTTGAGTTGTTCTTAAAATTCTTATTATAAATTATCAATTCTCAATTCTCAGTTATCCACACTAATAAGGGAAGGGAAGCACCATGGGCAGAGAACATGCAAAGGGTGAATTCTAAATTCATTAATAGCTTTATCTTAATACTCTTAAATTTTATAATTTGTGTGGCTCCCAATTCTGTACCTTTGCTCATTTTTATCCTTCTAAGTAGAAGATATTTTTTCCTTCTGCCTCTCCTCCACCTCCCAAGGACCAAATCAAGTGGCAACTTAAAGGGCAACAACCTCAGTGTCAGACAGGAAGCCTGGTTTGGACTACCAGCTGTACTCTCTGTGTGACATTGAGCATATTATTTTCAGTGTCTGGACTTCAGTTCTTTCATGTATAAAATGAGACAGTTGAAATAAACGGAATCAAAAATATCTTACATTTCTATCGTGCTTAAAGGTTTTCAAAGGTTTGGTATTAGCAGACCTTCATTTAATGCTTGACATTTTTTTTTTTTTTCTATGTGATGCTGGTCAGTTGCTTAATCTTTCCAAGTCTCATTTTTATCTTCTATATAATGGATTATTTAGAAATGGAAGGAACTTCAGAAGTCACAGGATGAAAAAATCATAGCCTTACAGCTGGAAGGACCCCAGAGGTCATTACATCCAATTTCTTATTTTCCAGATGAAAACTTACGCTCACAGAGATTAAATGAATTGCACACGCAAAAAGTAAGTGCACAGACAAAATTGAGTTGAGGTCCCCTCACTCAAAATCCAATACTTTTCCTACCGTGAGGATAATGAGTCATATGAATACTTCCTATCTTGAATGATAGTGGTGTAGAAGTCACTCTGTAAATATTAAGGCTTTGTTATTATTCTCTGAACTCTTAGCGAATGATTATTTTGGTATTTAAAAATATCAATGACATTGTTCCTTATTCTCTCCTATGAGTTAAACAAACAAAACCAAAACCAAAATCTTTGAGACCTGCTAATCCAAATCTTTTATTGTATTAACTAGACAAGTGAGGCCAAAATAAGTTAAATGACTTGTCCAGGATCACACAGTTGATCTGTGATAGAAGCAGAATTCAAACTAGATTTTCTGCCCACAATCCTGTGTTTTTTTCCAGTACATCATCCTTCCTTTTTAAGTAGATCCTCATATGCAATGAGTTTGAGTTTATTCTCCATCTAAATCATTCTTCTTTGTATAAAGTGCAATCAAGGTTTTTCCAAAATGTGATGCTCAAGAACTGGACATAATTTATTTGAGTGTTAGACATTTGCCCTAGGTATCTTGAGTCTTTTAGGGTAACTAAGCTAAACCTCAAAGTCCTTATTCTAGGATTCATTGACTTTTAAAACCAATACTAGAATATAAATGTCCAGCTATTGAAATATTAAGCTTAGCAATTGTGGTTAGAGCCATCCTTGAAAGGATTAAAAACACTGGGTTATCTTTGGGAATCACAAGATTACTGTGTAATACCTCCCCCAACTGTACTATCATCTACTACTATGATAACAATGATTATTATAACTACTACTATTACTACTAGTACTTCTACTGCTACTACTACTACCACCACCACTAATATTACTACTGTTACTACTACTACTACTATCATCACAACTATTACTGCTGCTATCACTACTATCACTACTGCTATCACTACTATAAATATTACCTAGTATTGTCACTATTACTATTGCTATCACTACTACTACTACTACTACCACTACTATTATCACTACTACTACTACTATCACTACTACTATTATCACTACTATTACTACTATTATCACTACTGTTACTACTACTGTCACTACTATTACTACTACTACTACTATTATCACTACTATTACTATTACTATTATTGCTACTATTACTACTACTGTCACTACTATTACTACTATTACTGTCACTACTATTTCTATTACTATCACTACTACTGCTACTACTACTACTACTTCTACTATTAACTCCTACTACTACTATTAATACTACTGCTACTAAAAGATTAACAGCTGAGCACCACATGAAACAAATAGTCAAATTACAAAATGTTTTGTATGCATTATTCTTTCTGAAAGTCAAAACATCCTTGTCAGACAGGTAGTACAATAATCTCATTTTTCCTATTTTATAAATAAGGAAATTTAGAGTTAGGTTATGTTCACTTAATTGTTAGATGACAACTTTCCTTGGGAAAGATCTTGGTAAGTATTATGGAATCATAGAATGTTAAGATTAGAAGGGAATTTAGTCTTTAAAAACATTAGTATAGGGAATATAAAATATCAATTCTACCTGTGACTCTTGGTCATAAAATGACAGATCTGGGAGGAACTATAGAAACTAGCTCCATCAAAACTGTCTTGTTATAAAAGAAAAAAATAAACCCAGAGAAATGACTTGCTCAAGATCATACAGAGAGTAATGAAGACAGAACTAGAACTTAGGTTCTTGGATTCAAAGTCTAGTCTAGAATGTATTAAGCACCTTCTGTATACCAGGTTTTGTACTATATACTTTTACATATATCATCTCTTGATCCTCACAACATCTCTGAAGTAAATGTTAGCCTTAATTTACTAGCCCCATTTTACAGCTGGGAAAACTGAGGCACAAAAATAAATGAATTGCCTAAAGTCTCATAACTAGTAAGTATCTGAGGCTAGATTTATTCTCAATTCTTTCTACTTCAGGCACAGAGCTGCACTGTGCACTGTACTGCACTATGTAGCTGGCTTGTGAGAGAAGTTGCTGACTTATATTGCTAAATGGAGTTTCCTCACTTGGGAGTTCCATGTATCAGTGAAATCACAGGTCTGTTCTCTATTATATGTGTTGGGAGGGTGTCTACATACACATATATACAGACATATACATATATTTCTGTATATATGTCATTCTGTATGCTGAAAAACAATAAGCAAGTTCAAATTTTTCATTAATTAAAATATTTTGCCAAAACAAAAAGACTTTGGTAATAAATAAATAGACACTACTACTGCTGCTACTACTACTACTACTACTACTACTACTACTACCACTACTACTTCTACTATTAACTCCTACTATTACTATCACTACTACTAATACTACTGCTACTAAAAGATTAACAGCTGAGCACCACATGAAACAAATAGTCAAATTACAAAATGCTATGGAATACCCGCTAGGTAAGTGAAATGTCTAAATTTGTTATCTATCACAGAGAACTATAATCTCTGGATAGAAAAGACTTTAACTTTAACTTTAACTTTAAGTTGCCCACCTTTTGTTAGTTTGGTGTGGTAGATTAAACTTCAGCCTGCCTTCCTTGGGACACTATATACAAATTGGAGATGAGCTCTTTGGGCTCCTCATTCACAAGGTGACCAAGAAAAGGAGAAACAATGTGCATGACAAAAATGGTCATAGCCACATGAAGCCCATCTGGGTACCAGCTGCACCTCCTATATTTCCAAGGACAAGGCAATCAAGAAATTTGCTGCTAACTACATCATGGAAGCTGCAAACATCAAATATCTCTCTTAGACAAACATCTTTAACCTTTCAAGCTACTCTAGTTATATGTAAAATGACATTACTATATGAAAAGTGCAAGATCCACAACAAGGTAGTGAGAAAATGACTTGTGAGGTAAGAAAAGATCCAACATACTCATTCTGCTCCACATCTTCAGATCTGCCCCAGAACCCTTTCAACACAGAGAGCTGTTCATAAAGATTCCTGGACCCTGTCAGAGAAAAACAAAATGACTTAGCCTGTGTTTAAAAATGAAACTTTGCCAGGTGTCCCCAAAGAGTGGAGTCCCAGAAATTTATATCAGCAAATAATCCATGTCCCAGAGAGGCTACATTTCTCTCAATCACTAAAAGACCTTCTAAGAAAAGCAGGGCAAGATCAGCAGAGACACTCATGTAACACCATGAGATTACTGACTACTAGTGTCAAATCTAGTAGGTAACAGGTCCTAAGAGGGCATCACAATGTTCTCCTGTTAAATACAAGTGGTTCTACAATTTCAGAAGCACGAGTTACCCCATTCACCTACATTTTCTGACCACATCTGTACTTATATATATGTGTGTCATCATTTAGTTCTGTAGGTGACTGCAGACTATAATAATGGTGTGTATATTTGTAGAAAAGGATGCCTTAGATTTTGGAAAAAGAGTGTGAATAGGTTCTGTCAAATCTCACTGTGTCATTTCATCAAATAGCTTTATGTTAAACTGGCTTGTCTGGTTGACTAGAGCGGGGAAATCAGTAAGCATATCAATAGGGGCTCAAGAACTCCAGTTATCAGTGGATGTAAAAGTTTGAATTTGAATTCATGGAAGGCCACATGAAAGGATGGTGCCCCAGTCATAACATATACATACACATATTTACATATTAAATATGACTGTATAACTAACTTTAATCAAGTAAGTCCCAATTAATGTGAATAATGGATCTTCTGACGTGTTTTGTATGTATTCAATTTTGCATTATTAAAAGATATTATTATATGAAATGTGGTAATTGGTTCTAGCCCAATGAATATATGCAGTATGAATTCAAATAGTGTGAATTCAATTCATTATATGCACTAATCAAGACCTAGAAGATACATACACAAGTTTGTGAGGGTGTGTGTATATATACACATAAGCTCCAATTATTTGTTCTTTCCATCTTATTAGGACAGCTGCTTCTCCTGTCCAGCTCTAATCATGCCTGAAAAACAAAGGATATTGCTAAAGTAAATCTTCTTGATTTTCTATGCTGCAGAGACAGCTCTGACTGTGGCTTTCCAGGCAATTCTTCTGAGCCCAGCTCCCCATGGTGGATAACTTTGTTATGATTATGATTATTGGATTCTCTCCTCCTTGCATTGGAGGATGAGTCAGTTTTGATGAAGCTACCTAGAGTGAAATTAATGCCAGCAGGGGACCGAGTAACTGGTTCTTTGGGGATGCAGATGGAAGAAAAGGAGGAAGAAGGTGAGATCTAGAGAATGGGTGAAGCCAGGAATGTCGAAACAAAATCAGGGAACTAAGATTTTAACGGGAGATACCACTCTGTGATCCTACCCTTGCACATCTCCACTGAAGCTACCCAGCCTTTGCAAGGGTGAGTTCTGAAGTATCAAATAACAGCTTAATGATTTTAACAGTGAGCAACAGCTAGTGGCTAGTTTCTATCACTCCTCCCCCATCTCCTCACACCTCCCCCACTTCACCAAAGACCAAAGACCATTTTAATCACCTGGAAAACTGGATGTCTTAATTCTCTGTACAGTGTACTTTTGCTATTCTATACTATAACAGATATAAAAGCACTTTTAAGTTCTACGCAAAAGATCAAAAAGAAGAAGCATTGGTTGTGGTCAGAGAATATACTGTATTGTAGTAGAACAAGCCCTACAATGGGAGTCAGGAAACCTGGGTTCTTATCTCAGTTCTGCTGCTGACTCCCTATGTGACTTTGAGCTGTGATATATTTGGGTCTCAGTTTCCTTCCATGTAAATTGAGTCACAGTATACAGTACTCTAACTTCTTCTCATATTGACCACTCTAATTCTATGATACATATACACACACTATAATAGAGCAGAAAGATGGAGAAAAGGATTTGCAAGTGAAAAAAACAACATGAAGATCCTCCTTGGCAGACTCAGTATCTAGACTGAATGCAGAAAACCACTTAATATATACCCTACAATTCCAAACCAGGTCAAGGATACACTATTCTCTTGTCCATAGAATAAGTCAGAAAACTTGTGTGGACACCTGATATCCCTCTATCAGAGTGACTCTCTGAATTTGCTCATCATAGATACCTTCCCTGATCCATTACTGATAGGGACATATGGCAAAACAGACCTTTTAGGTTCCCCTGTACATTTCCTTTGAAGGAATAGAACTAAAACTTAATTCCAATGATTAAAAAGTATTAATAATTTGCATTAATGGTATACAAAGAATTTTCCTGATCTTAATCCTCTGGTGGAGTTTGTAATATCTGAGATTTAGAATGGGAAGGGATCTTAGAGATCCTGTAGGATCTAATCCAATCCCCGAGTCTCATAAAAATGAAAGTAAAGTTGGGATAGGTTAAGATCATAAATATTGGTGAAAGCATTGATATTTGGACCCAAGTCTTCTGTTTGCAGGGGTAGGACAAAGTGGATTGAGCACTAGGCCTGGAGTCAGGGAGATTCGTGTTCCTGAGTTGAAATCAGACACTTATTAGCTGTGTGACTGAGCAAATCATTGAATCTTGTTTGAGCTGGAGCAGGAAATGGCAAACCTCTCTAGTAGCTTTACCAAGAAAACCCCAAATGGAGTCTTGAAGAACAGGACACAACTGACAAAAGCAAATAACAACTTCTGCCTCCAAACGCAAATCATCTGAATTGCAAGGTAATGTGGGATTCATTATTCTCATTTCACAGATGAGGAAATTGAGCTCAAAGTGATAAAGTTATCTGACTTGAGCCACAGTTAGGAAGTGGAAAAGCCATAATCTGAACCTATAATGTTCTGTTTCTAAGTGTTCTATGATATGATATGATATGTATATGTGATAAAATTCTAGTGTGCTGTAAGAAAAGATGAAGGAGATAGTTTCAGAGAAACATGTAATAGTAATAACAATAGCTAACATTTATATAGCACAACTCCATGTTAGACATTGTGCTAAGTATTTTACATTGATTACTTTATTTGATCTCCACATCAAACCTGTGAGATAGGGCTTATTATTATCTCCATTTAACTGCAGACAGAAGTTAAGTGGTTGCCCAGCTAGGAAGGATCTGAGACAGCATTTGAACTCAGGTATTCTTGATTCCTAGTCCATCACTTTATCCACTATACAACCTAGCTGCCTAATGACATGTAAGAATTAAGAGGACAATATCAAGAGAAGAATTTATTAAATGCCATCAGTATTGTTTTTTATATATTTTTTTATTTTTCCAAATACATGCAAATATAGTTTTCAGCATTCACCTTTGCAAAACTTTGTGCTCCAGGTTTTTCTCTCTCCCCTTTCCCTCCTCCCCAACACAGCAAGTAATCCAATATAGATTAAACTGTGCAATTCTTCTACATATATTTCCATATTTGTTATGTTGACCAGAAAAATCATATTAAACATTTTAAAAATGAGAAAGAAAAAAAAACACAAGCAAACAGACAACAATAACAATGTGAAAGCACTATGCTTTGATCCACATTCAGTCTCCATAATTCTCTCTCTGGATGTGGATGGCCTTTTCCATCACAAATCTATTGGAATTGCCTTGAATCACCTCATTGTTGAAAAAAATCAAGTCATCACAGTTGATTATCACATAATCTTTTAGTTACTATGTACAATATTCTTCAGGTTCTGCTCACTATATTCAGCATCAGTTCATGCAAGTCTCTCCAGGCCTGAAATCATCCTCCTGATTGTTTCTTATAGAAAAATAATATTCCATAACTTTCAGATACCCTAACTTATTCAGCCATTTCCCAGCTGATGGGCATCCACTCAATTTCCAGCTCCTTGCCATGACAAAAAAGAGCTGCTACAAACATTTTTACATATATTGGCCTTTCCCTCTCTTTTATGATCTTTTTGGGATATAGAACTAGTAGATACACTGCTCTCTGTATACACAGTTTTATAGCCATGTGAGCATAGTTCCAAATTACTCTCCAGAATGGTTGGATCATTTCACAACTCCACCAATAAAGCATGTGTCCCAATTTTTCCACATGCCCTCCAACATTTATCATTATCTTTTCCTATGAAATCAATATTATAAAGATATATAACAGTAAAAGGCTTAGGAGCTCTGTTCAATTGGAAGACTAACCACAATTCCAGAGGATGATCGAACATGTTATCTGTCCCCAATAGAAAAGTGATGAACTTAAGACTGCATACAGACTTTTTTTTGGACATGGCCAGGAGGGAAATTTACTTTGCTTGATTTTGTTTGATTTGTCCACAAAATGTTTTGTGTTTTTGCTTTTTCAATGATTATGGGGGAGGAGTGGTATGAGATAAAATGCAGATCTATAAATAAAATAAAATGTTAACGTTTTCTTTGCTCTATGATATTTGGCATCTTCCTTTTCAACTCCATATCAATACCACATATTAAAAGAAAACGGCTCATTATTTAAGTATAATTGTATAGAATAATAATAACTCCAATTTTTAAGGACTTGAGAATTTTAAAAAATTATCTTTCTTTATAGTAACTCCCTGCATGAAAGTAGTCTGAATATTATTATTGTCAGTTTAAAGAAGAGGAAAGTGAGTGTCACAGAAAAATTAAGTTTCTTTTTCAACTACATACAGCCAATAAATGTCAGAGTCAGGATTTGAAACCTAGATCTCTTTACTCCAAGTCTATTGATCTTTTCACTTTGCTACATTGTAAAAATATCACTGAATTTAGGAATCAGAAAAGCTTTGTTTAATCCCTGGCTCTGCAGCGATTATCTTACCCTATAACACAGAAAACATTCCTTCCGCTTTCTGAGCTTCAGTTTCCTCACCTATCAAATAAAGGTTTGGGAGTAAATGTCCTCTAAGGACCTTTCTACTTATGATCCTTGACAAGTCTATAGTTAGTGTAGCATGAAACTATCATCAGTTCATGTATGTCCAATCCTAGCAGTTTGGGGAATATTTTAGATGTTAAGTAAGTTGAAGCCTCTGTGAAAGACTATTATCTCCTTAAATGTAAGACAAACTATTAATATTTTTGGTAAAATCATAACATAATTAACAGTAATCTAACATATAGAAAAAATGGACTCTTTCTTAAATACTACTTTATGTCTGTTATTTTTTATTGTTGTTATTAAAAAAAGATAATTTCCATAGATGCCAGGGAGATCTTTATATGCTCTCATTTTAACTCCTTGGAATTATGAATCATGTTTCTGATTCCCTGCCAGATCAGAAAATCAGCAAAGAACACAGAATTGTTCCATCAGAGAATACGTGTTAATGGTTTCAGCCTTTAATTTGATATATAGACTTAGTCAAGTCAAGTCTCAGTTTCCTCATCTGTTAAATAAATGTTATAATATCCATCACATCCATATAATAAGGACTAATATGACTTCAATGAGAATTGAATAAGATCTGTAATAAGGACCGTAATAAGAATTCAATGAGAAAATAGCTTATAGGGCAATAAAAATGGGAAAAACTGGAGGTTTTTTCTAGTATGGTTCCCTTTGGCTCATAGGGCAGGAAACTGGACTTAGAGGAGAAGTTACTTTATCTAATGTCAGAGAAGACCAGCTGAAATGGTTCAAAGATGGACCTTTTGTCTACAAGTTCAGAAATGAACTTATTGCTCCATAAATGTTATATAGTCAGCATGGTATAAGTTTTAGAGGATACTAAAATGCACTGAGAATAATATATGATAAATTATAATGTATTCAATGAAGTATAGAACTAAGAAGCACATCTCATCATTTAATATAAATAAATTCTAGGACTCCCAAAAACACATCCTCACTTGCTCCCACAGAAATCATAGAACCTTACAGGAAATTCAAAAGCCATTAAGTCCAACCTATGCTTTATTGAAAAGTTCCTATATAATGTGGTCATGGTTCATATGTAACAGAGCTATCCCAAGTAATCCATTGAAAATCAGTCTTTGACGTAAGTTTGTAGGATGCCCTGTGATACAGAGGGGGGAAATTGGCTTTAAAGATAAGAGGAACTAAATTGAGATCCATTAATGTTGCCATGAAAGTCCCTTGTAATCTTAATTCTACAATCTTAGGATCACAGAGAAGTAATCATCCAGGTTTTGTTTGAAGAATTCAAATGAGGAACAGCTTACTGCTTCCTATTGTTTTCCATTTTATCTCTGAATAACTCAAATTGTTAGGAAATTGTTCTTTACATTGGATCTAAATATGCCATTCTGTAACTTCAAACCATTACTGCTAGTTCTGCTTTTTGAGACCAAGCAGAACATGTTGACATTACTATAAATTACTGAAAAAGATATGTCATATCCAGAGTAAGTCTTCTTCAGTCTTGATGATGCTAGTTTTTTGAGGTCTTTCATTATTCTGGTCACCATCCTCTGGATATGTTCCCAGTTTGACAATTTTCTTTTTAAGATAGAAGCACCAGAACTAAACTTTGTTTTTCACATGCGATCACAGTGCTAACAGAGTACAATAGTACTATTCCTTCTTTTGTTCTCATCACTATACTTTTCTTAATACTGTCTGAAATTTGTTATCTTTAATAATATAAAATATCTCATTTTAACTAAATTAAATAACTCTTAATAGGCTATTTGTAGCTAGTCCAACCCTTGTCTTGTATATCTGAGGAAAATGATACCCAGAAAGGTTAAATGACCGAGGCTACCCAACAGTAAGTGGTAGAGCCAGAATTCACACCCATGTCCTTTGATCTTAATCCAGTATTCTTTCTACTACACCACCATTCTTTCTATTATACCATCTTCTTTTTGTTTTAGTGGATTAAACATTTTTATGTGTCTATCATATTTTAGACAAAAAGCCCACTAAACAAGATATTTTGGGGGAAAGTGACCCACTGTTATCCATGCTTTTTCCATATTTTACTTCTGAAGTTCACGTTTTGAAGCATGACCTTATATTTATACTTATTAAATTGCATTCATCATAATGGGTTCAATATTTTATCCTATTAAGAACTTTAAAAAAATTCTGGTTCTGCCACTGAACATGTTAACTCTCCCTTTTGGTTCGTGACATTTATAAATTTAATAAGCATACATATATATCTTATCCAAATCATTGATAAAACTTAAGCAGCATAGCCAAGAATAGATGCATACATAGGGCATTCAGATATATAACTCTTAAACTGACCCTGACTCTTTAGTAACCAAATGGATTGATTATTTAACCTAATTCCAAATATACCTGCGTGATATAAACTATACCTCTTCATTTTGTCAATATGCTTGTATGACACACTTTATCAAATGTCTTACTGAAATCTGTTGTTTTGTTGTTCAATAGAGTCCTAGTATTCATGACCCTATTTGGGATTTTCTTTGCAAAGGCACTGAAATGGTTTGCTATTTCTTTCTCCAGATCATTTTTTAATAATAGCTTTTTATTTTCAAAATATATGCAAAGATAATTTTTGACCTTAATCTTGCAAAACCTTGTGTTCCATTTTTTCTCCCTCTCTTCCCCTTACTCCCTCCTATAGATAACAAGTAATCAAATATATGTTAAACATGTGCAGTTCTTCTATACATATTTCCATATTTATCACGTACAAGAAAAACTAAATCAAAAAGAAAAAAAAATGAGAAAGAAATAAAAAGCCAGCAAACAACAAAGAAGTGAAAATACTATGTTGTGATCCACACTTAGTCCCACAGTACTCTCTCTGACTGCAGATGGCTCTCTCATCACAAAATAATTGAAACTGGCCTGAATCACCTTATTTTTGAAAAGACATAGGTCCGTCAGAATTGAGCATTGCATAATCTTGTTGTTGCTGTGTACAGTGTTCTCTTGGTTCTACTCATTTCACTTAGAATTAGTTCATGTAAGTTTCAACTCATTTTATAGATAAGGAAACTGAGGTAAACTGAGTTATGCCATGGGTCACTTAACTAGTAAGAATACGAGGTCAGATTTCAACTCTGTCTTCTTGCCTCCAGGCCTGACACTCTATCTACTAGCCACCTAGATGTCCTAATCTAATATTCTAATTCCAAAACTGTGCTGATTTTTACTGTCCCTATTTCATTTGATCCCTGTAATAGGGGAAAAAAACTACCATAGAGAGGATTAGAGTTCTAGGCCCAGCTCTGCTAGATAACCATGGATGTGCCATTTACCCTTGACTCTCAGTTTCCACATCTGTAAAATCAGGGAAATTGGACTAAATGACCTCCAAGATTCCTTTTCTTTTAGACATTCTGAATTCTAAAATCCCTTTTAGTTCTACTACCCTAAAGGGACTGGGAAATCACATAGGAAATCTCCCTAGTCAATCCCTGATATCACTTTTCTATAACCTGTAACAAACCAGAATTTTATTTGCTGGCCATTTTTTTTCTCCTTCCTCGCAGAAAATCTTAAGCACATTTGCCACTGTTTTCCCCCTCTCTCAGCATTCCCACTAGTCTGGAAAGCAATAAAAAGTCAAGAAGAAGTATAGCTTCACCTTCTAGATTTGTCATGTAGACGGATAACACAGTAGGAAGCACTGAATGCTATCGGTTAAAACGAACTCTTTTTCTCTACTACTACATATCATGATGTTCTGATGCAGGGATATTAGACAGCAAACCTTTTCCAGAGATGGATACTTTGGCAGTTTAAAGATTTTGCATTAAAAAGAGATCCTGGGTATAATCTGCCATGAACAGTAATGGTTTAACCATCATCCTCACTCCCTTTCTGAGTCACGTAAATAATTCCTCAGAGAATATTAGTTGCTGTCAGGGTATCTCAGAACATCAAGAGAAATCTGTTAATCAGAGTCTTATAAAGTCAGGAGCCACAGGAAATCAGTTTTTCTTGTTATCTGAGGCTCCCTATCTCTTCTGGACTTCCCCCAACCCCCATATAAAATCCCCACCTTTCCTCCTTTCTCTTTTTTCCCCTTCCATTTCTAATCTTCCCTTCTCCTTTGTACTTCTCATCAACTTTCCTATCAGGCCTAGCTTCAAAAAGTCGCATAAATTGATGAAGAGAGGGGACTTGTAATATTTCACTTTCACCTGAAAAATACTCTAGCCTAGAATGTTAATATCTAATCACAGATAAAAGCCTCCAAGAAGTTGCCAAAGAATTTCCCATTAAGATACTGAGATATTTAGAAAGTACTTTCACCCCATATTTCTTTCTTTTCCTTTTAAAAATATTGTCAAACAAGTAGAAGACTGTTGGCACAGAGAAAGCAATATTGGAGCAATTTTTGCATGGCCAAAATCTCTCACCCTCCCAGGTGAGTAAGTGTAGAATTATAGAATGGTAGAACTCAAAGAAGCTTTAGTAAAGCAGAACATTTTAGAGCTGGCAGCAACCTTAGAACACATAATTTTATCAAGACATGGTTAGAACTATAGAGGAGCAGAGGGACCCTCTAGCACAATCCCTTCATTTTACAGATAAGGAAATGGAGGCCCAGAGATGTTGAATTGCTTTACTGAAATTACACAAAAATTTATGACAGAAATTAGGCCAAAACCCAGATATTCTTTCCTTTGAACCCAATATGGACTTCAGTAGGGATACAAACAAAAGCGTACTTCGGACTTATATTATCATTGAACAATGTTGTCTTCTCATAGCTTTGAATGTTGATAAAATTACAAAGGCAGGTATCCAGAACTATGAACTATGGTGAAAGAATAAGGAATCACATATTTAGAGTTGTAAGGAAACTTAGTGGAAATCTAATTTAACTCCTTCAGATAAGGTAACTGAGTCCCAGAGAGAGTGATTAAGTTGTTCAAAGTCATACAAGCAGTGAATGGTAGACCTAGAATTTAAATCCAGATTTTATTATTCTAAACCCAGTACCCAGTAATCATGTTTCTCACTGCCTTGTATACATAATATGTCCTTGTGAGGTTTGACAGAATAAAAAAGAAGCTAAGAAATGAGAAAATAAAGGAGAAATGAAGAGGAAAAAAATCCAGAAATGTAGGGAGAGAAAACTGCATATAGAATGAGAAAGATGGAGAAAGTGAGAGAGCCACAGACACAGAAATGGAGATGGAGAGATTGAGGCTGAGAACAAAGGCAAAGAAGAAAAGACACAGAAAGAGAAGAAAAGGGAGAGGAAAGTAGAAAAAAGACATCAAAAATGGGGGGACAGTCTTAGAATGGAGGAAGATAGACAATCTGATCTGGGAAGTGAAGCAGATTGAATTTTCCTGTAAATATGTTCTCCCCAAGAATGAGGCATATAGGTTGAGGGGAGGAAAGGTAAAAGGAGTTCTGTTTTTTTAGAGGACTCCTAAGGGATCCCAGAAACATAGAATATACAAGAGAAGTCTGATTAATTAATCATTATGTCACATCAGAATTCAGAATTTTGCCTATTGAGGGAAGAGAAGGGCCAAGGAATGTTGGCTGTGAACAAACAAAGCAGACCTGGAGGTATAGGGGCAAGATGTTTCAATGATTCCAATCCAAAGAACCCAGGTTAGTGTACCAAGGAGAAGTAGCAATGTTTACTGTTCCCTGAGATTATTTCTGTGGTCTAAACAAATTCATGGGCTCTGGGGTAGGGATAAGGAGTAGCGAACAATGTCCCCCTAGGAATTAGGAGAACTCTGTGTATGACTTAGGCAAATGACTTAAGCAAATAATTTTCCATTTGTAAGCCTGTTTGGTGCTGTGTAAATGGAGAGTGGGGACTGGACTAGAATGATTTCCAAAATGCCTTCGAGTGATTTCATTAAATCTTGACCCTGAACAATTTAGCCACCATTTTTGTCTGAGCCTTAAATTACATGCTTACTTCCTCTTCCATATCTTCCTTATTTAACTTTGAAACTCACCTTTATCAGATTTTATCAACAATGGACTCAATGTATGTGTCAACTACTACCAAATCCTAAAAGTCCCCAAAATCCACATATCTGAACTCTTTCTTTTCCTTCAAGTATGCTTCACAACCCCACCAACACCCAACAATGGACCTGTCTCTTTGTTTAGGACTCAGCCAGCAGAGGCCTAATTTCAAGAGCAATTTAATTAAGAAGAGTAGATCATTGTGCTATGAGGAAACATCTTATATTAGGCAGAGTATTGAAATTGTAGTTAAAAAGCAAGAGTTAACTTTTTGTCTTTATGACATTGAACAGATGACTTCAATTCTCTTGTCTTCATTTTACTGTTGTCATTTAGTCCTTTTTTAGTCAAGTCCCACTCTTCTTGACTTTCTTTAGGGTTTTCTTGGAAAAAAAATACTAAAGTATTTGTCATTTCCTTCTCCAGCTCATTTTACAGATGATGAAACCATGGTAATCAGGGTTAAGTGACTTGTCCAGGCTCTCCTAACAAGTAAGTGTCTGAGGCTAGATTCCTACTTAGGTTTTTCTGACTCTAGGCCCAGAACTCTCTCCACTATGGTACTTAGCTACCTTATCCTCATTTTACTCTGTTGTAAAATCTAAGAGTGCTATACTACTAGATCAGTCGTTCCTAGCCATTTGGCAATTGTGACATCCCAGATGTCTGATTTTTAAAGTCACTTTCTTTCATTGATTGCCTTCCCAAAAGCTATATATGACATGTTTGTAAAACTATAAGCATATTTTCAGAATTTCTTTCTTTTAAGAATTTCACAACATCCCTTGAAACTACTTTAGGCTTTGTTGGGGTATTGAAAAAAACTAAGTTTGGAGACCTCTGACTATATGGTTTTAAGGTACCTTCCAGAATGAAATTTAATAAAACGTGAGGATGGAACTGACAGGGAATCCTATAAGCTAGTATTCTGAGAGGTCATGTGTGCCCCACTTTTTTTAGTATTAACTTCAACTGGCAAAAATTGTCTACCATCATTTCCCTTTTTTGTTCCCTCCCTCCCCATGTGCTCTTGGAGTCCAAAAAAATGGCTGTGTCAGTGTCTGTGAGAAGCAACTCCTGCCCAGAGAGTGCTCAGCAAGCAAGTCTTCCATTGGACCCCCATTGTCTGTGTCCTAGGATGACTGCCAAAGCCTGGGCAACTTGGCTGAGAATGTAGAAGGGACCCTGTTTGGTTCCCATCTGTTTGGCCAGGGAGTCTGGAGGGGGAAGGGAAACCAGTTCATTCTTCTTCCTCTCTGGCCTGAAGACTAGTGTCTAAAGGGACATCAGCTGGTAAGGAACACAGAGGGGATGGCCCTCCCAAGTCACTATCTAGAGGTGGGAAGGGTAGTAATCTGGACTCGGAGGCAGGGTAAAATCAAGTCATTTTCTGCCTCCTTCTTTGACTGGGGGATTTATGCTCCAAATATTGGTGAAAAAGAGAAAGGCTATGACTTTTTTTGGGAAAGTATAGTAAAATGGAAAGGATAAGTAATTTGTCGTCAGAGGATGCTTTTGACTTGAACTCTTCTATTTCTTTTTTTCTTATGTGACCATGGTCAAGCCATTTTGCTATGGGTTTCAATTGCCTCAACTATAATATATAGTGATAATATCTAAGACTTTCCCAGCTAGGAATCCCATTATCTCAAATTGGCAGATTCTTTTTTTTTTTAATTTAATAGCCTTTTATTTACAGGATATATACATGGGTAACTTTACAGCATTAACAATTGCCAAACCTCTTGTTCCAATTTTTCACCTCTTACCCCCCACCCCTCCCTAGATGGCAGGATGACCAGTAGATATTAAATATATTAAAATATAAATTAGATACACAATAAGTATACCTGACCAAAACGTTATTTTGCTGTGAAAAAGAATCAGACTCTGAAATATTGTACAATTAGCTTGAAGAAATCAAAAATGCAGGTGTGCATAAATATAGGGATTAGGAATTCAATGTAATGGTTTTAGTCATCTCCCAGAGTTCTTTTCTGGGCATAGCTAGTTCAGTTCATTACTGCTCCATTAGAAATGATTTGGTTGATCTCGTTGCTGAGGTGGCCTGATCCATCAGAACTGGTCATCATATGGTATTGTTGTTAGTATATAATGATCTCTGGTCCTCTCATTTCCTCAGCATCAGTTCATGTAAGTCTCTCCAGGCCTTTCTGAAATTATCCTGTTGGTCATTTCTTACAGAACAGTAATATTCCATAATTTTCATATGCCACAGTTTATTCAGCCATTCTCCAACTGATGGACATCCATTCGTTTCCAGTTTTACCACTACAAAAGGGCTGCCACAACATTCGTGCACATACAGGTCCCTTTCCTTCTTTATAATCTCTTTGGGATATAATCCCAGTAAGTAACACTCTGGATCAAAGGGTATGCAGTTTGATAACTTTTTGAGCATAGTTCCAAACTACTCTCCAAAATGGTTGGATTCGTTCACAGCTCCAACAACAATGCATCAATGTCCAGTTTTCCACATCCCCTCCAACAATCATCATTATTTTTCCTGTCATCTTAGCCAATCTGACAGGTGTGTAGTTATCTTAGAGTTGTCTTAATTTGCATTTCTCTGATTAATAATGACTTGGAGCATCTTTCATATGACTAGAAATAGTTTCAATTTCTTCATCTGAAATTGTCTGTTCATATCCTTTCACCATTTTTCAATTGGAGAATGGCGTTTTTTATAAATTAGAGTTAATTTTCTATATATTTTGGAAATGAGGCCTTTATCAGAACCTTTGACTGTAAAATATTTTCCCAGTTTTTGCTTCCTTCTAATCTTGTCTGCATTAGTTTTGTTTGTACAAAAACTTTTCAGTTTATATAATCAGAAATTTTCTATTTTGTGATCAGTAATGATCTCTAGTTCTGCTTTGGTCATAAAGACCTTTCCCTTCCACAGGTCTGAGAGGTAAACTATCCTATGTTCCTCTAATTTATTAATAATTTCATTCTTTATGCCTAGGTCATGAACCCATTTTGACCTTATCTTGGTGTACGGCATTAAGTATGGATCAATGCCTAGTTTCTGCCATATTAGTTTCCAATTTTCCAGCAATTTTATCAAACAGTAAGTTCTTATCCCAAAAGCTGGGATCTTTGGGTTTGTCAAAGACTAGGTTGCTATATTTGTTGACTGTTTTATCCCTTGAACCTAATCTATACCACTGATCAACTAATCTATTCCTTAGCCAATACCAAATAGTTTTGGTAACTGCTGCTCTATAATATAATTTTAGATCTGGTCAGCTAAGCCACCATCATTTGATTTTTTTCATTAATTCCTTGAAATTCTTGACCTTTTGTTTTCCATATGAACTTTGTTGTTATTTTTTCTAGGTCATTAAAATAGTTTTTTGGGACTCTGATTGGTATAGCGCTAAATAAATAGATTAGTTAGGTAATATTGTCATCTTTATTATATTTTCTCGCCCTATCCAAGAGCATTTAATATTTTTCCAATTGGTTAGATCAGACTTAATTTGTGTGAAAAGGTGGTCTGTAATTTTGCTCATAAAGTTTCTGATTTTCCCTTGCAGATAGATTCCTAAATATTTTATATTATCAGTAGTTACTTTAAATGGAATTTCTCTTTGTAACTCTGACTGTTGGATTTTGTTAGTGATATATAAGAATGCTGATGACTTATGTGGGTTTATTTTATAACCAACAACTTTGCTAAAGTTGTGGATTATTTCTAATAACTTTTAGTAGAATCTCTAGGGTTCTCTAAGTATACCATCATGTCATCGGCAAGAGTGATAATTTGGCTTCCTCATTGCCTATTCTTATTCCTTCAATCTCTTTCTCAGCTCTTATTGCTATAGCTAGCGTTTCTAATACAATATTAAATAGTAATGGTGATGTAGAGCCTTGTTTCCTCCAGATCTTGTGGAGATGGTTTGCGTTTGTCTCCATTACATGATGCTTACTGATGGTTTTAAATAGATGCTGCTGATTATTTTGAGGAAAAGTCCATTTATTCCTATACTCTCAAGTGTTTTTAATAGGAATGGATGTTGGATTTTATCAAATGCTTTTTCTGCATCTATTGAGGATGATCATATGGTTTTTATTAATTTGGTTATTAACATGGCCATATATTGATAGTTTTCCTAATATTGAACCAGCCCTGCATTCCTGGTATAAATCCTACTTCATCATAGTGTATTATCTTGGAGATGATTTTCTGTAGTCTTTTTGCTAATATCTTATTTAAGATTTTAGCATCAATATTCATTAGGGAGATTGGTCTATAATTTTCTTTCTCTGTTTCAGCCTACCTGGTTTAGGTATCAGTACCATGTCTGTGTCATAGAAGAATTTGGTAGGACTCCTTCATTCCCTATTTTATCAAATAATTATATAGCATTGGGTGATTGTTCTTTAAATGTTTGGTAAAATTCACATGTAAATCCATCTGGTCCTAGGGATTTTTCTTAGGGAGTTGCCTAATTGCCTGTTCTATTTCTTTTCTGAAATGGGACTATTCAAACAATTACTTCCTCCTCTGTTGTCTGGAAGTCTATATTTTTGGAGGTGATCATCCATTTCCTTAGGTTATCAAATTTATTGGCATAAAGTTGAGCAAAATAACTCCTTATTATTTCTCTAATTTCCTCTTCATTGAGTGGAAGTTCTCCTTTTCATTTTAAGACTACTAATTTCATTTCCTCCCTCCTTTTTCTAATCAGATTTACAAAAACATCTATTTTATTGGCTTTTCATAGAACCAACTCTTAGTTTTATTAATTAGTTCAATAGTTTTTACTTTCAATATTTTAATTTCTCCTTTTAATTTTAGAATTTCCAATTTAGTATTTTATTGGGGGTTTAATTTGGTCTTTTTAGTTTTTAGTTTGCAAGCCCAATTCATTAATCTTTTCTTTCTCTGTTTTATTCAAGTAAGCCTCTAAGGATATAAAATTCCCTCTTATTACCGCTTTGGCTGCATCCCACAAATTTTGGTATCGATATCTCATCATTGTCATTATCTTGAGTGAAATTATTAATTGTATCTATAATTTGCTACTTCACCCAATCATTCTTTAAGATGAGATTGTTTAGTTTCCAATTACTTTTTGGTCTATTTCCCCCTAACTTTTGTTGAATGTAGTTTTAATTGCATCATGATCTGAAAAAGCATTTACTATTTCTGCTTTCTTGCATTTAATTTAAGGTCTTTATGTCCTAATATATGGTCAGTTTTGAATAGGTTCCATGAACTGCTGGAAGAAAGTATATTCCCTTCTATCTCCATTCAATTTTCTCCAAAGATCCACATACCTAATTTTTCTAATATTCTATTTACTTCTTTAATTTCTTTCTTATTTGTTTTGTGGTTTGATTTGTCTAATTCTGAGAGTGCAAGGTTGAGATCTCCTACTATTACAGTTTTGTTGTCTATTTCTTCTTGCAACTCTCTAACTTCTCCTTTAGGAAGCTGAGTGCCATACCACTTGGTGCATATATGTTTAATATTGATATTGCTTCGTTGTTTATGCTACCCTTTGCAGGATGTAGTTTCCTTCCTTATCTCTTTTAATTAGATCAATTTTTACTTTTGCTTGATCTGAGATAGGATGGCTACCCTACTTTGACTTCACTTGAGCATAATAGATTTTGCTCCAGCCTTTTACCTTTACTCATATGTATCCCCTGCTTTAAATGTGTTTCTTGTAAACAACATATTGTAGGGTTCTGACTTTTGATCCAGTCTGCTATCTGCCTCCTCTTTATGGGGGAGTTCATCCCATTCACATTTACGGTTAGAATTCAAATTGGCAGATTCTAATAGGGCATCCTTCCCAGGACACTCAGAGGCCATTCCCAAGAGACCAGACACAGCATATCCAGGAGCTCCAGGCACTACTGCCACTCACAACTAACTAAAGCTGCCTTAGTCCAATCATCAGCCCCCAAAAAACCACCATCAGCTGAGAAAAACATCATCAGCTTCATGACTATACAATCAGGGCCCTGGTAAGTCAATGAATTGAATAATTTGATCTCTTCCCTTCTACCCCCAATTTACAAATAAACAAAATAAGTAAATAGATAAGATAGATAAATGAAGATGAAATCTGGTACCTGTGGGCTCCTGGAATCTTAGAATCTTGAATTTAAAAGAACATTAAAAGTCATCCAATCCAAACTTCTCATTTTGCTAATAAGGAAACTGAAACAAGAAAGAGGAATTAGCTTATTCAAATTCACAAATGAGTAAAATGTCAAAGTTTGCATTTAAAAATAAGCTTTAGAACTCCAAAACTTTTCCTCTGTTCATTGTATAACATTGCCCAAAGCTTGGTGCATGCATATGGAAGAAATGAGTCAAAGCTGAGGAGTAATAGCTACAATATTATATTTAATGGTCTGAGGCTGGGTTTTAAAGCATATGAATGTGGAATTGAGGTCAGATTTGATTGGGGATCCTCACCATGTTGTTTTCCTCTTCATTACCTGAGGTTGACCTTCACCAAACTCTTGGAGTTGCATTAATAAGCTTCTAGGCAGATTCTTGGATGAATGGGTCATACAAAGGACCTCCTTTACCTCTATCACCATATTACCTTCTGTCTACTGTGGTTCATCTTGCCATTGTTAAAAAAAAAATCATGACAAACAAGAACCACCCATCAAGCTTGTGAGTAGATAAAAGACTATCTATTTATTGTTTCAATTTCCTTAGACAAATAATAGGAATACCTTGGATTCATACAAAATGACTGGTATAGAAGAATTACTTATCTTGTCCAGAAGGATAACAGTAGGAACTTAATAATTGACTCCTTTCTCCTAAATTTAATTGTAGAGGAAGAAGAGCAACTTCCCCATGTCTTCAATGAGGAGATAACAAAAGAGAGTAGGTTTGAGTGACAGCAGGCAGTTTTGAGGAGAGAAATAAAGAATACTAATAGCTCCTATTTCTGCAACACTAATCTTTACAAAATACCTTTCTTTTTTATTTCCCTATTTATTTATTTATTCACCAGTGCGGTGATTTCAGCAGTTTAGAAAACCCCTTATGAGAAACATTTTTATAAATGTATTTGGTATTTTATTTTCCCCCCATTGCATGTAAAACAATCTTAACATTCATTTTAAAAATGTTGATTTATAGATTCTTTCTATTCCTTTCTCCTCACCTCTTTTATTGAGAAGGCAAATAATTTAATTCAGGTCATACATGTGTAGTCATGCAAAACACTTCCACATTAGTTATGTTGTGAAAGAAACCAGAAAAAAAATACAAATCTTTAAGAAAAAGTAAAAAAAAAAAAAAAAAAAAAAGTATGTTTCAGTCTGTATGCAGATACCATCAGTTATTTCTCTGGGGATAGTTAGCATATCTGAGATCATTGTATTGCTGAGAATAGCTAAGTCATTCATAGTTGATCATCTTAAAATATTGCTGTTACTTTGTACAAAGTCCACTTTACTTTGCATCAACTTGTGGAAGTCCTTGCAGGTTTTTCTGAGAGCATTATGCTCATCACTTCTTAAAGCACAATAGTATTACATCCTAATCACACACACAATTTATTCAGCGGTTACCCAATTAATGGGCACCCACTCAATTTCTAATTCTTTGTCACCAGAAAAAAGCTGCTGGAAGTATTTTTGAACATATAGGTCTTTTTTGTTTTTTGCATACAACAACCCAGAAATGGTACTATAAAGTCAAAGATTACTCATGGTTTTATAGACTTTTGGGCATAGTTCCAAATTTCTCTACAGATTGGTTGAATCAGTTCACATAACTTTACCAACAGTGCACTAATGTCATATTTTTTTCTACATTCCATCCAACATTTGTCATTCTTCTTTTCCGTCCTATTAGCAAATCTAATTGGTATAAGGCAGTACCTTAGATTTATTCTAATTTGTCCAATCAATAGTAAGTTAGGAGGTAGAGCCAAGATGGCGGAAAGGACACACTATTCATTCTGAGCTCCCTTCTACTCTCACTTACTGATAACCGAATTCAGCCTCTGAAATAATTCTTGACTGGTAGAATCCATGAACATTGGGAGTACAACAAATTACCAGCCAAAAATAATCTGGAAGATCACCAGAAAAGGTTTCTCTTGATCAGGTAGGAGGAGGCCAGGGCAGGCAGGGAGGCAAAATATGGAGGCTGACTCATGCTGAGTGGACTGGGAGCAGATGAGGTCTCCACAGGTAGAGAATTGGCAGGAAGGACTCTACCACAGGTTGGCTGCTCTGCTTTGGCTGCAAAGCGGTAGATCAGCAGAGAAGTTATACATATGCCAAAGGTAGAGTGTACCCCAAAACACCAGAGTTTAACAGGACCTGGCCACACCTACCCAGCACCAAGAGCAACTCAGCACAATCATAATGTAGTTGGGCAGCCACAGTGTGCAGCATGGGGCTTTGCCCAGGACAGTCACACTTTTGCATGGGGGGAAGGGGATCTGCCCAGGGGAGTTGCATTTCTGCTGAGGGGCTCTGCCCAGGGCAGTGGCACTTCCACAGCTTGGCCGCTCTTTGCAGCCCATTTGCAGGACAACTACTGTACAACTCTCCCTGTGTTTGTAGAGGAAACTGGTAACCTCCCTTCCCTGAAGGCAGACCCTAAAGGCTTTTTAAAAAAATAAGCAAAAAAGCCAAGCAAGCTTTAAGCATTGATAGCTTCTACAGAAAGAGAGCAGGTTTCCAAGTCCAAGGAGACAAATAGCAGATAATATCCAGACAAAACCCCAAAGGGGGATATAGCCTGATCCCCTCCACACAAGGCTCTCCTAGAAGAAATTATAAAAAATCTTAAAATAGAGCTAGAAGAAAAATGGGGAAAGGAAAGAGAAGCTCTGCAAGAGAGTATGGAAAAGGCATATAACTCATTAAAATAAAAATTTGATAAAGTGGAAAAAGAAAACAACTTCATGAAATGTGAATTGGAAAAGGTAAATAACTCTCAGGGAAACAGAATTTGTGAATTGGAAAAGATAAAGAATTCCCAGTAAAGGAGGATTTGTGAACTGGAAAAAGAAAATAACTCAGTAAAAAACAAATAGGGAAATGGAAAAAATTCCATAAAGCAAAATAACTCATTTAAAAACTCAATTGGGCATATACAAAAAGAAGTAAAAAAAGTTAATGGAGAAAATAACTCACTAAAAATCAGAACTGAATAAATAGAAATAAATGATTCATTGAGACATCAAGAATCAGTCAAGCAAAACCAAAAAAAAAAAAAAAAAAAGAAAAATTAGAAAAAAGTTAAATATCTACTTGGAAAAACAGCAGATCTGGAAAATAGAGCTAGGAGAGATAATCTGAGGATTATTGGACTTCCTGAAAATTATGATGAAAAAAAGAGCCTAGACACTATTTTACAGGAAATCATTGAAGAGGACTGCCCAGATGTAATAGAATCAGAAGGTAAAATAGGCATTGAAAGAATTCATCAAACACCTTCTGAAAAAGGCCCCAAAATAAAAACTCCAAGGAATATTGTGGCTAAATTTCAGAACTATTAGACTAAGAAAAAAAGAACATTACAAGGAGCCAGGGGAAAAAAAACACAATTCAAATATGGAGGAGCCACAATAAGGATCACTCAGGATCTAGTTGCTTCCACATTAAAAGACCGAAGGGCCTGGAATATGATATTCCAAAAGGCAAAAAGAACTTAGAATGTAAACAAGAATAAACTACCCAGGTAAGCTGAGAATTTTCTTCCAGGGAAGAAGATGGACATTTAATGAAACAGGTGAATTCCATTTATTCCTAATGAAAAAACCAGAGCTAAAAAAAAAAATTTGACCTCCAAATATAGGACTCAAGAGAAGCATAAAAGATAAAAAGAACTCTTGAGAACTCTATTTGTGTTATGGGCCTACATAAATAGTGCATGTATAATTTGATTTTACTGTTATAATAAAAAAAAAGGAATTAGAAGTAGAAAGGGGATTGTTTCAGAAAAAGGGAAAAGGGGAGATAAAAAGAGGGAAATTACATCCCACAAAGAGGAAAAGGAAACCTATCATATCTGAAGGAATTAAGGGAGGGAGTGGAACATTGTGTGAATCTTATTGTCATCATATTTGGCTCAAGGAGAAAATATTAGACATATTTGGTTTACAGAGAAACTTCCCTCATGTCATTAAAAAGTGGGAGAGGAAAAGGGAAAAGAGTAGGTTAAATAGAAGGGAATAAAGAAAAAAAATAAGGGAAAGGTGTAAGAAAAGGGAAGGGACTCAAAGTAGGTGGGAGGCATTCTAAAGAAGAAGAGCTGCATGAGGCAAGTGGTGCCCATTTCAGAAAAAAAAATAGAACAAGCTATTAATCAACTCCCTAAGAAAAAATCCCCAGGACCAGATGGATTTATATGTGAATTCTACCAAACATTTAAAGAACAATTAACTCCAATGTTATTTAAAAAATAGGAAATGAAGGACTCCTACCAAATCCCTTTTATGACACAGATATGGTACTGATACCTAAACCAGGTAGAATGAAAACAGAGAAAGAAAATTATAGACCAATCTCCCTAATGAACATTAATGCAATAATCTTAAATAAAATGTTAGCAAAAAATTACAGAAAATCATCCCCAGGATAATACACTATGACCAAATAGGATTTATACTAGGAATGCAGGACTGGTTCAATATTAGGAAAACTATTGCCATAATTGACTGTATCAATAACGTAATTAACAAAAGCCATATGATCTTCTCAATAGATGCAGAAAAAGCATTTGATAAAATCCAACATCCATTCCTAGTAAAAACACTTCACAATATAGGAATAAATGGACCTTTCTTTAAATAGTCAGGAGTATCTATTTAAAACCACCAGTAAGCATCATATGTAATGGCAATAAACTGGAAGCATTCCCAATAAATTCAGGAGTGAAATAAGGTTTTGCAATATCACCATTACTATTCAATATTGTATTAAAGATGATAGTTTTGGCAATAAAATTTGAGAAAGGGATTAAAGGAATTAGAGTAGGTAATGAGGAAACCAAACTATCACTCTTTGCTGATGATATGATAGTATACTTAGAGAACCCCAGAGATTCTCCTAAAAAGCTATTAGAAATAATCCACACATTCTATTAAAAAGCTATTAGAAATAATCCTGTATCAAAGTAGCAAGATACAAAATAAACCCACCTAAATCATTAGCATTCTTATATATCACTAACAAAATTCAACAGGTAGATATACAAAGAGAAATTCCATTTAAAGTAACTGCAGATAGTATAAAAATATTCTGGAATCTATCTACCAAGGGAAAGTCAGGAACTATATAAGCAAAACTACAAAACACTTTCCACATAAATAAAGTCAGATCTAAGCAACTGGAAAAATATTAAGTGCTCGTGGATAGGTCGAGCGAATATAACAAAGATGACAATACTACCTAAAGTAATCTACTTATTTATTGCTACACCAATTAGACTCCCAAAAAACTATTTAAATGATGTAGGAAAAATAACAACAAAATTCATCTGGAAGAACAAAAGGCCAAGACATTCAAGGTAACTAACAAAAAAAAATCAAATGAAGATGGCTTAGCTGTATCAGATTTAAAACTATATTATAAAGTAGTGGTCACCAAAACCAAAACCATTTGGTATTGGCTAAGAAATAGACTAGTTGATCAGTGGAATAGGTTAGGTTTACAGGACAACATAGTCAATAACTTTAATAATCTAGTGTTTGACCAAGCCAAAGACCCCAGCTTTTGGGACAAGAATTCACTATTTGACAAAAACTTCTGGGAAAATTGGAAAATTGTATGGCAGAAACTGGGCATTGACCTACACTTAACACCGTACACCAAGATAAGGTCAAAATGGGTTCATGATCTAGGCATAATGAATAAGATTATAAATAAATTAGAAGAACATAGCTTAGTTTACCTCTCAGACTTGTGGAGGAGGAAGGAATTTATGACCAAAAAAGAACTAGAGATCATTATTGATCACGAAATAGAAAATTTTGATTATATCAAATTAAAAAGTTTAAAATATAAAAATATCAAATTAAAAAGCTTAAAAAAACTAATGCAGACAAGATTACATACCTCTAAGATTGGCTAAGATGACAGGAAAAAATAATGCTGAATGTTGGAAAGGATGTGGGAAAACTGAGACATTGATACATTGCTGGTGGAATTGTGAATACATCCAGTCATTCTGGAGAGCGATTTGGAACTATGCTCAAAAAGTTATCAAACTGTGATCCAGCAGTGTTATTACTGGGCTTATATCCCAAAGAAATCTTAAAGAAGGGAAAGGGACCTGTATGTGCAAGAATGTTGTGGCAGCACTCTTTGTAGTGGTTAGAAACTGGAAACTGAGTGGATGCCCATCAATTGGAGAATGGCTGAAGAAGTTGTGGTATATGAATGTCATAGAATATTACTGTTCTGTAAGAAATGATCATCAGGATAATTTTAGAAAAGCCTGGAGAGACTTACATGAACTGGTGCTGAGTGAAATGAGCAGGACCAGGAGATCATTATATACTTCAACAACAATACTATATGATGATCAGTTCTGATAGATGTGGGTCTCTCTTCAACAATGAGATGAATCAAATCAGTTCCATTTGTTCAATAATGAAGAGAATCAGCTACACACAGTGAAAGAACTCTGGCAAATTAGTGTGAGCCACAACATAGCATTTCCACTCCCTCTCTTTTTGTCTGCTTACATTTTTATTTTCCTTCTCAGGTTAATTTTACCTTATTTCTAAGTCTGATTTTTCTTGTGCAGCAAAATAACTGTATGGATATGTATACATATATTGTATTTAACATATACTTTAACATATTTAACCTGTATTGGTCTACCTGCCATCTGGGGAAGGGGGTGGGGGGAAGAAGGGGAAAAGTTGGAAAAGGTTTTGCAAGGGTCAATGCTGAAAAATTACCCATGCATGTATCATGTAAATAAAAAAGCTATAATAATAAAAAAAAAAAACCTTAAAAATAGTAAGTTAGAACATTTTTTATATGGCTATAGATAGATTTGATCACTTCATCTGAAAGCTCTCTATATCTTGTCATTTTTCAATTGAGGAATGGCTATTGTTTTTATAAACTTTGCCTATATGTTTGAGAAAAGAGACTTTTTATTAAAGCAATTTGTTTCACTTTTTCTCAAAAAATTACTAATGCTAATTTTATTTCCTGTCATCCTATTTCCCTCATTTATACTATTCTCTCTCTCCTTTCACCTTCTACCTCCTCAAAAATATTTGCTTCTAATCATTCCTCTCCCAATATTATCTACCTTCTATCACACCCTCTATCTTCTCTCATTTGCTTCCTCTCCTACTTTCCCTGTAGGGTAAGACAGATTTCTATATCCAATTTAATATATATTATATTCCATCTTTGAGATTATTTTGATGATAGTAAGGTTTACTCACTTCCTCTCCATTGTAAAGCTTTTCCTTTCCTCTTTCATTTACCCTATTTTACCTTTTTCTTTCCCTTTCTCCAAGTACATTCCTCTCTCACCCCTTAATTTTATTTTTTTAGATATTATCCCTTTATATTGAACTCATACCTATGTCTATATATATATATACATATATATATTCCTTCTAACTGCCCCAATAATGAGTTTAACTTTGTTAAGTCCCTTCTACTTTCCCTTTTTTTTTTTAACCTTCTTGTATTTCTCTTGAATCTTGTATTTGAAAATCAAATTTCTATTTAGTACTTGTCTCTTTATCAGGAATGCTTGAAAATCTTATATTTCATTGAAAATCTTATATCTCATTGAATATCCATTCCTCCACCCCACCCCACCCCCGCTGAAGGTTTATGTCAGTTTTGCTGGGTAGGTAATTCTTGATTGTAATCCTAATTCCTTTACTCTTTTCCAAGTCCTCTGATCTTTTATGTAGCAGCTGCTAAATCTTGTGTAATCCTGACTATGGCTATACTTGAATTGTTTGTTTCTGACTGCATGCAGTATTTTCTCCTTTACCTGTGAGCTCTCGAATTTGTCTATAATATTCCTCTGAGTCTTAATTTTGTTCTTTTTTCAGTAGGTAATTGGGGGGCTCTTTCAATTTCTACTTATCCCTGTTTCTAGAATATCCTTAATAATTTCTTGAGAGATGATGTCTATGATCTTTTTTGGTAATGGCTTTCAGGTAGTCCAAAATTTTTAAAGTTATCTCTCTTGGACATATTTTCAAGATCAGTTGTTTTTCAAATTAAATATTTCACATTGTCTTCATTTTTTCTTTGTATTCTTTTAGTTTTCTTTTATTGTTTCTTTACTTCTCATAAAATCATTAGGTTCCATGTGTTCAACTCTAATTTTTAAGAAATTATTTTCTGAATTAAGTTTTTGTATCTCCTTTTCTATTTGTCCAATTCCATTTTTAAAGAGGTTTTTACTTTGGATAATTTTTATGCCTGTTTTTCCATTTGGTCACTTTTGCTTTTTAAAGACATTCTTCTCCTTATTGGCTTTTTGTACCTCTTTTACCATTTGGCTTACTCTGTTTTTTAAAAAGTATTATTTTCTTCAATATTTTAAGAATGTGATTCTCCTTTACCAAACTATAGATTCATTTTGCATGACTTTCTTGTATCAATCTTATTTCTCTTCCCATTTTTTCCTATACCACTCTCACTTGACTTTTGAGCTTTTCCATGGCCCAATTTATATATTTTTGAGACTTTGGTTATAGGAGCTTTGTTTTTGTTATCTTCTTCTGAGTGTGTTTTTTGATCTTCCTTGTTAACACAGTAACTTAACATAGTCAGAATTTTTTCTATTGTTTGCTCATTTTTCCAACCTATTTCTTGACTTAACTCTTTGTTAAAATAGGGCTCTACTTTCATGATGGAATGTGCACTTCCCAAGCTTAAAGGCTTTGTGCACCTGTTCTTGGAGATAGTTCTAGGGACCTCTAAGTTTTCAGTTCTTCCAAGAACTCCTGGACTGTATTCTAGTTGTGAGTGACTACAAGCTCTCTTTTCTACCCTCAAACTGTAATGAAAGTTCATTCTCCATTTCAGTCACAAGTTCTGTTTTGCTAGTGCTTCTCCTTACTTGGGATTACCACCCAGGATTGTGACCCAGATGCAGGTAAGGGCAAAGCAACAGAGTCCTTCCTCAGTGCTAGCAAAGAGACTCCTATGATGTCCTTCTGACCAATTGTTATTATCTGTAGGCTGAGAGCTCTAGAAGCCACCACTGCTGTTGCTAATTCAGTGGCCCCAAGGCCTGCTCTTGGTTTGCTGGGGTTAGGTCTGTGCTGGTGAAGCCTGCAATGCTTTATGCCCCACTCTCACACAAGCGCTGACATTCTAAGCTGTCTTTGGCTGAACAACTATTTGTTTTAAAAAGTCTAAATATAGCATAAAGAAAAACAAAAGAGAAAGGCAGAAAAGGAAAATGAAAAAAAAACATTATCATGTGCTCAGCAAAAGATCAAGGAGAATTCAAAATATGTAACAATAAATTTCTATGAAAAAGCATATATATATATATAATTATATATTTATAATTATATATAATAATTTATAATTTAATAATACAATATTTAATTTAATATAATTTATAATTATAAAATTATAATATAATTTAATAATAATTTATAATTATATATATAATAATATATATATATATATAAATACACATACACACATATACTTACATGTATACACACACACATTTTTGCATCTCCAGATCTGTTGTTTTTCTTATGTTTCACTCTCTTCTAGTTTGTTTTTTTATTCTTTTTTTTTATTATAGTAACTTTTTATTGACAGAATCCATGCCAAGGTAATTTTTTTTTTACAACATTATCCCTTGCACTCACTTCTGTTCGATTTTCCTCCACCTCCACCCCTCCCTAGATGGCAAGCAGTCCTATATATGTTGAATATGTCCTAGTGTATCCTAGATACAATGTATGTTGCAGATCCAAACAGTTTTCTTGTTGTACAGGAAGAATTGGATTCAGAGTAGAAATAACCTGGGAAGGAAAATAAAAATGCAAACAGTTTACATTCATTTCCAGTGTTTTTTCTTGAGGTGTACTGCTTCTCCATCATTGATCAATTGAAACTAGATTAGGTCTCTTTGTCAAAGAAATCCACTTCCATCAGATTACATCTTCATACAGTATCTTGTTGACGTATATAATGATCTCTTGGTTCTGCTCATTTCCTCGCATCACTTCATGTAATTCTCTCCAAGCTTCTCTGTATTCATCTTGTGGTCATTTCTTACAGAACAATAATATTCCATAACATTCATATACCACATTTACCCAACCATTCTCATTGATGGGCATCCACTCAGTTTCCAGCTTCTAGCCACTACAAACAGGGCTGCCACAAACATTTTGGCACATACTGGTCCCTTTCCTTCTTTAGTATCTCCTTGGGGTATAAGCCCAGTAGAAACACTCTGGATCAAAGGGTATGCACAGTTTGATAACTTTTTGGCATAATTCAGATTTTCTCCAGAATGTTTGGATTCGTTCACAGCTCCACCAACAATGTATCAGTGTCCCAGTTTTTCCCGCATCCCTCAACAATCATCATTATTTTTTCTTGTCATCTTAGCCAATCTGACAGGTGTGTAGTGGTATCTCAGAGTTGTCTTAATTTGCATTTCCTGATTAATAATGATTTGGACCTTTCATATGGATAATGATTTCAATTTCATCATCTGAAAATTGTCTATTCATATCCTTTGACCATTTATATAATTGGAGAATGGCTTGGTTTCTTATAAATTAGAGTCAATTCTCTATATATTTTAAATGAGGCCTTTATCAGAACCTTTAACTGTGAAGATGTTTTCCAGTTTGTTGCTTCCTTCTAATCTTGTTTACATTAGTTTTGTTTGTACAGAAGCTTTTTAATTTGATGTAATCAAATTTTCTATTTGTGATCAATAATGGTCTCTAGTTCATCTTTAGTCACAAATTTCTTCCTCTTCCACAAAGTCTGAGAGATAAACTATCCTATGTTCCTCCAATTTGTTTATAAATCTCGTTCTTTATGTCTAAATCTGGACATTTTGATCTTATCTTGGTATACGGTGTTAATTGGGTCCATGCCTAATTTCATACTAATTTCCAGTTATCAACAGTTTTTGTCAAATAATGAGTTCTTATCCCAAAAGTGAGGATCTTTGGGTTTGTCAAACACTAAATTGCTATAGTTGACTATTCTGTCTTGTGTACCCTAACCTGTTCACTGATCAACTAGATCTATTTTCTTAGCAATACAAATGGTTTTGGTGACTGCTGCTTTATAATATAGTTTTAGATCAGGTCAAGGCCACCTTCATTTGATTTTTTTCATTAATTCTTTTGAGATTCTTGACCTTTTATTATTCCATATGTGTTTGTTGTTATTTTTCTAGATCATTAAAATATTTTCTTGGAAGTCTGTTGGTATAGCAATAAATAAATAGAATAGTTTAGGATGTATTGTCATCTTATTATTTTGCTCGACCTATCCAGGAGCACTTGATATTTTCCAATTGTTTAAGTCTGACTTTTTGTGTGAAGTTTTTGTAATTTAGCTCATATAATTCTGACTTTCCTTTGGTAGATAGATTCCCAAATATTTTATGCTGTCGACAGTTATTCTGAATGGAATTTCTCTTTGTATCTCTTGCTGTTGATTTGTTGGTGATGTATAAAAATGCTGAGGATTTATGGATTTATTTATAACCTGCACTTTGCTAAAGTTATGGATTATTTCTAATAGCTTTTCGTAGAATCTCTAGGGTTCTCTAAGTTACCATCATATCATCTGCAAAGAGTGATAGTTTGGTTCCTCACTGCCTATTCTGATTCCTTTAATCTCTTTCTCGACTCTTATTGCCGAGGCTAGTGTTTCTAATACAATATTGAATAATAATGGTGACAGTGGAGCAACCTTGCTTCCTCCAGATATTACTGGAAAGATTCAGTTTTTCCCCATTGCATATGATGCTTACTGATGGTTTTAAATATGCTCCTGACTATTTTAAGTCCATTTATTCCTATACTCTCAAGTGTTTTTATTAGGAATGGATGTTGGATTTTATCGAATGCTTTTTCTGAATCTATTGAGATGATCATATGGTTTTTGCTAGTTTGCTTATTGATATAGTCAATTATGCTAATAGTTTTCCTAATATTGAACCAGCCCTGCATTCCTGGTATAAATCCTACTTGATCATAGTGTATTATTCTGGGATGATTTTCTGTAATCTTTTTGCTAATATTTTATTTAAGATTTTAGCATCAATATCCATTAGAGAGATTGGTGTATAATTTTCTTTCTCTGTTTTCAGCCTACCTGGTTTAGGTATCAGTACCATGTCTGTGTCGTAAAAGGAGTTTGGTAGGACTCCTTCAGTCCCTATATTTTTTCAAATAGTTTATATAGCATTGGGGTTAATTGTTCTTTAAATGTTTGGTAGAATTCACATGTAAATCCATCTGGTACTGGGGATTTTTTCTTAGGGAGTTGGTTAATAGCTTATTCTATTTCTTTTTCTAAGATGGGACTATTTAGGATATTTACTTCTTCCTCTGTTAATCTGGGCAAGCTATATTTTTGAAGGTATTCTTCCATTTCATTTAAGTGTCAATTTATTGCCATAAAGTTGGGCAAAATAATTCTAATTATTGTCTAATTTCCTCTTCATTAGTGGTGAGTTCTCCCTTTTCATTTTAAGATAACAATTTGATTTTCCTCTTTCCTTTTTAATCAGATTTACTAAGGGTTTGTCTATTTTGTTGGTTTTCATAGAACCAACTCTTAGTTTTATTAATTAATTCAATTGTTTTTACTTTCAATTTTATTGATCTCTCCTTTTATTTTAGAATTTCAAGTTTAGTGTTTGACTGGAGGTTTTAATTTGTTCCTTTTCTAGCATTTTTGGTTGCAAGCCCAATTCGTTGACCTTCTCTTTCTCTACTTTATGCAAGTAAGCCTCTAGATATATGAAATTTCCCCTTATTACCGCTTTGGCTGCATCCCACACATTTTGATATGATGTCTCATTATTGTCATTTTCTTGGGTAAAATTATTAATTATGTCTATGATTTGCTGTTTCACCCAATCATTCTTTAGTATGAGATTATTTAGTTTCTATTATTTTTTTGGTCTGCTTTCCCTGCTTTTTGTTGAGGTGTAATTTTTATTGCATCGTGGTCTGAAAGGATGCATTCACTATTTCTGCCTTACTGCATTTGAGTTTGAGGTTTTTATGTCCTAATATATGGTCTATTTTTGTATAGGTTCCATGAACTGCTGAAAAGAAAGTGTACTCCTTTCTGTCTCCATTTCGTTTTCTCAGAGGTCTATCATATCTAACTTTTCTAGTATTCTATTTACCTCTTTGACTTCTTTCTTATTTATTTTGTGATTTGATTTATCTAATTCTGAGAGTGCAAGGTTGAGATCTCCACTATTATAGTTTGCTATCTATTTCTTCTTGCAGCTCTCTTAATTTCTCTTTTAAATTTAGATGCTACCACTTGGTGCATATATATCTAATATTTATATTGCTTCATTATTTATGCTACCCTTTAGACGATAGTGCCCTTTCATTATCTCTTTTAATTAGAGCAATTTTTGTTTTGCTTGATCTGAGATCAGGATGGCTACCCCTGCTTTTTTGACTTCACCTGAAGCATAGTAGATTTTGCTCCATCCTTTTACCTTTATTCTGCATGTATCTCCCTGCTTCAGGTGTGTTTCCTGTAAACAACATATTATAGGAGTTTTTTTATTCTTTATACTTCTTATATACTTGACTGTTTTATACTTCACTGGCTTCCCCTTGTCCAATTCTATATTATTTTATTATAACTTTTTATTTACAAAAAATATTCATGAGTAATTTTTCAACACTGACCCTTGTAAAACCTTCTGTTCTAACTTTTCCCTTTCTTCCTCCCCACCCTAGATGGCAGGTAGTCCAATACATGTTAAATATGTTAAAGTATATGTCCAAGAGATGCTAAATATATTAAAGTATATGTAAAATACAATATATGTATACAGTTATTTTGCTGCACAAGAAAGATTGGATTTAGACAGAAAGTTAAAAAAAAAAAACTTGAGAAGGAAAACAAAAATACAAGCAAACAATAACAGACAGAGTGGAAATGTTATGTTGTGGTCCATACTCAGTTCCCATAGTTCTCTCTCTTGATGTAGCTGATTCTCTTCATTACTGAACAATTGGAACTGGTTTGGACCATCTAATTGTTGAAGAGAGCCATGTGAATTAGAATTGATCATTATATAGTATTGTTGTTGAGGTGTATCATGATTGTCTGTGTTTTGCTCATTTCACTTAGCATCAGTTCATGTAGATCTTTCCAGGCCTTTCTGAAATCATCCTGCTGGTCATTTCTTACAGAACAATAATATTCCATAACATTCATATACCACAATTTATTCAGTCATTCTCCAACTGATAGGCATCCATTCAGTTTCTTGCCCCTACAAAAAGGGCTGCAACAAACATTTTTACACATGTGGGTCCTTTCCCTCCTTTGGGATATAAGCCCAATAGGAATAATGCTAATTCAATGAGTATGCACAGTTTTATTTGGGCATAGTTCTAAATTGCTCTCCAGAATGGTTGGGTCCGTTCACAATTCCACCAACAATGTATCAGTGCCCCTGTTTTCCCACATACCCTCCAACATATTGACAAAATTCTTATGAATGAAGTATCATCTTCCCATGTAGGATGCAAATAGTCCAATTTCATTTAGTTCCTCATGATTTCCCTTTACTGTTTACTTTTTAATCTTTCTCTAAAGTCTTGTATTCAAAAGTCAAATTTTCTGTTTAGCTCAGGTCTTTTCATCAAAAATGTTTGAAATCTTTTATTTTCTTGAATGTCCATTTTGCCCTTGAAGGATTATACTCAGTTTTGCTGGGTAGGTGATTTTTCATTGCACTTCTATCTCCTTTCCTTTTTAGATGATCATATTAAATGCCTTCTTATCCTTTAATGTAAAAACTTCTAAATCTTTTGTTATCTTGTATAGAGGGCTGAAACTCCAAAGAGGTGTGTTTGAATCAGACAACTGAACACTTAAGGCTAATTACCTATTAGATGTGAGATGATGGCTCTATTAGCATATATTTGGATGATGGCTCTCCTCACCATTGCTGCTTGCTGAATGTTTGGTGATGTGATAATCATAGGCAAGGACTGGAGGGCAGAGAGAGAGAGAAGTCAGAGTCACTTGGCAGCAGGAGGAGGAGGAGAGAGGCTGGAGACTTCAGACTAAAATCCAGGATACATCTTTGGCAAGCCACATGGCAGCTTTCCTGCCTCCTTCACTTCTCCCCTAAAGATGAAGGACTTTGATTTATTCTGACTCTGGCTGACCCTGAGGCCCTCCAGGGAGCTAGCCCATACTTTACAATTTTGACTTAGGTTCCATGGCACTTTCATTGTTTCTTTCTAACTTTGCAATATTTTCTACTTGATCTGGGAGCTCTGAAATTTGGCTATAATATTCCTGGAAATTCTTATTTTGGGGTCTTTTTCAAAAGGTCATTGATAGATTCTTTCAATTTGCATTTTATCCTCTGCTTCCCAGAATATCAAGGCAGTTTTTCTTGACAATTCTTTGAAAGATGATGTCTATCCTCTTTCTCTTTTTAAAAATAATGTTCAGGTAATGCAATGATTTTAAAGTTATCTTTCCCTGATCTATTTTTCAAATGAGTGATTTTTTTCCAACAAGATACTTCACATTGTGCTTCATTTTTTTCCATTCTTATGATTTTGTTTTATTGTTTCTTGATTTCTCATAGTTGTTAGTTTTCATTTGTTCAATTCTAATTTTTAAAGTTTTATTTTCACATTTTCTTCTTTTTTTTTTCATTTTTGGGGATTTTATTTGACTGATCCTTGAAGTCTCATTAATTCACTCACTTCCATTTGTTCAATTCTAATTTTTAGCCAATCAATTAGCTTTTTAAATCTTTTTTTTCATTTGGCCAATTGAACTTTTATATGAAGTGTTTTGTTTATATGAAGTGTTTGAAGTTTGCATTTTTTTTCCATTTCACAGATTTTGTTTTTCAGTGAATTGGTTTCTTTTTATATCTATTTTGTAAGGAGTTATATGCTTTTTCCATTTCATCAAGTCTATTTTAAGGAGTTTTCTTCAGATAATTTCTAGTTTTCCTTTTCCATATCCTATTACAAAGATCTTATTTGGCTGTCAATAATTATTAGATCCTTGATTACTATCATCACAAATGATCACATCAATGAAATATCAGGTTCTTTACTATATGTTAGAAAATAGAAATTTGAGGTAGACTATCTGAGCACATTACACATTTCTGAATTAAAATGAAAAAGATGATAGAAAATAAATATTAAAAAGCAATTTATTAAGTGCTCATTACATGCTAGACACTATGCTAAGTATTTTATAAATATTATCTCATTTAAATCCTCATAACAACCATGTGAGGAGTTAAAAAAGTTAAGCAATCATAGGTTTTGCGACTTGTCTAGGGACTTGCATTTTGCAAGTGCCTGAGCCCAGGTTTGAATCTGAAGTCAGATTTTTCTGACTTGAAACTCAGAGCTCTAAGCTGTGTGACATTTTGCTACCTCTAATATAGGCATAATATAACACTCCCTGCACATGTGGCACATATTGAGGAATTTTTATTTTTTTCTCAATAGTATTTTATTTTTTCTAATACATGTAAATATAATTTTCAATGTCCATTTTTTGTATGACTTTGTGTTCCAGATTTTTCTTCCTCCATCCCTTAACTCCCTCCTCCCCAAGACTGCAATCAATATGATACAGGTTAAGTATGTGTAGTCTTTTAAAAATCCTTTGTCATGCTGGGCAAGAAAAAAATCAAACCAAAAGGGAAAAAAAATCATGAGAAATAAAAACAAATAAAAAAGTTGAAAATACTTTGATCCACACTCATTCTCCATAATTCTCTGTGTATGCAAATGCCATTTTCCACCCTAAGACTGGTTGGAATTGTCTTAAATTGTTGAGAAGAGCTAAGTAACACAGCTGATCATAATATAATCTTATTGTTGCTGTGTAGAATGTTCTCTTGTAAGTCTTTTCAGGGTTTTTTTTAAATCAGTTTGTTCATCATTTCTTACAGAGAAATAATATTCTATTATATTCATATAACATAACTTATTCATCCATTCCCCAGCTGATGGGCATCCACTCAAATTGAGGAAATTTTTCAAAGCTTGTGTATGTGTATGTATGTGTATACATGTGTATATGTGTATGAGTAGCTCTCCAAGTTTCTGTCACTATGTTTTAAATTCCCACAATTTGAACAAGACAAAGTATGAAGTATGTAAAAAAGAAAAGACACTGGTTCTGAAATTGGAGCACCTGGGATCAAACTCCACTTTTGATAGTTGTTACCTCTGTAACCTTAGGCAAATCACACAACCTCTCTACATTTTAGGTAGAGAAAAAAATATATTTATATTTATATATGGAGAAAGAAAAAATATATACTAGCTTTTTAGTTGCATGCCAAATTTATTGATCTCCTTTTCTCTATTTTATTTATGTAAGCATCTAGAGATATAAAATTTTCCCTAGGAACTGCTTTGGATGCATCCCATAAGTTTTGGTATTTTTCTCATTATTGTCATTCTCTTGGATGAAATTACTGATTGTTTCTATGATTTGTTGTTTGATCCAACAATTCTTTAGGATTAGATTATTTAATTTCTGATTAATTTTTGTTCAATTTTTCCATGGCCCTTTGTTACACTCAATTTTTATTGCATCATGATCTGAAAAGGATGCATTTAGTAATTCTGCCTTAAGAGAAGGAATTAAATTGTCTTCTAAAAGAACTTCTATTGTCAAATCTATGCTAATATAACAAAAGGATGAAATAACAAATGAATTAATCCCCTTCTGCTAGCTGATATAAAATCACTAAATAGAGTAAGAACTGAAAAAGACTTTGAAACCTAGAATGTTCAAGATGGGAAGAATTTTAGAAAATAAAATGTTGGGGTTATAATCACCTCCTAGAATAGATAGTACTTAGTCTAATTCCTTTCTATTAAAAATGAATATGTCCCTGAGACAAGTGATTTAACTAATGTTATACAAACAAATGGCATACTTGGGACTAAAACTCAGTTCTTATACCTAGTCCAGTGTAATTCCATTACATTTATGTCAAGTTGGGGAGAATGATATTTTGAGAACAAGAAAGATTCCTCTCAAATTATTTCAGCCTACTCATGAGACCAACCTTGGTTAAAGTCTGCTGTCTTGTTTTCTTGAATTTATTACCTGATGCTTGGTGGTAGATTCCATGCTCTTCTGTCTCCCTGATGGAGCTGCAACCTGAACCATGTGTTATATTGCAGCAGCCTCTGTAATATGTTGTAAAATGTACTTTTACAGACTGACTCACTTAGTCCACTATGCTGAGTGGGCCTTAAGGAATTCCAAGAACAAGTTAAAGAAATAAAACACACACACACACACACACACACACACACACACACACAAAACACATACTAAATCTAAATCCACTTAGATTTTTTAATAAAAACTGAATTAACTTTCCTCACTTCTATCACATAAGAATTTGTAACCCACCAAGAAGCCTCATTAACATTGTGTCTTTTCCTTATTAATTATCAATAATAATAATCAAAAAGCCTGTAGGTCAATGTTACAAAGATTAAATTATTAGTGTGTTGGTGATGATATTGTTGTTAATAATGATGATGACATGATTAGATGCTACTTTAGATCTTGAGAGCCTGCTACAAATATTCACCAATTAATTCCCACAAATCTGTTTAATTATGCATACTTATCTTCATTTAACAGAAGATAAATTAAGACACTCTGAGATTAAGTATCTTATTTCAGATAAGATAATATTCTTTAAGCATTTAGTATGTGCCTGGCACATAGTGGGTCCTTAACAAGTGCTCATCCCCTCTTCCCTCACTGGCTGTATATCATCCATTGTAGTATCTGTCAGACCAGAAAGGAACCAACACTTCCAGGATCACAATATATACTGAAGTGAACATTATGCAGAATTGACCTTGAATAATAAATCCTGGACATATATACATATATATACATATTCATGTGTGTGTATGTGGGTATGGGTGGGTGTGTGGGTAGGTGTGTGTACATTTGGATTTGGAAGGTTGATCACATATATCCTTTTAATTGATTGATGTATGTTTCTGATATCTAGATGATAAAGGCCTATACTAGAAGGGGGATAGAATCAGGGGAAAGAAACAAATGTATTCAAGTGATATTACAAAGGAAAAATTTGACAAGTTTTTGCAACACATTGCATATGGAGAGGTGGGGGAGATGAGAAATGATGAAAAATCCAAGATGCTTCCTTGTCCGAGGGACTGGAGGATAGTGCTGTCTTCTAATAAATTTGGGGCATTTTGGGGGGGAAGGAATAAGGAGTTTCATTTTAGCCATGTTTATTTTAAGATGTCTACTGAACCTTCAATTTGAGATGTCTAAAAGGCAGTTAAAGATGTGGATTTGGAGGTTGGCAGACAAGTTAGGGTAAGATAGCTAGGTAGGAAAACTGTCAGCTTAGAGACTATAATTAAATCTACATCAATTTATAAGATCACCAACTGAAGTAGTATAGAGAAAAAAAGAGAAGAGGGCCTAGAACAAAATACTGTGGGGCATCTAAGGTCAGAGGACAAGAAAAGAAATTGTGAGTTGATCAGATAGGTAGTAGAAGCAGTAGGTAATACTGGGATCTTTGAAAAGTTAGAGAGAAAAGAATAAAAAGGAAGAAAGGGTGATCAAAAGTGTTGAAAGACTGCAGAGAGGGAATGAGGACTGAGAAAAAACCATTGAATTTGGCAATTAAGACATTGTTAACTTGAGAGATAGTAATTTTGGCAGAATGAGAAGATTAGAAGGCAGATTATAAGGGGTTAAGAAGAAAATCAGAAGCCTCTAGAGACATCTATTATAGATGGTCTTTTCTTACCATTTCACTACAAAGACCAGAAGAGATGTAGGAGGATAGTTAGTGGGGATGAAAGGCAATGTCAAGATTGTTATAAGTGGCATATGGTATAATTTAAAATCTTTTGCTTTATTTTCCCTTTTTTGTTACCTGATCCAAGTCAGGAATATTGCCAATCATGTAATATCCTTAAGAATGATTTAAGCTATTAAGATAATAACACCCATTTATTATGAACTTAAAACATGCAGAATCCTATACATGAAGGCAATGCAGAATTGAAGTAAGAAATAGTTCCAGGCCTAAAAGAGCTTAGATGCTTGCAAGGATTATGAAACTAACTCCAATTAATACACAATAGTAAATGGTAAGTGAATCACAGAAATTCAAAACAAACCACTATAACAGAGAGAGGAAAGGTTATGACCAGTCAAGAGGAACAGAGCAGGCTTCCTATAAGAAATGAATTTTGAGTTGGGTTTAGATCTGCTTCTACAAGGGAAGAAAAGAATCAATTTCCAAGCATAGGGCATAATATGAGAAAAGTATGTAGGATGGAAAGGAACCCCATGGAAAGAAACACTATGAAATGAACAGAAAGAAATAGTAGTGATAGATTGGAGGGTAGCTTTAATGATAGGCATTAGAGTATAGACTGTATTTGGTGAGGAATAAAGAATTTTTGATAATTTTTTAACAGAGAAGGGATGAGCAGGTATGGTGCCAAATGCACCTGTATTAAATGTGAGTCTGGCAGTTCCAGGAAAGATGAAGCAGAAGAGAGTGGTGGCAGGAAGAAGTGAAAAGGGGTTATTACAATAGAAAAGTGGTAGCAAGGACCTATCTCAGAGCAGGGACAGTGGAATTTAGATGCCATCTATCTTGAGCATAAAGATTTGCAAAGTTACATACACACATATAAGCAAACATACATTAACATAAGAAAAGTAGATGTGAGGGGTTGGAGAAAATTGATAATTATTTCCATTTTTAAAATTTTTAGTTTAAGATAGCCACTTGACATTCAATTTGATTTGTTAGAAAGACTGTCAGAGATGTGATGGCCATTTAATGTGACATTGAAGGCCAGTAGAGAGATTGAACCAGGCTAGGTAGATTTGAGAATCATCAACAAAGGAAGTAGTAATTAAATAGTGTACATACACATATACAAAGGCATATATGTATGTTATATATGTAAACACTATATATAGATATTTATGTCTGTATATAAATACACACATTTTTACATATATATGCTTATATAAACTTTACAAATTTTAAAACTCCATATAAATGCCATCTCTTATTATTCTCACTGTTATTGTTCTGATATGTGTATTTATGAATGTGTCTTTGAGCTTCAAATTACCTTGAGTTAGGTTTACGTATATAGGTTTACATTTTACATATGAAGAAATTGAGTGGAGAGTATTTAAGTGACATGCCAAGAATCACACAGTAAGTATTTAAGTCAAGGTTTGAAGTCAAGATATTCCTTACCAAATCCAGCCTTCCAGATTGGATTTAAGAGATATTGCAAAAGTAGAATTAACAGGATTTGGAAATGGAATTTATATAAGAGATGTTCAAAAGAAAAATCTTGCTATCTTCACCAGAAGGTCATATTAGTACTGATCCACTCTATTGGGTTTAAGGTCATGTCTGCCCTCCGGGAATCTCTAACACCTTTGATTCCTAATTTCTATAGTAGCTTCACTCAAAGTATTTTAGTGAAAAGAATAATGCATTTGAATACAAAAGAACTGAATTCAAGTCTTATTTTTGGCCTTGAGAAACACACTTAAGCTCTCTGGATTTAGACTTTTTCATCTATGAGTAGGTTAAACTAGATTATCCTAAAACTTTTCCCATCTCTAAATATGTGATGCTATGACCTACTGACTCAGAAGACAGCTAAGGCAATAATCCAAAGAGAAAACCTTTTTTTATTCTAATATTGGCAGACATGATGGACAGCCTCAACTATTAAGTCAGATATTTATAATATTTATTATTTTAGTTGATAGGGATTCAGAAGAACATGAAAAAATTGAAAATATAGACACCACACTATCACAAACTTGTTCTGTGACCTTGAACAAATTTTTAATCCTCTTCATGTTTCAATTCTCTCATCTATAAAATGAGGCTAATAATATATAAATATATTACAGGGTTTTTATAAACCTCAAATGCCCTGACTCAAGGAATTGTGAATTTCTTGCCATTAGTAGTGCTCAAGGAGTGGTGACTTCTTGTCAGAAGTAATATGGGGGTTCATTCATCAAGAAAGTGATTGGAATTAGCAATAGTAATTGTAAAAAAAATTTCCTTGTAAGTTTCTCTGATAAGACCTCATTTCTCAAAGAGAGGGAACTGAGTCAAATTTATAAAAAATAAGAGCCATGTCCCAATTGATAAATGATAAAAAGATATCCTCTGTGCCCAAAAATCTATAAATTCATGTATATTATTTGATCTAACAACACCACTACTGAGCATGAATATCAAAAGTGATTTGAAAAACAAAAGCAAAACAAAACAAACACAGGAATATGACTTACATGTACCAAAAATATTCATAGCAGGCCTCTTCTCAAGACACACAAAAAGGAAATTGAGGAGATGCCCTTCAATTGGGAAATGAATCAATAAACTATAGTATGTTATCGTTCTCTGGGGATTGATGAGCAGGATGCTCTCAAGAAAAAAACACATCTAGAAAGTCATCTATGAACAAAGTGAAAAATACTGTATACAAAGTAATAGCAATGGTCTGAGATAACCAGCTATAAATGCCTTTGCTATTGTCAATAGTACCATCACTCACAGCTATTCTGAAAGATTTATCACAGGAACATTATGGCCTCTGTGTATGGAAGGTAAATGGAGACAGATGAAAAAATAAGAGTGAATGGCTGATCTTTTCTTGGCTTCCTTTTTTTTCTCCCTAGCAGATCAACTTTGTTTTTTCACATTCCCAGGAGAGATTAAGTTGAAACTTTATTTCAGCAGACACAACCCAGGGTTGTGGTTCCTTACATTTGCTTTAGAACATTCTGATACAAGATGACTCCTGAGAACTGAAAATTTTAGGGATTTTTTTTTTAGTCAAAAGGAATATTTCTTGATTATCCCTGTTACTCTCCCACTAATTTACTGAAACCTATCCACAAAAAGGAGTTTACTGTATCTCCTAAAGTCCTTAGTATATTTTTTATTTACCTGACTCAATGCTTAGTACAGGACTGGATAGTTTACATTTATCTCTATAATAGTAGAGTGGAATTCCTTTTCCTATAGCTCAGAAGATGTCAATCCTAATGGCCTTGTCTAATTATCCTATTGACAGGGTAAAGTCTTTGAAATTTCAAGAATTAGAAAAAATTTAAAAATATAAACAATATTTAACCATCTAAAACTAACTTATTAAAGAATTTGCTAAAGACTTACTTTCTGCCGTACATTATGCTCTGTGCTTGGGATATAAATACAAGTAAGACAGCCACTGCCCTTAAGGAGCATACATTCTCGGAAGACAACAAATAAAGGAGAAAGGAAAAAGCAGGAGAAATAGCATGATATGGATATGGCCAGCAAATGATATGGAAGTCTGGTTCTGGGAAAAATAATGAATAACTCACCTTGTTGTTCAGTTGTCTCAATCATGTATGACTTTTTGTAATCACATTTGGAGTTTTCTTTGCAAAGATACTGGAGTGATTTGCCACTTTTTTCTCCAGTTCATTATGTAGATTAGAAACTGAGGCAAATAAAGTTAAGAAACTTGCTCACTTAACTAGTAACGGCTAGTAAGAATCTGAGGCCTGATTTGAATTTAGGTCTACCTGACTCCCAGTCCAGCACTATTATCACTGCGTCACCTAGCTGCCCCTAATTTACTATCAGAATCTAAAATCTTAGAGACAGATTCCAAAATTCCTTAGTGAGAGGTAGAGAAAAGGGAAAAATAATGATGGCCAGATTAAAAATAATATATTGAAAAATTGCTAGCCCTTAATGATAAAATTGAAAGAAAAGGGTAGCAAAGAGATACAAAACTGTGTGTACCTTTTGACCCAGCAATACTGTTATTGGATCTATAACCTAAGGAAATAAAAAAGAAGAAAAAATCTCACATGTACAAATATATTTTTAGAAGCTCTTTTATTTTGACAAAGAATTGGAAACTATGGGAATACTTATAATTTGGGAAATGACAACAAATTATAGCATATAAATATTATGGAATATTATTATATTGTAAAAAATGATGAAGGGAATAGCTTCAAAGAAAAAATCAACCCAAGAATTCTCATGTGAACTAATATAAAGTGAGGTGGGAAGAATTATGTGAACAATATATACAGTAACAACAATATTGTAAAGGTAACTCTGAAAAACAGTAACTGATCAATACAATTATCCACCATAATTCAAAAGGATTTATGATGAAATAGGCTGTCCATCTCCAGAAAGAAGAATAATGCACTCAGGGTATAGAATGAAGCATATTTGTCTTTATTTTTAACTGTTTTTAAAACATAGCTAATGTGGAAGTATATATTTATATAGATTCCTATGTATAATGAGGATCATGTATTTTATCTTATCAATGAGTAGGGGAGTGGGTGGAGAAAGATAGAATTTGTGACTAAAAATAAAAAATAAGAAATAACAACACATCAGTAGATAACCCTGGCCAGATATCAAATTAGATGGAATGGAGTTACCAAGGTCATTGCCAAGAAGGAGCTTTCAACATAGACACAGCTCGGCAGGAAAAAATAAAAATTAATTATTTTTTTCTGGTAGAAATAAAGTTATATACATATCACTCATAGGTGGGAGTTACACGATGGCTGAAAAACAAGAAAGGAGATCATAATAAATCTCTGGCAAAGATCATTAAACAGGGTGAATGAAAGGATAATGTGTTAGAGAGCATTGGACTTAAAACAAAGGACTTGAGCACAAAAATCTGTCCCTGTTACTTACTTTTTTATGCTCTTGAGTGAATGACTTTGCTTCTGATTCTGTTTCTTCATATGCAAAATACAGTGGTTAAATATTACAAATTATAAAACTCCTTTGATTCCAAATCACAGAATCTGCTGACTTGAAATATTAAAATCTGAATCATGGTATCAGCACCATGGATAGCTCCAGAGAAACCCTGATTGTCTGAGGGCAGTTCAAGGGAGATAGCCTACCTACATCTCTACATTTAGATCCTCTTTAGAGGCAGGCTTTTCTTGATTTCATAGAGCTATAACCTCTTAATTCAGCTCTAAATCTCCAATGTTAGTAATTGTTACCACCACTGTGAAAAATGACATATCTTTCTGGGATATTTGTATCATCTTTTATACAAATCCCTTGGAAAACTTCTCCTATGGAACCTTCATAGACAAAATATTGTAGAATCATAAAGCTGGAAGGGATATGTAAAATCAAGGCTCACAAGGGGGGAGTGATTCATTTAAATAGAGCTAGTTATATCACTAGTAAGAGGCAGAGATTGGGCTCAAGCCTAGATCTTGTGATTAAAGAATTAATGCTTCTTTTACTTTACCTTGTCACTTCCAGGTTACTCTTCATTAGAGGAAGCCTCATCCAGAACTCAACTAAAATAAAATAAAAGAGTCATTAGACTAAAGCTCTAATCCCAATTATATCACTTAATATGTGTGTGAACTTGGGCAATTCATTTTGCTTTTCACAGAATCAGTTTCCTCATTTATAAAATGGGGATAATAATATCCGACATGACTATTTCAGTTCTGTTATGAAGAACAAAGATAATAAAATCTTTGAAAAAGGTTTGGAAAAATGTAAATACTACACAAATGTAGATTGTTATGATGTAAAATTTCAAAGAATAATAAATAAATTATACTCTTGAGATGCTTACCCTTCTCTCCAAGTGAATAATCAATGGTCCTATCTCAAGCTTACTAAAATTTTCTCACTCTTCCTCTCACCCCCCCCTCTTTCTTTGTTTCTCTGTTTCTCTACATCTTTCTTCTTTGAATCTTCCTCTTCCAGATTATTTTATTCCCTCCCATTCTCTGTTCCTCAGCCCTCCTCATGCATTATTTTTCCTGACTATAACAACATAAAATCTAGAATAGATCCAGGACTCAAACAAACCTTCAGAATCAGTTCCAAACTATTTTTATTCCCACTACCATTGCACTATTGTGGAACTAAACTATATGTGTATGCATTATTTATATAACCAAATATAATGCAAAATATATAGGATTTATATAATTTTCTATATCTTTCATGACCTCACTGAACATTATTTTATGTTTCCTGTTTTCAACTTATCTTTCTCTAAAGAAAACAAAGTCAATTAAGTTATTTTTTAAAATTTTAACTTGTATGTATACCTTTTACTGTATCTATGGTTTTGATAAGTAAATCCTATCAAACATTCCTTAATTTGGACTAATTCTTGGAGGGACAGTCTGAATTAGAAAAGCATCTAATGTAAAACTTTGAATTCTTCTGGCTGAGTTGCCTGCTATAGATATCCTACTTCAGTTTACAAATGTTATTCTAACTTCTAACCTTAACTTATTGTTTTCTACAGTGAGTCAATTCCTCTTTCCCTCAGATGAAATTGACACTTTCTTAGTCCAGGGATTGGAATATCAAATAATTAAATGTGACAAGTCTATTGCTTTCAGATAAAGCATAGTTCCCAAATAGTGGAATTTATTTTCCTCCAACTTATGATAAGCAAGGAGTCTGACAACTTTCTCCCCCAAAGGATACCCTTAATAATTTCTATTTTTTTACTTTTAATTTAAAAAATAAAAACCCTGTCTTTTACTGTATCTGTGGTTTTGATAACTAAATCCTATCAAACATTCCTTAATTTGGACTAATTCTTGGAGGGGACAGTCTGAATTAGGAAAGCATCTAATGTAAAACATCTTTAACAAAATAAACTTTGTGAGTTTCATACATATATTGCAATCAACCATTAATGAAACTAGCTTTCATGAATAGATGAGTGATTATAATTAGTATATTTTCAGTTTTACATGAAAGAAGTTATTAAAACTAATCTCTCAGATAGCTTGAATCTTCCAACCTTGAGGGAAAATATTTTGCTAAGCAAATATTTATTTGAGATATAGCAAAAGAAGTTTTAATCTCAGCCATTTCCTTCCTGCTGTCTATCTCCCTTTCCCCCTTTCCAATCCCTTTACTTAACAGATCATTATATGGAACTAAAGCATACTATCTTTTATCATTTGTTATGCTAGCAGAATAAGATGTTATATTTACTTGTCACAATGTTTTGTTTTAAAGAGCAAAGGAAACATACATATTATAAAAGAGTGAACTCTGAATTTGTATGATTTTTGGAAGGAGACTTCCTTTCTTTGGATTTTAATTTATTTTTCTGCAAAATGATGAATTAGTAATTGATTATGAAGATATTTTACTAACACTCAAGTTTCTTTTCTATTCTGAACTTCTAAATTACTCTATAATCCAAAATCTTTTCCAGATATAACATCCTATTTTCCATGATCTCTGTCAGCTCTAATATTTTCTGAATGCTAGAAATTAGGTATTTCTGGAGTGGGAATATAGTAGAATATATATACCCTAAGTTAGCTATTGCCTCCATACTCTTCCTGTAGAAGCTATCTCAAATTTTACAAGTGTCACCTAACAATCATATTCTTATTGTTTATTTTTTTAACTTAAATATGCAGGTTAGGGAGATAAATAACATGTCTCCAAATGTGACCTCTGATCATTATCAGGTTAACTTCTGAATTTTTTATTGATCTCTTTTTCCTTTATGAGCCCCCAAAATGCTTCACATTACTGTCAAACACCAACAGAGGGCATAAGTATTTAATTCTGGGTGAACTCTGAATCTGAGGCTCCTGATACAGACTGATGGGTCTCTGAGGAAAGGTTTTTTTTTTTTTTTCCAAAACAGTAGCCATATCAGATTTTTAAACTCCAAATCTGTCTAATGCAGCTTCTCCCTTTTCTTCCATGAGATTTGGTATGATTTTTTCTGTAACTGGGGCTTCTGATTCAGTGTCTGAAAGCAAAGCAATGACGTATAAAATTTAAATTAGCCTGATGGATTGCTGAGCTATATTGTATAATTAGATAACTTCAACCTAATAACAACATTATTAAAAATAATAACAATCTCTATTGCTCATATTTTTATGAGTTCTTTCTCTTTAATACCATTTATGGCAGCTAGAATAGAAATTTGTATCCCCATTTGAAAGATGAAGCAACTCATGGTCAGAGAGGTTGTGACTTACCAGTAAGTATCTCTGGAGTAGAAACTTTAATCTATATCATTATACTTCCATCCAGAAGTCATCCCATAATACCATTTTGATTTCAATGGAATTTTACTGAATCATTGATTTAAGCTTAGAACTTAAGGACCTAAAAAGAGCTCTATTTGCTAAGTTGATATTTCACTTAAACATAAAAACTAGCTAAATCACTTTTAAAAATCCTGGAAACCATTGAACTAATTTTTTAAAAGCAACTTCAATGTTTTAGAACGAAAAATATCAAACTTTTAAAATTTATTTATTTTCCCCCTCATTTATTTCCATTTTTACTCTATTAAAGCCACTAAGAAAGCCAAGAGCTCCTTGAACCAATACAAAAGGATATGTCTCTTCAGGAATGGAACAAGGAAAGTTTGTTTTTTTTTAAGTTCAAAGATGGAGGTCTCAGAGGTTTTTTGTTTTTGTTTTTGTTTTTGTTCCTAATGGAACTATCCAGACACCCTGGGGTGTCTAAATGTTCCTTTTTGTCAAAGAACTTTGGACAAAACTTGGGATACAAGGAGTAGGAGATACTAGACAGAAAAGGGTGAAGTTTAAAAGCATTGGGAAGTTGATATGTATTATTCTTTAAAGGACAATAGAAAAGGTGAAGCCAAAATAATGGACAAAGGTAGCAACCCAGACAAACTCTCCCAACATTTCTCTCCAAAATTCTTTAGAATGATATATTAAAATTAATTCTGGAGCAGTATAACCAATAAAATATAGATTGAGACATTTTTCCACAAGGAAAACTTAGGAGATCAGCAGAAGTGGTCTGTGATGCTGGGGTAGCAGCACTAGTAGTAGGTAGTAACTGCTGGAACTCTTAATTCAAACATAACAAAGGAGTCAGACAACTGGTCACAACATTATAGGGGATATTTTGCTAGCACTGGGTGCAGGAGTGGATACTGTTCCACAGCTCTAGAGCCTACACTCAGTTGTAGGATTGAGGAATGTTTGCACTTTCAACTGCAGGTAAGCAGAAGACACAGTTCTGTCTTCCAGGAGAAAGGAACACTTGTGCTCACTCAAAAGAAAAGAGGAATCCCAGTCCTCACTCTAGATTCCTGAAGTGCACTAGTGGTTATGGCTACAGGAGAACAAGAAGCCTTCTTGGGTAAACCAGAAAAACAGATCAGGAGAGCAATAGCTACATCCCTATCCAGACCACGCTACCACAGAAGCATCAAAAATCTTATAAAACCCTCCCAAAAATCTAGTTCTTAAAATAACAGTGCAAATTAATCCTGAAGTGTGGAACGATGCCTCCCCATCCCAAGGCAAGCAGTACCCAACTTTAAAGTGAAGTTCAAAATCAAGGAATATACTGGAAAAATGAGCAAAAAAAAAAAAACCCCTAAAAGAACTTCACTATGGTGGCAGATAAGATCATGAAACAAATTCAGATGAGAATAGTAGTGTAAAAAGAGCTACAAGCATCAGAGAAAAATAAACCCTGTTAACTGGATACAAACCCAAAAAGAATTCCTGGAAAGAGTTTATAAGAAAGAGATAAGAATACTAGAGGGGAAAAATGACTCCCAAAAGTGAAAATGTTGCAAGAAAGAATTAAAAGACAATATCTTTGGGAAAGAGGCACAAAAATGCTGAAGAAAAGGATACATTAAAAACAAAGTTGATCTAAGGTAAATGAGAAACAAAAATTCACTGAAAATAAGGAACTTTAAAAAGCAGAAGTGACCAAATGAATAAGAAGTATGAGTCCACTGAGGAAAATATGAAATATCTCATTAGAAAAACAACTGACCTGAAAGATAAATTAAGGAGAGATCAATTAAGAATGGTCAGAGTACCAAAAGCCATAATAAAATAAAAATAATTTGGACATTATATTTTAAAGAATTGTCAAGGAAAACTGCCCTCATAACTTAGATTCAGATGATAAATTGAAATTTAAATAATCCACCAATTACCTTCTGAAAAAGATCACAAAATAAAAATTCCTAGGAATATTAAAGACCAATTTCGAAACTCCCAGAACAAGGGGAAAATATTCTGAGTAATCAGAAAGAAAAATTCAGATATTGTAGAATCACAGTCAAGATCACACAAGATTTAGCAGCTTCCATGTTAAAAAGAGCAAAAGGTTTGGAATATGATCTTCCAGAAGACAGAAGAGCTAGGATTACAACCAAAAATAACCTACCTAACAAAAGTTAGTAGCATCCTTCAGGGGGAAAATAGATATTTAATGAAATAGAGGACTTTCAAGTATTCCTGATAAAAAGATCAGAGCTGAATATAAAATATGACATTCAAGCACAAGACTCAAGAGAATCATAAAAAGGTAAACATGAAAGAGAAATCTTAAAGGTATTCAACAAAGTTAAACTGTTTACATTCTGATATGAGATGATGTTACATATAACTCCTAAGATCTTTATCATTATTAAGGCAGCTAGAAAAAGCACATAGAAGGCATTAGTGTGAGACAGTTATGTTATGATCTAAAAAAATGAAGGCATGAGAAAATGGGACAAATTGGGAGAAGTGGGAAGGGAGGGATAAAATGGGAAAATTTGTTCACATAAAAGATTCACTAAAAGAATTTTTACAGTGGAAGAGAAAATGGGTAGAGAGGGTATGTTTAGTAGGCTGTGCTTGAATCTCACTCATGTTGATTCAAAGAGGAAATTATTCATAGATACATGTATATATAATATATATATGTGTGTGTGTGTATATACATATATATGTATATACACACACATATACTTTCAGTTGGATATAGAAATCTATCTTATCCAACTGGAAAGTAGAAGAGGAAGGGAATAAAATAAAGGGGAGACAGTAATAAAAGGGAATAGTGATTTAAAAAGACAGTAATCAGCAGCAAAACAGACTTTTGAGAGGCACAGGATTAAAAGAGGTAACTTAAGGATAGACAGAAGAAAGTAAGATGGAAAGAAACACATAATAATCATAATTATGAATTTGAATGGGATGAGCTCATACCAAAAAAAAAAAAAAGATGGATTAGAAACCAATGTGATAATACATAATTTACAAAAAAAACATACTTAAACCACAAAGATAAACAAAGGTAAAATAAGGATGGGAACAGAATCTATTATGTTTCAATTGAACTTAAAAATGTGGGAGCAGAAATAATGATCTGAAAGAGAGAGGAGAGAGACAGAGAGAGAGGAGAGAGAGAGAGAGAGAGAGAGAGAGACAGAGACAGGTTATGGCAGATTCATAGGATACATCTGGTCTTTAGGACACAAAAAAAGTTGGAAAAGGAAAAAATTTGTCATTTAATCAGCTTTTTCTACATTAACCCAAGAGGAGAATAGTCCTTTATTTATCTTTATTTTCACTAACTTTACTTGTCTTTTACATAGACACAAATCAGTGAAAAGGGGACAGGAGAGAATGATAGAGAGAAAATAAATAAATCCACAGAGAAAGAGGGAATTATAAAATCTCATAGTAGAAAGAGATTCTGGACATTATTTCTTCATTTCATTTGTACCACACTCATCAAGATGTCAACCAGTTTTTACTTAGTTACTTAAATTAATAGACAACTCATAACCCCTCAAGGGATCTCCTTCCCACTTTGGATAATTTTCAGTGTTCAAAAGTTTCTTTTGGTTTTTTTTTTAAATCAAATCAAAATCTGCCTCTGCAATTTTCATCTATTTCTTCAAATTCTAGACTCAAGAAAATTAGTTTTAATCTTAATTTGAGAAAGAGAGTGCAATGGTGCATAATGTTGGATTTTGGCCCAGTGGATAGAATGATAGACCAGAAATTTAAATGGGAAAATCTAGGCCTGAATCTTACTTACCAGTTGTATGACCACATCCAAGTCATTTAATTTTTCTGAATGTCATGTCTCCTACATCTTAAACATCACCAGTCCCTTCAACAGGTCCCTACATGGTATGCTTTGTAGCCCCTTTAAAATACTAGTTACTCTTTGTAAAACATTCCAGATTGTCAATGTTCTCTGTAAAATATGATGCTCAAAACTGAAAGCAACACATCAGATAAAATGTGACTTGGCAGAGATTAGTGACAATATCAACCCTCTTATCATGGACACTACTTTTTAAATTCAAACTAACATTGTGTTAGCTTGTTTGATTATCTTGTCCCCAATTTTCCCTCATGTTGAGGTTGAAGACTATAAAACCACTAACCCATTTTCGAATGATCCATATATGGGTTCAAATGAACAAAATGACAGAGGTGGTACTTTAAATTGAAAAGGCTGGTAAATTATATCAGAAAAGAAAGATACTGATAGAAAGTTGTTAAAGAAATCTATAGATAAAATGATGAATGACAAGAAATGGGCATAAGGATTTCATGACTTCTGATACAGGCATAGGGAATTATAGGAAAAAATGGATATGGGTGAGAAGAGCAAAACTCTAGAGAAAAAAAGAGAGAATCCAAGAGGAAAAAAGAAGAATTATTAGCACAAGAACCAGGATTCCTTCATCACAAGACTTCAGAGAAACAATCCAATAAACCAAGGACCCAATTCAGGTTTCAATCACAAAATACATAGATTCCCTTGCGTGATACTCAAATTGCCAAGTGGATCTTATACCATGGGAATCATAGGATCATGGATTTAGAGAAAGAAGGGGACTTAGAATTCATTGAGTTCATCTTTTTATTTACAATTGAGGAAACTGAGAGATTGCTAGAATATTTCTTTCTCTCTGCCTTGATAGCATTATTCACATAGAACCTGTTTCTATATTTATTCATTTTGTATATATTTTCTATGCATTTACCTACCTAGATGACACAGTAGATAGAGTGCAGAACCCAGAATCAGGAAGACTTATTTAAGGGAGATCAACTGTGGCCTCAGACATTTACTAGCCATGGGTAAATCACTTAATCCTGTTTGCCTCAGTTTCCTTCTCCATAAAATGAGCTGAAGAAGGAAATGGCAAACCTCTCCAGTATCTTTGCCAAGAAGACTCCAAATGGGTCCACAAAGAGTCAAATACCACTCAACAACATCTACAAAATATTGTTTGTCTTAGTAAAATGAGTGACAATTTGGAATAAGTGACACCTGGAACACTATTAAGTTGTCCAAATTGGTTTATATATTACTTTCTTTAAACTTTTGAAAGACAAATTGTCCCTATATGAATTAATCATTAAGGGAGTGTAATATCTGAGTTGTCCACCAGGCATTGTCTTCTTTGATCTAGCATTCCTGCAGACTCTACAGACCACCCTCCCAACCCACCCCCATAGCTTCAGGCGCATGTAAAAGCCTTTGAAAGGCTTCTGTGTAATCATTAGCTACTAAAGGGTATTCATCCTGCTAGTACCTAAATTACTGCTGCAATAGTGGAGCCACACAGCTTTATTTTATTTTTTTATTTATTTATTTAATAGCCTTTTATTTACAGGTTATATGCATGGGTAACTTTACAGCATTAACAATTGCCAAACTTCTTGTTCCAATTTTTTCGCCTCTTACCCCCCACCCCCTCCCCAAGATGGCAGGATGACCAGTAGATGTTAAATATATTAAAATATAAATTAGATACACAATAAGTATACATGACCAAACCATTATGTTGCTGTACAAAAAGAATCAGACTCTGAATTATTGTACAATTAGCTTGTGAAGGAAATCAAAAATGCAGGTGGGCATAAATATAGGGATTGGGAATTCAATGTAATGGTTTTTAGTCATCTCCCAGAGTTCTTTCTCTGGGCGTAGCATCATTACTGCTCCATTGGAAATGATTTGGTTGATCTCGTTGCTGAGGATAGCCAGGTCCATCAGAACTGGTCATCATATAGGATTGTTATTGACGTATATAATGATCTCCTGGTCCTGCTCATTTCACTCAGCATCAGTTCGTGTAAGTCTCTCCAGGCCTTTCTGAAATCATCCTGTTGATCATTTCTTACAGAACAATAATATTCCATAATATTCATATACCACAATTTATTCAGCTATTTTCCAACTGATGGGCATCCATTCAGGTCCAGTTTCTAGCCACTACAAAGAGGGCTGCCACGAACATTCGTGCACGTACAGGTCCCTTTCCCTTCTTTAGTATCTCTTTGGGACATAAGCCCAGTAGTAACACTGCTGGATCAAAGGGTATGCACAGTTTGATAACTTTTTGAGCATAGTTCCAAACTACTCTCCAGAATGGTTGGATTCGTTCACAACTCCACCAACAATGCATCAATGTCCCAGTTTTCCTGCATCCCTCCAACAATCGTCATTATTTTTCCTGTCATCTTAGCCAATCTGACAGGTGTGTAGTGTATCTTAGAGTTGTCTTAATTTGCATTTCTCTGATTAATAATGACTTGGAGCATCTTTTCATATGACTAGAAATAGTTTCAATTTCTTCATCTGAGAATTGTCTGTTCATATCCTTTGACCATTTTTCAATTGGAGAATGGCTTGATTTTTTATAAATTAGAGTTAATTCTCTATATATTTTGGAAATGAGGCCTTTATCAGAACCTTTGACTGTAAAAATATTTTCCCAGTTTATTGCTTCCTTCTAATCTTGTCTGCATTAGTTTTGTTTGTACAAAACTTTTCAGTTTGGTATAATCGAAATTTTCTATTTTGTGATCAGTAATGATCTCTAGTTCTTCTTTGGTCATAAAGTCCTTCCCCTTCCACAGGTCTGAGAGTAAACCTATCCTGTGTTCCTCTAATTTATTAATAATTTCATTCTTTATGCCTAGGTCATGAACCCATTTTGACCTTTATCTTGGTGTACGGTGTTAAGTGTGGATCAATGCCTAGTTTCTGCTATATTAGTTTCCAATTTTCCCAGCAATTTTTATCAAGCAGTAAGTTCTTATCCCAAAAGCTGGGGTCTTTGGGTTTGTCAAAGACTAGGTTGCTATATTTGTTGACTGTTTTATCTCTTGAACCTAACCTATTCCACTGATCAACTAATCTATTCCTTAGCCAATACCAAATAGTTTTGGTAACTGCTGCTCTATAATATAGTTTTAGATCTGGTACAGCTAAGCCACCTTCATTTGATTTTTTTTTCATTAATTCCCTTGAAATTCTTGACCTTTTGTTTTTCCATATGAATTTTGTTGTTATTTTTCTAGGTCATTAAAATAGTTTTTTGGGAGTCTGATTGGTATAGCGCTAAATAAATAGATTAGTTTAGGTAATATTGTCATCTTTATTATATTTGCTCGCCCTATCCAAGAGCATTTAATATTTTTTCCAATTGGTTAGATCAGACTTAATTTGGCCACACAGCTTTAAGGGCCTGTTCCAGACTGATACAGAATGGTGTGGAACATGTCTCAAAATATTAAAGACAAGGAAGTCTATAGTCTTTAGACAATTCTGGAGTATCAACTTTACATTTGGAAACTTTTCTTTCTGTCAGAAATCCATACCCAAATATCCCTGTATTCATAGAACAGAGGTTATTAACATATTGTTTACTAAGCATAATAAAAAGGAAAAGGAAAACAAATCCCCCCCCCAAAAATCAACAAAACTAAGCACTCCTAGATATAAATTTCCATTGTAAAGAATTTGAATTTGCACCTTCCTGCTTACCTCCTGCAAGACCTTAAGGATCATATGCAGCAACTGGTCTTAAAGGATTAAAGGAAGAAGTTGAATGTTGAGCACCCTTCTTTAGGATTAAAGGGTACAATCAAGAAAAAGCAGGAAGCAAGGGAAAGTGGGATCTTTTTTTCCCATTTTATGAATCAGTAGGAATTTCAGTAGTTGCTAGCTCTGGTTATTCTGTTCTGAGATCTAAGTCACCTCTCGATACTCATGGGTTCAAAAGAAAACTGGTAGTAGTCTCTATTTTTTCCTTATCTGCTTTCATTCATTGACATATAGAATCTCAGACCTTGGTACCTTGTGGTTGCTGCAATCAAGTAATCCCAAACCCAAAATCAGCTGCTGCTCTCATGAATAGTGAGATAGGATGTCTGACACTCAAAGGCAACGGAAAGTACTAGAACTAACTAATTGAGTGCCTTAGCACATGAATTTTCCTCCTTCTAGTCTATAATAAGGCTTCTTTTCCACTGAAAATATTAAATACATTTTCCCAGGGTCTCATAAATTCTGTGTCTTTCCATGGTAACCCTTAACTTTCCTTAGCTAACCAGAAAAATGAATCAGATTTGCAGAAAATTCCCCAAACTTGGAGAGATCTTTGAGTGATTCTCTATTTGTTGTCTAATTTTCCCAGATGCTTGGTAGATAGCATACTTCAATAGAAATGTCTAAGTATTTAAAAAATTGAATTTAGTTCATTGTAGAAACTCATCCAATAATGAAGATCACCATCCATTCATGGATTCTGTCCTTTTAGGAATCTTGTCCATTTTTTTCAATGGATTCATAATACAAAATTTAACTCAAGAAGCTTATTGGATGCAGAGAGATTTCTCATTTTTGAGACACTGAGAAGATGAAAATATAATATGCAGGCAGTCCATCATGAATTTTTCTTGTGCATACATGCACAGGAAATGCAGGAAGGAATATGGGGCAGGAAGAAATCCTTTTGCTGAGCCTTTGGGGACAGTGTTTCAGTATGATCCATTTTGAATTACCCATGTCATTCCTAACAGATTTGGATGCTATGGAAAAGAGAAGAAAAGAGAAGAAGAGAGAGGTGAGGAAGGGAGGGGAGAGGAGAAGAGGGGAGCAGAGGAGAGGGAAAAGGAGAAGGGAAGGGAAGGAAAGAGAAGGGAGAAGAGAGAAGAATGGACTTTGGATTGCATAAATATGGCCTAGGATAAATCCCCTTCTAGCAGGTTTTAGAGGGAAAAATCATATAAGGATCAGAGGTATATGCTTGGAGGCAAAGGGAGAAGATCAAACTACAAAAGATAAGACTCAAAAATAATAGTCTTTAGCATTTGAAGATGATTGTAGGGACTGTCATGGTTTATGATAGAGAGGCCTAAATTCTTTTCCTTCTTAAGGTAGGGAGTGGGGAAGTAATCCCAGATAAACACAAAGTAGAGGCATTTTAAGGGGTGCCTGAAGCCTAAACTGACTTTTGGATCTGCCTATAAATCTTAGCCTTTGGTAACAGAGCCAGAGGGCAATGGATAATTTTTGCCCAGGAATCCTTCAATTTGCCAAGTAACTTGAGCAGCAAGACCATACAGGTTTCCTCCTGTCATAAATAGCTATGCCTTTCAGTCTTAAAAAGTTATCAACATTGTTAGTAATTTTTGCAGAAGTCATTTCAATAGCAAAAAATACAGCATGAACGAGGGAAAAAACTCCTTGAATTTGAATCCATATGGAAAATAGGTTCATATATATTGAACAGAAAGGGACTTTAGAAATAATTCATATACTCCAAACCCATTACCTTGTAGATGAATAACTTGAGGACTAGAGAGGGTGAGTGTCTTGATCAAGACCACCCAAATGGCAAATAGAAAAACCAATATTTTAATCCATACTATCTGACTCCAAATTCTTTTTACTTAATTATATTTCAGGAAACCAAGATTTGATTGTCACTAATAGGGTATCAATCCAACTGCAGTAAATAATAACTGATATTTGTATAAATTTCTAAAGTTTGCAAAAGTCATTTTCTAAGATAGGTACAACAGTTTTTATTATTTTGATTATTATTATTTTCTCTATCTTGCAGATGAAGAAACTTGGTCTCAGTGTAGTTAAATGACTTGTCCATAGTTCTACTCAAGTAAGTATGAGAAGCAGAATTTGATCTTAGAACTTTCTTGACTCCAACTTTAAAAATCTGCCAACCATAGCATAACTGAACTAAATGGTCTCTCCTATCCAGCTCTAGATCCTTCGATTATTTTTGATTCATCTGCATCTCCAAAGCCACCTCTTTTCTGCTACCCAGCCCTGAATCTTAATATACTCTCTCCCAAAACTCATCACATTTCTTTGAAGGCAAAGAATCCATCAGTGTCTGTCTGCAATCAGATTCAGAGCCTTCCCATGGGTACAGATTTTTATACAAATCACACACACACACACACACAAAAGCAGAGATAGGGTATAATGAATTAAATGAAAACCTATTGCCTGACATCTTTTAGATGGTGGGATTTATTTTCATATCCTTTACATGAATTCTAATTATTATGGTCCAGGAAAAGCTAGTCAGGTTAGGACTTGGGAGATTAATATTTTGCTTTATATGGATAAAAATGCATAGAATATCACACTTGAAAAGAACTTCAGAGGTTTTCACATTGTCTTACAAACAGTGTAGTAATTTCATAGCACACCTGATAAATGAATAAACAGACTCTTTTAGAACACTTCCAGTAAATAATTCTACAGCACACCACACACACACACACACACCACACAATATGCACATACATTCCATTATTGAACAGCTGTAGTTAGTTCAACTTTGTTCTGGTTGAGCTAAATCTGTTTCCTTCTCTCACTGATCCCCACTGTGAACCCTAAAATATGTTTCCTTTCTTGGCCATATCACTAATCTTAAAATATTTAAAGGTACTGAATTTGTTCTTCCTGAATCTTCTCTCCCCCAGTAGGGAATACAGTAGAACAATCACTTCTTTTTCTAAAATTTCTATTAATTGAGACTAATATCATAACCTTTTAAGTTGCAGAATATCCTAGTATTGATTCAAATTCAATCTTCAGTTAATTAAAATTATAGTCTTCATTTTACAATTTCTACGTATTCCTATGTCCTTCACAGTATTGTAGTATATTTGACTTTTAAATCTAAATTTAAGGGTTTATATTTATCCTTGATGAATCTTACCTTTATTAATTTTAGGCTGTCTTTCAACAGTTTTTGAACCATCAGCCTTTCATTTAATATATCTATCCTTCTATCATGTATCATCTAATAACTACACTTCCCAACTTCTTCCAAGAGTCACTTTTTCTTTCTGTATCTCAGTTTTTTTTTTCACTTATAAATGAAAAGAGTTAAACTACATAATTTCTAAAATTCTTTCCATCTTTAGGGCTCATGAAAATATAATGTCCATGAAATCTATTTCTTTATCTAAAAATTCTGTACAAAATTTTGAGACTGACAAGGCCAAGAACAAAGCATTGCAGCTGAGCAATCTTTGACATCTATCCATTTATCAACACTCTTAAGGGACCCCCAACAAATCAACTACAGATACAACTAAATGTACTATTTTCTTGTCACAAGAAATTTTGTCAATCCCTTGCAAAAATCATAAAATAATATAAAATTATTTTAGGGGAATGACCACTTAGAGTCTAGGGTCCTCAAGTACCTTCAATCATTTTTAAAGCAACCCAGCTTTTTTTAAAAAATTAGGTTTTGTGCCATTTATGAGTCATATTTTTATTTAAATAGGGTGCATAAGATTAGTTTTTTGCTCATACTTTATACCTCTTGGTTTGGTTCTATTTACACAATATACTTATATGTGTATACATGTAAATACATATGTAGATAGGTATTCTAGAGTTAGTGTTTTCTTCAAATTATTCTTCACACTTTCTATGGTCTTCCTCTAATTAGCAAAAATAATGAGCTTTGCTATATTTATTGTTAGAAGTTCCTCTGCTTCAAGAGTTCTTCAGTGTAAAACATAGAGAAGGAGGTCAACAATTGCCCTCATACCAAGAGGAAGGAAAGAAATTATATGCAGAAATTCTTAGACAAGATCAATTCTAACCAGCCAATGACTATTCTCTGAATCTCTATTTCATTTTTCCCTTTATGAAAGGCACTTCATTGCTATTCACTTAAAAACTCTCTGTAAGTAGAAATACTTCATCATTATGGAGAATTTCTTCTATAAAATTATGCAGACATAGGTTGTTTATGGAAGTATGAAATATTTCTCACAGATATCATTTCATTTTCATGATTGAAATATCATTAAACTCTGTTTGGAAATTAGCAAAGAGAGATATTTCCCCCTATTTTCCTTGGAATACCATCTCAGCTCCTCTCTGTCTACCCAAAGGCCAATTAAAAATGTTCTTCTATAAAATCTTTTTTTCTTTCCCCATCCCACATTTACCTCCTTACTATATCTTCTTATTTTCTCAATTGTGCAGCTCACAAATGTTGATTTTTCAAATACTGTTTACTTAGGTCATTTGTCAGGGAGAATGACACAGAGCTTAGAAGCATAGATACCCTTTTGAATAATAGTATTTGGATCATTCCAATATTTTTACAGTTTAGCATGATGGACCAAATTTAAGGAGATGAAATTTAATAAAGAGGAAGGTATAATTTTACTTTTAGGTTCAAAAAGTCAACTGCATAAATACAAGATAGAGGAAATATGTCTAGAAAATAAGTTGTTGAGCAGAACTAAAAGAACATAAGAACTCTGATCAATGCAATTGCTAATCATGATTACAGAAGACTGATAATGAAAGATGCTAGTAATTTGCTGATAGATGAGTAATACATCCAGGGTGCAAGTTGATATGGATTTTTGCATATGACCAGCGAAAAAAATTTTCTGCTTGCTTAAGCATATTAGTATTATTAGTTTAGACTTTTCATTTTTCATTTCAGTTATGTAAGATGAGGGAAAGAAGAAAGAAAAAAGAAAGAAAGAACAAAAAAGAGAAAGAAATAAGGAAGGAAGGAAGAAGGAAGACTACTATTCTGCTTTCTTTGTTTATATATACATACATATATAAAACAATAAAAACATACAAAATTGTATTTACATATGTGGGTATTTATTAATATATTGCATGTATGCAAGTATACATATACATATCTTTTGTTCTCTGGAGAAAGAAAAAAGAAAGAAAGAAAGAGAGAAAAAAAAAGAAAGGAAGGAAGGAAGGAAGGAAGAAAGAAAGAAAAAAGAAAGAAAGAAAGAAAAGAAAGAAAGAAAGAAAGAAAGAAAAAAAAAGGAAGGAAGGAAGGAAGGAAGGAAGGAAGGAAGGAAGGAAGGAAGGAAGGAAAGGAAAGAAGGAAGGAAGGAAGGAAAGGAAGGAAGGAAGGAAGGAAAGAAAGGAAGGAAGAAAGGAAGGGAGAGAGGGAGGAAGGGAGAGAGGGAGGAAAGAAGGAAAGAAAAAGGGAGGAAGGAAGAAGGGAGGAAGGAAGAAAGGAAGAAGGAAGGACAGCTATTATTCTGCTTTGTTTATATATATATATATTTATATATATATATATATATATATATATATATGAAACATTAATAACAACATATACAATTGTACTTATATATGTGGATATTTATGAATATATTGCCTGTATTATGTAAACATATACATATATTTTCTGTTTTTGGAGAAAGAAAGAAAAGGAAGGAGGGTGAGAGAGAATAAGGAGGAAGGGAGGGAGGGAGGAAAGGAGGAGGGAATGAAAAAGGGAAAGTATATAATTCAATATAATTTCATATACAATCCTTTTCTCTTCTACTTAATATATAGAAATGGACATTTTGTTGGTGTTTGTTAAGTTTAGGAATTTTTTGTTCAAATATAAAAATATTGACAGAAAAGAAAGAGTGAATATAATTCACTGAAAAAGTACAAGGATTTTTGTGAATTTCATATTCAGTACACATGCCTTTTGGCATGGCAGTAAAAAAAAAAAAGAAAGACTTCAGTTTGCCTAAAAATAATCAGAGTACCTAGAATGAAAGGAATGATGAAGTCACTTTCCTTGGCTTTGATAAGACTATATTTGAAATATTTCCCTTATGTTTGAAGACCTTACTTTATCAAGGGCATTGAAGGCAACCAAGAGATATGAGGACAACTAGTAGCCAAATTATTTAAGGATCATTTGAAGTGATGAGTTATATTTAATATGTAGAAAAGTTTTGGATTGAAGGAAATGCAGTTTTGTTTTGTTTTGTGGGACCAGTGATTTTATTGACTTAGAAAACTTCCAGTAAGGAACATTGTTTTCCAATGCAATGAATCACTTTTAATGCAATGTATAGGTTTAGAGCAACAGCTCTCAAAATGTGGTCTAGAAAGCCCAGAGTTTTTTCAGACTTCACAAAGTGAATGCTATTTTTTATATGTTCTGTTACAAAAAAATACATTTCCATATTAGCTATGTTGCAAAAGAAAACACAGACCAAAAATAAAAACAAAAACCAATATAAGTAATGTTTTAAAATAGCATGCTTAAATCTGCATTTAGACTCCATCAGTTCATTCTCTGGAAGTAGATAGAATTTTTCATCATAAATTCTTCATAAATGTCTTGGATCATTGTCTTGATCAAAAGAAAATCAAAATTCTATTTCCTCTTGTAGCAAATTTGACTTTTCCTTTAAGAATTTGGTACATATATGTCATTTGCTACATGTACATATCTATATGTGTGTATTTATCATTGAACTTCATTTTTTAGGATATCTTTTTAGCAGAATGTAGTTTTCCTATTTATATCTTTTAATTATATCTTTTTTGCTTTTGTTTTGTTTGAGATTATTGTTACTACCATTGTTTTTTGTTTTTTTTTAATTAAGCTGAAACATAATAGATTCTGTTCCAGCTCTTTATTTTTGTTCTTTATGTGCTACTCTGTTTCAGGTATGTTTTTTCTGAAAATAACATATTGCTGAATTCTGAGTCTTAATCCATTCTATTATTCCTGTCTATTTTATGAGTTTATCCAATTCACATTCACAGTTATGATCATTGAGTATTTCCATCCATTTCTTCCCTCCTCCTCCTCCTCCTCCTCCTCCTCCCTCTCCTCCTCCTCCTCCTCCTCCTCCTCCTCCTCCTTCTTCTTCTTCTTCTTCTTCTTCTTCTTCTTCTTCTTCTTCTTCTTCTTCTATTCCTCCTTCTTCTTCTATTCCTCCTCTTCCTCCTCCTCTTCCTCCTCTTTCTTCTTCTTCTTCTACTATTCTTTCTTCTTCTATTCCTTCTTCTTCTTCTTCTATTCCTTCTTCTTTTTCCTTCTTCTTCTTCTATTCCTTCTTCTTCTTCTATTTCTTCTTCTTTTCTATTCCTTCTTCTTCTTCTTCTTCTATTCCTTCTTCTCCTATTCCTTCTTTTCTTCTTCTTCTTCTATTCCTTCTATTCCTTCTTCTTCTTTTTCTTCTTCATCTTCTCTATCTTCAACATCTTTTTCTTTTCTTCCTTCTCCTCCTCTTCTGTCTCTGTCTCTGTCTCTTTTCCATCTGTCTCTGCCTCTCTGTCTCTCTGTGTCTCTCTCCTTGTCTCTTCTTAAACTTATGTTTAACTCACTTCTTGCCTTAATCTGCCCTCATTTCTGTCACCCATCTTCCTTCTTTTATCCTCTTTCCCTCCTATTTCCCTGTAGGGTAAAATAAATTCCTGTACCCAAATGAGCAAATTCATGTGAGAATAAAGTTCAAGCATTGACTGCCTCCCTTCTTCTTCACTTTAACTCTAAAAACTCTTCCTTTCACATTTCTTTTATGCAAGCTGATTTCATCCATTCTATCTTTCTCGTCCCATTTCTCCTAAATATATTGCACTTAATTTATTTTTTAAAAAATAATTGTCAACTCACATCCGTGTCATCGGTTTATTTATACTTCTTCTAATTATCCTAATAAATACAAAGTTCTTAGGAATTACAAGTATCATCTTTCCATATAGGAAGATGAACAGCTCAAGCATTTTAAATCCTTATGATTATTCTTTCATATTTAAATTTTTTATGCTTTTCTTAAATCCTCTATTTGAATGTCAATTTTTTTTCAGCTCTGATCTTTTCATCAGGCATGTTTGAAGGTCTTCTATTTTATTAAATATCCATTTTCCCCCAAAAGAGTACAAACAAGTTTTGCTGGGTAAGTTAATTTTGGTGGTATCATAGCTCCGTTGCCTTCTGGAATATCATATTCTAAGTTCTCTGGTCCTTTAACACGGAAACTATTAAATCTTGTGTTATCCTGGCTGTAGTTTTAAAATATTTGAAATATCTCTTTCCGATTGCTTGGAATATTTTCTCCTTTGTCTGGGAACTCTGGAATTTGAAAACTATATTCCTGGGAGTTTCAAATGATAATTAGTAGGTTTTTAAATTTTTCTATATTACCCTCAGGTTCTAGGACATCAGGACAGTTTTTTTTTTCCTTGATAATTTTTTAAAAGATTATGTCTATGTGCTATTATTATTATTATTATTTTGGTTCTCAGGTAGTTCAATAATTTTAAAGTTATAGTTCTTGGATCAATTTGTTTTCACAATGAGCTATTTCACATTTTCTTTTATGATTTCTCATTCTTTTGATTTTAGTCATTAGCTTCCACTTGTCCAATTTTAATGTTTCATTACTTTCTTCACTGAGCTTTAAAAATTCTTTTCTTCAGAGATTTTTATATCATATTTTTAATTTGACCTATCCTACTTTTATTTTTTAAATAATAACTTTTATTTTCAAAATATATGCAAAGATAGTTTTCAAATTCATTCTTGCAAAACCATGTATTCCAAATTTTTCTCCCTTTCTCCCCACCCTCTTCCCTGGAGAGCAACAATTCAATATATATTAAACATGTACAATTCTTGGCCAATTCTACTTTTTAAAAGAAATTTTGTGTTTACTTTAGTATTTGGGCAAATCTGTTTTTCTAAAGAATAATTTTATTCAGTATCTTTGTACCTTTTTTTTAAACCAAGCTATTAACTCTTTTTTTCCCATTTTAAAAAAATTAATATTTTATGTTTCCATAATTATAGGCAAAGAAATTTTAACATTAAATTTGGATGAAAGGATCCTTAAATCTATATTCTCTTCTTGCCTCCCCCCGCATTAAGAAGGCAAGCAATTTGAGGAAGGTTATATATGGGTAATCATGCAAAACATATTTCCATGTTAGTCATGTTGGGGAATAGTAGACCCCTTCCCCTCCAAAAAAAAAGAATTTTTAAAAAATATGTTTCAGTTGAATTCAGATTATACCAGTTTTTTTTTTCTTCAGAGGTGGACAGCATTTTTCATCATATGTCCTTCAGAATTGTCTTGGATTATTGTGATGAAGAGAATTATCAAGTCATTCACAGCTGATCATCATACAGTATTGCTTTACCATATATAATATTCTTCTTTTGGGATAGTTCCAAATTGTTCTACAGAATGGTTGAATCAGTATATAACTGTAGCCAAGAGTGTATTAATGTCCCAGTATTTCCATAGCCCCTCCAAACATTTATTTCCTTTTTTTGTACTATTAGCTAATCTGATGGGTATGGGATGGTAGCTGAAAGCTATTTTAATTTGTATTTCTCTAAACAATAGTGACTTAGAGTTTTTTTTTATTATAGATAGCTTTGGTTATTTCATCTGAAAGCTGATTGTTCATATATGTGACCATTTATAAATTGGAGAATGGTTCTTATTTTTGTAAATTAAACTCAGTTCTCTATATATTTCTGAAATGAGGCCTTTACCTAATTTTCACTTTTCCTGGAGACTTTAGATTAAGAACCCGTGACTTTATGTTCTTCTGAGTGTATTTTTTGATCTTCCTTGTCACAGTGATAATGTTCTTTGGTGAAAACCTTTTTCTGTCCTTTGCTCATTTTCCCAGCCTGTTACTCAGCTTTACCTCTTTGTTAAAGTTAGGCTCTTTTTCCAGGATGGAACAATGTCCCAAGTTTCAGGAATTTTTGTAGTTGTTTCAGAGATCCTTCCTGTAAATCTTCAGTTCTTCCAAGGAGAGGTATATTTAAGTGTCCAAAAGTACTCTTTTCTCCCCTGAAACTGTAAGGAGGATCTCCACATTACAATGGCTATAAGTTCCACTATGCTAAAAGCAAGAGTCCTTCCTCAGTGTTAGTAAAGAGATCTCCTTCTGACCAGTTATTCAACTCCCTTACCATGTCTGGGCTGAGACCTCCAGAAGATGCTGTCACCCCTGCCATTGATATTGTCCCTATCACTACCTCTGACATAGCCACTGTTACCATTGGTGGTGGTTTTCCAAGAGTAAGACAAATCTTATCTGCTGACCCTCCAAATCATCTTTCATGTTGGTGTGCTGAGAGGTCTGGAAACTGCCAGTGCTGCCACTGATTCAGAAGTCTCAAAGCCCAAATCCTTTGCAGACTCCTGGGCTGAGACCAGGGCTTGCTGAAATGGTCTTTGCTGGAACTATATGCTGGACTCTCATCCTAGAGCAACAGACCTTTTCTACTGACATTCTAAGTTGCCTTCAACTGGAAAATTGTTCCACTCCATCTTTTTGCATGTTCTGAAGCTCTAAAATTTGTTTAGTCATTATTTAAAAATATTTGGAAGGGTTTGGGAGTGAGCTTGGGCAAGTTCCAACCTTTACTCCTCAAACTTGCCTTCACCTCCTTCTGCAAATGTCAAATAAGGTTTTTATCAGAAAAAATTGTCTCAATTTTTTTCACAGTTATGATTGCTAATTGTATTTCCCTCCATCCTATTTCCTTTCTGTTTATTTTATTCTCTCTCCTCTTTCACCCTGTCCCTTCTCAAAAGTATTTCCATCTGACTATCACCTCCCCTTATCTTTCTATCATTCTCCCTATTTCTCTTTAACCCATCAATTCTGACTTTCTTTCATTGTAAAATGAATTACTAAACCCAACTAAAAGTATATGTTATTCCTGAGCCAATTCTGATGAGAGTGAAGTTTGTGTGTTCTACCCTTTTATACTTCTCCCAATTTCTTTTATGCCTCTTTTATTTCAGATAATTTACCCTATTCTACCTCTCCCTTTCTCCTTCTACAAATGCATTCATTTCTTACCCTTTAATTACATTTTTAGGTAACCATCCCATCATATTCTAGTCATATATGCCTTTACTCTTAACTGAGAAAAGCATTTTAGGAGTTGCAAGTATCATTTTCCCACATAGAAATGTAAACAAACAAATCCCTTATTATTTCTCTTTTCTGTTTAATTTTTTTAAAATACTTATCTTGAATCTTATATTTGAAAGCCACATTTTCTATTCATCTCTGGTCTTTTTATCAAGAATTTTTGAAAATCTTGAATTCTGTTAAATATTAATTTTCCCCTGAAAGATAGCACTCACTTTTTTTGGATAGAAATTGTAATCCTAGTTTCTTTACCTTTCATAACATCATATTTCATACCCGCAAATCCTTTAAGGTAGAAACTGCAAAATTTTGTATTATTCTGACTGTGAATTCATAGTATTTGAATTATTTCTTTTTTGCTGCTTGCAATATTTTCTCCTTTCTCTGAAAACTGTAAAATTTGTCTACAATATTCTTAGGAATTTTCATTTAGAGATCTCTGTCAGAAAGTGATCAGTGGATTATTTTAATTTCCATTTTATCTTCTAATTCTAGAATATCAGGACAGTTTTTTCATCTTGATGATGATGATTTCTTGATAGATTATGTCTAGGCTCTTTTTTTGGTCATGGATTTTTTTTCATTTTTTTTTTTTGCAAGGCATTTGATGTTAAGTGACTTGCCCAGTGTCACAAAACTAGGAAGTGTTAAGTAATTGAGGCCGAATTTGATCTCAGGTCCTTCTGACTCTAGAGATGGTGCTCTATCCACTGTGACATTTAGCTTCCCCATTGATTATGGATTTCAAATAGTATAATAATTTTTACATGATCTCTTCTGTATCTGTTTTCTAAGTCAGTTGTTTTTCTAATGAGAGATTTCACATTTTCTTCTATTTTTTTCATTCTTTTGATTTGTTTTATTGTTTCTTGATGCCTCCTAGAGTCATTAATTTCTACTTGCCCAATTCTAATTTTTAAGAAATTACTTTCTTCAGTGAGCTTTTGTACTTCCTTTTCCATTTGGCCAATTTTGCTTTTCAAGTCATTTTTCTTTTCAATGGATTTTTGCGCCTTTAAAAAAAACTGTCCTATTCTTCTTTTTAAGGTACTATTTTCTTCAATATATTTTTGTGCCTCTTTTACTAAGATGTTGACATTTTTTCATGATTTTCTTGCAATACCCTTATTTCTGCTCACATTGTCTCTATATCTCTCTTATTTGATTTTAAAAATCCTTTTTTAAGTCTCTCATGGCATGAATACAATTCATATTTTTCTTTGAGGCTTTAGATGTAGGAATTTTGACTTTGTCATCTTTTTTCTGAGTTGTGTTTTGATCTTCCTTGTCACTACAGTAATTTTCTGTAACCAGATTTTTTTTTTTACTGATTGCTCATTTTCCAAGCCTATTTCTTGATTTTTAACTTTATTCTTAAGTGAGGCACTGCTTCCAGAGTGGTAAGGCCTCTCTTCCAAGTTTTAAGTTTTTTGTGAAGCTGTTTTCAGAGAAAATTATAATTTTTGGTTCTTCAAAGGTAATATAATCTAGGAAGAGGTGGGTTTACTGTTCTCTTCTTCTGAGCTCTGATTTGTGACTAACCACAAGCATTCTTGTTCATCCTGGAACTGTGATCAACATCCAATTTTCCTTGTGGTTGAAAGCTTTGATATTCTAGTGTTCCTCCTTATTCCAGCATTGAAACTCAGGTCTGTGACCCATGCAAGTATAGGCAATGCAATAGAGTACTGCCCCCAGTGCCAGTAAAGGGACCCCTATTACCTCCTTATGATGAGTTATCTGTTCCCTTTTCTGTTTATGAGCTGAGACGTCCAGGAACCAACCACTGATTCAGTTGTCTCCAAGGCATACTGCTAGTTTGCTAGATCTGGCCTGTACTATACTGGGATTTATTCTCAATCCTATGCAACAGACTTTTTTGCCAACCCTCTAAGTTATATTGGGCCAGGAAATTATTTTGCCCTGTCCTCCTTATAAGTTCTGCCACGTCAGAATTTGTTTGGAAGCATTATTCAAAGATATTTGGAGGAGTTTGGGGAAAAGTTCAGACAAATTCCTACTTTTTTCTGCCATCATGGCTCCACTATCTCCATTGATTCTCTTTTCATAATTTTATTGCATCACTCTTATTTTTCCCAATTTTCCATCTACCTCTCTTATTTGAGTTTTAAAATTCTTTTTGAATGCTTCTAGGAATTCTTTTAGAGTTTGTGTCCAATTCACATTTGTTTTTAAACTTTGCATGTAGCTGTTTTGAGTTAGTTACCTTCTGAGTTTCTATCTTGACTTTCCCTGTCACCACAGTAACATTCTATGGTCAAGTTTTTTGTTGTTGTTGTTGTTATTATTGTTGCTGTTGTTTGATTATTTTCCCAACCAATTTCTTGATATTTAACTTTATGTTAAATTGGGCTCTATTCCTGGGATAGAAGAGGCATTGTCCTATATTTGAGGGTTTTTTTCTCTACTTGTTTTTAGAGCTAGTTCTGGGGATCAAAAAGCTTTTGTTTCTTCCAAGATGGTACAGTATAGGGAGAGATTTGGTTTTTGCATTCCTGGTCTGTACTCTGGTTTAGGGAAAACCAAAGCATTTTTCTCTTCCCTGATCCTGATTGCCCTATCAGCTCCTCTTCACTCTGGAACAGTAATCTAAAACTATCTATCTACAATGTAATAAGATCTCCTTTGATCCAGCAGTGTGTCTCTACTGGGCTTATATCCCAAAGAGATCACAAAAGAGGGAAAAGGACCCATTTGTACAAAAATGTTTGTAGTAACACCTTTTTGTAGTGTCAAGGAACTGGAAACTGAGTGGATGCCCATCAGTTGGAGAATGGTTGAATAAATTATGGTATGTGAATGTTATGGAATATTATTGTTCTATAAGGAATGATGAGCAGGCTGATTTCAGAAAAGACTGGAAAAACTTACATGAAACTAAGTGAAGTAAGCAGAACCAAGAGAACATTGTATACAGTCACAACAAGATTATGTAATGATCAACTGTGTTGGACTTGGCTCTTTTCAATAATGAGGTGATCAAGGCACTTCCAATAAACTTGTGGGAAAGTGCCATCCACATCCAAAAGGAGAATTATGGAAGCTTAATGTAGATTAAAGTGTAGTATTTTCACCTTTTTTGTTTGTTTGCTTTTTTGTCTTTCTCATATTTTACTTTTCCTTAAAAAAGAATCTGATTTTCTTGTACAGCATGATGAATGTGAAAATATATTTAGAAGAATTGCACATGTTTAACCTGTATCAGATTGCTGTCTTGGAGAGAGGGAACAGAGGAGGAGACAGTAAAAAAAGTTGGAAAAATGTGTGTTGAAAATTATCTTTGGATATATTTGAAAAAATAAAATACTATTAAAAAAAAAAAAAACAATGCAATAGGATCCTGTACTCAATTCTAAGTCCCCTGTAATCCCCTCCTAAAGAGTTGTGCAACTCCCTTACCATGTGTGAATTGAGAATTACAAAAATTGCTGCTACTGCTATTGTAGCTTCCTCCCAAGGCCTGCTGCTGGCTGGCTGGAGTGACCAGTTGTTTCACCTTGACCTTTTGTTGATTCTGCTGCTTTAGAATTCTATTTAAAGTTTTATTTTAAAAGTTTTGGAGAAAAGTTTGAGAGAGTTCAGGTGAGTTCCTACCATTGCTCTACCATCTGGGCTCCGTCTCCCAGAACTAATATTATTATTAATAATAAAATATTTTAACTTCTGATGTAGTAAACATTGACATATATAGTTTCCATAAGCAAAATCTCTGTGCAGATGTTGTCAACTTTTTTAAGAATATAAAAGAACAGTAAGACCATCCTCTTCCTTGGGGTGGGGAGAAATACATGATAGCTATCTTCAAATATTCAAAATGCTGTCATATATAAGAGGGATCAGACTTGTTCTGTTTTGTCCCAGAGGGCAAAATTGAGAGCATAGAATGTGAGTTTCTGAGATAAAAACTTAGAATCAATGTAAGGAAAAACTCCCTAATAACCTGTCTAAAAGTGGAATGAGTTGCCTCTGGAGACATCTAGCCAATTGTTTTCTCTTCTGTGAAATGTAGGGATTGAACTAGATAATCTCTAAAGTTTTAGCTCTAAAATTGTGTGATTCTCTGAAGTCCCAGGCTCTTTCCACTACAATCCATCAGTCAATATACATTTATCAAGAACCTACTATGTGCCTGGTACAAGACAGTCCTTGTTGCAAAGACCTTGCATTCTAATAATTATTGTTTATCAAGAAATTAGAAAACCACCAAGGCAAAGTAATTTTGACATTAACATAAGGGAATATCTAGACAATAAAGTTACTAATCAGTAAGCCCAGGGTCAAATCATGGAATTTATTACTTCTGTCAAGGAGAGTCATGGTTGTAGCAGGGAAAATGAAGGTTATTTCAAGTGTCTCTCTAATCACCCCTATAAGCAATTATTAAAGTCTATAGGAAATGCCCTGAATTGTAGCCATCACAACCTTTTTAGGTGGTGATCTGAGATAGTGCCCTTTGTCTCTGAGAATGCAAGGCCTAGGGGAACCAAGCTGTGAGTAGAGAGGAGCAGAACAGACTGGGGTTGCACAGCCTTACATGGGACCTTTAAGTAAAGAGAAAAGCAATTTTGTATTTAAAGCTTTGATTTTATGATTTTGCCGCTCTCGGAAAGAAGTAGAGAATCAATGTAGGCCCTCAGCATTGTTGTTTTATGTAGACTAAGAGCTCCTAATCAGAGCACCTTTACAAACAGATGGTTCAGTAGCAACTCAAACTGAAAGCAAATATAAATAAGTATGAGTACTCCAGAATCCCTCAGGAGCAGTCCTCCCGCCAAGACAGCATTCATGCCAATAACTAATATTGATCTTAGATGAGCTTCCCCAGAAGCTGCTGTTGTAATCTTGCATTTTGGCAAGTACTACGTTTCAAGGGAGGAAAAAAAATATCCTTATAAACCTCCCAGGTACTCTCTGGGTTTAGAGCTTGGGGTTGAGAATAGATAATTAACAATAAATTCTTATTAGCCTCAAGGGGGCAGAGGAAAAATCTTTGCATTGAGATTCAAAATACTACAGGTTTCAATCCTAATTTTATCACTAAATCACTCTATGGCATTGAAAAAGTTCTACCTCTTTTTTTCCTCAAGTTTCTCATCTATAAAATAAAGGGAAGGGACCAAATAATCTCAAAAATCTCTTGCAACATGAGGATAATAGGTGTCTATGAAATATATGCCTATAGGATACAGAAGCAGATTGTGCCCTCAAGGAGGTTATAATTTAATTGAGCAAACACCACCTACAGGGGTCTGAAAAGATTTAAACCGTAATAGTTTAAATAATTTTAATAGCTTAAAGATACACTGAATTTTGAGACATCCTACATAGAGTTGGAAGATTTACAGAGCACTTCATATACATGTCCTCTTTCTTACTTAAAACACCTGGACTTTGTCCCTAAATCCTTTTCTCGGATAGGTTAGTGTTAACCCAACTTTGCCCAAAAACAGTTCCCTGTCTCACTTTTGTGTTCCTGTGTAAACTTATTGCCCTTTCTACCCTACCCCCAACATTTGTCTTTTCTCATTAGAACATAAATTCCTCCAGAGCAAAGATTCTTGCTTTCTAATATTTGTAACCTAAGCATTAAGTATTCAATATATGTTAGATATAGTAAGTACTTAATAAATGCTTAATCTGTGATTCATCTATAATATTATTTGATACAGGCAAGAAGCTTCTGCAATATTATTCCATTGTGCCATTTACATCTGGACTCATTTGTCCCTCCATTGATAGCCTTGATCCCTACCACTCCCCTAATCTGAACTCTTTGGGCTCACTCTGTTATTAGACTATTATGGAAACCAAACTGGCTTAGCCTATTGCAAATCAGAACTCTCCAGAGCACAAGTGATCCACCAGCTTCGTACTACCCAGCTGCAGGAATTATAATTGTGTGTCATCATGCCTGGCTCACCAATCACTATTATTACATAAGGTCCCCGGATAGCATCTCTTTATCTACTTGCTTAATCCAGTTAACAGCTAAGAAGCTATTTGTTTTGCCCAATCTAAATATTGCTTCAATTTAAGTCCACTCTAATGATTAAATCCAGTTTTCTGTGCCTCAGGATAAAGAAGACAAGAGTTTGAGCCCAACCTCTTCATCTTAAAATGAGAAAATGGAAGTCACATAGTGAAATGTAAAGTTCTTCTGACTGCAGATTTAGTTCTCCTTTGGCTAAAACATATTGCCACTCATAAATAATCCTCCCCCATTCCCCTTTATAAGGTTTACAAAACTCTTTCTCAAAACAGTCCAATGAGATGTCAGACTAGGAAAAGACCTCAAAGGATACCAAGTCCAACCTAATATATAAAAGAACTTTCATCACTATATATTTTTCTTTGCTTGAAGACATCTAACGAATGGGAATCCAGATTGTCCAGAAGAAAATAGCACTGGATGATGAGTCAAGAACCTGGGTAGTTCAACGCTAGTTGGAAAACTAGTGTGCAATTTTGGGTTCGTCAATTAATTTTGTTTGATTTCAGTTTCCTCATTTGCAAAAATGAGTGAGTTAGACTCTTGGTTCCTTTAAGTTATAATCTGTGATCCTATGACTTCTGAGATACCCATTCCAGTTTTGGATCATTCTAATTGTAAATTATTAAAGTTTTCTTCTCTTCACCTCATTATGTCAGGTCTATCTTTGCCTTTCTGCAAATTCTACCCATTTCTTCTGATTTTTCACTCTGGAGGAAAGTTTGATCTTGCTTTTTGAACACAAACTTTCACATATTTGGAAGAAGATATAATTTGCATCCTAAATCATCTCTTTTCTAGGCCAAATAGATTCAGATCTTCATATGACATGAATTTAAAGGCCCTGCTCTATACTTTCTCTAGCTACTGTTCTTGAAAACAGATAGCATGAACATTCAGCAGAACTGAACCTGATACTATAAATATAGTAGAACTACCACTACCCTAACCCTAGAACAAAATGTCTTCACTTTAAGGCATCGTAAAATGACTTTAGTGTTTTTGGATGCTATATGAGTCTAAATTCCTACAAACCTCTAAAAGTCACTAAAATCCAGTTCTTTTGTCACTGTAGTACTGATATAATGGGCGTTTTGCCAGGTCTATCCCATTTTATGCTTGTGAAGATAGCTTTTTGTTTCTAAGTATAAAACTTTACATTTATCTCTTTAAAAAACTGTCTTATTTGATTTAGCCCAATGATCTAGGCTGTGCAGACCTTTCTGCCTTATATCATTCTTCAGTTATCATTGTTCCATTCATCTCAAGTAGTCTTTCTAGCTCTTCTTTGACTTTTTTTTTAGCTGAAAAAGCTTCTCTCTCACACATAAACACAGAGATGTCTCTACACATATCATGTATGCAATAAATGGCAGAACTGGGGATTGAAATTAAATTTTTTTTTTACTTCAAAGCCATCAGCTTTTATGTAATAAAATAGGGCCTCCCTGGATCCTGCTTATCTTTTCTTAAAATCTTCTGAACTTTCTTTTCATAATATTATGTCATACATACACACATATACATGCATGCATATATGTATACACATCAATTATATGCTCTATGAATACATACACACAATCAATGCTATCTTGCAGTTCACATCTTTATCTATTACATTTCTTTTGAAAAAATATGGAACTCTCCAAAGCCATATTCTAATAATGAGTCTCACCCACAAAATTCAAAGTTATCTATACAGTTAAATTTCATATGCATATGAAATTCCACTTCACTATCTATCTGCTTCTATGCCTGGTTTCAATTTTAGGGGGAAAAAGATGTATATTCCAGGAAAAGTTCATCTCTTCTAAACTTATCACCACTCTGCTAACTCAGTTCTTGACTTCTACCACCTCCCTAAATCTTCTCTCTCTGAATACAGTGCTGTAGGATAGAATATTAAATTCCCCCCAGTGTTTACCTTTATAAGGCAGAAACGGGACTTTTGGATCAGTTCATCTTTCATCTGCTGCCCTGCCTCATTTCAAATCCATGGAGCAAGATGCCTTTATAGCAGGTTGTCCTTGATGTTCCCCCTCCCTACTTTCATGCCTCATTTTGTGTGTAGTCTTCCCCTATGAAATTATAAGATCCCTTATGAACAGACAATTTTCAGATGAAGAAATTGAAACATTTTCTAGACATATAAAGTGCTCTAAATCACTTGATCAGAGAAATGCAAATTAAGAAAACTCTGAGGTACCACTACACACCTCTCAGATTGGCTAAGATGACAGGAAAAGATAATGATGAATGTTGGAGGGGATGAGGGAAAAATAGGACACTGATGCATTGTTGGTGGAGTTGTGAATGGATCCAACCATTCTGGAGAGCAATTTGGAACTATGCCCAAAAAGTTATCAAACTGTGCATACCCTTTGACCCAACAGTGTTTCTACTGGGCTTATATCCCAAAGAGATACTAAAGAAGGGAAAGAGATCTGTATATGCAAAAATGTTTGTGGCAGCCCTGTTTGTAGTGGCCAGAAACTGGAAACTGAGTGGATGCCCATCAGTTGGAGAATTGTGAGTAAATTGTGGTATATGAATGTTATGAAATATTATTGTTCTGTAAGAAATGACCAGCAGGATGATTTCAGAAAGGCCTGGAGAGACATGAATTGATGTTGAGTGAAATGAGCAGGACCAGGAGATCATCATACTTGGCAACAATAAGATTATATGATGATCAATTCTGATGGACGTGGCTCTCTTCAACAATGAGATGATTCAGACCAGTTCCAGTCATTTAATGATGAGAGTCATCTATACCCAAAGAGAGGACTGAGAATTGAGTGTGGTTCACAACATAGCATTCACATTCTTTTTTTTGTTGTTTGCTTGCATTTTATTTTGCTTCTCTTTTTTTCTGGTTTGATTTTATTTTTCTTGTGTAGCACGATAATTGCATAAATATGTATGCATATATTGGATTTAACATATATTTCTACTATGTTTAACATATATTGGACTACTTGCCATTTAGGGAAAGGTGTGGGGGAAGGGGAAAAATTGGCACTCAAGGTTTTGCAAGGGCCAATTGTCCACGTATATGTTTTGAAAAGTAAAAAGCTTTGATAAAGAAAAAAAATTTATAAGATCCTTGAGGGCAGGGATTATCTTTCTTTTTTTCTTAATTATATTCCCAGTGCTTAGCACATGCCTAGTACAAAATAAGCAGTTAATAAACATTTTATTGGAAAGGCACTCATATCTGTATATACATATATGTTTGCACACATAAATGTTTATCTATCTAAATAATACATGTGTGTGTTAGAGGGAAACTGATTTATGATTCCATCTATACTGGTAAATGTTTTTTGTTGAACTTCCCTTCACCACAATAGATCAGTAAATTGTCTGAAACTTATAGCTTTAGAATGTTGCTTGGTAGAATTTGAACCCATATCTTTTTCATTCCAAAGTTACTTTTCCGTTCACTTAAGCTACAATACCTTTTGTTTTAACAATAAAGAAACTGGAACTCTCTGAGGCTCAATTAGTTGCCCATGGTCATAAAACTAGTTAGCATTAGAGGTAAGGTTTAGACTCATGTCCCCAGACACCATATCCAGTAGTCTTTCTACTGCATCATGCTGTTATCAGAGATACTGTACTGACTGCTTAACTACATGTTGGTGATTTGTAGGGCAAATTTACCCAACAGATCTGTTCTCATTTATCTGTGAAAGTGTCTTTTGAATTCCTGCTGAGTGTAAGGCCTGATACAGTGCTGTGCACCCAGTGGGTGCCTGGTAAATATTGCTTGATGAAAATAATTGATAAGTAGCAATGTACTGTACCCTTGTGAAAATCCTCTTTAGAAAGATGGTAAGAATTTGTGGTGAAACAACAAGAACAAAACAAACAAACAAAAACCCAAACACCTGGAAACAATGCACATATCCATAGGTTGGGGAATAACTGAACAAGCTATTGTCTATTTATGTAATGAGTGAGATGATGAATATGTAATGAACAGGGAGAAGTCAGGGGAAAAACATAGAAAGACTTTAAAGAATTGACTCAAAATGAAAAAGAGAATGACAATCATATATATTTGCACATACACATATGTACATTTACTCATGTGTCTGCATGTTTATATTCATGTTCATATATATATACACACACACACACACATACACATACACACACAAAGGTATATGTCTAGAGAGCAACAATAATCCAAATGAAAATAATCCTTAAAATAGCCAAGAGGCAAAATGTATCCACTATAGGCAATATAGAGCAATAGGCCTAAAGTCAGGAATACCTCAGTTCAAATGTGGCTTCAGACACTGTGTGACCCTGAGCATGCCACTTAATCTTGTTTGTCTGTTTTCAGAATTGTAAAATGTGGATAATAATTGAATCTATCTTGTAGGGTTGTCCTGAGGATCAAATGAGTTAATATTTATATTGTGCTTAGCATGGTATGTGGCACATATAAATGCTTATTCTTTTCCTCTAGTTGTACTATGAATAATTTCAATAACTATTCCTGGTCCTGGATTAAATACTCCATGGCTTGGGGCTGGGGGCAGGGTGGAAATCATAGGGGCAATCCATTGAATACACTATGAAATAGGTTCTCTTTATTGCTTGTTTTTGTTCATGTATTTTGCTTTGAAATAAGGCAAGATTTGATGCAAGAGACAGTATTAAAAAAATGGAAAATGATTGCAGTGTAAAAAAAAGTCGCCAACAAAATTAAATAAAATGAGATTGTGATAGTTGGAACTATGACTTCCTTGGGATAGAAACCAGTATATACAGACTCTCTAAATTTTTATTATAGAGAGTTGAATTAGTATTAGAAATGAAAGTGACAGATAAAAGTTTAGGACAGTTCAAAGGTCCTCAAACTACAGCCCGTGGGCTAGATGCGGCAGCTGAGGACATTTATCCCCTCCCCTAGGGCTATGAAGTTTCTTTATTTAAAGGCCCACAAAACAAAGTTTTTGTTTTTACTATAGTCCGGCCCTCCAACAGTCTGAGGGACAGTGAAGTAGCCCTCTATTTAAAAAGTTTGAGGACCCCTGGTAGGTGGTACAGAACTAGATCTGGAATCAGAAAGATCTAAGTTCAAATCGAGTGTCAGACACTTACCAGCTGAGAGCAAGTCACTTAATCTTTCTCTAAAATGGGATGATAATCATAATACCATCTCTCAGATGAGGAAGCTGAAACCCAGAGACATGATGTGACATGCATCAGGTCACAAATAAAGGTAAAGTCCAAACAAGGAACAGAAACCAGTAAACCACTGGAGGATTTTTGATCAGAGGAGGGATTTTATGTGCTTTTTCAAGAACTGGAAGGATTTAGATAGTTAAAAGCAGATATTATTACTATTGCTTCTAAATGTTAATGGATCTAGCTCCTCACTGTAGGTACTTTTTCCACTGGTACACATCGCAGCCATCCCTTGCCTAGAGCTATTCTTAGTCACGCCTTTTTATAAATCATCTTCAGAGTATCTACATAATTTATTTGGAGTCTTTCTTTTGTCCTTCAGTAGCTAATTGATACCAGTGCAACATCCAAGCTGACCATTTTATTCCAACAATGCTCTACAGGAACCAACTCATCTTCCTTGTCAATCTTAGACAATCTTGATGAAAAAGCCTTAAAAGGGGAGTTAGGAACATTATTTTGAATTCACACTCTTCTACTTAGTCTTTGTATGGTAACAGGCAGCCATTCAATCTTTCTAGGTCTCAGCTTTCTCTTAGGTAAAAGAAAAAGTTAAAGAAGATGATTTCCAGGGGGCCTTCCTATCTCTTTTTCCTATGAGCCCATGTCTTTCATGGACTCTTTTCTAATGTAAGACATCACAGGTAATATACTATAGCCTATTTAGATCTACAAACCATCTTTCCAAGTAGGCAGAAAACACTACTAAGCTATGAGGTGTTGATTTTCTCTGTGATAACCAATTGACTTCAAAGTAATAAAAATTTCACATTGAATTTGGTGACCAAAACCATGTAGTCTGGCTGAGACCCCATGCATCACATTGGAGCCCCAAGCAAAATTTTATGCCTGTGCTGTGAAATCTTGAAAATAGGGTTTTATAATTGAGATTCTGCCTGACACCAAGTACACAAAGCTTCTCTAATTAAATCCTGCATAGGAGCTAATTAACCCATTTATGTGTTTTCTCCTTTTGTGTAGTGGGGGAACACATTATCGACATTAAGATATTTGCAACCTATCCGTTTGGTCTGAAGTGCATTTCTCCCAACCCCTACTTCCCACCTCCCACCCTCATCTTCCCCACCTTAGTAATGTGCTACTAGTTTCCCACTCTCTCTAGATTTTTGGGGATCAGGAATTTAAAGGCTTTTGTTCAGCTTCTGTGAAAAAAAGAATAAGATTGATTTTGCTTGGTCCAAGAATATTGAACTTGGAGCAATGGGTACAAGGAATAGCTTCTTAGCTTTTGCCACAATAAAAAGAAAGAAGTTAAAATAGGGCTGCTCAATAAAAGAATGGAAGTCTTCACAAGACAGAATCTTTTCTGTCACTTAAAGTTCATTCAAAGAATGTCTAATCATTTGACAAGGAGATTTTTAGAGGGATTCCTGCTCAGACAATGTTTGGAGTACATTGAAGGGTAGCATGGTGTGTTGGAAAGAGTGGTCAAAAAGACTTGAAATTCTCCCCAGATGTTTACTATTATATCCCTGAGTAAGGTACTTAACTTCTCTGAGACTCAATTTCCTTACTTGTAAAAAGGGAATAATACTAATTCCTATCTAACAAATGAGACAATGTATATAAAACATTCTTTACAAACTTAAAATTATTATATAAATGTTAACTATTTATTATTATTATATTGCTAGTTGACACCTAAGGTTGTCTTCCAAGAAATCTTCAACCCATACCTTACAGTCAAAACCATGGGCCACCAATGGTACTGAAGTTACGAATACACTGACTATGAAGATTTGTTGTTCGACTCATACATAGTACCAACCCAAGACTTGACCCCCCGAACAATTATGACTTCTAGAGGTAGACAATTGAGTAGTTCTTCCTAAGATTATTTTGATAATTCTAGCTTTGAGACTCACACATATGTGTAGTTGGTCTCTTAGCTCATTCATCTTAACACTAGTAAAGGAATCATTGTGACAAGTGATTAAATGATAATAGATATGATTATTTCAAATTAGAGTTTACTCTCAACACACACAATATTTGCTATTTCTCTTCATTTATCAGTTTAAGGGTATTGTTTCAGAAAGTTTAAACTGAAAGAGAAAGAGAGAGAGGGAGACAGAGAGAGAAAAAGAGAGAGAGAGAGAGAGAAGGAAAGAGGAAGGAAAGAGGGAGAGAGAGGGAAAGGAAGAAGGAGAAGGAGAGAGAGAGATATCTAGCTGTTCAATAATTGTTCAATTTTTCAACAATTCATTAACACATAGGGCTAGTTGAATATCTAATGTATGCAGAAATTCAACAGCTCCTTTTCTGGTGCAATCAGATTGATTGATCAGGTCAATCAGAGAAAAATAAAAAGACTAAATTGAAGGTGCACTTATTTCAATTGTTTATGGATTGGTGGTTATCTTATTTGATCATCTCTGATATACCTGTGAACTGACCTAGGCTGTATGATGTGTGTGATATGTTTGCATCAAGTTCCAAGAAGAAGGGAGAAATCTTAGTAGACCTGGTGATTCAGAGCCCTCTCTTCCTCTGAGTTACTGGGAATGTGAACATCCTTTTGATTTTCTCACTTTGGAAACTGATTCCATGACTGTGACAACGGAAGATGGACTATCTTATCCTCACCTTGTCAGGTGCTTTGTCCATCTATCTTTCCACTGTAGAACAATGAGAAAGGTGCTAGCTTCCCTAGCTTCCTGCATCAAAGAAGTTTAAGCTTTTAATGCAAGTGCTGATTAATTAACAAGGGTGCTGGACTTACATGCATTTCAAGTTTCTTTTATCTTTGGAAGAAAAGAAGCTTTTTGGCAGATACTTCCTGCTCACTGTCTAGTTAGGTGCTTCAAAGGGCAAGCTTTGATGAGCTGAGTGGGTAGTGATTGTGCGGCTGTAAAGGGCAGTGAACACTGATTAAGGGATAGACCCACTCATGCCAATTTCCACCCCTACCCCAATCTAATTTCATTTCAACTCTACGTAGAACTGATTTGACATGGATAGACTTGAGGCTCGTAGCTAGAAATTGTTAGGAACAGTTCCACCTGGAGAACAGCGTTAATCTAGGGAAAAATTCTAACGAGGGAAAACCTTATATTTACTTAGGATTTTTGTGGGGGAGGGTCTCCCAATTGATCTTAGTACAAGCTTTATGATGCAGGCAGCATGATAGGGATCTTGGGGAAGAGAACATAGTAATTTTCCTTACGTGTGCCTGAATCTCAATTGCTGAGTGTCAGTCAGTTAAATTTTATCAAATTGATCTATAAAGTGAAGCAGAACAGTTGCACTGTCTATTCCACTGACTGAAGTCCTATCCAAACACTCATTCAACTAAAGTATATTGAGCACTTAATGTATTCGGAGCACTCTGATTAGGAGCTGCGGTAAAGGAATTCTGAAATTGGATAACTTATGATTCCCGCCAAGGTACAGTATGAAAAAAAATTGCAGCCTATGAAATCAGAGGACTTAGATTCAAATCTCACCACTGACACTACTCTGGTATGATCTTGGACAAGTCAATCAGCCTTATTGGCCGTCAGTATTCTCAATTGCAAAATGAGAAAGGTGATCTAGATGGCCTTGAAAGCTTTTCCTGCTCTAGATCTATGATCTCATTACCTTATAACTGAAAAACAAACAATCAAAAAATAAACACAAAAATCCCTACAAAAAAAACAGTCCAATGACCAAGAAAAATAGAAAGCAAAAGTGCCGAGTGAAATCTGAGAAAGGGCATTACTTATCAGGGGAATTGTTGTAGAGAAAGTGATTTGTAAAAATTAAAGCTCTTTATAACAATGATGATGAGATTAAATCTCACTGATATAGTTTTTTTAAAAAATAGAGAAATTAATTTATGAAAAGCTTAGGCAAGAGAAAACTAAGAGCAATGGAACTTCATAATACAGTGTTCAATAAAGCAGGAAACAAATTACTTTGGGGGAAAAATCTGTATTTGATAATAATGGCTGGGAAAACTAGAAATTAATCTGGCAAAAATTAGCCAGAAATCTCATAACATTTACAATAAATTCAAAATGCATATTAAAAATTGTACTATAAAACAGAAGATTATATGCTTTTCACAGCTTCAGATAGATATTTTCTTAACCAAACATGAAATAGAATCAATTACAAAAGATAAGAGATAACTAATTACATGAAACGGGAAAAGTTTCAATACAAATTAAATTAAATACAAGGATAATAAGGGAATTGATCAAATGGGAAAAACCTCCATAATGAATTTATTAGGTGAGGATTTAGCATTATATATTTAGCATATAAGGTATATATTCAACTAACATAAATATATGCACATGTATTTTATGTGTGTGTATGTGTGTATATAAGTATGTGTTTGGATAAATATGTCAATAGGTAGACTAAAAACCATTCCCCATCAGATAAGTAATCATGGATATGGATAAAGAGTTCCCAAAGAAGAGCAGAAAACTATTAACAATTTTACGAAAGAACGCTCCAACTCTCTGATAATCAGAGAAAGAAAAATGCAAATCTAAACACTCTAAGGTTTCACTTCAAACCCAGCAAATTATCAAAGAAAACTAAATGTGAGAATGATCAATATTAGAGCAGACTGGGAAAAATAAGTGCACTAGAATAATATTGGTAGAATTAGAAATCATACTACCATTTTGGAAATGAATTTGAAAATTTGCAAATAACAAATTTACTTCCTTGTTTTTGCCTTGCCTTTTGACCCAAATATTCTAGGCTACTTCTAAGGACGTCTTTATTTGGAAGAAAAGCTTCATACATACTAAAACATTTATGATAATATTTTTTGTAATAGAAAAGAATTGAATAAAAAGCTTGACTAAACAAATTGTGATATGTGAATATTAATGGAATACTAAAAGTTAATATAAAAATGAATATAATGAATATAGAGAATTATGGGAATGTTTCCATGAACTGATGGAATATGCAGACCCAAGAAAACAATGCATATGTATATTTACATATTTACACACATATATATGTGTATGTGTATGGATATATATGTATGTATGTATATATGACTACAACAATGTAAATGGAGATAACAACTACCAAGCAAACAAAAGTGAGTATGTTAAAATTAAAGAAAATAAGTATGACCTCAAAGAAAAGATATGAGAAGATAATCCCGACTCCATTCTTTTTCAGAGCTAGGAAGTCTACAACTGAAGGACATCACATATTTTCATGGATTCATGTTTTAGACATAAAGAATGATACTATAAGTAAATTAGAAGAACAAAGGATAGTCTACCTCTCAGATACATGGAAAAGGAAGGAATTTGTGGCCAAAGAAGAACTAGAGTACATTACGGAAGGCATAATGGGTAATTTTGATTATATTAAGTTAACAAGTTTTTGTACAAACAAAATCAATTTCGACAAAATTAGAAGGGAAGCAATAAAATGGGAAAAAAGGATGTGATAAAGGCCTCATTTCTAAAATATATAGAAAATTGATTAAATATATAAGAATTCAAATCATTCTCCATTGATAAATGGTCAAAGGATATGAATAGACAATTTCAGATGAAGAAATTGAAATCATTTAAAGTCATGAAAAAATACTCTAAATCACTATTAATCAGAGAAATGCAAATTAAGACAATTATGAGGTACCATTACACATCTCTCAGATTGACTAAGCTGACAGGAAAAGATAATGATAAAAGTTGGAGGGAATGTGGAAAAACTAGGACACTGATACATTGTTGATGGAGTTGTGAACTAATCCAACTATTGTGGAGACTAATATGGAACTATGCTCAAAGGGCAACCAAACTGTGACTATCCTTTGATCCAGCAGTTTTTCTACTGGGTCTGTATCTCAAAGAAATCATTAAAAAGGGAAAAGGACCCACATGTACAAAAATGTTTTTAGCAGTCCTTTTTGTAGTAACAAGGTACTAGAAACTGAGTGCATGCCCATCAGTTCGAGAATGGCCAAATAAGTTATGATATATGAATGTTATGAAATATTAATGTTCTATGAGAAAGTCAGTAGGATGATTTCAGCAAGGCCTGAAGATACTTGCATGAATGGATGCTAAGTGAAGGGAGTAGAAACGAGAACATTGTACACAACAGCAAGATTATATTATGATGAATTCTGATGGATGTGGTTTTTTTTCATCTGTGAGGTTATTCAGGCCAGTTCCAATGGTCTTGTGATGGAGAGAGACATCTGTACCCAGAGAGAGGACTGTGAAAATTGAACGTGGATCACAATGTAGTATTTCTACTTTTTTTGTTATTTGCTTGCATTTTATTTTTTCTCACTTTTTTCCTTTTTCATCTGATTTTTCTTGTGCAGCATGATAATTATGAAAATATATATATACATATATATAAAAGAATTGTACATGTTTATCATATATTGAATTACTTGCCATCTGGGGAAGGGGAAGAGGAAGAGGGGAAAATCTGGAACACAAGGTTTTGCAAGGGTGAATATTAAAAAATTATCTATGCACATATTTTGAAAATAAAAAGCTTTAATTTAAAAAACTTGCCTAGATATGCACAGCTAATAAATAAATAATTGATAAATGAATAAATAAATGATTGATTGAATCCAGGTTCTCTGAATACAAATCTAATTATTTTTCTCTCTGACTCTCCCTTCAAGTGAACTATGGCTATTAGTAGTAGTTCATATATTAGACTAGTTTCATATAACATCATATATTTAGGTAGTTTCCCCATTTGGCAACTGAAGAAACTGGTACTCAGAAAGGTGAAATTTGTTGATAAATGGTAGATGAAGGAGCCAAGACTCAAATCTAAGACATTATGATGAAATACTGTATTCTTGTCTAACTCCAAATAACCTCTAGTACAAGGAAAATCTTTAGTGTTTCATTGACTTTGGTTAGGTAAGCCAAGTCTCTCCATCAACATCAATTATTGAGACCACCTAGAGAGCAGAGAGAGAAAAGTTCAATGCTCCTTTTACCCTGGATACATGTTGGTCAGCTCTTATCACCTCATACTTAGTAAGGAGTATAAAACAAAAGTTAAATAATTAATTATTTAATTAATTTAAAAATTAATAACTTTTTCCTATTCTGATCAATTATTATAATCCTGTAATATGACCAAATGTACAGGGTTAGTTAGTAACACTTTGCCCCATAGTATTTCTATCTTTTATTGCTTGTTTCTGGCTAATTTCAAGATCAGGTGGTTATCAATTTTAGGCATAGTCTGACTATAACTGTGTATATGTGTATGTATACACACAGTGTACAATACAAAGTCAGATATTATATATTAACCAATTCCTCAACAATGATTATTTAACATGTCCATATATGTACATGTGTGATGCTTGCATACATGTATATACATACATCATATTGTATACACACAACATACACACAATTGTTCATCAATTGGTTAATGTATAGTGTTAATCCATAAGGTCAGCCTATGAAATGTTCATGAAGAACTGTTTTTTGGTGCAGTGGACAGAGTATCAAGTCTAGAACTAGGAAGGTTCATCTTACTGAATTCAATCTGATTTTAGATACTTCCTAGATGTGTGACCCTGGTCAAGTCCCTAATCCTGCTTGCTTTAATTCCTCATTTATAAAATGAGCTGGACAAAAAAGAGAGTATATTTTCCAAGACACTTCAGATGGGCTCACATAGAGTCAGACATGATGGTAAAAACTACTGAATAACAGAACAATTCCCTTCTATCCAGGATATAATTCCCACAAATCCCTTCTTGATTTGATCTGTCTCTGATGCTAATCTTTTATTTTTGCTTTCTTTTCTTTTTTTTTTTTAACCTTCTTTTCTTCTTGTCTCTCCCTTCTTTTTCTTTTCTTTTTAAATATAACTTTGTAATCTGATCAAAGCCACTTAATTTCCTTGGTCCTTCTGATGATGAAACCCTTCCTCTCCATTTGAAATCTGATTCTAATCTGTTGCCTCCAGGCTATATAGGGAATACTCAGATAACCTCTTTAGGATTCCTGAGCCATTTGTGGTTTATTCATATGATACCTTGTGAACTCCCAGATACAATGACCTACCTACTTTCAGATCTCATTCCCTGTCTGGCAAGGAATTGTCACCACCAACAAAATCATACTCAAACTTTTCTTCTAATCCATCATCCAAGTTCATAGTGATCAGTTCATTTACTTATACTTCCCACAGCATTTATCAAAGGTCCTGGAACCCTATCAAGTGATAACTTGCTGACTTTAGCATCATAGAACAAAATCATGAAGAATTCACATATTACCGTATATTGTATTATATGATATGTATTGTTTTATAGCTACATTTGTTTGAGTTGTATACTATTACCAAATGTAAAATACTAGAGGTCAGGAGCTAATAAGCTGTGTATGTAATACTTATAGTACTATATATATATATATATTTTTTTTTTTTTTTGCCCACAGTGGGTATTTAGTAAACTGTGTATTGTTGAATATAATTCCTGCATTTGAGGATAAGGATTAAGCTGAATTGTTGTTAAGAAAAGTAACTGGTCCCAGGATATTGGTATTGGCAGGCCCAGAATTCTTGGGGTAGCATATTTTTTCCTCTGCACTTTTTATTGACACAGGAATTTTGGCAGTTCTGAAAAAGGATGAAGTTTATAATCACCAATATTACCCAGGATATGAGGATAAGAGTGTTAGATAAATTTATTTATTCAACAAGCATTTTTCAAGTGTAGATTTCATATTCATTAGAGAGAGTTGTGTTGTTGTTCAGTCATTTGTCATTTTTTTATTATTTCATTTGGAGTTTTCTTGGTAAAGATATTGGAATGGTTTGCCATTTCCTTCTCCAATTCATTTTACAGATGAGGAAACTGAGGCAAACAGGCTTAAGTGACTTGCCCAGGGCCATATAGCTAAAAAGTACCTGAGGCCGGTTTTGAGCTCAGGAAGAAAATTCTTCCTGACTCCAACCCTAGAACTCTTATCAACTGTACTACCTAGCTGCACTATTGGGGGAGACACAAAATTCGAATAAAAGAATATCCTTGACCTCGTGGAGCTTATTTTCTAATAAATGGGTAAGATACAAGTCCAGATAGCTATAATATAGAATCTTACATGATAACTTCATTAAAAAGAGCACTTATATGATTAGTGTAATACATAATATTACATAATTAATGCTCAGGGCAATAGGGGTGAATTTAAAGAACAAAACCTTAAAGTACTCCATTAATGTGAATTATTATTATTATTGCTAACTACCAGAATTGGTCAATAGCCAGGCAACTAAATGAATAGATTTTCCAAAAAAAAAAAAAAAAAGATTAAGTGCTTTTGAGTGCAAAGTCCTGTACTAAGCAGTCCCTATCATCAAGGAATTCACATCCTAATGGGGGAAACTACATATGCAAGAGGTTTCAGCTGCAAGTCAGATGGAAAAGTCCCATGGTCCTTGGGGTACAATGACAAAGCAGATAGTAATGCCTTTTAATGTCAATTCTACTTTATAAAATCATATAAGTTTCTGGCACATTTGACAGTGCCGATAACCTCAGTGAGAAGAACTTTCTTTTCTGTCTTTGGTAGCCGTGACTACAGCACCTGCAGCAGCAGTTGCCAAGAAACATCTCCACATGGATTATTTCCCCAGATGATATCTGAGGATACAAGACTGGAAGTATTGTTATTCCCATAGCATACCCTAATATGGATAATATGTCTTTTGGTGAATCTTTTGATGAGGTAGCACACGATCTTAAGAGACTGAAATCTCAGTTCCATTTTTCCTTTACAACCTTTGCCTCAGCTCTTCCATTCTTCCCCACACCAAATATTTGATGCATTTTCTTGGAGTATTTCAATTGAGAGTATTATATACTAGATTTGGATTTATAGTGGATAGAGTTCTGGGCCTGGAGTCACCAAGATTAATTTTCCTGAGTTCAAATCCAGCTTCAGACACTTATTAGCTGCATGACCATGGACTAATCATTTAACCTATTTGTCTCAATTTCCTCATGGCAAATCACTCAAGTATCTTTACCAAGAAAACTGCAAATGGGGTTTCAAAGAGTTGGAAACAACTTCATAACAATTATTTCTGTAACCTTAATGTTTACTTCTTTCAGCTATGTATTCCTCATCCAGCAATCCACCTCGATAATCTTGCCATCTGTCTTGCTGCTTAATCCTCTTTTTCTTCTTGGAATGGAATTTTCCAGACCAGAAACCAGAATTTTTTAGAACATGGAGTGGTTGTGTTAAAATCCACTCAGATTTGGAACTCAAAGCAAATAGGAGCCATCCTGATTCATGAATACAAATGCATCTAATCTACATATCCACCTAGCCCTAGAGCCTGTGTTTCATATACCATTCAGCCACTTACCCTGAGAATCTTGCCATAAGCCGTATATATCCATTTCTCTACTCTGGAGACAATAATCAAATCCATACTACTGTCCTAAAAAAGTATGAAAACTGTCCTTTGACTTCATTCCTATCATTTTCCGCCTGAAAGCCCAAATCAAAACGAGCACCTGGCCCAATGACTAATACTTAGTAGAACTAGATAGATAGATAATATATTGCTAATATTTTCTCCTCTTTTTCTTCATTTATCTTTAAAATAAGACCCAAAAGTCTAATTGTCCCATATAGTTCCCATATTTCTAATTTGTTCCATTTGCCCCGCATTTTTCATACTATCTACTGCCTTTGCTACTTCAGAGTAGATGTTAACAAACCCAGACCCTTTTCAAAAAGTTGGGGATGACTTTATGTAGTGGGATTCTGGTACCCCACAATTCTTTACCTAATTAATTCACTGATATTTACCCAAAGATTTGATACCCAGTGTTTCCCCTCTCCCCTTTCCCACTTTGAGTACCCTCACCTGGAGTGTTGTTATTGAAGCTGACATTATGCCTCAAGGCCATGAAATATAGGCCACTGATTACATCATAGCTTTATGATACCAGCTTTCCCCCCGCCCCCACTCACTGACAGTGGGAACTGTGCCACCTCCATTACAGATTGCATAAATAGTCCTCCAATACTGTAAATATATATATAGTGCATTTTAATGATTGCCGCTGCAAAGAACTGTCTGTGTACAGGGCAGCCAATGGAAAACTACTTCAGAAAGCAAATTCTGACCCTCTATTGATATCTTAGCAATAACTCCTAATCGGCTGGGCTAGTTGATAAAAGATGCATTAGAGGCCCCTGTCAGGAATCTTGGTCTACCTGGCTGAGAGTCAAAGTGATGCTCCACCTGTGACCACTTAGAAGAAGTAGGGAAGGCTATGGGTCTTTTTTCCTCTTTTCTCTTTTTGCTTCTTTTTAACTTATGCCATATTGACATTTTAAGCATTTTCCAGTTAAGATGTCTGCATGCAGATACCCAGAGAGGCACAAATCATAGCTCAGCGGGAGTCACACAGAGAATATTAGAATAGAGACTAAACTAAACCAAAGACCTGCCTTGTTATAAAGGAAAATAGGCTAGAAGGTAGGAAAAAAGTATATACTCACATGCTCACTCTTTGCTCAATTATTATTTTGTATAAAGATAACCCAAGAATGAATATTCATGATGAAAAATTAAAAAGTAAAGATTGGGATTGATTTAGGGACAAAGGCAGCACTGTGCAATGAAGAATAGTGAATCAACAAGGATTTATCAAGGGCTAAATCCATTTCCAGACCCCATACTAAACATTGGATTTACACAATCAGTGCCTGCCTGTAAGAGGTTTATTTTCTGGCAGGGGAACTGAGTTTGTGATTCCTTCTGATGCTCACTTGACCTTGAATCTGAAACTCTGTTTAATCTTGGGTAAAACTTCCCTTATCTTAATCTCAGTTACCTCAAATATTTTTGCTTCTGTGGTTCTTGTTAGTCCTTTGTTCTAGAAGAGGATCATTGATTTCATGGGGTGATGTCTTGACTTGCTTCTGAATTGCATTTAAGTGAGACAGAATTGCACAGAGTCTTCAACTCACTTTCTCTTCCAGTCACAGAAGTCCAGGGGCAGGACAAAAGTCAAGCCGGACCAGAATGCAGTGGATGACCTGGATGTCTCTAATGTCTGACCACTCTCTAAGAGCTCCACAACACTTACTTCAGCGGCCTTTGTGCCTTTTGGAGCAAATTGTTCTCATCCATGCATTCCACAGGCAAAAGCTGTCACAGGCTTGAGGTAGACCTCTGCCTAACTCGGTGACAAATTTGACCCCTGTGAGTTACTCTCGCCCTAGGTTAGCCTATTGCCCTGACAGTTTGCCAGGATGTGACCACTGCATGTATTACAACTTCTTACAGCTATAAGTGACAATTGGGGGAGTCAAGTGGATATCAGAGATGTTCAGCAACCTTTTACACAAGAGATGTCAGTCCTCTCTGAGCATCCCATACAACTTTACCTCAAAAATAATATAGTGAAAATTACATGTATATTATCTCCTTCACAGGATTGCTATGAGGTTAGAAAGGTGAGAAACATAATAGTGTCTGTTCACTTAAATGGATATTAGTGAGGACCTACTATGTGCTAAGTACTGTCAGAGATACAATTTTGAGAATCACCATGGTATGTAGTTAGAAGTAGGACAGTGTAAAGAAAAACACACCCAGTTATAAGATTTGAGTTTCAGTCCTCCTAGCTTTGCAGCTTAGAGCCTGGGTAACCTGGACCAAATTGTTTAACTGCTCTGGGGCTCAGTTTCTAAATCCGTAAAAATGAAGGATCAAAATGAATGGCCTCTCAGATCTTCTTGCATCCTTAAGCTCAATGACCTGAGCTTAATCTCATTTCTCTCTACACTATGCTCAATGTGCTTACACGTGTGTTGCCCCAGAATCCTAGAATCTCAAAAGAAGAATATTAAGCTACATGCCCCAGCCTTCTGTACAAAGTGATTGTGTTGCATCGAAGCATAACTTGATTATAGGGTCTTGCCATTTAGAGTTAGAAACAAATTTAAAGATGGGGAAACTGAGGCCCAGAAAGGAAGTGAATTGACTAAGGTGACAGGGCTGGCTAGTATCTCAACTCAGATTCTCTGACACTGTCTTCACCTTCCCTCTCCACGGCTCCCTCCATTGCTTTTGCTTCTCTCCCTGAACTGTCAGTTAATGAGCCTGCCCCTAGTGGCCTGTCCCTAACATGAGAGAAAATCAAAAGACCTAGATTCTGGTTGTTTCTGACACTGACTTGTATGATTTAGGTCAAATTATTCTGCTCTTTACCCCTGGCGCTCCTCCAATTGTGAAACAGAAGTCATCAGCACTATCTACCTGAGACCATGTTGTGAAAAACAATAGGAGAAATGAGCACAAAGCTTCGGGCAGATGTAGAATGTGGCAGAATCATTTCCACGGCACAGGAAAGCTCCCTGAACAGGAGCTTCAGTGACCTTTCTCTAAGGGAGCCCAGAGATTTGAAAGTCAGGGTTCCAATGCCCCAAGGGCTATCAAACTCGTCCATACTCTTTGACCAGAAGTGCTCCTTACTGAGTTTGTATCCAGAAGAAATCATACAGAAGTGCAAAGGGCTCATATGTGCAAAAATGTTTGTAGCTGCTCTTTTTGTGGTAGCAAAGAACTAGAAAATGAGTAGATGCCCATCAATTGGAGAATGGCTGAACAAGTTGTGGTATATGAAGGTAATGGAATATTATTGTTCTATAAAAATGATGAACAAGCTGATTTCAGAAAGCCTGGAAATATTTACATGAACCAATGCTGAGTGAAATAAGCAGAACCAGGAACACATTGTACAAATTACAGCAAGAATGTGTGTAGATTAGCTATGAAAGACTTGGTTTTTCTCAGTGGTTCGGTGATCCAAAACGATCCCAATAGACTGTGGACAGAAAATGCTCCCTGCATCCAGAAAAAGAACTATAGAGATTGAATCCAAATGCCATGTTCATTTCTTTTTTCAATTTTTTCTCTCCCATGGTTTTTCCTTTTTGCTCTGATTTTTCTCTCATAGTTTATAAAGAAATGTATATTAAAAATAAATAAATTTTAAAAATTAAATTATAAAAGGAATAGTTCCAGATTTCTCTTTTTAGAAAAAAGAAAACTATTCCTAAAAGTCAGGACAGTGTCTCCATAGACAACAGGGGGATTCATAAGTGGAATTCATAAACTCAAAATATTAGAGAAAGAAGGTGTTTTTGTACATAGAATATCATCATCTAAAAAAATGTAGAGATCATGTGGTTTAACTCTTAAGAAAAAAACAAAACAGAAAAGCAGCTACAGCTCAGAGAACTTAAGTGACTTTACCAAAAGCACTCAGATTGTTGTTAAAGATAGGTCTCCAATTCAAGCCTCACATCTCCTAGGCCAGTGCTCCTTTCAGGGTACCTTTTCCCCTACAAATATTGACTTACCTTCTCTACATCTGACACAGACTGACTATGTGACTCTGAGTACTTCACTTTGCCCTCTCATTAACTAAGCGACTCTCCAAGCCTTTAAATCACAGAGCAGGTGTTCATCTGCATTGGAAGAGAAAATTCTTCACCAGAAATTCCCTATGGCAATGAAATCACAGGTGTGCGTTGAGAGGTGTAGGGAGCGAAGGGAAAAAAATGTTACCAAAGAAACCAATAATCCATCTCAATAAGGCTTCAAACACCATAAGGCAGATAAAGTTAGAATCTTCATTTTACGGATGAGAACAATAAACTCAGAGAGGTGTCATGACTTGCCAGTGGTCACACAGCTTGTGATTGGGAGTGCTGGGATTAATCTTTCTGACTCCCAAACTGATATTCTTTCCACTGCACTTTCTGTGATGCCTTTCATCCTATAGCTTATCCATCTGGGTGAGCAAATGGGATATGGTGATAGGGGAATGTTTTTCTTTCATTAGCAGCCAGTCTCCTAATTATATCAGTGCTCCAGCATTAGCTACAAGGATAATCAGAACTCACACTAAGTACATTTTGAATTCCTTATGCCTCTGCTTGCCCAGAGGAATATAGAAGTTTTTCGATCTCTCTGGAAAGAGACCAGGAATTTATTATGTTCTCTCCAGGTTTCTTCTAGGCATTTGGTAACAAACTAGATAAAACACTGGGTCTGGAGTTAGGAAGACCCGAGTTCAAGTTCAGCTTCAGATACTTACTGACTGTGTGACCCTGGACAAGTAACTTCTTAGTCTTAGTTTTCTCAAATATAAAATCAGAAGAAAAGTACCACTTATCTTGAAGGGTCATTATGAGCATTAGATGAGACATTTGTAATAGCCCTTAGCACTAGACGCCTGGCATCTAGTAGGTACCACTTAAATGCTTATTCCCTTCCCTTCTTTGTCTATACCAATATTTTCATTTCCTAGAATACTCAGCTTAGTTCAGTGTACCAGATACACTCTGAGAATGCATATTTGGTTTACAAGCATTGGAGAAAATTAGCATGACACATTTCACTCTAATTCAATGTTAGATAGTCTTGGCCATCATCCTTAGTGTCATCAAATATTTAATAAGCAGCTAACATGGATAAGTAGGCTACTGTTTTAGTGGTTTATTATATTATACATCTAGCCTTCATAAAATAATATAAAAGTTTTATATAATTAAATTAGACTGTATGTGGATACTATTTCCAGATGCTAGAATGTTAAAGCTGAAAGAAAATCTCAGAGATTTTCTTGAAAAACCCTCTCATAACTATGCCCAAAGGACTATCAAAATGTGCATACTCTGATCCAGCAGTGTTTCTACTGGGATTGTATCCCAAAGAGATCTTAAAGGAAGGAAAGGCACCCACATGTGCAAAAATGTTTGTGGCAGCCCTTTGTGTAGTGGCAAGAAATTGGAAAGTGAATGGATGCCTATCAATTGGAGAGTGGCTGAATAAATTATGGTATATGAATGCTATAGCATATTATTGTTCTGTAAAAACGATCAGCAGGATGATTTCAGAAAGGCCTGGAGAGACTTACATGAACTGATGCTAAGTGAAATGAGCAGAAGCAGGAATCATTACACACGACAACAACAAAATTATCCAATGATCGATCAATTCTGGGGGAAGTGGCTCTTTTCTTTTCTTTTCTTTTTTTTTTATATTTTAATGGAATAATGCTATCCCCATTTTATAGATAAGGAAATAGCTTCAAAGAGATTGGGTAACGCAGTTAGGTAGTACAGAGGGTAGAGCGCTACACTTGGACCTGAGGTCTGAAGGACCTGAGTTCAAATTCAAGCTCAGCATTTAATTTCTGTCTGTCCTAGTTTCCTCATGTGTAAAAATAGGGATAAGAATGCACCTATCTCCCAGGATTGTTGTGAGGTAAAACACTTGGAAAATTTTAAAGAGCTATAGAAATGCTAAAGGTTATTAGCTATTTAATCTTAATGTTGGAATTTAAACTGAGGCACTCTTGATTTCAAGTCCATCATTCCTCCCAATTTACCATGCTGCTATCAAACCTCTATTCAGAGTTTGGCCATTCTGATAGCTTCATATCTTTTAATATTTCCTCTTAATTCCTTGGAAATATGATGACCCTCAAACAAAATTAATTGTCAACTGATATTAGAAAACACCAAATGGTCTCAAAATGTCAGTAACAACAGTTCCTACCCTGAAAAGTCTGGTTAGGAAGTGGCTCTTTTCAACAATGAGATGATTGAGGCCAGTTCCAATAATCTTGTGATGGAGAAAGCTATCTACATCTAAAGAGAGGACTGTGGGAACTGAGTGTGTATCACAACATAGCATTTTTACTCTTTGGTTGTTGTTTGTTTGCATTTTGTTTCTTTTCTCATTTTTTCCCCTTTCTGATATGGCTTTTCTTGTGCAGTATGATAATTGTATAAATATGTATACATATATTGGATTTAACAAATATTATTAACATGTTTAACATATATTGAATTACTTGCCATCTAGGGGAGAGAGCGGGGGGGGGGGGGGGGGAGGGAAAATTTGGAACACAAAGTTTTGTAAGGATCTATTGAAAATTATCCATACATATGTTTTGAAAATCTTTAATAAAAAAGGGAAAAAAGAAAAAACCCTTTCATACATAGCAGAAAATTGAGGTCCAGAAAAGGAGAGTGACTCATCATGATTAAATAGTTTGTTAATGGCAGAATTGTAGCAAAAATTAAGTCTTCCACCTATCATTCTAAGACTCTTTCCCCCCACTACTCTGTTCCTCTCCCTCCTTTTCTCTTCCTTTCCCTTCTCCCTAGGGAGTGTTAAATGTCGAAGGATGGATTCAAACTCAGACCCTCCTGATTCCAGAGCTGGTGCTCTATTGTGTAATCTAATTGCTTTCCTTAATGCAAATTCTGGTACATATCTTTTCTGACCTTACTCCTAGCAAAATAGTAAATGGGTGAAATTTGTCTTGATTGTTCACAAGTATTCAATCTCTTTTCTTCTCTATGTCAATTCCTCTTAATTCTTCTCACCATCAATGATTTTCTCCTTTATATCACATTATGGTGTAAATGACATAATTTAGAACAGGGAGTTTTAATCTTTTGAAAAACAAAGACCCTCAAAAAATAACATAAATATTTTGTCCAGATGCCCACACATGTTATGGCCTCCTCTGTTTGATTTTGACACAATTTGGCTGTAGTCTACTTTTCTATACATTCAGCACTTTCCTTCCCTTCCCATGCACTGTTATCTAGGCAATCGGCCTTCTTGCTACTCTCCGAATATAACATTCCACATCTCATGTCTTCAAGTTTGCACAGGTTTTCCCCTATTCTTGAGATGTACTCCCCACTCTAACAGAATCCCTGGCTTCTTTCAATGAGAAGGTTTAAGTGTCCCTCCTATAAGAAGCCAATAGTAATCTCCCTAGTTGTTAGTTTTTCTCTTTGAAATTATTTTATATATGTCATTTACCTCTAATAGAATCTAATCAGGGTATTTCTTTTATTTTCTTTTCTTTCTTCCTTCCTCCCTTCTTTTCTCCCTCCCTGTTTCCCTTTCTTTCTTCTTTCTTTCTTTCTTTCTTTCTTTCTTTCTTTCTTTCTTTCTTTCTTTCTTCCTTTCTTTCCTTCCTTCTTTCTTTCTTTCTTTCTTTTCTTTCTTCCTTCCTTTCTTCTTTTCTTCCTTTCTTCCTTCTTTCCTTCTTTCCTTTCTTCCTTTCTTCTTTTCTTCCTTTCTTCCTTCTTTCCTTTCTTCCTTCCTCCCTCCTTCCCTCCCTCCCTCTCTTCCTTCCTTTTCCTTCCTTCCTTCTTTCTTCCTTTCTTTTCCTTTCATATTTTTATTTTCTTGTTTTCTTTCCTTTCTTATTTTTAATTTTTTTATTTATTTACTTTAAAACATAATTTTAAGCATTTTTTTTCTTTTTAAATTTTGAGTTTCAGATTCCACTGTTTTTTTTTTAAGTATCCATTTTCTTATGAAATTTTTTTTATTTAGTTTTGCTGGAAAGGCCATTATTTGTTGTAATCCTAGCTCCTTTGCCTTTCAGAATATGTTTCTCTAAGTCTTCCACTTCTTTTACATGAAAACCACTAAATCTTGCATGGTCCAAACTGTGGCTTTACAGTATTTGAATTGTTTCTTTTTGGCTGCTTGCAATTTTTTTTCCTTGACCTGAGAACTCTGGAATTTGACTACAATTTCCTTGAGGGTTTTGATTTTGGTATCTCTTTCAGGGGGTGATGAATGGATTTTTTCAATTTCTCTTTTACTCTATGGATCTAGGATCAGGGCAGTTTTCCTTTATGGTTTCTTGAAACGTTATGTCCAGCTTCTTTCTTTCATCAATACTTTCAGGTAGTCCAATAATTCTTAAATTATATCTCTTCAGTCTATTTTCCAGGTCAGTTATTTTTGCCAATCAGATATTTCAGTTTTCTTTCTTTCTTTTCTTCTTCTTCTTTTTTACGTTGTTTTACTGTTTGTTTGTGGAGGGTTTTTTTTTTTTTTTTTTTGGATGTCTTATAGAATCATTAGCTTCCACTTGTTCAATTCTAATTTTTCATGACTTGTTTTCTTCAATGAGCTTTTGTTACTTCTTTTTCCATTTAGCCAATTCTCCTTTTTAAGCAGTTATATTCCTCAATGAGATTTTGAAACTCTTTCTTTTTGCCTTTCTGCTTTTCAAAGAGGTAGTTTTCTTTTTAAAAAAATTTCAGTAGAATTTTATTTTTCCAATTACATGTAAAGATAGTTTTCAACATTTGTTTTAATATTTTGATTTACAATTTTCCCCTTCCTTCCCTTTTGTTCCCCTTGCCAAGACAGCAAGCAATATAAGTTATACATGTATAATTATTTAAACATATTCCCTTATTAGTCATATTAAGAAATAAAAATCAGAACAGAAGAGAAAAAAAGGAGAAAGAAAAAAACAAAAAAAATTGTTGAGAATAGAATGCTTTGATCCCCATTCAATATCCATACTTCTTTCTCTTGATGCAAATGGCATTTTTCTATTCTAACTCTATTAGAATGTTCCTCTGTCATTGTGTTACTGAGAAGAACTAAGACTATCATAATTGATCATCATTCAATCTTTTCTTTGCTGAACTTTACAGTGTTCTCCTGGTTCTGCTCTTTTGCTCAGCATCAGTTCAAGTAAGTCTTTCCATGCTTTTCTGAAATCAGTCTGCTTATCATTTCTTATAGAACAATAATATTCCTTAACTTCATTGTATTCATAACTTATTTAGCCATTCCCAATTGAGGGGCATCCTTTTAATTTCCCATTCCTTGTTATCACATAAAGGGGTGCTACAAACATTTTTGTACAGGTCTATTTGCATATCCATCCTTCACTCAATCTCCAACAAACTGGGGGGCGTGCTAGCCCTACTAGTCTCAATCTTAATTCTTCTAATTATCCCCCTTTTCCACATCACCAACCAATGAAGCATAATATTCTGACCAGTCTCTTTTTCCCTCTTTTATGATCTTTTTGGGATCCAAACTCAGTAGTGACAGTGCTGGATCAAAGAGTATGCACAGTTCTATAGCCTTTTTAGTATAGTTCCAAATTGCCCTCCAGAATATGTGGATCTGTTCACAGCTCCAATGTATTAGTGTGTCAGGGTACCCATATCCCCTCCAACATTTATTATGATCTTTTCCTATCATTTATCTAATTTGATAGGTGTGAGCTCTGAGTTGTTTTAATTTGCATTTTTCTAATGGTATTTTAGAGCATTTTTATGTGACTATAAATGGCTTTAATTTTTTCAACTGAAAATTGTCTTTTCCCATCCTTTGAGCATTTATCAATTGGAGAATGACTTACATTTTTATAAATTTTTATTCAATTACCTTTGTAATTTAGAAATGAAGTCTTTATCAGAATCACTGATTGTAAATATTGTTTCTCAGCTTTCTACTTCCCTTTTTTTTCCCTTCAGGCAATTGGGGTTAAGTGACTTGCCCAGGGTCACACAGCCAGGAAGTGTTGAGTGTTTGAGGTCACATTTGAACTTGGGTCTACTTGACTTCAGGGCTGGTGCTCTATCCACTTCTACTTCCCTTCTAATTTTAGCTGCAAAAGTTTGTACAAAAACTTTTTTTTAATTTAATGCTATCAAAGTTATCCATTTTCTACTTCAAAATGTTAATAGTTTTTTTTTTTTCAGTGAAGTTTTGTGCCCCTTTTACCATTAAACAAATTCTATTTTTAAGGTGTTATTTTCTTCAGTATTTTTTGTGCTTCTTTTACCAAGCTGTTAATTCTCTTTTAGTAATTTTTTTTTGTATTACTATCATTTACTGCCTTAGTTTTTCTTTTATATCTTTTATCTCAAAAAAAAAAAAAAAAAAAAAAAAAAGAACTTCTCTTAGAATTCTTTCTGGCTTTTGATCCAATCAGATTTTTTCTTTGAGGCATTTTTGGTAGCTAATTTTTCCATGCTGTGTTCTTAGTTTTTATGTTGATTTTCACTGTCATCATAGTAACTCTTTATGTTGTTTTCTCATTTTTCCATGTTATTTTTTCAATTGGAACTTTATATTAATGTTGGATTCTGTTCCTAGTGTGAGGTAGATCAGGGCACTATTTCAAACCTTTTGCTCTGCTGTATTCAGAATTCGTTCTGGAAGTTTGAAAGGCTTTTTTTCTTTTCTTTTTTTGGGGGGGAGATGATTGGGGTGGTATTTTTGGTTTTGTTTTTATTGTGGCTTGCAAAGTATTATGATCTGGAGAGGGATGTGAGGTCACTGCTTTCCTGGTTTGTACTTTAATCCTTATCCAGGAGGGACCCCTCTTCCCTTGGAATTGATTTCTTTTCTTTTCTATTCCATTCTTTGTTTTCTTTCTTTCTTTTTTTTTTTTTTTTTTTTTGGTCTTATAGCTTTAAGTATTATCTGGAATATTAGAGATGCTAAATAAATATTTTGGAATAAATGAATAGTTTTGTTGCCCTAAGTGTAGCTCTCAGTTGATAAAAGGCTTAAGGACCTTAATGATGAGGTGATAATGTATATATGATTTTGCAGACCCCTTAGGGTATTTTCCCTAGAGCTTGTGGACTGAGAAATTTTGGCTTAGAATGTTACCTCTCTCAGGGAGATTTGTATCAATGTCTTCCTCTTGAGCTAAAGAGACTGACAGCTAATGGGTAGAACAGTATCTGTGAAGGGAAGGGAAGCTAATATTTCACCCTGTCCATGAACTCTTCTTCTTATTCCTGTAGTAGTCTTATTGCTTTATTAAGAAGTTATGTATGAGGCTTTAAGAAACAATAATTCAGTGAGAAAATTTCTTGATTGGTAATTGAGCTATCAATTATTTCCTGCATTAGGGAAGCATATTGCATATTCCACAAACACACACACACACACACACACACACACACACACACACACACACACCCTACACATATGCCAGGACCAGGAGCTGCCAATTTCAAAATCAGGTCCCTACACTTTGACCCTAACATAACACCTCCCATACAGGAGAAAGTGGGATAACCCGACGCTTACACTAAAACAACCCGATAGAACAGTCTATTTTCCAGGACACCAACAAAATAGTCCAAGATTATTGATATTATGCAGAGGGGCAGCAGTTCTTGGGCCTGGCTAATTGCTTCCTCCTCACTTCTTACATCTCAATAATAAATAACCAGTGATTGGCTGGCAAACACAAGCTATGGATGTTTCTAGCATAGGGATTTTTTTTTTCAGATAAAATTCCAGAGAGAAAAGAGGGGTGCTGATAATAAAAAGGGGGTATAAATAGAACAGAAAGTCTGGAGGTAGAAAACTAGTAATATTTTCTAGATTACCACAGCAACTTACTTTCCCCCCTCTAAGGCAGTGTAAATATCTCCCAGGTCACTGCTGATTTGCATTAGCCATCTGTTTCTTTTACACCTGTTATAGACCCTTTCTGAAATCACAGCTTGGAGAAACAAAATTCCTTCCCATTAACGCTGTCGTTGAGGCCATTTTAGCCTTTGGGGGCCACAGGTAGGCTGAGCTCAGCTTGCAGCAGCATAAACTGCCCCTCTGCCATGTCACAGAGTCGGCAAGACTATATATAACCCTGCCACTGCCCCAACACCTGGCCAGCAGCTGGTGCCCTGGTGGAAGGTTGGAAGGAAAGGTTACAGCTCAAGGTGACAGGAAGGTTGAGCAGGTATAAGAATCAGAGAAGGGCAAAATGCTGCAGTGATGACATTGAGCTTTCAGTTCTTGATTCATGGTGAGATTCAATGACAAAAAAAATAATACTTTGTAAAAAGTTGAAACTCTAGTATTTATCACTTCAGTCTCTTGGCAGTTTATTCTCAGTGACATCTAAGAATATTTTCCAGAAGTCAATGTATTGTCTAAGACCTACTTCTCTAATGTTCTCTGTGATATTGCAGACATACATCTATGTTGCCTCTCAATATATCCACATGCATCCACATGTATGTATTACATTATATGTATGTGTTTGGTACATATATGATGAAATTGTTACCTTTAATTCCTCTAAGTTATTTCTTAATTAATGATTGTTTCATAAAGTTTCTAATAAAGCTATTATAGAAATAGAAGAAGAGATCATGGACACAGTGAAGTGTTAGCTTCCCCTCCTGTCAGAGATACTTTCCCACCCATTAGCTATCAGTCTTTTTAGCTCAAAAGCAAGACTTTGATACAAATCATCCTGAGAGAGGTTACATTCTAAGCCCATGTTTCCCAATACTCAAAACCAAGAAATTAAAGTAAAGCAGCATATGTCAAGGGCAAGAAACAGCCTGACCACGGACAGTGATAACAATGCAAGATTTTGAATTGGAGATTTTATTTTAGACTTGACCCCTCACTATGTAAGCGACTGTGGACAAATCCCTTAACCTTGATGAGCCTAGATTTCCTCATTTGTAAAATGAGAAGGATAGATCACATGATCTACAAGATCTCTGCCAGCTATGAATTTGATCTTCCTCTGAACCTTCTTTATGCTCCTGGCAGAGTTAGGACTCCATCACCCCTAAAATGTGAGCTCTCTGAATGCAGCCTTTCCTTATTGAGGCCACTTTGTACTCTCATCCCTGTATGTCTCCTTGAAGCCTCAGATTTTCCCTTTTGCTAGTTAAAATATGCCAAATAAAGACCTCTTGCTCTGAGCAATACTCTCTGGCCTCTTTTGCAGAAGTCTCAAGTACTGAAATAGCTTCCACAGAACTGGCAAGAGCTACCAGGTCCTGCTTCTGACTTTCCGCTTCATTTTCTACTTTCCCTATGCAGACCAAAGCTCAGTGAAGAATCAGCCCACAATCAAGCTGTGCCACTGATCTCCATTAAGTGGATTTCTTCTCTTATTATTTATAATATTCCTAACCATACAGTTTCTATTGCTCTAGTTCGCTGGAGTTTACAATGTGCTTTCCACATAATGATGCTACAAATTAGGTATTTCTTATTTTGAATTTTTAGATAAGGTTAAGAGAGGTGATGAAGGTACACATCACTAGTAATTGTCACAAACAGAAAATGAAGTAATGGGTCCTGGCTCCAAGTTTATTTTTTCTATTCTGTCAGCTGTCTTTCAAAATAATAGTTCACAATTATATAGTACTTTAAGGTTTAAAAAGCATTCTCCTCACAGGCAGTCCTTTGATGGAGAAGGTGCAAATATTTCCACTACCTTATAGATGAGGAAATTTAGGCTTACAGGGAATGAAGGAACACAACTTTGTCAATATAAGAACATATGAATTGAAGTCTCTTAATTTTAAATTCAGTATTCTTTCTGTTATACAAGGCTGTCCCTCAAGCTTAAAAGATTTAACTAAAGAAATATATAAAATGGTCTTATTTGATTGAAGTCTTAAATTCCTCCTGAGGACTCATATCCTTTGTTTAATCTTAGAGGCTTCAATTTGGTTGGTGGTCTTGAGCTTATATCTCAGGGTCCTCAAACAGAAATAGATATATTTAATTGCTATGCCTTGAGGGTTTTGGAAGTAATGTTTCAGTTGGGCTTGGAAGAGAGAAATGAAAACCTATAAAGATTCCATTCTGTCAAATTTCTTTATTACTGTACAACTAAAAATATAACAGGCTAGCTATGTTGATCCTAAAATATGATGTCAGAAGGGCACTTAAAACATTGGAAGAGCTGGAAAGGTTCTGAGATCACAGGACGTTAGAACTGAAAGTGTCCTTGGAACACAGAATGTTAGAAGATTATATGCTTAAATTGCATGATACAATAGGAAAAGAAACATTCTTCTTTTTAATGTCACCTATTCCAATGGGTTGTAACCCAGTAGTTTAAGTGGGGAAAGTTTAGAGTGGGTTGATCTCTTACAAGAGCATAGCTATGCAAAGAAAATATTCTGGAGAGAGAGGTTTAGTGGATGAATTAAAAAAAGATGGTTCAGAAAACAATAATTTTTATGAGGTATATGATAAGATGCACTAAAGAATACAACACATAAATATGTGTTAATGATGAAGTATGAATACACTAACTGAGGTTGAAAGGAACCAAAATAGGTTTAAGGATTATGTAGGCAAAAGGTACAGAGATTTGGAAGGGAGCAATTGAGTAATGGTAATGAATTAAAGATGAGTAGATCCATAGGAGAAAATGCGAAAGGATGAATGAAGAAAGAGAAAGACATTAAAGAAGTATTGTAGGGATTTTGGTTAGGTGCTGAAAGGAGGCTATGAAATGACATCAGTAAATCACAGAGCAAGGAGTTGATTTAAAGGATAAGGTAAGGGAAAGTGGGAGGTAGTGAAAGGCATGGACTGAAAAAGAAAGATAATAAATTTGAGAACTTCTAAGAGAAAAAGTCAGGTGAAGTACTGAGTTGAAACAGAAATCAGTCAAACAAATGCAAGTGGGAATGGAGAAAGACACCAATGATTAAAATATTCTTTCCTTCCTCACAAGAGGATACCTAAAGATAGTGGCAAAAGTTGCAACTAAATAAGACAAACAGGGCTGCAAAGAAAAGAGAGAGAGGAGGGAATGTACAAATGAAGGGGGAAATGATTGAGTCCCAAAGAAATGATTACAAAAATTTCATCCTTTCTACATCATCTTGTCTTTTTGTAAAAGGTTTTTTCTCTTTTTAACACAGGCTATTCTAAGGGCCTTTTCTTTTTGCATAATTTATGTTCTAGATTCTCTTCTGGTTTGAGTAATTATAGAAATTTATAAAATCATAGATCTAAAACTGAAAAGGACCTCAGTAGTCAGCTAATCTCCCATTTTAGAGAAACATTTTTTTTTTTTTACAGGAAATGAAATCCAGAGATCAGAGGATCAGATTTAGAGCTGGAGGGGATGTTTGAAGTCATAGGGTACAAATCCCACTTTATAGATAAGGAAACTAAGGCACAGGAAGATTAAACAATATGGTCAGGTAAGAATTAATATGACTGATTAAGTGGCTGATGTGAGATCTGAACCCAAGTCGTCATGATTTTAAGTTTTGATCAAGGTCACAAAGGCCAGATATTTTGATATCAGAACTAGTGCTCTTTTCATTACACCATAATTCATGTTTTATCTACAATTCTACAATGAAGAGATGATAAAATACATTGTAAAGAGTAGATATTCCATGTATATTTGCCAAATGATTAAACAAAAGAAAAAGTATGGTATATAGCAAAAAGCTATGGACTAAATGAACATCAGGAAATTTGGCTCAAGGCCTTAATTCTTCAACTAACTGCACAACCAAGCAAAATACTTCTCTTCCTCTACTAGTTTCCTCATATGGAAAATGAAGAGGGGATACAGATATACTAGATACCTCTTCAGCTCTAAATTTGTGAGCCTTCCCAATAAGCCAACCAAGAAAGAGAGAATTAAATATAAAATTAAAAGTTTGGGCAAAAGAGAGTTGGATGTGAGAAAAGTAGAAGAATGATGAATAGACTAATAATAAATGTAAAATTTAAAAATTTTGGTTAGCATTATGACTCTAGATTGCGAAGGTGAGACCAATTGAGCTATTGTGGCTGAGTGAACATCAAAATGTATCAAGTTAAATCTGAGAAAGATGGTAAAGGGAAATATCTAAGAGGGAAAAGTAAGCATAGAAATAGAGAGCAATAACATATTTAAATATGACTTTAAGGTCTACAAAATGCAGCCACTCTTTGAGGCAAATAATAGAAGGATTATTATCTAAATGACAGAGTGGATAGAAACTTGGACTTGGAGTCAAGAAGATCTGATTTGTAATTCTAGTCTTAAAGAGTTACTAGTTGTATGAGCTTATGGATAAATCACTTAACCTCTGCTGATCTCAGTTTATTCAAGGGAGATAAAAATAGCACCTATTTCACAAATATGTTGTGAGTATAAATGAGAAAATACTTGTAAAGCTTAGCAAACACATAGTAGATACTTAATAAAGTTTTGTTTTCTTGCCATTTTATAGATTGGGAAACTGGACTTTTATGCTGTCCACAGGTAGATAGTCAATCTTGGAACTAAGATTTGAAGACATAATTTTTGATTCCAAGTCTAACACATTTATTGATACATTATATTTGAATGTAGAAGGAAAAAAAGAATCATAAAACTCAAAAGAGAAAAGTGGGGCCTAAAGAAATCCATTCATATTTTGTCTCATTTAGTTAAAAGTGTGATTAAGAAGTTTGGATGGATGATAAATGACATCAAGAATCCAGAGGGATAGCAATGATTTTGAAATTAAAGGTCAGGTGAGTTAAAGAGGCCCCATTAGAGAAAAAAAACATTTGGAATATTTTAGTGGTTAGGAAAGGGGATTGATGTAAGATTTACTTTGGTTCCAGTATAGATGGAGCTAAAGACAGGACTTTCTCTTTCTAATAGCAGTTTATTCATATTTGAGCTAACAATCAGAGAGATGAAGAAGAGGAGCTAACAATCAGAGAGATGAAGAAGAGGTGATAAAGAGAAGAACTTGAAAGAGAGAAAATATTTCAGACATTTCAATATTGATTGAAGGAATTTGGAAAAAAGGGAATTTATATATATATATATAAATTCTGTTTTCTAAAAATATATATGTGTATGTATGTATATATGTACATATATATGTATATTTATATATATATATGTACACATACATATATCACCTATATAAGATTAAGCAAGAATAGGAGGCTTTTGCTTTGATAGAAAGAGAAGGGGGTTTGGAAGAATAAAAAAGAATTTCAGGTGGATTGTAGGGGTCTGAGAGAAAAATACATTAATTCAATATAGAAACTAAGTTTCTCACAAAAATTTTGACTCCAAGTCTAGCACATTTATTGATACATTATATTTGAATGTAGAGAAAAAAAGAAACTTAAAAATCAAAGAGTGACCTAAAGAAATCCATTTGTATTTTGTCTCATTTAGTTAAAAGTGTGATTAAGAAGTTGGGATGTATGATAAATGACTGGGTCTCACTAAGTGAGACCACAGAGTAAGGAGGAATGTGAAGAAGGAGTGAGACTTAACAACCTGTGTAATGGGCTGAAGCTGGAGTTGATGCACTGAGGTCCCAAGCACATGAGGCTAAATAGTAATTGGACCATATTCTATTAATATATATGCTTGGAGAAAGAATGGCCCCCACTCTTTGTGCAAGTCCTGATGTGTTGTATAGGAAATGATGATTTTGATGGGTGGAGGCAGGGGGGAGGAGAGAGGAGCGAAAAGAGAAGGCTGGCTGGCTTCTGGTCTGGCTGACTTCTTGACTCAGCTGCACACATAGCTATCCCCCTTCACTTCCGATCCTTCTTCACCTCTACTGAGAATAAAGATTGAAGATTTTCCCTTAACCTGAATTCCTGACTCCGGCTGATTTTAAAATACGTGGTCATCACAAACCTGAAATAAACTTGGTCAAAGATTTAGCCCAGAAGTGAAATCTTAAAAATGGTGGGATGAGAAAAACCAAGAAACCAAAACACAAAACCACTTTCACCTAGAGGCAGATCATTTGACTTAGGAGTAGATTCCACTTCCTACTCCTTATGTGACTTTGAACAAATCATTCATTCTCTCTAGGCCTCCAATTCCTAATTTCTAAAACCAGAGGATTAGAATAAATAATCATTGAGTTTACATTTATTTCTAATATCTTATAAACCTAATATTTTATGGGGAGGATGGCTGATGAAGGGCTTTTGTGTCCTTTGTAGATATAAACCATTGAGTGGGGGCAAGATATCCATGTTCTCTCTGTCTTTGAAGGCCTTCCCCAGGCTCTGCCTTCTCTGAATTACATAAACCAAGCCTTTTCTGGGAGAGCACATCTATAAATGGACTGTGTCAGCATATCTGAAGAATGGGGCACAGAGACTCAGAGAGGCTGGTTGCACAGAATAGTGGTGTATTGTCAATGTATAAAGAAGAGACTGAGGGAGGCAGGGGTGAAATATTTGAGAGAGATGAATGGATCCAAGTAAGCCAAAGAGAGGCAAGAAAGAACCTTAGAATCAAAGTTATATAGGTATATAACTATACATATTATATATATGTAAACTATATGTACATATAACTTCCAGATATACTTAATGTGTAAGTATGTATATGAATATGTGAGTGAATTTGTGAATAAATTAGTTAGCTAATTAGTTAAAATCTTGGACATCATCTAATCCAATCCCCTTATTCACCCATCTGGAATTAGAGGATGAGAAAAGGAAGTGAATTATACAAATATAACATGAGATTTTGAAGGGATGGTAGAAATCATCAAGCTGCTTAAACCTTTCATTGTACAGATGGAGAGAATAAGGCCAAGAGAAATGAAAATGATTAGTAGAATAAGTATAAGAGAATTTAATAGTCTACTCTATTTATCCACTGTTAGAAGGCCTTCAATATGTTAGTATTGTCCAAAAGAATCATTTAGCAAAAAAACAGAAAGGAGAGGGTGACCTTGGGCAAATTACTTAAGTTCTTTAGACCTCAGTTTCCCCATTTGCAAAATAAAAATGTTACACTGCATTACCTCTAAAATCTTTTTCATATATAAACCTATAGCTTCATCTAGGGAGCACAGTAGATAGAGTGCTAGGTCTGGAGTCAGGAAGATTGATATTCCTGAGTTCAACTCTGGCCTCAGAAAGTTACTGGCTGTGGGATCCTGGGCAAGTCACTTCATCCTATTTGTTTCAATTTCCTCATCTGTAAAATGAGATGGAGAAGGAAATGGCACACCACTCTAGTGTCTTTGTAAAATGGAATCATGAAGAGTTAGAAACAACTGAACAACAATATCTTCAATTAGAGATGTTAAAATATCATTTAAAATAAAGTGGAAGAGATTCCTACAAAGGGGTGTGTGTGTGTGTGTGTGTGTGATTTTGTGAAGGGTTAAAGAGAGAATAGGAAAGAAAAAGAAAATAAGAAGTAGGGAGAAAATGATCTCTAAAGTCTTTCCTGGCTTTAAAAGTCTTTTGCTTTCCCCTTACTCTTAAGCTATGAAGAATAGAGATATGGAAAAATGGACAACAATTTGTAAGAAGAAGAAATTCTAAGATTAAAGTTAAGATGAATAAGGAAAAATGGTTGTTGAGATGAATGAATAAATATAGAGGAAAGAAAAGCAAAGGTCAAGAAAAGAAATATACGTTGTAAAGAAGAATCTGGTAAACAAAAGATGTAAAAGTGGTGAGTTGAAACTTTGGATAGGAAAGGGTGCTCTTTGAGAGAGGGATGGGAGAAAGGAAGAGAAAAGAGAGAGCAGAAGAGAGACAGAGAAAGAAACACACACACACAAAGGATGTGAGGAAAGGAGAGGGGGAGAGAGAGAAAGAGAAAGATGGGAGAAGAGCGGGATGGGGAGGAGGGGGAAGGGGAAGGTGGAGAGGAAGAGGTAGAGAGAGAGGGAGAGAACTAGAACCCTACTGGAATGCCAAAGTGATGAGAATTAAAAGACTGAGATGTGTAGTTCAACTTCAGACAGTTCAGAGGAGGGCTAGGTTAAAAAGATGGAGCAACCAAAGGCTTCTCAGCAGAAGCTCTTAGAGTGGGGAAGGGTTAAGGGGAAGTCAGGAGAGGGGCAGACCGACCTGCTCGTGTCTGCCTCACACCCTTTTCAGGAATTTCACACCCAAAGCAGAAACTGACAAATGCTGAGCAGCCCAAGAAGCAGCATCCAACATTAAAAAGCTCTTGGAAAACCAGAAGGGAAGGATGACAGGAACATTGCTGAGAACCTGGAGGGGAGAAGGGTTTCTTGGCCAGACTTAGTCTGCTCTAAGCTACAAAGGCTTAAAAAAGCCAGGATTGGGGGACGTGGGATAGTGAAGGCAAGTTTTAAGGCTCAAAGTTGAGATATTTGCAGCCTATAGATGGCCCAAGGTTGATAAAGAGAACTAAATGTTGGATGTGACTACGCACAGGTAGGTCAGAGAAAGGGGTTATCACACGAACTTGAGGGGAAAAGGGACTCTAAGCATCAAAGAGAATGGGAGGAGGATGTACCTAAGGAAAGACAAAGTTATGTCTTGGTTATATAGGGGGATTAAGAGACACCCCCTCCTGGAGGTGGCAGAAGGGTGGGAGGAGAGGCCATAGATGAGACTGCCAGTATTATTAGTCTGGGGTGGGCCGGGTAGAGAGAGGTGGAAGCACAAGATGACTGGATCTTGAGGGGACGAAAGAAAAGGAACGATGGTTACTGGGGAAGGGGGTTGAGGTGAAAGGAGAAAATCAGTTCATTATTGGGGTTATGAAAAGAAGGGGAAGATATTGGAGGAGGGAGATAGATCGGAGAAGGGAGGGGCAATGTGAAGTCCTAGGAGTTGGAGGAGGGAGGGGGTAGAGAAGCTCCTGGTGAATCCGGGGCAATGCTGGGGTGAAGGGCAAGATTAGATTGGGGTACGGGGATCTCAGGAGTCGGACTCTTCGGGTATCAGGCGATAGGTGGTCACTGCGGCGAGCCCCGAAGGTAAATGGGGAGGGGGTATCACAGGAAAGGGGCGAAGCTGAGTAGGTCCCGGGTTGAGACACGGTGGGGCGGCGGAGCTGGGGAGGCGGGTGCGGGGGGCGGTCCAGGGCCGATCGGGAGGCGGAGCCCCAGAGCTGGGGCTGCTAGAAAGCGACTCACTCGACTCCTTCCCTTCCAGCGTCCTTGTTCTCCTCCAGTCTCCGTCTCCACCACCAGCGTCCCCGTACCCGCCTCTTGGTGCGCCCTCCCGGGCTGCAGCTCCGCGGCCCCCTCAGGCATGGCCGACCCGAGCAGCCCCGGGCTCGGGCTCCGGTGGCGGCTGCGGCTCCGGCTCCGCCTAGGCTCGGGCTCCGGCCGCTCGTCTCTGCTGCCACCGCCTCCCTCCGCTCCCGCCCCACTGCTCCCTCTCCTCCTGCTGCTGGCCAGCGGGCCCGGCTCCTCCGCCTCCCGGGAACCTGACAGCTCGTGCCGGCTGAAGACTGTCACCGTGTCCACGCTGCCAGTGCTGCGAGAGAGCGACATTAGCTGGAGCGGCGGCCGGGCCGGAGCCGGAGCCGGAGCCGCCACCGCAGCTGCCGCCGCCGCCGCCGCCGCCGCCGCGGCGGGCTCGCTGGGCTCGGGAGGCTCGGGCTCGGGCGGCCCGGGCAGCCCCGCAGAGTCCCGGCTTCTGCTCTTTGTGCGCAATGAGCTCCCCGGGCGCATCGCAGTGCTGGACGACCTGGACAACACGGAGCTGCCGTTTTTCACTCTGGGTAAGAGGCAGAACCCGGGGTTCGGGGGAGGCATGGTGGGACCCAGAGGTGGGAGTCCGGAGCTCAGTATCTCTCCCTTACTCGCTGGACTGTCTTTTTGGGATGTGTCTTCATTGGGCATCATATTTCGGAGCTCAGACAATCCCCAGGGCCCGAATCATCTGTTGACGAGAGAATCTCCATTAACTCGCGTACATCTTTGGCTTGGGGCCCGAAGAGTTCGACCAGGACCCCAGGGGGTGTGGGGAGCGAGGTCCTCGCATTGGATCAGGAGACTGTCCTGAACGAGACTAGTAGTAGAGAGAGAGTAGGGTTGGGGAGGGAGGGTTGTGATCAGAGCTAGCTGGGAGGAAGGGGCACCCTTTCACTACCATCAACTCTGTCAGGGGACCGGCGCACAGGTGGTTCCAGTGTGCTCTGGGAGTGGGAGCAGCTGGCAGTAAGGTGCCGGGGGATGGATTGGAGAGTGACAGCTTGTGGATTTGGGGTTTTGTTCCCTCTGGGTATTGGAATGAGAGTTAGTGGGAACCAGATTTTCTACCGAGGGGACTTCAGTGCTTGGGATCAGAACTTGGACAACCTGGCTTTGGGGCAATGGAGATCTAGAGAGAAGAGAGTGCTTCCCAGGACAGACTCCCGGACAGAGAGGGCAAGGAAAGAAAGCTCTCCCCTTACCTTTCCCCCTCTGGGGCGCTGTCGTGCTGAAAGAGTTTATTAGTTAACTATGTGTGTTGAGGGAAATAGTGGAAACTGGGGAGGGAAGAGGGATAACCCCTGTACACTAGGGCAATTGACCTCCTCTCCTCGCCCTCACGCTTTTTCGGTAGCGGAACCTCCTGCTCTAGGAATTTGGCAGATCGGGAAGATCCTTTAATGAAAAATATTGCCTAGATTATTGTTTATCTGAATGTACCCAGTATGAGGATGACACTCTTGTCCCTGAGGGTTTTTTCCTGGAAATCGCCGGGAGAGGGGGGAAGGGAGAGAGGAGAGCAGAACACTAGTGTGAGGTCTATCTCCGGACCTCCGCTGACACAATTCCAGAGTAAATCTGGTCCCTGGCATTAGTATCTTCTGTTTCTTGTCTACTTATACCTTGTCTCTTAGTCTCTACTCCTTTCCTGGGGCACAGCTCCCTTGGCTTAACACTTGATTTGCTGCAAATAATAACTTGCAGAACTGAAAGAATACAGTGAAGGCAGAACTTAATCAGAAAGTTCCGGGGCAGCCTGACGCCTTCTCTGTTTGTCGAAGTCCCCAAGGAGCGTTTCCTTCAGGGCTATCAGAAGACTGGCTGGTTTTCCTCTTTTGTTAGCCTAATTATCTAGAACATTCAAAAAAAATTTTTTTTCTTTTTTTCCCCCTCTTTCTCTTTCTAGCTGTCTCCCTGTCCCTATCTATCCACTCATTTGGGCTCAGGAGAAAAATTTGCTAATAGAGTCTGTCCAATGAAACACAAGTTTACACTTTACTATTTATTGAAGAACCCCTCCTTCCTTGGTCTGTTCCAAATTCTTCTCAGTTCTCCCTGGGAGGCAGGCGCTGTGGGATTTTGTTGTGGATGTAGATGGGGAGGGGGGGAGGGTAGTTTGGCCTGCATTCCCATCTAGGAAATATCTGTCAAAAGATAGAGGGACACCCTTGTTTCCGATTTGATCAGCTCTTGCTCACTTGAGAAAGAAAACTTGGAGAGATGTCGAGGGGAAACTGGATTTAAAGAGCATGTGTTCAGATTGAAGATTTTCTTTTTAAACTACCTATGACCTTGGGCAAGCAATTTCAATTCTCTGACCCTCTTTTTGCTTCTCTGTAAAATGAAAAGGACTAGACTAGATAATTTCTAAAATCCATTTCAACTCTAAAATGCTAAGGAGTGGGAGAAGATTCAAAAGAATGGGAGTAAAATGCCTGAATATAAATTGAATTCCTCTTTCTCCTTCTCTTCCCAAAGCCCTGGGTTTTCTCCTCTATGATAAAATGGGGGGGGGGGGAGCAGATGGGCACTTGACACTGCTCTGCTCCATTCAGTCCTGTTTTCTTTCCTCTTTTAGCCCTCAGGTGTACAGTAACTAGAGTATTCTTAACTTCCCTAAGAAAAGGGTAAAGGGGGATGTGTGGCAAGTTTAAGTTTAAGTTCCTTCTGGGGGACCTCTCAGGACAGTTTATTTTATCTCTATGGAAAAGCATGTTCCTTCCCCTATAGCATCCACTCTGCCTAGAAAAATAACAGGGTCTTAAGGAGAAGATAATTCACCGATGTGAATTAGCTTTGTGCCCCCCTTTCAACTCAGCTTTTCGAGTCCATTAGTGGCTCCATGCTACAAATAGCACACGAAATCTGGGACTGGAATCTTAGCCTGCTAGTAGCAGCCTTGGAACTCAGCTCTATGATCTCTAAAGAAAAGCAGTCAGGGTTCTCCCTAGGCTTACTACTGCCCCCTTTTTGCTTCTTCTGTGTCTTGGCTTCTGAGGAAACAAGATCCAAGTCACTGAATTCAGGGACCAGAAGACTCCTTGAATTCCCCTCTCCCCCAGGATTCCACATTTAACAGAATAGAACAGACTATGTCACCCAACTGTACCAAGGTCTTCTAGTCCTAAAACGTAAGCCCACTGGTTCAATAGATTTACAGACCCAAATGACAAAATTACAAGAGGGTATGTGACTTGCTTAGAGGAGAGGAACATGAGAATCTCAGAACCTTGGGAGGTTCTGCTGTTTGGCTGCTGCCCTAGACCAGACTGAACAAGAGTTCTATGTTTTTTGTTTTTCCATGTGGTCAAGATTTTCTCAGAAAAGCCCAATGACTGAAAAGATGAATTCATGGCTTGGAAATAACTGAAAGCAGAAGTATACTATAGAAAGCTAAAAAATCCTGGATTCTCTTAACTGTTTGCCATCTAGAATTCTTCTCCCCTCTTCTTCTAAGAATCTTCATTTTCATTAGGAACCTTTATAAATGTTTTGTGATTAGAGAGTACCAGAAATTGTGGAGGCTGTGAAGTATAACTATTCCTTGAGGTTACCCCCTCATCCACCTACCTTGTGAATGATTTTCTCCTTCATCCTACTGTGATATGTTCCTGGATATTTGCCTGCTTCTGGGGTATACCCTCCCCATCTCTCTTTTCTGCCCTGTGCCAGGGACCTGTGGTGGCTCTGCTTCCCGCTGGGGAATTTGGCGAGCGTCGGCAGTAAGCAGATGGTTGGGGATGGATGGCAGGAGCTATGCAGAAACGGAGGCTTTTTATTTGTATTGGTCTGAGACTGTTTGCAGATAAACACTGGGTGCACAGTGAGCTTTGTGGAGAGCCCTACAATGAGTAAAAAGGGAAGATTTGGTATTCCTGCCATCCCCTCTTCCCTAGGCCTCATGGTCTTAGAGACACTTGTTTCCTTACCTGATCATTCAATCAGTTTCCCGACTCTCAAGAACTCCCATGCCATATGTTTGTTTCTCCAATAGGAGTAGACACTTCTCTCTTGCTTCTGACCCAGAGAGGATATCTGGAACTTCTGAGTGCCTCAACCTGTTGAAATCTGTGACCATTGTTCAAGGAGAGTTGTCAGTGAAAAGTATTAAGCTTCTGATGGTTGTCTGGGACCACTAAAAAGTGGCGGTGTCTGATGAGGCTATCCTTAGATTCTTGAGGGCAGTTTGTTCTGTTTATTTATTCTAGTAACCCAGCATCACACTATTCAATTAACTCCCTGGTGTTAAAAGTTCTCTTGGTTCCATAAAGTGAATTTTAAAAAGTAAAATATATCCCCTCACCCAGTGTGGCTATTTGTGATCTAGAGATTTCTCTTTGCACAACTAATCTCCTCTGGAAGCTGGCTCTGAAATCCTCCCTTCATTTTTCCCCTCAAATTCTTTTCCTTTCCTGTCACCCTCTGTCCAGTGTCCTAAACAACTTAACCTGCCCATGACTGGTATAGAAATAAATTACAATCAGTGTTTCTTTGTTCATCTTCCCTGCCTTCCTTTCTTCCTTCCTTGTCAGGCTTGACCTTCCCTGGATAAATAAATGGGCCTTTCCTTCCTGGATGGGAATAATTAAAAATCTGAAAGGGATTAAGGGTCCTAAAATCCATGTTTTCTAGTACAGAAGACCTAAATGCAAAATAAGCTGCTTCCAAAATAGAAAAGAGAAAAACTGAAATTCGATTGGGATAATAGCAAATCAAAAATTTATTGAACATCTCTTGAATGCTTGATACTGTGGGTGATACAATCCTCAATTAGACATAGTCCTTGATTTTATGGAATATACCATATAGTTAGGGAGACAGAGCTTAAAAGTTAAGTAATTAAAGAAGGGGAAAGGCAACCCATGTGGTAATCCATCAAGGATCCTTTCACTTCTTCAGGTGTGTACATGTTTAATTTTAAGACAATATAAGAAAAGCCAGTCACAAGACTATATATAATTAAGTCATAGAGAAATAAATCAAATGTCACTGCTTCAGAGAAAAAATCATTGGACTGAAATGATCTGGTAAAGTTTTATTGGAGTGAGATTGGCTGGGCCTTGAAACAGGATTTGGATATGCTTTGTCGTTTGGAGTAGAGCAGGGAAATTGATGTTACCCATTTGGAAAATAATAAGGTTCAAGAGGAAGGCAAGTGAAATTATGTTATTTGGGAATTACAGTGATTTAACCATTGTGAGTCCTTGGTCAAGTCACTTATATCCCTATGCCTCAGTTTCCTTCTGTGAATAAGAGGCTGAGTTTGATAATGATATTCCTATTGTTATATTTCTGTTTAACTCTGGAATATAGGTACCACAAATGATGTTACCTCCATTTTACATAGAGGAAGAAAAATTGTGACTTGATCATGGTCAGATAATAATGAGAATAGGGGTCTGGATTTAAATGTAGATCATCTCTAATTTCCCTTTCAACCTTGACATTTTGTATAATTATAAAGTGTTATCAGCTATATGATGCTCATTCCACCTTTCTCCATTAACACCCTTATTTTGTTACTTGAAGAATTGGAGAAGTGCTCAAATAGGAAAGAGTTTGGCTGGAAGAGGTAGCTGGTTGGTCTCCTGAACTCAATCTTCTCTTCCTCTTTTTCTACATGAATCTCTCTCTCCCTCCATCCTCCCCACCCCCAGCAGCACCTACCCATAGGCAGCCCAGATCTTATCTGGGATTTAGTTTTGACTCTAAGATATACACCTAAATGTGTCTTTCCCACTCTACTTAATAGTAGTCATGGGAGGGGAAGTTCAGTTGTTTACCACCAGCTTTGATTCAGGGGAAAAGGGAAAAAAGAATTTAATAACCTTATTTTGTCTTAACATCTCTCAGTAATTTCCTTTATCATGTAAAGCATGTAACTGAGGGGGTGTAGAGTGTGTTGTAGGGGGAGGGAATGGAGGGAGAGAGAGAATTTGGGCACAGGCAAATACAAAGGGCTCACCTCAAGGTTTTTAGCTATAGGTCAGGGCTTCTTTGGAATTGTTGTCTTAAAGGACCAGAGAATACTGCAGGTAGAAAAATGACCTCTTCAGATTAACAAAGAAAACTAATTAATTAGATGTCAGGATTTAGAGCTAGGAACAACATTTAGAGGTAACCTAATCCATTCCTTTCATATTACAAATAAGGAAACTGAGGCCCAGAAAGAGGTCACTTGCCAATATTTCCAAGATTATACAGGGAGTTACAAAGCAGGGATTCAAATTCAAGTATTCAAAATGCAGATTTTTTTTTGAACTAGGTTAATAGCATCTTCATCTGACCAGACTCCAATTGAGGTGAAGTACCTCCCTTTACCAGTGAAAGTCAGGACCTTCTCTGCAAATTAAGTTTTTTTTTGACAAATGCCTAGACCTTTTGAGACGAAAATAACCTGCCCAGAGTCACAAAGCCAGTGACAGAATCAGCACTTGGACCTACCTTATTTTCCTGGCACCAAGTCCTGTTCTGTATGTACTCCACTTCTCTGTATTCACAGAATAGGGCATACATTAGTATACATTTGGAATGCTACAACGTATCTTTTTCTTCTTTGCCTCACTATTCGGTCCCTTACATTTTTCTTTGTAATGTTATATGAGGGTTTCCTAATAATTGGGAGCATCCTGAGGTGTCTCTAGCTAGAGATTGGTACTGTCAAGTAGCATGGCAGTCTGATTCCAATCTTTCCGAGATCCCAATTCCCTCTTAAAATTCCCACTTTGCTCATTCATATCTGATTACTGCATCTTTTTTGAGAGTCTCTCCACCCCAGAAGTAGCTGTGTTCCTAGTAGTTTTTCTTTCATGAATCTAGAAGCAACATAAATGTATTTTTTTTGCAAATGTAGATAAAGAAGGAATTGAGATGGATGGTGATATAGCAGATCATTTTTTCCCCTGTTTAGAGATTAAGATAGTAGGACGAGGTGTGCTCCATAAGCTGAGGTGCCAGGGCTAAATACAGCCCTGATTTTCTAGAGTCACAGAAGCAAAAGAAAACTACCGTTGTGAGCCGTGGCATGGCTGAGAGCCTGACCATTTGTACCAGCTCAGAGTACTGAATTGGCCCTGTGGGAGGCAGCTCATTCTGTGTATCTTAATCAGTGTATGCCGAGTCCAGGAGTTAGCTTACTCTGAGCCGGCTAGCTTGCCCTGTTCCACAAAGGCTCCTATCTCCTAGCACCCCCTTTGTTAGAAACCTACTTAAACCTGGTTACTTTCAGAAAGACCAGAGCAGAGGAGGGAAGTGGCAAGGCTTGGGATGAATCTAACAGAAAGCATCACCATGACAGATGACATTAATGATGTGTTAGAAAGAACTGAGTATATCTCAGACTCTGGACTCAGTCTGACAATTATAAACTCCTTCTCTTCTTCCTTCCCGCCTTTCCTTTGGGGTAAGGTTGGGAAGAGAGAGAGAGAGAGAGAGAGAGAGAGAGAGAGAGAGAGAAGAGAAAGAGAAAGAGAAAGAAGGGAGGGAGAGGGAGAGGGAGGGAAGGAGAGAGGAAGGGAGAGGAAAAAAAGAGGACACAGACAGACAGACAGACAGACAGAGAGAGGGAGACCAGACAGAGAAAGACAAAGAGACAGAGAAAGAAGGGGGAGGGAGGGAAGGAGAGAGTCCTCTGTTATCCTTGCAGGAATGATATTAGCTTGTAAAACACTTATGAATTTGGGGGTGACTTCTTGACTTTGAGAAGAAGGAATACTTTCTTTTTCCTGTATTAATCAGGTCTTTGGGGAGCAAAGACAGAAAGAGGTTACTTTTCCCAGGGAGGAGAAAAACCAGTGAGCAAGAGTATTTTCACAAGTCCTACACCAGAGAAGATAGAATCTTTTTAAAGAGCTGTTACTTTTCCAAGTACCTATACTGACCAGCTAGTGGCAACAGAAGATTAACTATAGGAAGGGAAAGGAAGCAACTCCTTTTAAACTGAATTTCCAAGCAATCTTTCTAGAGTATGCTCAGAAAGGAGGATGAACAGTCTTGCCTATCCTACTCATTTCTTACATGCTTTATTCCCCCCACCATTATCCCTAGCCTCTTTTTTGGGGGGGAGAGGGGAGAGCAGAAGCTGATCAGGTCCCATAGCATTTAAGATTCAGATGATCCAAACAGTGTATGAAGTATATGGATATGAAGTATAGAATCTGAAATTTAATCCCAATTTAATTGGTTATTTGCTTAAGGGCACATAAGTAACTTTTCTTCTCTAGGCCTCAGTTTCCTCATCTGTAAAACATGAGAGTTATACTAGAGGATCTTTCTGGGATAATAGCAATAATAGATCTATTCCTATGAATTCAATGTAGACATATATCTTAATAATGGTTAGGATTTATACTTTTGTTCAGTTGACTCTGACTCCTTGAGGTTTTCTTGGCAGGGATACTGGGGTAGTTTGCCATTTCCTTCTTCATCCCATTTACTGATAAGCAAATAAGTCAAATAGGGTAACAGTGACTTGCTGAGGGTTCCAGTGCATCAAATACTTACTGGATAGCAATTGATGAGTCATTTCATTTCTAGAAAACTCTGTTTTCCCATCTGCATAATGGGAATAATAACACTGTAGTTATCTGCCTTGTGGACTTAAATGGGATAATATATGTTAAATTCTTCTGAAACTTTAATGTATTACATAAATATTGGCTGCTATTATTACGAGTCAAAAAGAAGCCAATTATATAAGGCAAATATGAGTCCTGGACTAGATCCAATAACATTCTAAAGGGGCTTTCAGAGTATTTTTATAACAGACTCAAAGGGAATAAAAGAACCCCAAATTATGTTACTTTCATTTATTCCTTTTGTTTTCATATCATTTTATTTCCAGATATATTCTTTTCCCTTCCCCTCCCTATCTACTGATTTATCCTTTGTATCAAAGAACAATTTTTTTCAAAAGAGTGGAAAGAACAATTGACTTCAACAAAACCATTCAAGACATCTCTTGTGGCTGACAATATATAAAATATTTTATACCTGTAGTACCCTAACTCTGAAAAAACAAGTGGGAGTTCTCTTTTCCCAAGTCTTCTCCAGAGCCAAGCTTGGTCATTATTATAATATTTTATTTTGTTGTTACTCTTGCGTGTTAAATAGAATCAGAGAAGAAAGGAAGTTGGTCTATCTAATTATTCTTAACTAATTATATGATTTTGAACAAGTCATTCATTGCCCCATTCTGGATCTAATTTTCTGAATCCATAAAACAAAATTGGACTAGAAGATCGCTAAAGTCTCTCTTTGAGCTGTGCAATCCAATGAAAATCTGTGTAGTATTTATTGTGAACAGAAGGTTGGGTCTGAAGCAAGGAGGCTCCATTTCAATTCCCAGTTCACTCAGTTCATAAGGAAGAGCCTTACAACCTGGAGGAATTTAGTCTAATTCACATTTTTTCTTTGTGCCTTAAATCTTTAAAATGCTTGCACTTCCTACCTCACAGAATGTTTGTAGGGAAAAAAAAAACATTGGGAATATTATACATGTAGGAGGTATAATTCTGAAGCTTTGGCCTTTTGGGCAGGATGTTCATCCCACAGTTGTGGTCCTCTTTTTATTAAACAAGGGAAGGAGGTTATAGTTAAGAAAGTAGCCAGAGAAGGATGTCAATGGATGAATTTGGGTTTAAGTAAACTTTCAAGGATAGCCAAAGATTATGGGATTATAGATTTAAATAGATGACATCAAGTTCCTCCACCTAATTTTACAGGTGAGGAGACTAAGGTTGAAAGACATTAAATGACTTATTCAGTATCATAGAGAAAGCAAATGCAAGAGTCAAGATTAAATCCTAAATCTTCCCATTTTAAATCTAGCATTCTTTAATGGGAAGGATTATAATGTAATAGAATGAATGCAGTGGGGACCTTAAAGACCATTTAGTCCATTTATTTAGTATTAGAGATGAGGAAACTGACTTAGGGAGGTTGGCAACTAGAAGGTACAGTAGATATAACTCTAGGTTTGGAGTCAGTAAGATTCATCTTTCTGAGTTCAAATATGGCCTCGGACATTTTCTATCTGTGTGACCCTGGACAAGTCCTTTTATCTCAGTTTCCTCATCAGCAAAATGAGCTGGAGAAGGAAATAATGAACTACTCCATTATTTTTACCTAAAAAAACCCAAATAGGCTTATGAAGAATTGACATGAGTCAACAACAATAACAATAAAAGATTATAGCTGAAGGTTATAAAGGTATGTAAAAAATCATAGAAGGAAAATTTGAACTCACTCCTCCGACTTCCAAGCCATTGCTTTCTCTCTGATTCAACAGAATCATAAAGTAGGAAATGGATATTGTAGGATATTGATAATACTTGATATGAGCAGAGTATATGTTCAAGAAAAATGGAGGGCTTTAAAGATGGAAAATGCAGGGCAAAATACAATGTTCAAAGAAGGATAAATAGCATTAATATAGCACTTTTTGGTGATAAAGTATATCATTTCATTCGAGATAGGTAATCTGAGAATTATACCCATTCTCCTATGAGAAAACTAAGGCTTCAGTCACATTGCTCACAAAGTGAAAAGGGAACAAATATTTATTAAATGCTTACTGTTTGTTAGGAGCCCATGTTCCTGAATTGCCAAAGTTAGTGCTTTCTTCTGTATTGAATTCAGAGGTGTTTAGTCTATCAAAGGAAGTAGTGACCTATTCAAGATTTCTGAATAAATGATGCAATGAATATGATCTTTAAGGAATATTAGTTTAGCCAAATGTGTACGGGAAGAAGGGAGAACCTAAATTTAGAGAGAACAAGTAGGAGAATTATTGCAATAATAATAAGCCATTTCTGGGGGAGGGGGTTCAAGATGTCCTTTCAAATCTTCAAGCATTATGTGAACTGTTTGCTTTTATCATTATTATTATTACTGGCAGAAAGTCATAGAGACTTAGATATTCACAGTTTGTTATCCTTTTAGTAGCCTCCTTCCAAGTATTCTTCTGTCATGTGAATATAAAGTGCAGAAACATTGAATTTTTATTCTATTTCCCTCACCATCCTCATTTAAATTGGTAGACAGATTTTGTAGGAACCTTCTAAGAAGGAGCTCCAAAGGCAGCATGTCTAAATATGTAGCTGTCTCATTGTCAGAATTAGCAACTACTGGGAGGTAGAGAGATAGGGGTGGTACAACCTGCAGAATACTAGCAGCACTTAGTTACAGTCTGCCTGGCCAGAGCTGTGTCCTGTATCTCTGCTATGCCCAAAGTAACCATTAGTCTATAAACATATGAGCCCAGTTGTTCTTTTTTCAATTTCTCACCATTGATGGAGCTCAGTACCTCTGTGATTTACAGTTACTTCTATGGCCCTTGGGATTAACAGCACGAAAGTCAGGCTTTGAAAATTGACTAGGGAAGCTTTCATCCTGATCTCATTCCCTTTTTCTATATCCTTCCTCACGAACTTGTGCTTGACATTGATGGTTTGACCTCAAAGGACACTGTGGTAGAGAAACAGAAAGAACTTAGAACTAAGAGATGGAAGTCACTGTATCCCCTCATTGGGTTATATTTTAATCCAATACTGTACTCCACATTGTGTTTAATATTCTAATCCTCATATGGAAGGAGTACAGTGAGTGTACCAGAAATAGTGTAGGACCCAGAATAACTGGGTTTAAATCCTGACTGCAATATTGACTAAACTTTATAACTGTAGGCTTCCACATTCTCAGTCTGACTCAAGCTCATAGGATTGGGTTAATAGATTTAGAGTTGGAAAGGACCTTCTAGTTGATTAGTCCAAACCCCATGCTACATATGAGGACCCAGAAATTTAGGTAAGTGTAATAGCTTGCTCAGTTTTACATAGGAAAGTAAGACTACAGGTTGTTTTTGAACTTGGGTCTTCTGACTACACAATTAATGTCCTTTTCACTCTATTACATTCTTTCACTCACTAATACTTGGATCTAGAGTAGAGGTATCAAATATGACATAGAATGTTGAGGTTGAAACTACATTAAAATATAATTGGAAAACATTTAACAAAAACAAAAATGCAATAAAACATAGATAATGTTAATATGTGGTATCCTAAGTCATTATATTGTATAAGGATCCTTAAGTATGGCTTAGATTTATTTCTACCACCCATACTTCCCCCTTTTCTTTTTGGATTTGATACCATTGGTAAATGGAGGAATACCTGCCCTTTTTCCTCCTTGTCACCCCACCTTGAGGACAGTAGGAGTAAGTATATCAGCATTTCTAATAGGAGTCCTGGAGTGACTTTTCATTTTCATAACTGGGACACCCAAGTGGCACAGTTGGATAAGTGTATTGTCTCTGGAGTCAGGAGGACCTGAGTTCAAATCTAGCTTCAGACACTTTATACTTAGTAGCTCTGTGATCCTGGGCAAGTCACTTAACCTAGATTACCTAGTCAAAAAAAAAAAGAAGCAATCTCTTTCTTATGACTGAGACTCAGTTTCTCCCAATTCAGGAAACAGGATATTGCCATTATCTGAAGTGGGTTCAGGAACAGGGGGAGGAAAAATTGAAAAATCCTAGGATGGAAGAAGTAGAAGGATGAGGTTGGGGTATTTAATAAATTAATTTTGATAAATTCCTATTACTCTAACATTTGTTTTACAGATGACAGAGTTAAGATGTCTTAGACTAGTAGACTCCAAGCTATAGAATCCATCATATCAGTAACGGTTTTTTTTAGCACTTCTTTTTTCATTCTTAATATGTGCACACTTATTTACAAATTACATAGTATAATACTGTGTTAATATTTAAATAACTCAAAACATACATAAAAATAAAAGTTAATAATAATAAAAGATAAAAATAGAAGGATAAGCTAAGGATAACTAATATTTTCTTTGAGAGTAAGAAGATTCTGGAATTTAAGTGTGAAAGTAAAATAATTAGATTTTTACTCTATGGAAAAAATCACCTGGAAACTGTGTGGAGCATGGATTAGAGAAGGCTAAAACTGAGGGAGAGAATCTAATTAGGAAACTATTGCACTTGTCCAAGTGGGAAGTGATAAAGCAGTGAAGGAGGATTGTGGTTGTATGGGGAGAACAAAAGGGAGCCATGTGAGAAATGGAGAGAGAAAAGACAAAATTTGGCAACTGACTAGATTAGTAGAGTGAGGAATCAAGGATGAACAAGTTTGTGAACCCCAGTGACTAGAAGATAGTGATTTCTTTTGCAGAAAATGGGCAGTTTTTTTTGGGGGGGGGGAAGGTGAGGGTAGATAATGTAATGAGCTCTTTGATGCAGATAAAAATCTATCCATTCACGATGATCCTGTGAGACTGACTTTGTCCCACTTTTAGAAATGGTATGGGAGGTGATCCAGGGGAGGGAGATGGTCAGTAAGGTCAGGAAAATTCTTTGTTCTGCATTCAAATGTAACTGCAGACATTTACTCGCTGTGTGACCCTGATGCAGATGCTAGGTGATCTGGGGATAGAAAGTGTAAAGGCTAATATAAAAACATCTTCTTACCCTACAATGGGTTGATCACACACTATTTGGGATCATGCCATTTGCTCTTGGGGATGCATGGAGGGAGACTCAGAGAAGTAAAATGACTTGCTTAAAGCCACATAGGCAGTTAATAGCAGAGTGAGCCATAGAACTCAGTTCCTTTGATTCCTGGCCCAGTAGTCTTTTCATTATAGCAGACTGGTTTGTTTTCCCCTAAGAGAGGATAAGAAGGCTGGAATTGAGCATTGATTCCCTGCTGTTTCTGAGGGGGTGGGAGGAGTATCTGGGGTTGCCTGAGGTCGGTCTGCACAGAGAAGCTCTTAGATAGTGAATCTGAAGCAGGTGGAGGGTGAGGATCCCTCGCTCCCTTCTCCTCAAGCCTGACAAAGCCTTGCTCTCATGCAGCCGGCTAAGTCACGAGTGGCTTTGCAAGCAGCCAAAAAGGGAAAGAAATTTTCCATTAAGTAGCATCAGCAGTAAAGAGATTTCCAGTCACCTGGTAATAGCTGAATTTAGGGGAATCGTTTCCTATGTTGGTCGAGGTGGGGACACAGTAATGGGAGGGGGAGGAAGGAACAAATTGTTCAGCTACAGCAGAGCTGTGAATTGTCTCTGTGGGTGTGGGGAAAGGTGATACATGTCAGGTGTAGCTATAAAGCAATCAAACTGATTATTTAACAACCAGCAGAACTTATCCATAGAATCATAAGAGAAGAATGTTAGTGCTAGAAGGGACCTTAGAACAAAGCACATTAGAATATAAAATAAAAGCTGGAAGGAAATATAGAATAAAGACTCAGCATAGAATGTTGTGAGGGAAAGGATATTTAGAGATGATATAATCTGACCCCTTCATTTACAGATAGGAAAACTGAGGTCTTACAGGAACAAAATTATAGAAATGGATAGCATCCCCTAAAAAATTCACTTTTACAAGCTGTATGACTGACTATTCCAGCCTTGCCTCCTTCATCCGAACAATAGCTGGAGCTCCTTCTAGGGAATTGTCTTCAGAAACTGTGATTATTTCTTCTCAAAATTCTTAATAATAGCAAGTCCGGATTTTCTGGGGATTTTCTTGGAAATCATAGGTACTTGGTCAACTGGGGCAAAAACAAGGTGAAGATTTGGGAATGAGATTTGTTTCCTTATATATGGGGAAAAACTATCTTTATAAGAAATTCTCAACAAAAGGTTCTTAAAATGGTGTGAACAATCATAGCCCAGGAACATATTTTGGGGCAGGATTATGTAGTGGTGAAAAAAGTATTGGACTTAGAGTTAAGAGACCTGAATTTGATCACAGTTCTGCTATTTCTGTGTCCCCTGAGGCAAGTTATGTAACCTTCCTGACATGAGCTTCATTTTCCTCTTATACTTTCTGTCCAATCTCTTGAACTGAATTGTGGGTACTTAGATGACTGATCCCTTATCACAGAAAGTTTCCAAGTAGTTCAAGGTTAAGAACCTACATGCTAGAGTAATAACTGGAGTGGGGTATCTGGACCTTTGTTTTAGACATCTAAGTGATATACTGTCTCCCTGCTGTAACCCTCTGACCCTTTTCCTCATGATTATCCCCATTAGTCCCACATGGCATAAATGCCCTTGCTCAACTCCTTCCCCAAGTTAATTGCTTGACATTTACTTTCTACTATTTTCTTCCACTTACTTTACCCAGGGGGTTGTTAGCCAGGCTGCTCCTTCCCTCAACACAATTGTACCTAACCATTGTGGATTTTACTTTATACTCCCAAGGTGCTGCCAGGTTGGGGTACTCGGGGATTGCTTAAGATCTTTAGCATAGACTTGAGAATTCTAGGCCTTCTTGCTCACCAGGTAAACTTTCCTCAGATTGGTCCTGCATTATTCCCTCCCCAGCAACGGTACCCAGGGCTTTTACCTACATAAACCATTTTAAGGGCTCAAATGGTCCTTTTCCTCACACAGCCTTCTGAGATCCCATCTTAGGTTTGTAGGTCTCTCCCACCCTGCGTGAAATGAATTTATCCCTTGAGCTAGCATTTGTATTTACTATTCTGCAGAATACTGTTAGGCTTATAGTAGTGACATGATTTGCATGTTGGGTTGCATTTCCATGCATTTCCATCCCACCCCTTAGCTGAGAGAAGGGAGATTTGATCAAAAAGAAATACAATTTTATTCCAAAGGGAATGACTAAAGAAAACACAGAAGGCTATATGAAATATTATAGGCAAGGTATTTAGGAGTCCATCCCTTCCCCCAAATATCCCTTCACAATATGTGAGACTTTTGAACTCAACCTCTCAGTGCCTAAGTTTTTTCATCAGTAAATATGAGTAGCTTGGATGGAACAGCCTGTGAGGGTCCTTTCCAGTTTTGTGGGAGGTGTAATGTGTTGAAATGGAGGGAAGCCCTCCTTTCCTGAACTGCCTAAAACTTGGAGAAAGCAGAAGGCTGACTCCCTCCCTTCTCTCCCTTCTTCCTTCCCCACTTTCCCTGGTCCCCAGGGCTGAGAAGATCAATCCACTGACTCTGAACCCAGGTGCAACTCTGAGTTTTCAAGACCAGCCACACTCATTTGTTAGGGAACCTACTTCAATTACTTTCTCCCCTGTTTTCCCCTAGGGAAGGAAATACTGACGGCTAAGAGTAACCAATTACCTGCCTGCCAATAGCTGAGCTGTTACAATGTGTTTTCTTTTTTTTTTCCTTCTTTTTTTTTAACCTCTTCGCTCCTATTTTTATTCTTGTTCTTTGCTGAGCCAGACTGACCTAGGAGGAGCTTTCTCTCCTTGCAGAGTTGTCATTTCAAAGAAGCAGCAGTGTGGTGTAAGAAGCAGACCATAAAATATTCTGGACTAAATGCATGGCCTGGGTCAGGTTCTCCTTCTGGGCCTTGGTTTCCCCACCTGTAACATGGCAAATTGTTAAGATCCCTTTAGGCTTTAGATGCTATGATCCTTAATGAGAATCCTGAGATCTGGATTCTCGTTCTAGTCCTACTGCTAAATTGCTTCTTTGCTCCTCTGTGTGATGGAAGAATTGTATTTGTTGTTGTACAGTTATTTGCAGTCATGTTCAACTCGTCATCATCTTATTTGGAGTTTTCTTGGCAAAGATAATGGAATGGTTTGACAAATTTTTTCTCCAGCTCATTTTACCAATGAGGTAACTGAGGTAAACAGGGTTAGGTGACTTATCTCAGGTTACAAGGCTAGAAATGTCTGAAGTCTGATTTGAAAAGATGAAAAATGAGTCTTCCTTACTCCTGGCTCTGCAGTCTGCCCACTGTGCACTTAGCTATCCTAGGACTCTTATTAGCTAGTTATTTAATATTCCTTCTTTAAAAATTCTATGATTCTAAGAATGCAGACTAATGGACTATTTGGTGGCTGATTGATATCTTCTGTCACTGTAGGAAATGTTGAGAAAACATTCCTCAATTCATGACTGTTTCCCTTTGGAAGATGGATAGGCAAATCAGAGTTAGATGGACCCTCATAAAAAAATAAAGGAGTTCATGTAGTTCTTAGATGGGACATCTATTTAAGCCTGCCTTTGAAGTCTGGATACAAGGGGAAGTAATTTCTACCCCCTTTTTTCTTAAGGGGAAACATTGGTCATCATTTTTCTCTTATAGGAGCCAGTGGAGTTCTTGAGTATGAATTGCAAGTTCAAAGGACATTTTGTTATTGTTGGGCCATTTTCAGTCATGTCCCATTCTTTATTATCTATCTGAGGTTTTTGGCAAAGATGCTGGAGTGGTTTGTCATTCCTTTTTGAGCTCATTTTATAGATGAGGAAACTGGGGCAAATAGAGTTTAATGACTTGCCCAGGGTCACACAGCTAGTAAGTGTGTCTAAGGTCAGATTTGAACTCCGGATAATAAGTTCTTGACTCCAGGACCATCACTCTCTCCACTACATCACCTAGCTACCCCAAATAAAACATAAACTAAGCCAAATTAGAATTGCATAGTTCAAAGAGCACTACATATGGAATCTTTGGATTTATTTGGGTTCTAGAGCCATCTCTTATTGACTAACTCTATGACCTTAGATAAGTTCATTGCTACTCTCTGGGATTTTCCTACGTAAAAGGAAGGGCCTAGGTAAGATGAACACTTGAGAGTCCTTTCAAAGGACATAAGCAAAAATTAAGCACCAACTATGTGCCAGATAATGTGTTCTTTTTTTGATCTTGTAAACAATTATGGGAAGTAAATGCAATTATCATCCCCATAGTGTAACTGAGAAAAATTGGGACAAAGATTATATAACTTATCCACTCCAATACTTTCATTTCATAAGTGGAGACCTAATGTTTATGCTGGGTGACTTACTCAAGGTCAAGCAGGCAGAAAGTGATAGATTGGGATTCAAATCCATGGCTCCGAATGCTCCTGATCCAATGCTCTTTCTCCTATATTCTCCTTAGCCTAGATGAGGAACCAGAGTACTCAAGAAAGCAAAGTGACTATGGTAAAGACTCCCGGTAAAATCTTAAGAATCCAAATCCAGTGTTCATTATATTAGATCATGCTTCAACCTAATTCAGGTTTTCTTCTAAGAATACACATGGCTTTCATTTTGACGTCATTTGGCCTGATCCCCTAAAACTGGACTTATAAATACTCTCTTATAAAATGGAAGTAGAAACAGGGAGCATCCCATTACTAATGATTGTTCTTAGGCTTGAAGACATCTTAACTTTTGGGAAAGTTATCTATTTCCTGACTTGAGCGTGAGAAGCCAGTGTGGGGGAGATTTGGGAATCTCTCTCTCTCTCTCTCTCTCTCTCTCTCTCTCTCTCTCTCTCTCTCTTTCTCTGTCTCTGTTTCTCTGTCTCTGTCTCTCTCTCTTTCTTTCTCTGTTTCTCTCCCTGTGCCTCATTCTCATTTTATAAACGTATGTATACATGTGTGTACACACATACATATATGTATATAAACATGTTTACACATGCACACACATATATTTGTAAGGGGAGCTAAAAGAAGAAACAGAACCTTCTGATAGTATAAAGCAAGGTGGGAAGGGGGTAGGTAAATTCTAAAAGTGAAATAGGAGCAGGTATTTCTTTTTTTTCCTATGATTTGACATGATTGATAAATCAATCCTACCCAAAGAGATCTCTAAGCAAATGATGCAGAATAATATTGTGCTGGGAAGAATGTCCTAGAAGATAGGTTATATTTTTATTTTGTAGTTTTTATTATCTTGAAAACCTGTTGTAACATGAAATAGTGTAAGGAGAGCTAGGATCTGAGGCAGGAAGATCTGGGTTCAGATTCTTCCTCTGATTCATAGACTACATGCCCCTGGGAAGGATTCTCAGGAAGCTCTCTTGTGCAGGTCTACCTAGGGAAAAGGAGCCCTTCACTGGGAGATGGATCTCAACCCCCTCCATCTTCCTCTCCCCAACCTAAATAGGAACCTTTATCATAGACTGGTAGAGTTTGAAAAAATTGAGAATATAAAATATGAACATTTGGAAAAAGGTATAGCACTTTAAAGGTCATCTCTTACTTTGCAGATGAAAGGATTTCTTCCCAAAGCAGTCACCCAGGTTTTGTATTGCCAGGAGATTATTTGGGGCAGGATAGGGGTCTGGAGAGGATATCAGACCAATAATTAAAAGAACTAGACTCTGATATTAGTTTTGTTACTAAATTGTTATATAGTTTTAATTTCTTAAGGCTTAATTTGTTTCTGGGGGAAAGGTCTTGGCCTTGGACTCAAGTAGCCTATGTTGGAATTTTACCTCTGCCAATTGCTACCTGTGTGATCTGGGGTTTGGGGCAAAACCTCAGTTTTCTTACCTGTAAAATGAGAGGATAGAGGTCACTAGACTAATGATGTCAAATTCAAATAGAAAGTAGAGGGGCAAGATCCTTGTGGGAGGCATATTGACTTAGAAAAATCATATAATAGCATTATCAATATTTTATTGTGTTTTTTTGTATTTTAATTTTAAATATTTATTTTGTTAAATATTTTAAAATTATTTTTAATCTGGCTCCAATCCCATTCCAGAGAGGTATGTTTGAAATTTCAAAATCAGATGACTTGGATTCTAATTCTTTTTTATTAAAGCTTTTTTATTTTCAAAACATATGCACAGATCATTTTCAATATTCACCCTTGCAAAACCTTGTGTTCCCAAATTTTTCACTCCCTTCTCCCACCCTCCCCGGACAGCAAATAATCCAATACATGTAAAACATTTGCAGTTCTTCTATACCTATTTCCACAATTATTATACTGTACAAGAAAAATAAAATCAAAAATGAAAAAAATGAGGAAGAAAACAAAATGTAAGCAAACAACAATAAAAAAGTGAAAATAATGTGTTGTGCTTGGATTCTAATTCAATGATCCTGCCAGATTATTCCAAATCTCTTAATTTTTATACTTTAGCCATAATTCCATTTCCCCTTTTTATTTATTTTTCACAAATGGGCTTGTGATTATGGAGGGCAGTTATTTTCCCTTTTTATAGGTGGGGAACCTAAGGCTCAGAGGAGTGAATTTTTTTCCCCTTAAGCTGACACAGCAATTATGTAACAAAGCCTTGATGGGAACCCAGGGCCCGTAATCCCTAGACTAGTGCTTCAAAGTCAAAGCTATTTTACTCTAGAGAGAGGGACAAATCAGTAAGAGATGAGTTGTTTTGCAGAAAGAGCTTGAAGTATTCATCTTTTAGGCAAATCAGACATAGCTTTTCCCTGGACCAGTCAGCTAGATACACTCTATGCATTGTGTTCCATCCTGGCACTACTTTTTCTGGCTCTGATACATAGGAGTACGTACAAGTACGTACCTACATAGGTAGGAGTAGGAGAGAGAAGGGAGAATATCTTAGCTATTTGCTAAGTGTCCTAATTTTTATGAGGTGCTGAATATAATTCAAAACCCATTTGTTAGTACATCTTGCCTAATAAAGTCTCCATCACTGGGAGCAACTGGAAATTTGTTTTGACTAAATGGGTGCCTTTTAAAAAATATCTCATTGGTCCTTCCCTTCCTCCTTTGTTTTCTCTGGTTCCCAGGGACACTATATTGATTGCTAAGTATAATAAGTTTCTCACTGGGTAAAGGAATTCTGGCTGGGAAAAGAGGAAAGTAGAGAGGGGAATAGTATGAAGGATGCAGAGAAATCACAGAATCCATTAATGGGGCACTAGGGGTTAGGAGCAGGCCAAATAAAAAACAATCCCTCCTCCTACTTCTACATAGGGTCATTTTCCTTGACCATCAGTTTCTAGAAAATGGCTTTAGGCCTTTGTTGAGGCCCAGAAGAATCCATGTTCCTAACCTCCTTCTGCCTTTCCCAATTACTGTATTTGTCTTGCTATATGAAATCCTTTTTATTTAGAAAGGGAAAAAAAATGTTGCCAGGCTTTCCTGAACCTTACAAACTAACAATAGCTGTATGTGGCTGGGGGTGGGGGTAAAGTGTGGAGGATGAAGGGAAAGGAGAAGGGAGAGAAAGACCAGAGATTAGGATTACTACTTTAAATTTAGAGGCTACCTACTTAGGAGCAAAAAAAAAGTGAGCTATTTTTAAAAATCCTGCCAGAATTTGAAATATTTCAGAATCCTACCAGATAAAAAGACCCTCAGAAATCATGTAATATATCTCCCCCATCTACTGCACATGTTCCCCACCCCCCCAGTCTCTATACTTCCAATAATTGAACCAAAATGTCTTAGTTGTTTTCCAGTTTATAAATGTCTTCAGCTTTCATTTCCAAAACTCTGTGCATTTTATGATGTGAGAATTCAATAACCCTGAATAATTAGCATAGATTATGGGTGGGGTATATGTGTGTAATTCTGTGGGGGGAGGAGAGAGTGAAGAGAGAGGTAATAGAGACATATAAAACAAGGTTCCTGCATTCAACTATCTCTAAATAAATAGAGAATATTTGCAGTCTGTTATTAAATTTGAGCATGTCAGACTATCTAATTCTAATCTACTTTCTAACACCCTACGCTGCTATTGAGCTTTATAACCAGTAGGACTTCCATAAATGGGAGCATAAATGCTCCTCTACCACTTGTCCAGTCTCTAAAGATAAGATGGGAAGGATATTGGATAGACAGTCTGGAGAGTTGAATTCTAATCTTGTTATTGCCACTAGTTTGGGGAAAGGAATAGCCATGTTCTGTCTCTCTTTGATTCTCCCAATCTGTGTCTCTATATCTGTCTCTCTGTGTCCCCCTCAGAGACAGCTAGATATCAAAGTGAATCAAGAGTTTGACCTAGAGTCAGGAAGACCTGAGTTCAAATCTCAGACACTAGCTATGTGATCTTTGGATTCTTTTTTTTTTGCCTCAGTTTCCTAATCTGCAAAGTAAAAAAAAAAATAATACTACCTCTTGGGCCTGTTGTGAAGATCAAACAAGATAATACCTATAAAGTACCTTGCACAGTGCCTGACACATAGTAATCATTTATAAACGTTGTTATGGTTGTTATTGCATAGTTTTCTTCACAATAAAATAGGACTAGAGAAAGTTTTAATCAAAGCAATCATGTTGGAAGAGCAATGGCAACATCTGATGATTTCCTACTGGCTCTGGCTTAGACTAGCCTAGTTATTGGGCCACAAAAGTATTTTGCTGGGATAATTTAGATAAATCAGGCCCTTGACTATTAGATCAAGTGTTATTTATCCAGATAACATAGTACTTTAACTGAGTTGAGATGCATGTATCTTTAGAGCACAGAGCCTTAACATTTTTTAGGGATCACAGACCCTTTTGGCAGTCTGGTGAAGTCTATGGGATCCCTATACATTGTAACATGTTCATAATTGAAGGAAATGTTAATATTCACTTAAAGGGCAGTGAAAATATTGATTTGATTTATGTTTTCCTCCCATTCAAGTTCATTCACCCCTTGAAATCTATCTATGGATCCCTTGGGAGTCCTTGGGCCCAGGTTAAAAATCCTTAATTAAAAGATCTGTCAGAAATGATAAGGATTCCAGATCCTTGGAGACTGTAAGTCTTCTACAAATGTCTGCTTAGGCCCCTTCCCTTAGGGCTGGCTCTGCCTGGGACAACATAGAGGAGAGAGCATGTGGCTGCTGGCTTTCTTTCTTGGAGACAGGTGCAGATGGAGTTGTCTGATAGGAATACACCTGACAGGAATGCATGGGCCAGGCTTCCCTGGATGTTTCATGGAAGATTTATTAGTGTTTCTTTGAGAGAAAACTCCTGAAACTTCTCCCCTGTGAGTGATGAAATCTGTATGGAATTTATGAGGCTGGCTGAGTTTTGCTCATATTCCCCTCCAGGAGGAATGGCCATAGGCTCTAATGGTTGCTTCCCTGTTTGGTCCTCTGGGTGAATTAAGCATAAATAAGACAGTGACATGTCCTTTAGGGGCTGCTGTGGTAGACCTCATCACCTTATGGAGAACAGCTCATGGGGGTGTTTTTCCCAGTATTCCCTGGGTACTTTGGTGAAGGGAAGAGAGGAAATTGAGGTGGTCTTAGGCTATCCTGAACAAGAGGATCCTTGCTCATTATCTCTGAAAAGCTGTCTCTGGGAAATTAGGTAATTTTCATTTTAAGCAACACATTTGCTCATTTCCTCCTCAATCTGTTTCTCTTCTTTCCATACCTCTCCTCTATGTAGAATGTCTTCTCTCTTAAGTTTGGGAAATCTCACGCCTTTCATGGTCCAGCTCAAACCTCACCTACTCTATGAAGCATTCAGTCACCAAACCAGCCACCCTGATCTGTTCTGACTTGCAACTCTTATCATTTCTCCAATCATTTCCTAAAGCAGCTAACTAAATAATGTTGAACCTGGAGTCAGGAAAATCTGATGCTGTCTTAAATATTTAGCAATTGTGTGTCATTTTACTTCTATTTCCCTCAGTTTCCTCCCTACTAAAATGAGGATAATATTAACGTCTACCTTCTAGTATTTTTATGAGGATTAAATGAGAAATTTATGACACATTTTGTATAACACTTGGCACATGGTAGATGCTTAATAATCCCTTCCTCTGTTCCTTCCTTTCTTTTTCCCTCCTCCCTCTTATATCCTTCTCCAAACAGACCATAGGCTTTTGAGCCAGAAGGGATTATACAAGCATAGGATTTAGAACTAGAGAGTTTAGGTAATTTAGTCTAATTCATTTATTTTGTTGATGAGGAAATGGAAGGTTTGCCAATTTTTGTATTGCTTTATGGTTACATCTTCTAAAGTATCCCTAATATCTCATTGTAATGTGGAGATAGTCCTGGGTTGTATTTATTTTTGATAGAAAAGCATGAACTCAAAATTGTCCTATCAAAATAGAAAATCTTTGTGTACAAGAAATAGAAGGAATATATGTGTTTCAAGTGAAGATAAGCCTAGTGGACCAGAGACTTGTCCAGGGCCACATCTGTAATAAGTTGCAGAATTGGAATTTGGCCTCAGTTTCCAGTCTAAGACATTTAATCCAGGAATCTGTTTATACTTTCTATAAACCTTATCCTATCAAGCACAAAACTGAGTAAGCAGGGCCTTGGTGAAAATCTCTGTGTTGGATACATATGTAATGAAATTGTAGGAAGGAAAAGCAAAGTAAAACACCTTCCTATCCTTTTCTTCTTTTGCTAAACCCTACGAGGACCTTTCATGCAATCCTCCTTAAATTCCTTCAGCCAGTTCCCTTGTTGCTCCCTCCCTATTTATTTATCCAAAATAATATTATCAAATAATTGTCAAAGAGGAATCTTTTCCAGAGTATTTGATAACATCTGCTGCTAGTAAATGTCTGAAGAAAAATTTTCAATAACTCTTAAGGAAAGGTCACTAATAAAAGAAGAAAATTTGGTTATAAATAAATGGAACTACAAATTTGAGATATTAATTTCTTTATTCTTTCCCCTTATTTTTTGTAACTTCTATATCAATGATGGAATCAGATTAAATTAGACCCTAGAAACATATACTTATATACTTATGATAAACATCCGAATAAGTTAACATTGTAGGACGCCTTATAGGTAATACCTATCCCTCTGATAAAAGGTAGTCTGTTAGAACACTCTAGTGAAGTGGTAATGCACTATACACACACACACACACACACACACACACACACACACACATATGTAACATAGCCTTTATAAGTAAGGGTAAGTCAGCATTACCATCTGGAGCTAAATTCAGCCACTTATGTTAAAATAGACTTCTAAGTCCAATAACTAGCTTCCCCAACAAGAGAATAGGACAACTGTGCTTTGCACCAATTTATTTGTAACAATTCCCTGACCCTGAATTTAAGTAAAACTGGGTTATGTACCATTTTCTTCAGAATGCTTAATTCTGGTTAATTCTGTATTATCACCAATTCTCTTCTTCTTCCATGACCTAAATTGCATAATGTTTGGGAAGGGAAAAGGAGATGTCAATTTGAGTATCAAGAAAGGTAATTAGAGAAGTTACACTTGACTGTAACTTTCCCTAAATCTTTACAATAATATTCATCATAATTTTTCAAAAATCAGAATAAAACAATTGTCCTTGTGTTTCCATTTTCCAAATGCATTAGGAATAATATTTGCTCCTATTTAAAAATAGTGTGTCTGTGAGTTTGCGCCACCTCCTCCCTTCCCTATTTGTCATATGAGCTAAAATCAAGACCCATTTATAATTACAATTATTAATAAAAAGATCACTTCCATTTTTGTATTGCTTTATGATTATATCCTCTAAAATATTTCTAATGCCTCAGTGTGATGTGGAGGTAGTCCTGAGTTCTAGTTGACTTTGCCAGAAAAGCATAAACTCAGGATTATAGGTACCAAGGTAGAAAAGTTTTGTGAAGAAGCAGTAGAAGGGATACATGTTTTTTTTTTTTTTTAACTGAAGATTAGCCTAGAAGAATTCAGAGAGGTTCATCACCTAAATTACAGTAAATTCGATTGCCTCCAGGAATAAATTCAAAATGTTATTTGACATTCAAAATCCTTCATGGTCTAGCCCCCTCCTACTCTTCCAGTCTTTTTTCTCATTACTCCCCAACATTTATTATTTGATCCAGTGACAGTGGCCTTCTGGCTATTCAGTGGATAAGATATTCTTTCCTCTCCAGGCATTTTCTCTGTCTGTCCTGCAAGCCTGGAATTCTCTCCCTCCTCCACTTGAACTATTGACCTCCCTAGCTTCCTTTAAGTTCCAACTAAAATTCCAACTTCAACCCTTCTCTAACACTTAATTCCAGCGCTTTCCCTCTCTTAATTATTTCTTATTTGCCCTTTATTTAACTTGTTTTCTATACATCTATTTGCATATTGCCTCACTAACTAGACTTTAAGCTTCTTATGGGCAGGGGCATCTTTTGACTCCTTTTATGTTCCCAGGGCTTGGCACAGTGATTGGTATATAGTGGGCAGTTAATAATTCATAAATGTTTATTGAATAGTTGGATACAAGGTGATGATTCCCTATCTCCCACCCCCCAGACACTCTGCTAAAATATAGTTTGTTTTTAATTGTAATTTGGCAAAGAAATTTTTTACACTGAAATTAACAGTTATAAGAAATGATGAAAATCAAGGTGTTTTTTTTTACTGCCTTTATCTCATCAACAAAATGACCTTGGAAAACAGATAATTATAAGTATTCTTTCCCTCAATTTACAGATGAATAAACTGAGGCTTAAAGAGATGAAATTATAAGTTTGAGAACACAATAAATTATGATGCACTAAACTAACCCCTCAACTTCTAACAGTAAGTAAGCAAATATATTGCAAAGAGCTTTGAGTTTGAGGTCAGTGCAGCCATCCTTGGCTATATGATCTTGATCAAATAATCAACCCCACTGAGGCTTGGCATTTTCAACTGGAAAATGGAGGACATAGAGGCGTACAAAGTTACCATGAAGAAAGTCTTTGATAAATCTTGAAGTGTTATGGAAATGGGACTAGATATTATGATGTCATCGGCCTCATCTGTCAGATGCCACCTGTTACACTGGCTTCCTCTTCTCACACATTAGTCTTAACTTCCACATGCCTTCTTCCTTCCTCAACATGAACGAGAATTGTGTTTTCTGTAGAGTGCATATTGTTGAAATTGAGCAGAATGGGAAAAAGTATAGAAAGAGATCATTGGGAGATGCCATCTGAAGTTGGGGGAAATGAAAAAAATCTATTTAAATTTGTACTCTGTGGTTAGGGGTGCAGAGAGAGGAAATGAGGGAGGGAAATCAAGGAAGAAAGAGATGGAAAGATGGAGAGAGAAGGGAGGAGAAGACAAAAAGAGGGTAAAGAAAAGGGGAAGGGGAGAGATAAGAAAGAAATAGAGAGGGAGATAAAAGGAGAGAGAGAGAGAGAGAGAGAGAGAGAGAGAGAGAGAGAGAGAGAAGAAAAACAATTAATGTGATATAAGGCAGTGAAGAAGATATTTATTTGATTTGGTGAATATTTCTCCTATCCTTGTTTTTATATAGTTCTATAAATACATTTATTTAGTGGAATGAATTTATTTAATGGAATATGAAGACTTATTTAATGAATATGATGTACAAATTTGTATTTAAGGTCTCCAAGAGCCATTATTACCTTTGTGTATTTTATGGGAAAGAAAAGTCTAACCATGTTAAGTAGGTGCTGTTATTATTTCCATTTTATAGATGAGCTAACTGAGACAAGCTGAGGTTAAGTAGTGATTAATAATAATAACTTACTATTTGCCTAACACTCTGCTCATCATGTTACAATTATTATATTATTTCATCCCCATTTCACACATGAGGAAACTGAAACAGATCAATTAAATGACTTGTCCAGCGTCACAAAGCTAAGAAGTATCTGAGGTTGGATTTGAACTCAGGTCTTCCTGATTCCATGCCTGCCTCTTTGTCTCCCTGACTCACCAGCCCTGGAGCTAGTATTTATTAAATACTTAGTATTAAGTGCTCAGTGACCTCAGCCATGCAAAGGATGAAGCAATTCACAGCCCATGCTAGTTTTCAGACATTGGCCACAACATAGGCAGTATTAATCATGTAATCTTCCTGTGCCTCTTTCCTTATCTGTAAAATAAAGAGAGTTGGACTCAAAAGCCTCTAAGCATCCCTTCTGCTTTCCATCCATGATCCCATTCTTTCTAATTTCCCTGCCCTGTTCTCCTCTCATAGGTCAATGATTGTTTGCAACACTATTAACAATTAGGTCCTTGAACTTTTCCCCATTCCTAGGCAGCTTTATAAGCTGATGACAGAGGGTGTTGCCAGTAAAGTAAGAATCACAACTAATTGCAGACATCTTCTCCATGATGGGGGATGAGCTTAATTTTTTTTCTCATCTCAGCATACAAATTGTCTGCTGTAGTTTCTCTCCCTCCTGATCTATGTTAGAGAATGACAATTTCTCTAATTAGGCAGCTGAAAAGGTAACCTTAGCAACTCAGAACAGGAACTACAGACACCAAGTTCCAATGCCCCTCTTATACCTAGTTGACATTTGTTTGTCCCTTCTGGACAGAGGGCACTACTTGAACTGAGCATTTGTGTCCCCTTCATCATTCACTTCCCCCTGTCCCTGCCTTGGCTGTCTGCCATCCTTGCTTCTTGGGACTGTCTTTGATCTAGGGTTAATTCCGCCCTCACTTCTTTCATAGCAATCAGAGCTGATCATTAAAGAGACAACTTCGCACCTATTTGTCTCCAGTCCAACCATTTTACCAATAAAAAAAAATGAGCCCAGAGAATGGAATTAATTTGCCCAAAATCAGATTGCAAAAAAGCCAGAGATTGGCAAGGTAGAAAGTGACCTAGAGATCATTACTTGGAAGACTAAAATGAGGAATAATGGAGAAATAAATTTACATCTTTAGGCTCTTTAAATCTTGTTCCCTGTGGCCCAAAGGTATTTATCTTGTGGTAAGTCAAAGTAGCATATGCTACAATGAAATCTCAAAGCCTGCATAGGATACTCATTAGGCAAACTTCTCAAATTTTCCTGAATCTCACGAATTCCTTATTCTGGCTTTGACACTGACTTGCTATGCAAAGCCAATACTTATGAAGAAAACTATTCTGCAGTAGAAAGAGCATTGGGTATGGAGTTTGGGCAGCTAGATGGCACAATGGAATGAATTCCAGTCCAGAAATCAGGAATACTCTTATTTGTGAGTTCAAATCTGGCCTCAGACACTTATTAGCTCTGTGATTCTGAGGTCATTACCCCTGTTTATCTTGAGATTCCTCATTTGTAAAAAAAAGCCAGGAAAGGAAATGACAAATCACCCTGGTATCTCTGCTGAAATGGGATCATGTACACAGCAATAGCAAGATTATATGATGATCAATTCTGATGAAAATGGCTTTTTTCAACAATGAGATAATCCAGGCCAGTTCCGATAGTCTAGTAATGGAGACAGCCATCTGTACCCAGAGAGAGGATTGTGGAGATTGAGTGTGACTCACAACATAGTATTTTCACTTTTTTGTTTGCTTGTTTTTTGTTTTCTCTTTCATTTTTTTCCTTTTTGATCTGATTTTTCTTGTGCAGCATGATTTATGGAAATATGTATAGAATAATTACACATGTTTAACATATATTGGATTACTTGCCCTCTAGGGAAGAGAGTGGGGAGGAAAAGAGAGAGAAAAAATTCAAACACAAAGTTTTACAAGGGTGAATGTTGAGAACTATGCATGTGTTTTGAAAATAAAGTTTTATATAAATTTTTTTAATTAAAAAAATTGAGATAATAAAGAGTAGGACATGACTAAAATGACTGAACAACAAGAGCAACAATTTGTAGTTAGGAGCTGGATTTCAATCCTGTTTCTAGCACTTATTACCTCTTTGACCTTGGTCAAGACAGTTAACCTCTAAACCTCAAATATCTCATCCATATAGTGAAGTCAGACTAAAGACCTTCTAGATCCTTTCAAAGTAGATTTGAAACACTTCCAATGCTAAACCTATTATTTTAGGTTACTACTTACTCTCTAACTTTGATTATATTTCCCATTCTACTTTTTTTTCACTATGATACTCTTTACATTTTCAGTGTGGAGGTCTGAAAATGTTATAATGGAAAAAAAAATGTACTGACTAGGTCAACAAGACATGGTCCAAGTCCTACCTCTGCTTACTACCTATGTCACCTTGCTAGGCCTCTTTATTTATTTGTGAAGTGAAGGTGTGCTCTAGGTGACTTCTAAGCCCAAGCCTAGATTTCTTATTTCTCTCATTCTTGATGAATCCTTTGGCTTTCTCAGAGTTTTTTCTGGGTCCCAGTGATCCCATCAATAGCTCCTCCTATGACTTACCCTTTAGGACCAAATAAGTTTGGATGGATTAAGGCCTCGTGAGCATATATATGGTTTGGATTTGCTTCTTACCATAAGTTGCTTAAATTCTCTACTCAGTTTCCTTAGCTCTAAAATGGGAGTTGGGGGTGGGGGCTGATAGTGATCATCTGTAAGCCTCTTTATATCTCTAAATCCTAGGAGATATGACAAGTGTTGGTTGGATAAAATATAACTGCATATTCTCTGCTTCTAACACTTTTGTGGTTCCTTCATGGCAGCAGAAGTCCTTCTAATGTCAAGGGTTCAGCACTGAATCTGCCATTATCATTTGGTCCGGATGGAGCCGACTCCCTGTCAGCCCAAGGATGGCTTTAATGTTGGCAGCCAGGTTGGTTACAGGGAACACAGAGCCGCCGACAAGAGATAAGTCAGGACGTTAGCTGTGATTTTCTGGCCTGTGAGCCCCTCTGCATGGATTTCATCTTTTAATGGAAGTGCAGTAAATAAAAGCCTCTTTCACAATAACCTGAGCAACAGGTCATAAGCGTCTGAGCTGCTGAAATTGATAGAAGTGAGCTAAGCGTAACAAATCTCCCCAAATTGCACTAGGCTGTTCTTGTACCAGCTGCTTTCCTGCTTCCCCCCAATTATCATGTGCGGCAATTATTTCTGAGCCAGGGATTTTGGAGAATAAGACATGTGGGCTTGGTGAATTGAGGTAGTAGTAGTGATGGTAGGAAAATAGTGGTGGAGAGGGTAAGAGGGGACATGCTATTGTGGTTTCTTTCCCTGACACATACTTAGCCTTTGCTGATTTAGGACTGGGGCTACCTCCTGGACAGAGACTTTTCCCAGAGAGGAGAACTATCTAGAATAGATGAAGCTGTAATTTCTATGTAATGCTTTAGGAAGGCATCAATTGGTCCAATAATTTCTCTGTTTTAAAGTTGTATCCAGATGTAAACAGAGGTAGGATATGTAGTCTAGTGACTTTAGGCTATTTTTGTTTTTGTTTTACTTTTGCTTACTTAGGGTTAATCTGGTATGGGGAATTTAAAGATTGAGGGAAGAAAGGTAGCATCTGGAATGTCACAGAATGATAGTTCTAGAAGGCAACTTTGAGATCACTTATTTTAATTCTTTCCTTTTAAAGATTCAATCAAATTAGATTTCAACAAATATTTATAAAGCATCTACTGGATGCTAGGGACTGTGCTAAGTTCTGGGCATAAAAATAAGAAAAAATGAAGATAGTCCATGCCCTCATAAAGCTTATCATCAATTGATAGAAGATAGCATGCACAAAGAAGCTAGAAAGGGGATGGGAAGGAAGAGGTACTAGTGGGATATGATAATGGTAAAGTTGATTCCACAAAGTGAAGCTATTAGATAAAATGTGAGCTCTCTTGAAGTAGAAGTTTTGGGAAGAGTTTAACTCCATTCACCAGGCTTCCAAATCATGGTAGTAGCAGCTACTGAAGATTCTGATGTGGAATGTCAAAGTTAATACAATTTCCAGCATGTTGAGTTTCCTGGTGATGAGCTTTTTCTTGGAATATGAAGACACAGGAGTTAAATCTAAGGAGTACAGATTAAGCAACTCTGCCTGGATGTGAAAATGTCTTGACCAAAGTCATATAGATATTTCTGGGAGAACTAAGTTTGATCAGTTTGTGTAATTGGGAGTTTTCCATTTGTGACTGGATCAATGGCTCCAAAGAACTAGAGAAAGTTTTCTCTTGCCATCTGGAACAAGGTTTCTTAGCCTATGTTTGTGTCATGGATCACTTGGACAATCTGCAAAAACTTAGGCACCCAGACACAGGTTAATGTTTATAAATAATTAAAAGAAATACCAAGTTCCAATTAAAGATTATAAAAACTCAAAAAGCTTTTTTTCCTTCAGTATATAGACGCCTTGAAATCTATCCATGATTCCCTTAGGAATCTGAGGACCCCAGGTTAAGAATTCCTGGTCAGGATTTGTTTTGGGGTTGTTTTATGTGTAAGTATTTTTAAGACATATTGGGGAAAAGAATATGCTCAAGGAAAGTATGTTATTATTACTAAGAATGGAAGGGATGATTATAATGGAGCAGGAGACTAAAATATTCACCTTTCACTTTTGCTTCAGTTTTTTCTCTCTATAAGAATAATCTGTTCATGGAAAAACCAAGTAAGATAACAAATACATGATACTTTTCAGACCTTAAAGTGCTACATAAATGTTAGCAATAAAATTCAGGGGAAAAAAAAGTGTGTGTTTTAAATTCCAAGTAAGTAGGGAGATGTTGAGAACAAATTTACTTACTTTTAATGGGATCAAGTCACCAAGCCCAAATGAACTATTTCTTGATGTGCTAAAAGGGACAGATGACTGGTGAGGTAGTCATTTATCTATGAAAGTTTACACAGAAAATGCATGGTTATCATAGAATTCAAGGAAAAAGAAGTTCTAATCTTCAAAAAAAAGTGAAGAGAAAGAATCTGTAAGTTCTAGACTAATAAACTTCACTATAGTTCCTGGCAATATTCTATATGTGTTATTTAAAAAAAAAAAAAGTTACTTTTATTTATTTAATTAGGTGTATAAATTAATTATTTTTTAAACTTTTAATTTCTAAATTTTCTCCCTATTTTCTGCTTTTCCTCCCTCCTTGAGAAAACAAGTGGTTTGACTTTTTGATTTTACATGATAAGGTCACATGATCATAGTATGTCAGTGTTGGAATCCTAGTGTCAACTCAACTTGAAACAAGGTGAAAACTCAAGGGTGATGTCAGAATCCTTGTGTTAACTCAATAGAATTGATACAGTGCTTATTGGTTCACACCTTAGAGTGAATCCTTATAAGGTGATAAGTTGCTAATACTGATGGAAACAATGCTTGTGTTCATACCTTTAGAGAGCTCATAAGTATCTAAGTACTCAATGGAGTTCACACATTTGGGAGAGTTCAGAGTTTAGAGAGAAACACTGAATTCACACCTCCCTTAGGGCCAGAGAGCACTCTAGGAGATAACCCAGAATCCCTCTCCCTCCAGAAGGCGGAGTTAACCTTTGGGAGATCACATATATACAGGGAGCTCTTGGAGCTTGGGAAAGTTACTTGAGTTAGTTACTTGAGGAGTTACTTGAAAAGAGTTTTTCTTGGGAGCTCGAGAGAGTTTTACTTGGAGTCAGAGAGAGCTCTTGGAACCCACAAGCCCTATCTTTGAGGCAAGAGATTCATTGCATCTTCCAACTTGGTGCTGGCTGGAAGCTGAAGAAAGCAGAGGCAGAAGCCAAGGACAAAGCTGCAAGAGCTCTTGGAACCAAGCAAAGAGATAGGTCTCTGAGCTAACCGGGCTATATTGAAGGACACAATAAAAGATCTGAACTTTTACCTGGCTTTGTTTTGGAAAAAGAAACGCCAACATGTGAGTATGATTTTATATATGAGGTCATGCCAAACATATTTCCATATTTACTATGTTTAAAAGAAAACACAAAATAAAATAATAAAAATAAAATTTAAAAAGTATGCTTCAATCTGCATTCATAGTTGATCAGTTTTCTCTCTTTAAGGTGGATAGCATTTTCATCAAGGGTCTTTCAAAATTATCTTGGATCATTGTCTTGAGCAGAGTACCTAAATTTTTCACAACTGAACATCTTTTTAATATTGATACTAGAGTGAAAAATGTTCTCCTAGCAAATTGGAACTATGCATAAAAAGTTATCAAACTGTGAATACCCTTTGATCCAGATCTTAAAGGTGGGAAAGAACCCACATGTACAAAAATGTTTGTGGCAGCCCTTTTTGTAGTGGCAAGAAATTGGAAACTGAGTGGATGCCCATCAGTTGGAGAATGGCTGAATAAATTGTGGTATATGAATGTTATGGAATATTATTGTTCTGTAAGAAACGATCAGCAGAATGATTTCAGAGAAGCCTGGAAAGACTTGTATGAACTGATGCAAAGTGAAGTGAGTAGAACTAAGAGAACATTGTACACAGCAACAACAAAACTATACAATGATCAAATCTGATGGACATGGCTTTCTTCAACAATGAGATGATTTGGACCAGTTCCAGTCCTTTAGTAATGAGAGTCATCTGCACCATTTTTAATGCATATTAGACTACATGCCACTTATGGGGAGAGCATGGGGGAAGGAGGGGAAAATTGGAGCACAGTGTTTTGCAAGGGCTAACGTTGAAAAATTGTCCATGCATATGTTTTGAAAAATAAAAAGCTTTAATAAAAAAAGAAAAATGTCCTCCTGTTTTTGTTCATTTCACTTTGCATCAGTACATATAAGCCTTCCTAGTTTTTTCTTTTCTGAAACCATCCTGCTCATCATCTCTTAGCAGCATAATAATAGTTTATCATAATCATATTCTATAATTTGTTCGGTCATTCCCCAATTGACAGGCTTCTTCTTCATTTTTAATTCTTTTAATTCATTAAAAAGACTTTTGATATCTTTGGGATATAAACTAATAGTGATCTTGCTGGTCAAAGAGTATGCATGGCTTTATGGTGTTTTTGGTGTAGTTCTAAACTGTTCTCCAATGTATTGGGACTAGTTTATAATGCCTCCAGCTATGCTTCTATGCCCCAATTTTTCTATATCCCTCCAGCATTTGTCATTTTCTTTTGCTGTCATGGTAGCAATATAATAAGTATGAGGTCCTATCTTAGAGATGTTTTAATGTGTATTTCTCTAATCAGTAGTGATTTAGAGCATTTTTATGTGACCAATGATTTTTATTTCTTCTGAAAACTGCCTGTTCATATCCTTTGACCATTTATCAACTGGGGATTGGCTTTTACTTTTATAAATTTGGCTCTGTTCCCTATACATTTGAGAAATGAGACTTTTATCAGAAAAACTTGTTGCAAAAATTTTCTCCAGCTTTCTGTTTTCCTTTTAATTTTGAGTGCATTAGTTTTTGTCGGGGGGAGTAGATAAAGAGCCAGATCTGGAATCAGAAAAACTCATCAGATCTAATTCAGACACTTACTAGTTATATGACCTTGGGTAAGTCACTTAGCTCTTTGCTTCAGTTTCTATACTTATAAAATGAAATGGCAAACTACTCCAGTTTCTTTGGTAAGACAATCCCAACCATTCTGGAGAACAATTTGGAACTATACTCAAAAAGTTATCAAACTGTGCATATCCTTTGATCCAGAAGTGTTACTACTGAGCTAATATCCCAAAGAGATCTTAAAGAAGGGAAAGGGACCTGTATGTGCAAGAATGTTTGTGGCAGCCCTCTTTGTAGTGGTCAGAAACTGGAAATTGAATGGATGCCTATCAAGTGGAGAATGGCTGAGCAAATTGTGGTATATGAATATTATGGAATATTATTGTTCTGTAAGAAATGACCAGCTAGATGAATACAGAGAGGGTTGGAGAGACTTACATGAACTGATGATAAGTGAAATGAGCAGAACCAGGAGATCATTATACACTTCAACAACAGTCCTATATGAGGATCAATTCTGATCGAAGTGGCTATCTCCGGCAATGAGAGGATGCAAATCAGTTCCAATTGATTAATGATGAACAGAACCAGCTATACCTAGCAAAAGATCATTGGGAAATGAATGTGGACCACAACATAGCATTTGTACTCTTTCTGTTGTTGTTTGCTTGCATTTTTGTTTTTTTTTTACATGTTATTTTTACCTTCTTTCTAAATCAGATTTTTCTTGTGCAACAAGATAACTGTATAAATATGTATACATATATTGTATTTAATATATACTTTAACATGTTTAACATGTATGAGACTGCCTGCCCATCTCAGGGAGGGGATGGAGAGAAGGAGGGGAAAAGTTGGAACAGAAGTGTTTGCAGGAGTCATTGTTGAAAAATTACCCATGCATATGTTTTGTCAATAAAAAGCTATAATAATAATAATAAACAACTCCTTCCTCCTCCACAAGTCTGAGAGGTAAACTATTCTGCTTTTCTAATTTATTTATTATAACATATTTATATCATTAGATCATGAACCCATTTTGACCTTTTCTTGGTATATGGTATTAGGTGTGGGTCAATGCCTAATTTCTGCCATACTAGTTTCTAATTTTCCCAGCAGTTTTTTTTAAATAGTGAATTCTTGTCCCAAAAGCTGGGGTCCTTGCATTTGTCAAACACTAGATTACTATAGTCATTGACTATTTTGTACTGTGAACCTAATCTATTTCACTGATCAACTAGTCTGTTTCTTAGCCAGTATCAAATGGTTTTGATAACCATTGCTTTATAATATAGTTTTAGATCTGGTACAGCTAAGGCACCTTCATTTGATTTTTTTCATTAATTCCCTTGAAATTCTTGACCTTTTGTTCTTCCAGATAAATTTTGTTGTTATTTTTTTTAGGTCAGTAAAATAATTTCTTGGGAGTTTGATTGTATAGTATTAAAAAAAATAGGTTAATTTAGGTAGTATTGTCATGTTTATTATATTCACTTGACCTGTCCAAGAGCACTTGATATTTTTCCAATTTTTTAGATCTGACTTTAGATCTGTGGAAAGTGTTTTGCAGTTTTGTTCATATGGTTCCTGACTTTCCTTTGGCAGATAGATTCCCAAATATTTTATACCAGTGGTTCTCAAGGTCTGATCCAGAGCATCCTGAGGAATCTCTGAAATCCTTTCAGAGAGTCTACAAATTCATAACTGGTTTTATTCATAATAAAATGTGATCAATATCTATAACTATAACCCACATAAACAAAAACTCTTTGGACAGATCATCAATCATTTTTAACAGGATAAAAATATTGAGAACAAAAGTTTGAGGACTACTGTTATAGTAACAACAATTATTTTGAATAATCCCTTGAAATTTCAATCAGTATTGTTCCTCAGGAACCTTATTCTCTTGGGACCAGATACAATACTTTTCTCCTAGGCTTCTGAATTCTTGGGCTTGGAGTAATATTGCCATTCAAAAGTTCCACTCCCTTTTAACCAAAGGTGTTCCTCTTTACCCTTGAAATATGACCCAGAAGTGGATATTGGTTAATGGAGTGGCAGAGTCTAGTACTATGTCTGCAATATTTTCTCTAAAATGTAATTTTCTCTTGTTGGGGTTCTCTTGGGGTCTCTGGAGGCAGCCTTAGTTTCAGTTCAGTAATCACCCCAAATGCAGCCAGGTATTAAAGTCCAAATCCTTTATTGTCTCTTTCCAAGTCTTGTCTTCTTTCCTGTGGCCTGGTTAGGTTTCTTAGAGGCCTTCTGTAGTCTTGGTTCCAAGAGCTCCCGCCTGCCTTCTCTGGCTTCTGAATCTCCCCGACTGAATCCTGGCTCCTAGCTTATATTGGAGCCTCATTTTCACACCTTTAATCTTTTAAAGGGGTGAATCTTGTGGAACTATAGTAAGTACTAAGTACATGTACTGAACTAGAGAACTGTTAAATACCATGCTAAATAATTATTATCTCTATCAACTTCACCGATTTAGCACCTTGTTTCAATCCTTTGTTTCAAGTTCGGAGTTCTGGCCCATAACATATGTCCATACAGGGTACAGAATACCCAGTAATCTCTTTTTTGATCAAATTATTGTCTCTAGATTGGGAGTTTCTGAAGTTTCTGAAGTTCTTTCTCCACCACCCAGTTCTACCACTGTATTTTGTTCATATGGACTCTGGACCAGCCTCTTCCCCTCATGCAACAGATCTGTCTTTCTAACCTATAATGCTGTCTTAGCATGGAAAATCTAAGTCTGACCTTTTATTTGCTTTGCCTCTCAAGAATTTGATTTGAGGCATTATTTTATAGTTGTTTGGAGGGGAATATTAGGAAAGCTCCATTAATGCTTTTCAACTCCACCATCTTGGCTGTCTCCCCAGAAGTCTCTAAATGTATTATTAAAGTAATGGGTAGCAGTAAACCAATATAAAAGGAATCATGGTTCATAGAATGAACAGAGTATCATCAAGAACTGGTCATATGAGGCTGACCTCATTTTCTTTTTTGACAAGCTATTAAATTGATAGATCACAAAAATTCTATAGAAATGTTTTTCCTAGATTTGGAGGAAGAAATATTACACAATCTCTAATGTTGTTCTTGAAGGTTAGATAATAAGTTTAGATAAACCCAGACTTGGTTGATGATCTCAAGGCAAAGAATGATCATTTATTCTTGAAGATGACTTGGTTATGAGCAATATGTTCTTGGTCCCATGCTGTTTTTTTTTTTTTGTTGTTGTTGTTGTTTTTTTGGTCCCATGCTGTTTTAATGTTTTCATCAATGACTTGAAAAAAACTTTCCATAACACACTTATCAAATTTGCAGATGACATAAAGCTGAGAGGGTTAGCTAATGCAGTGGCTGATAGAATCAGTACCCTAAAAATATCTTGGCAGTCTAGAATATTGAGGTCAATCAAAGAAGATGAAATTTAAATAGGGACAAACATAAATGCACTTAATATCTGAAGGAAAGGAAAAAAAAAACTTTATAAGTACAGGATGCAAGAGATATGGTTAGACATCAGTTCCCTTAAAACAATAGGGGTATTTTTACAGAAAGCAAGCTCTGAGTCGAGTATGCTATACCCACACCCCCAAAAAAAGTTGAAATGGTTTGGGATCGTTGTAAGAGATATGTACTATCCATGAATGAGCAGGAAATTAATTTTTTTTAACTTTACTTTTACAGCTTTACTCCGCTTTGGTCAAATTACATTGATTATAGTTCCAATTCTGGTGCCACATTGTTAGGAAGGACATTCATAAGTTAGATACTTGCAGAGGAAAGCAGTTTGGATGGTCAGGATAAAGGACCTTGAGCTTATGAGATATGAGGATTGGTTTTGATTTCAGGAGTTTAACATGGAAGAGAGAAAATGGACGTGCTATTTCTCATCATGTATTTGAAGAAACATTTGGCTTGTTTAGCTAAGCTTCAAGAGGAAAGAACTAGGAGTAATCAGGTGGAAGGTAATACATATTCCTGGAAAAATAAATAATTAGGCAAAAACTTCAGAAGGTTTAGGACTATCCATAAGTGGAAAGTGTGGTTTTTCTCACATGGATGCTTTCAAAAGATTGTTGGTTACCAGCTGATCACATATGTCATGAAACTGGTTTTTGTTCAAGTATGGATTGGACCAACTAGTATCTAAGGTCGGTCTAGCTCTGAATTTCTGTGACCCTTTGCAGTTTAAGGATTTGGAATCTCTTTAGTCCATAGCTACCCTTCCATAAAAATTTAAATTTTTAAATATTTCTTTTTAGTCTTTTCCAGTGCTCTAATGACACTATCTTTTCCTAGCATATTTAGGATCCTTTCACTAGGACTTTGCTTTTTGTTGATTCTGAAAAAATTTCCTATTAACCGTGGAGGGCTCCTTTTTGCATTGGCAAGAAACTGGAAACTGAATAGATGCCAATCTGCTGGAGAATGGCTGAATAAATTATGATATATGAATGTTATGGAATATTATTGTTCTCTAAAAAATAATCAGCAGGATGACTTCAGAGAGTCCTGAAAAGACTTACTGAACTGATGCTAAGAGAAGTGAGTAGAACCAGGAGAACATTGTAAAGAGCAACAGCAAGATTATATGATGATCAATTCTGATGGATGTGGCTCTTTTTAACTGCAAAGTGATTCAGGTCAGTTCCAATGGTCTTGTGATGAAGAGAACCATTTGCGTTCTGAGAGAGGACTGTAGAGACTTGGAGACTAAATGTGAATCACAACATAGCATTTTCACTTTTTTTATTGTTGTTTACTTGCATTTTTTTTCTTATTTTTTTCCTCTTTTGATCTGATTTTTCTTGTGCAGCATCATAATTTCGGAAATATGTATAGAATTGTACATGTTTAACATTTGTTGGATTAATTGCCATCTAGGGGAGGGTTGGGAGGAAGAGAGGGAAAAACATTTGTAACACAAGGTTTTGCAAGGATGAATGTTGAAGATTATCTATGTATATGTTTGGAAATAAAATGCTTTAATAAAAATAAACAGTGGAGGGCTTGTGAGATGGGGAATACCATCTGGAGAATACACAGGTGTATTTGCAATTTAATTGGTGAATCTACCAAATTAAATGTCTGTACAGTCAAAAGAAGTGGATCCTCAATGGAGACATTTCTGGTACTGCTCCAGGAAATAGAATTTGATGACTATATATACTTACTATAAGAAGGAACATGGAACTGAGAATTCCTCAAACATGCCTAGAGACATGGTTTTCCAAAACTGAATGATATTTCCATTAACTCTTTGTCTTGATGAAGGCTGTGGGATCTGATAGAGATATCTCAATGTGTAACACTGAAGGTACACAGATGTCTCAAAGCACCTATGGTATATGATATCATTCAGAAATATACCAATCCCAAGGGGTGTAGAAGATGTCCTTCTTTCTTTTTTTTCAACTACAGGACTGAGGCCCAGAGGGGCTAAATGACTTAACTAATATCTCGCAGGTCTTAAGTGTCAGATCCAAGATTCTTACTCAGATCTGGTGATTTAAGATTCATCATTCTATCTAATGCCTCATGCTCGTGTGATAGAGTTGAGAAAGCAAAAAGTGCCAATAATACTAAATTATTTTATAATAATTGTGAAATGCATACCATAGCACTTTTGTCATTGGACCTTCCTTTTCAGTTCTATTTTACTGAAGATGATAGAAAATGAGTTTACCTTCTCTAAGGCCACATTAATTGAGCAGTGGGAAGGAATGAGTTATAGCACTGACCATGCTGTATAGTTTTAGTCACCTTGTTTGTGACAAAATCTGTCTCCTCAACTTTAAATTCTACCTCACTCCACTCCTCATCTACACAAACACTTATGTGTACCATTAGTTTATAAATATTGGTTTACTCATTCCTTTAAAATGCCTACGGACATGCTCAAATTTCCCCTCTCATAAAACCAAAACTTTTTGCTAAATTCATCTATTGTCCTAATGCCTTCCTTTAGTTGCTAAGCACTAAGAAATTCACTTATGCTTACAGCATCCATTGCTTTTCCATACACTTCTATCCTTTGCAATATGGCTTCTGATTCATTTGTTGTTTCTTACTCATTTTAATCAAGCCCAACTCTTCCTGACCCCATTTGGGGTATTTTTTTGGGGAAAGATACTGGATTGGTTTGCCATTTTTATGGAGGAAAAAACTGAGACAGAGTTAAGTGAATTGCCAAGGTCATACAACTACTAAAATGCCTGAGACCATATTTAAACTCAGGAAAATTAGTCTTCCTGACTGGCACTCTAGCCACCTAACTGGGTCTAACCCAGAACTTTATGGATTCACTGAAATACTGCCCCTATGATTTCTTAATTAGTAGATTCAATGATCTTTTCTTTGTTCTTATCCTCCTTCACCTTTCTACAGTCTTTGAGATGGATAAGCGCCCTCTCCTATTCCTGAGTATTCTTTCCTTCTTTGGTTTCTGTAGCATTGATCTTCCTTGTTGTGTTCTTACCTGTCTTAAGAGGACACCTGGAATAAAAGAGCATGGTTGGATAGTAATGAACAATTTCATTCTTAGGGAACTGACAGAGGAGCATGCCATCCTTTCTATAGCGCCATGGGAACTAGGAATGCTGCGAAGTTGTTATTATATTGGCTGGCTTTGCTGAAGTGTTCTTTAGTTGTTAGTAGTAGGGAGGGAAAGGACCTAGGATTAAGGGAGTGATGATTGAGGTTTATAAACTTAAAAAGAAAAAAAAATATTCAGTTTAGAGGCTCTCCTTTACTGTTTCTACAATTTTCTAGTAGGTTAATAAACACTTGTTGATGAGAAGTCTTCTTGTTCTTGATTGTCTGTGAGGTAAATTATTTTGTTCTCAAATAAACAAAAGAATTTGGATATGGGAGTAAATGAGGATTTGAGTACTACTGCCACCATTTAGTGCTTGTGTGACTAAACCTTAGTTTTCTCAAATGTAGCATGAAAATAATATTATCATGTACCTTACTGGTTTACTGTGAGAACCAAATGACATAATATGTGTATAATCTTTTGTAAATGTTTAATCTCTTAATAAATATCAACTTTTATCATTATCATTCCTTCTTAGTCTTTTTCACTGATTAATAGTTCTTTCCCCATACCCCAGACCATGTGGGTGTTCCCAAGGTTCTGTCCTAGGCCCCCTTCTTTTTTCTCTCTACAATCTCTCCCTTGGTATTCTTCTGTTCCCATATGTTGAGTTATGCAATGACTCCAAAATTTATATTATCCATTCATAATATCACCTATTAGCCCCAGTACCATATTGTCATCAACATGATGGACAATTGGCTTACTGCAAGCACCACAAACCTGTCCCAAACTGAACTTTTCCTTTTTTTAACCCTTTTTCCTAATCCTATATTTCTTATGTGGCTAACACATGTCTTTTGTCATTCAGGTTCTTGACCCTATATACACCATGGACTTTCTCTCTTTCTTACTCCATATATTTTATCAGTTACCAAATCCTATTTTTTCTTCTTCCAAGGCAGCATTCATCTATTACTTTCTTTTGGCCAATACTTCAAAACCAGTTCAGAATTTCATCACTTCCACCATGGATTTTTGTGAGAATCTCATAATTGTACTCTCCATTCCCTTTTTTTCTAATCCATCCTTCTTAGTATAGCTACCAAAATAATCTTCCCACTAGCTCTGTCTTACTCTTTTATTCCCATGCATAAAGAATTCCAGTGATTCCCTATTGCTTCTATCTTGGCATTTGAAGTTTCCTATATATGATATTCCCAGTATAAATGTTTTGGTATTTTAAATTCTATTCTCATTAATACATTCTCCACTGTAGTCAAATTGGAATACTTTCTATTCCCACAGCTAAACATAGCATCTTCTACCTGTGGCATCTACACAGGCCCTCCCAGAACATATTCTTCCTTACTTCTATACAAAGTATATTGAAGTGTTGGCTCAGATTTTTTTTTCTGGTGAATTCTCACTTTATCCTCTTTTTATAATACTTTTTATCTCTTCATATGTTTCTAGAGCTCTTGTCTGTCTCTCCCTATTGCTATCTTTACACTCTCTCATATGAGAGTACATGTACCAATACATATTATTTAGTCCCTGTTCAGAGTATAATTTTATTGAGGGCAGGCACTCTGACTTCTCTCCCCATCTTCTATTCTTAGTATCTAGTCTACTTTGTTATGTATAATAGTCATTCAATAAATGTTTATTAAATCTCCCTTCTGGCTTCTAGGGTCACGAAAAAATATACTTTTCCTCTCTGCTCCATGATAGCCCTTAAATTTTTGAAAACATTAATTTTCTTTATCCCTTTCCATTTCCCTTCCCACACTCATCTCCTACCAAGTCTTCTCTTCCAGACTAAATATTTCTTCTTAATATTTTAATAAATATTCTTAAATATTTCTAAGACATGATTTCTATATATTAGTATCCTAAACATCTAACTATTCTCTAATTTCTCAATTTCCTTCTGAAAGTATGCCCTAAAATAAAATGTTCTCACATGTCACTTGTCCAGAGAAGAGTAGTATTTTTATTTTTCTGGTCCAGTTTATCATGATTCTGTTGATGCAGCCTGAGATCAAGTTAGTTTTTAAACAAACATGACACATTATTGACTCATGTTGAGCTTGTGGTGAACTAAAGCCCTCAGGTCTTTCTCCCCATGGGAAGAATAGTCAAGCCATATCATTCTTTATCACAAATCTCTGTATCTTTTGTAAAAATTTTGATGCAGGACTTTGTATTTATCTTTATTAAATTAAATGCTATTTCTTTCAAATTTTTGAGGGGTAATATAGTACAAAGGATGAAGAGCATAGAATGTAAAATCCAGAGACTGGAATTCAAAATTCAGCCCTGGAATTTTTACTATTTGCGTGACCTTGAGCAAGTCATCTTGTCCCCTGAAACTTCATTGAATTATCTATAAAATGGAGCTAATAGCTGCTGTGTAAACCTAGCGAGTCTTTTGAGTGAAATATTATATATACATATATGTATATATATGTCCTAAAGTGAGATGTACATATTTTGTATATATAATGTGCTTAATGAAAACATACAAATGTGTATATATACATATAATTTATGCACACATATGAATAGATGGTAGTATTATCATTGTCATGATCGATCTTATTTTTGTCATCAACACATTATCCTGGATCCTAGTGATTCTTCAGACTATTTCAGATAGAAATGATTTTGTAGTATATGTCTATGTGAGAATCTGGGATTTAGGGATTTAGGGATTCAGGAGATCTGGGTTCTTGTCATCCTGTCACTTACTAACTGTGTGACTTTGCCCTCTCTGAATTTCAATTTCTTTATTAACAAAATGAGCTTTTGAATTAGATGATCTTTAAAATCACTTCCAGCTGTCACATTTTTGGTGTTTAGGCCCCTTACAATTGTGACTGTCTGGTCGGTTTCTTTCCAACTCTAAAAATTCTATGACAATGTCAGTTGGTATCTTAAAAACCCATGTCATATTATTTTTCTCCAAGTAAGAATATATATAAAGCCAAGCTGGAGCTCTGGCTTTGTCTCTATCTAGGTGTCATTTCTCTGCCTGCTCTCCCAGCTCTTGCATCAAGCCTTGCCAACTACCTTTTGTATAGTTCTCCCTTTCTTCTTTGCTCTTTGTAAAGACTTACAATTTCATAAGGTTTGAAAGCTGAATTAGCCACTGCCCTAGCCTTTATTTACTTCTCATCAAGTCCAAACAAGTCCTCCTACAACAGGCCTCTGATTCCCTAGATGCTGTTAGCCCTAACCATGATGTATAGCCAACCCAGTAGGAGGATTAATAAATTAACATTTGCAAGGGGCTTTGAGCTCCACCAGGCAAGGTGCCTTCCTTTGTACATGAATTATCACCATCATTACTCTCTATTTACAGCCTTTGAGCTAATTTCCAAGCTATACAGCTGTGCGCCTCTCCCAACCCATTTGAACTAATTTTGCAAGAAACATTTTTGAGTTATTGTCGCCTGGATTAAGTCATCTGTGATCCTTTCATCCCTAACTTTGTAATTCTATGCAAAGCCCTGGCCTAGTACAATTTTTATTTTTTACAATCCCTAATCTTGTGTTGCCTCATAATTCCTTTGTCTTCTCTGGCATTGTCCAATTTGTTAAGGCTTCTTTGTGCAAAAGCAAAAAGTATTTCTTCTTCACCCTCCTCTCAAAGAGAAGTTCTTCCTTGGCCCATTATTCTTAAAGCCCAGAGTTTATATATTATTTTTAAGAGATCAATATGAAATTTGCTGCTGTATTGGGGAGAGAAGTAAGACCTCTATTGTCTCTAAAAGATAATAAAAATTGTAAGCTATTCAGTAAGGGTTGGTGAATTCTCTGAGCATTTCTAGGATTCATGTCATCCAGACGTGCTGATTTGTGTATTTCTAAAAATCTCTAAGTATTCCCTTAACAACTCTCTGTCATCCTTATTTCTGCAAGATCTTAATTATTTCCTAACTGTCCACATTTCTTTTCATTTTTTTTTTTTTTTTTTTTTTTGCTAACGACAGATTTTAAAAGATAAGTTCAGGATCTCTGCCATTTTAGAGTCATCATTAATTCTCTTCTTTCCTCATTATTAGAGGGGAGAACATTTGAGTTTTCTGTGTGATTTCCCACCTGGTTTCTTGGTAACAGCTCTCCATGGACTCCGCATCTCTTTAATCACATTTAACCTTCAAAGGTTGTTCTCTTGAAAATAATGTGAGGTCCTTCTCTATTTCTCTCCTATTGAAGATTTCTCCATTCTATATGACATAACCTGACAACACTCAAGATTGCCCTGATTATTATTCCCTTAATCAGAGGAGGTAGGGTGTGTTATGTTCTCCTCATCTTACATACATAGCCAGATGGGCAATTAATCATATTGCAAGAATATTATACTGAGTAAAAAATCTTTAGAGGTTCTCAATAGGATTCACTAATCCTATTGAATCAAATTGAAAGTGGATGGTCTGTTATAAAGCCTTTATAATTCTAAGATAGGGACTATAATGAAAATCACACAGAATCAGAGGTCCTAGCTTCAAATCCCACCTCTGATACTACATGGGCAAGTGTCTTGGTCTCTCTCATCCCCAGCTCCTTTATTTGTAAAATGACTGGGCTGAAAGAGATGGTTTTAGAGTTTCCTTCTAGCTTCAGATCCATAGCTTTATGAGATTGAGATACCTTGTTCCACATTGCTTTGACCAATGCTTAACTTTTAGAATTTCCAGGGATAGAGGTACAGTTACTGTGTTAACACAAAGAAATGCTTTAGGCTTTAGTTAGTATCCAAAGTCCCCCACTCATCTTAACTGATACATAAGGTATGGGTTTTTTGATTTCCCCTCCCATAGTAGACTATTTGTCTTTCTTGGTTTCTTTCCATCTCTTCTTAATGTTACTTTCATCATACAAATTATCTTCCCCTGATATAGAAATATAATGCAGATTGATCATCCTATAATCTGTACTCAGTTTTCAATTTTCATAGTATTATAGACACTTTTAAGGAGTTAGGGACCTTAGAAATTATCTGATCTGATAATCCTCCATCTCTTCTGTCCTTCCTGCTTCTTCTTTTGTTTTTTGTTTTTTCCTTTTTTGGTCTATACTGATGAATTGTGAGTGTTTTTGACTTGATAGGATTAGGAACAAGCCTAGGTCATTGAAAAGCAAAGCTGATGGCTTGTGATTCCATAGACTTAAACCTAGGTTTTTCTGCCTCTATACCACACTGCTCTATTTTATACCCAGAGAGGTGATGTGATTTGCCTAGGCTCATAATGTCAATAAGACTCATGCCTATGTCTTCTAATTCCCAGCATAGTGTACTCCCTGTTTTGTCATTTTTTTTTCTTTCCTTCCTCCCCTCTTGTACTTCTTCATTTTCTGCTTTAGCAGTTGTTATTTCACTTAGTTGATAAGCGTCTTACATTTAATTATTTGTTATTTTCCATGATAACAATATAACCTTCTTGAAGTCAGGGACTATTTCCTTTTTTTTTTGTTTTGTTTTTGTATCCCTAGTACATAACAAAAAGTCTATCATACATTCTTCCCCCTCCCCTCCCCTCCCTACCCCCAAGGGAATTGGGATTAAGTGACTTGTCCAGGGTTACACATTTAGGAAGTGTTAAGTGTGTGAGATCAGATTTGAATTCAGGTCCTCCTGACTCCAGGGCTGGTGCTCTATCCACCTCGCCATCTAGCTGCCCCCATCACACACTCTTAAATGTTTTTTGATTGGTTGGTAACAGAATGTTCCCATTTTAGGATTGCTGGCTTTGTTCATCAGCTGGATAGTGAGTTACTCATTACTATAGTTATTTAAATGGAGATAATATAATCATTTGCTTGTGTTTTGTTTTGGGTCGAACTATATGATTTTCAAAGTACTTTCCAACTTTATGTTTCTGATAATAATTAAAAAACATTATCATTAAATATGCAAATGAGACCCCAAATGATCCATGTACTCATTGTTTTTCTGCCATGCTAACTTTAGCTACAGTTCTGTCCTTATCTAGAACCTAGCTACTCAATCAATCCATTATATGAATAGGGAATCATCAATCTAAATTCAGCTATTTGTTTTCTTTTGGTTTTCCTAGTTTCCTTCAAGTCCAAGGTAAAATTCCACCTTTAAGTAGAAGCTTTTTCTACTCCCTCTTAAAGCTAATATCTTACATCTGTTGCTTATCTTAAATTTATCCAACATATATCTGAATTTTACATAGTTGATTATATGTTATTTCCCCCATTAGACTGCAGGCTAAAAGTCAGGGACTTTTGTCTTTTGCCATTCTTTCTATCTCCAGTACTAAGTACAGTGTCAAGCACTCTGTAAGAATTTATTAAATATTAGTAGATTGGCTTTGTTTCCACCTAATTTCTATAGGATTTGCTGACTAAGTTGTGCAGAGGATAGATCACTGGGTTTAGAATCAAGAAGACTTACCTTTAGGAGTTCAAATTCAGCCTTGGTCACTCACTGGCTGTATGACTCTTGGCAAATTACTTAACCCTGTCTGCCTCAATTTCCTTATCTGTAAAATGAGCTGCAGAAGGAAATGGCAAACCACTCCAATTACCTCTGCCAAGAAAATCACAAATGGGGTTGTGAAGAGTTCAGTTCTTAACTGAACAACAACTGAAAATAGTCTTTGACTAATTTGAATTTTGTGATTTCTGCCTCCCTTAGCTCACCCTCTGAAGGAAGTATTAATGAATCATGAAATGACCCCCAGGCAGCAGGAGAAATAGGGAGGCATGATAGACTTGGATAATCCACAAATTAGAATATCATTTATTAAATGATTATGTTGCTTATACTTGAATATTCTTATACAATCTGTTCCTACGACTATATAATAGGCCACTCATTTTCTATATTGAGAATAGGTATTAAGTAATCTTCACAACCAGTAGGGACTTTTCTATCTATTATGAAGATAACTCTTCAAGTACATTCACTTTTCTTCAGGTCAGCATGACCTCTAGTACTTCTTATAATGGATTGAAATGATGTTTAAAGCAAAAAAGCCACATTCATGCAAGGGCAGGAGATGTAGTATGTTGGAGAAGAAAAGAGAAAAAGAGAGATATCAAGAGATTTAGGTTCTAGTCTAAATTTGCCATTAATTTATTACTATTTCTCAAAGGCTTAATCATCATCATCATCATCATCATCATCATCATCATCATCATCTTTATCACCATCAAATCCTTATTTCTTTTTGCAAAACACTTTATGCATACCTTCCAAAGTTGCTGTGAGGATAATATTATATCCTCACAGCAACTTTGGAAAGTATGTGCTATCATTATCACCACTTTACAGATGAGGAAACTGAGGGAAGCATAAGTTTAGCATCTTTTCCAGGATTAGTCAAGGTCTGAGGCTGCATGTGCCCTCAGATCTTCCTGACTCCAGGTTCAGTTTTCTATCCCTTCTTCTGCATAGGTGACTCTAAAATTGGATTAGATAATTTTTCAGGTCCCTTCTAGGTCTAATATTTTGGTTTGTGGCCTCTTACAGATCTAATATTCAATGGGTCTATATTCTACATTGCTTTGCCATATATTATTTATTGCTATATTATGGATCATCACAAATGATACTAATAACACATGATAACTAATAACAAATGAAAAAACATTTTTACAATGATAATGCTATTGCTATTTAACTTCTGTTTTATTTTTCTTCCCATATTTCCCTTGAAAAAAATTCATGCTAATGTGGTACAATATTGTAAGCCAATTCTAGTCATTTTATAACTAGAATGGTCTTTGGTTGGGAGAGAAATCTCTAGAGTATTGTTCTGATATATAGAACTTGTTCTCCTTTGTCTAACAATGTGACTCAGCTCTAGCTGTGTTTCTGGTGTTTTAAAATAATATTCCAGAGTTGACTTTCATCAATCCCTTTCTGAAAATAGGAGAGGAAAATAGGAATCTAGGAGGGATGAGCCAAAGAGGGTCTTTATGATCTTCCTCAATTGTTAAGAATATAATTATGAATTTAATCTTGAGGGACCATCTTGTTCTTCAACTCTCTTCCTATACAAAAATGGAAAGCAAGGCTTTGATTAAAATTAAAAATTAAACAACTTGTTTAAGATCATACTTTTTTAAGTCAATAACAGAGGTAGAATTTGAACCTAGGGCTTTTGACCCCAAATTTGTGTTCTCTTACTGCCACCATGCTGTCAAGAAATGGAAAAAAGAAATGACTAAAGCCATACTAGAACATTGATCCAACCTGTATTCATTTACTGTACCCATGTTAAGCCTCATGGTATCTTTAGATGTAATACCTTCCTTCAAATATTATCTTATAAAGAAATAAAAAAAAAAACATTTTTTTCTCCCTTTCTCCTTGAATCATATCCATGATCTATTCATTCCAGAATTCTTTTTCTGGCAGAGTCCCAGAGAAGGTAAATAACTTGCCTTAGCTCACTCAGTAAGCCAGGAGGAGATTGTAGCCAACTTCCTCAAAGACATTCACCTCAAAGATTGTTATTATTGATGGTAATACCCCAGTCTAACATCATTTCCGTTGATCTTCACAACATCCTTGAGAAGGCATGACTAGAAAAATATCCACTTTTTATAACCATCTCTTGGGGTTTAGTAGACCACAGATGTATTAAATATATGTTGTGGTAACCAAGAAAGCCAATCTGATCTTCTGCTACATGAAAACAAATGTAGTACCCAGGACAAAGGAGATAGTTGCTCTGCTACACTCTCTCCAGATCCTTTGATACATGGAATATGGTGTTAATGACAATCATGTTATAAGAAGGATGTTGACAATATGAAATAGATGCAGGGAAGGAAACACTGGATGCCAAGAACAGCAGAGATATGCCATATGGAAGGAATTGGGGGCCATTTATCCTGAGGAAGAGAAGACTGTGGGTAGATGGCTTGGCACCTCCTTCAAGTTTAAGATTGTAAATTTACAGCTGGAAGGGATCTTAGTTATTATCTAGTGTAATACCTTCATTTTACATATGAGTAATTAAGGTTCACCAAATCTAAATAACTTGCCCACTTAAAGAGGTCATAGGTGGTAGAGTTAGGATTTACTTTTTTTCTCTGAATCACAGTGTTTGATTTGTTGTTCTATATTGTTGAAAAGGAATTAGATTTTTCTCCTTGGTCCAAGCGGGCAAAACTGTGAAAAATATGTGGAAGGTAAAAGAGGGTCATTGGTTAGAGATATTGGAATTGTCCACTTCAGGAGGGCCTGTGGAGGTCTTTAAGCAGAGGTTGAATGATATTTATCAGGAATGCCATAGAGAGAAATTCTTCCTCACATAAAAGGGGATATAAAAACCCTTTTATGTCTCTTCTAGCTCTGAGGTCCTGTAACAACCCTGTGGGGTAGATAGCATGGGTGGTTTCATCTTCATTTAATGAACAGAAGCTCCAGAGAGTAGAATAAGATATTTGGGTATACACCAAAGAGGAATCTACAAGGATTCACAAGTGTCTGTGCATAAGCTAGTCCTTTTAGAAGCATAGCATGCATTTGTCTATTTATCAGTCCATCCATCTATCTGTCTATATATCTATGTATTTCTCAGTCTATCTATCTAGTACATATCTATAGTATATATCTGGAAGTTGAAGGAATATCAGAGACTACTGACATTTTACAGTTTAAGAGACTGAGGCCCCTTGCACACCATTCTCTCTGTAACTCTGCTGATTCATCCCAAGCTCTGAGCCCTCCCTTGCCAGTGCTCAGTGAGGCATCCCCCATGATGGGGGAGAAGCAGTTTGATTGATTTTGTTCTGTGTTCACTGCACACAATGAAAAGTTTTTTTTTTTCTCCTTTAGTCTTGGGAATTATATTTTTCTTGGAGTCTTGCTAATGGAAAGCACTGAACCAGATTCTCTCAAATTGAATTTGGCTGCCTGAACTGTCAGACCACCCCCCTGTACTCATATTTATGCTACATAGTTGTCTGGGGGCATCCAGGACTGTATTATGAATGGATGGGTGGAGGTAATATATGAGAAGCTGATAGAGTTTGAGGCTTACACCCTTCTAGCAGTACCCTCCCTCTATCCCAAAATGTATATCAATACAAGAGGCTCAGACATCACAATAGATATAATAGTCAAAACCAACTTTCTTTAATATCTATATATTGTTACATGCCCAGTGTCCACTACTGGGTATTATGCTCAAGCCACGGAGAACTTCGAAGTAAACTCAGCAGGTAAATTTCAGATGAATATAAAGATAGATTGTATGAAGCTAAATGTCATTATCATTAACAACAGTAATGTATGATGCTTCAATAATCTTACACATATATCACTTAATTTGACCCCCACATCAAACCTGTGAGTGTACCTATAGGTTTTATTAAGCCCATTTTGCATATGAAAAAACTGAGGATGCAAAGTTAAATTATTTGCTTAGGGTCATACACTAAGTACTATAGGTAAGATTCAAATCTCAATCTTCTTTTCTCTAAATCTAGCACTTTCTCTCCTACAATAATTCAATTCTCATTGCCATGTAATCTGTTGATCCTGATGCTGGATAAGTAACAGCTGTTACCAGAGACTGACAGAAACAGCAATACACACAATGCTAACACTCAGGGAGAAGAGGGGCATCCCACAACCACAGGTATTGTCACTTTAACTCTTCTCCTCTCCAAGGCCTTTGTTCCCTGCACTTACATGCACAATTATTAGGTATGGGCTTTTTCAGTGAAAGATACACAACTTCCCTTCCCATTTATGAAGACTCTTCAAAACTCCCTTGGTAGAAGTGCATTGCAATCAGCCTTCCTTTAGTTCAAATAAGAGTAGCATCCTCACTGAGCCAGGAGGGTCCCAGGGGATACTCCTCTGTGGCATTCAATTGTAGCTTTTCCACATTTGCACCCCAAGCACTTCATGCTTCCAGATGTGCTGATAGGTTGCAGAAAAGAACAATTAGCAAATCTATTCACTAAAGCTGGCTTGTACTTCTATGGACAATTGTGATTGTTTAAGTAACTTATATTGCCTGTCTTTAAAGTTTCTAGTCCCCAGAAGCATATGGTAATGAGTTTTAAAATTTCCTCTCTAACATGTTTGAACCTCCTATCTTGAATTTGACAGCTAGGGACACGGGCCCAATCAATACTTTATTATGCTGAGAGCTGCATGCAATTAAAGTGTGAGGTCCTAAGCTAACAAAAGACTGTCGTTCACATTGATGTATAAACATGACCTCAATTCAGAAAGTTGCTGTTTTTTATTAAATACAGTGTATCACTTTATGGTCTGTTGGCCCATAGATCTAATATAACTTCTTTAGTTTTGGTAGACAGAATTAGAAGGCTGCATCTGTTAAAAATATCAATAATACTTTGTTGCTACTATTACTAGTAATAAATTTAAACATTAGAAAATTAATTACAATGAATTGATGTGGTTTGTTTAGGAAGAAACATGAGAAATAAAATATTATAGAGACCTGATAATCATTCCTGAATTTTCAAAAATATAGCTAAAAGTATACTAGCATTTTTAGCATGTAGCAGAGTAGATAAGAGTTCTTGGCCTAGAGTCAGGAAAACTCATTTTCCTTATCTCATATCTGACCTCAGCCTTCCTAGCAGTGTGATCCTGAGCAAGTCACTTAATCCAGTTTGGCTCAATTTCCTCAACTGTAAAATGAGCTGGAGAAAAAAAACCAAACTATTCCAGTGTCTTTACCAAGTAAACTCCAAATGAGATCACAAAAAGTTGGTTGGATGTGACAGAAAACAAGTGAACATTTGCAAAACAGCTTTATATATTTATAAACATTTATAATAGATCTACAATAATGTCTGAAGATCACAAGCTTCAGGAAAATATCATTATCTATTTTTGATTTAGAAGAATAAGCACTATACTTGACTGGAATAAAAAACATAGATTGGAGGTTCCAATTCTCATCAGCTGTGTGCAATTGGTCAGGTCATTCAAAGCTCTAAGCATCGGTTTCCTCATTTGTAAAATGGAGACTATACTTTGACAATGGCTATGAATTTTTGTATATTATATGGTTTATGAAGATTCGAGAAGTTGCACTTTTTTAAGGTCAAAGTCATGTTGGTGTCTGCACTAAGCCCATAGCAAATTTGTTGAACTGCTGGAAATGGAGAACCTTAGACTGCTTTGGAGATTGCTTAAGGAGAGGTACACAAGTTCAGGTTAGAGGAAGGGAGCAGATCATACCTATATATGGCTGTTGTATTTAATCCTAGGTGAGATTTGGAGACATCATCATCATCATCATCTTCATCCCTACCTAATAATAGTAATTATTATGAAAATATAATTATACTTATTATTATATAGATATAGCAGTAGAAGATAAATAAGACAAAGCCTTTGTCCTCAGACTCAAGAGGATATGAGAGATATACAAATGATTATAATAAAAGGCATTATGTTTCATGTTCTGAGAATTGTACAAAGTTCTATATTAACTTGTAAAACTAAATAGGGAAAACTCGGCCCCAATTCTCCATTTAGCTTTGGTTGTGTTAAAAGACCCTAGGACACATTTTCGTTTTTGACATCAGTTAAAGAATATAACAGGATTCTTTACAGGATTCCCAACAGGATTGGGAATAAGAGGACAATAGTGATATTCAAATAAAGGTGTGAAAAACAAAATTGATATTTGTGTATTTGAGTTTTCCCTTTTTTGACTACATTCATGATATTGACCTTTATAAAGTGAAAGGACTTGAGTTCCAAAGAAAGAACTCCCTTTTTGCCTAGCCTTCAAAATCATGAGACAAATTGGAAGTTATTTTGTAAGAGGTGTTCACAGTGTCTACCTTATGGTTACCCAAAGAATAGTTTTGATATTTCATGGGGTTCAAGCTTTGTTTCCTTGTTCTTAACTCTCTCTTATTCCAACACCACATTTTATGCCCACCCTGTCATTATTTATCTTCTTCTCCAGTCTTTCATCAGCAGCTTTTAGAAAAACCAAGTAAATCATGTCTGCCTTTTATTTCGTACTTGATTAAATTTGTCAGAGAACTCATGCAGGTTCAGAAGACACATATTTTTCCTTGTACACCAAGAGGCTAGCTCATTCGGCTCTGGTGCCTTCTTGACTGTATTTTATGGAAACCCTCCTTTGCCTCCTACTGGGTCTTGTGATCTAAGTAATGACAAGTTTCTCTCTGTGGAAGAGGATCCATTAGGATTCATAGCATTTTAGTGAGCATGTAATACAATCCCCAGTAATATAGTAAAAAGGCACTGTATTGGAAAGCAAAGTGTCCGTGTTCAGATTCCAACTCTCCTGCATATCACTTGTGTGATTTCGGGTAAAATGATTAATGTCTCTGGACTTTATTTATAAAAGCGGGAAATAGTTTAAATAGTCCTTAATGTCCCTTCCTGATCTGATTATAAGAGTACAGATTTAGAGCTGGTGGGGCCCTTAGAGATCATGGAATCCAAACTTTTCATCTTCATTTTATAGAAGAGAAGTCAGACATTGAGAAGTGGGATTTGACTTGCCCTTCAGAGGCAGCTAGGTGGTAAAGTTGATAGAGAGCCAGACTTGGAGTTAGAAAGATCTAAATTCAAATTCCTTTTCAGACTCTCATTAGATATATAACTCTGGGAAAAATCATTTAATCTCCATCTGCCTCAGTTTCTTTATCTTTAAAATTGGAAAATAATAATAGCTGCCTCCTTGATTTGCTGTACAAATCAAATAAGATTATTCATAAAGACTTTTATAAACCTTAAAATGCTAAATAAATTATATTCTTTTAATAATAATATATCATAAAATATTATAACAGAAAATAAGAAGCAAAGCTAAGATTTGAATCAAAGTCCTCTGATTCCAAATCCAATGTTTTTTTTTTCCCTACTGTGCTACAAAGTCTTTTATATTTATATATGTAAGGAAGTTGTTATAGAACTGATAAGATTACAAAGTGCTTTCCAAATCTTATTTTGTTTGGGCTTCACAATAACTCTGTTAGGTTGGTGCTTTGGTTATTATTATGCTTTTTTATATGGATCTCAGAGAAGTTAGGTGAATAACCCAAGATTGAATTTGAACCAAAGTCTCTGTTGACTAGGCTCTTTGTACTAAATCACATTATTCCTTCTGGTTTCTATTAAAGTAGTTTCAGTGTTTTAAGAATTATTTTCACTTGTTTTGACATTTTCTTACATATTGGGGATAGAGAGACACTATCATTATTAATTAGGCAATTCAGTTCTCTCATCCAGGTATCAGTAAAATTAGAGTATTGATTTTGATCACCCAATCAACAAACAGAGCAGTTTTATGTGACTGACACAATTAAGTATTGTTGATACAAAGAAAAAAAAGCATCCCCTGCCCTCAAGTAACTTATATTCTAATCAAGTATGGAACATGTACATGTTTTATATATACAAAATTAGATTGAAGAAAGACTTGGACAGGAAAGCATAAGATTCTAAGTATGGAAAGGGTTTGAGGTACAGAAGAGAAGAGACCAAGGAAAGGGGCTTATGCATAAATTGGAATTTAATTTGAGTGCTAAAAAAAAACAAGATCTCTAAAAGATGGATCTAAGAAGCAAGAACATCCTTGGCATTGGGAATAAAAACAAACAAAAACAAAGGGAAAGAGATGGGAAAGAGAGTATGTTAGGTATTAGGTAAACTATTTTTTTCAACTTATGCCCAAAAACTATATCTTCAGTCCCCCTGATGTTACGGTTTCTCCTTTCTGGACCTGATCCTTAAATTCTAGAATGCATACTGTTGGCAATTTCAAGTGAAAACTGCTTTGAAGAGACTATGACAAATAATGAATGAGTGCTCAACAAGAGGTTACTAAGGGGAAATCAAAGACATTTAGGACACTTCTGTAAGTTAGCAACCATATCCTTCTACAAACTGTTAGCAACCAGTCAGAAACAGAATTCCTGGAGGGCTAGTCAATTGACACAGTGTGATAATTCACATATCGTTATGTTAATTCTTAGGCTCATTCTTGTACATAAATGAATGGATGACCTTCTAAAGATTGAAATGGCATATTTTGAAGTCTCCATAGTGTTGGTGGTGATTGGTCGGGGAACAGACAATCATCTGAAAGCACTGGCTAAGCAAGTTTCATTTTCATCCTCTGATCTGGGCTTTTCTGTTGGTACAGAGATGAAATGAGAGATGAGCTGCAAAATGACCTTTAATTCTTCCTTAACCCTTTTTTTTTACATGTCTTCAACTGCATGTAAAACTAGGATTTGGAATGAGTAGACAATGGAAAATAAATGACCAACTACATTTTTTTTAATGGAGCATAAGTCCTACTAACTGGAGGAGAGATTTTAAATAAATTTAAATAAATCAAATTAATTAACTTTAATTATTATTAATCATATTATATATAAATATATTATAAAAATATAAATATATAATTAAAATTAAATTAAATAAATTCAGTTTATATTGACTCATATTGGATTTGAGGATAATAGGTCACAACAAAGGACAGATGTGTTTGGGGAGAGACAATGGAATGAGGTCAATTTCTAGAACCTTGGTTATTTAGCAAAAGAATTCTGGCCTTGCAAGAATTGTTGGAAAACAAATAAACTTAATTGGTTTATTGTTATTGTTCCTCCATTTTCAGTTGTGTCTGACTCTTCATAACCCTATTTATGGTTTTCTTGACAAAGATAATAGGATGATTTGCCCTTTCTTTTTCCAACTCATTTTATAGATGTGGAAACTGAGGTAAATAGAGTTAAGGGACTTGTCCAGGGTCATATAAGTGAGACTATATTTGAACTCAGGAAGATGAGTTTTCTTGATTCTAGGCTTGGCACTTGATCCACTGTGTCATCTAGTGTCACCTAGTTGATACAGTGATGACAAGTTGTATTGTCATTAATACAAATTGTATTGATAAGTGCTTTAAAAATTAGTACTTTCACTGCATTTTATAATTGTAGATTAGGCCTTTGACATGAAGAAAGTAGGGTGGGAGGAGACAACATTGCAGAGATATAAATGTTTATTGGCTAATGCCCCATATTAGTTGGAAGCAGTTGGAAAGCAAGCAAAATCATTTTGATTTTATACTTGGGGAAAATTGAGGATTGAAAAATTCTCCTCTTCCTTTGCAGAGTAATTGAAAGGGAAATACTTTGTAAAGATTAAAGGGTCCCCAAAAAACCCATGACAGTAGTAAAGACAACTTGTCTTTGAAGTTCCAAATCAAGTCCCACAATGCTGGGGCTTGGGATAAATTAATCTACAGACAAGAATTTATTTGTTCTGTGCCACTCACTGTTCTAGATGAATACAAAGCAAAAAATGAAATAGTCCCTATCCTCAAAGAGCTTTCCTTCTATCAGAGGAAAAATATGTGAATATGAAAGTAAATACAGTATTTACATAAAATAAATTCAAGATAAATTTGGGGGTAAGACAACACTATTAGTAGCTGGAGAGATCCTTGATGGAAGGTAAACATTCCAAGATGTAGAGATGAGCATGTTCCAAAGATAGAGATAGCTGGTACAAAGATAAAGAAATGAGAGAATACTCTGTGAAGAACATCAAATAAAGCAATTTAGCTGGACCATAGAATGTGTGAAGAGGAGAAATAGTAAGTAAGGAAGGAGGCTACGGCAAGCTTGTAGGAGGCTTTAAATATCAAACAGAAGCACTGGTATTTAATTCTGTAAGCAATAAGGAGCTATTTGAGCTTCTTGAGCAGAAGAATAGAATGGTAAGACTGTACTTTATTTAAAAATATTTTTATTTCACTAAACATTTCCCAAACATGTAAAAAAACACATTTAAAAAATTGAATTCAGAATTTTCTCTCCCTCCTCCCACTCCCCTTCTTTGAGAAGACAAATAATTTGATATTTATTGTATGAAAATCATGCAGAACATTTCTTTCTTAGCTATGTTGCAAAACAAAACACAAAACAAAATAATAAAAAATAAAGTTTTTAAAAATATGCACTCAGAGTTCATAAGTTCTTTCTTTGGAGGTAAACAGTATTTTTATCATGGATTCTTTGGTATAGTCTTGAATCATTTTCTTGACTGGAATAGTCAAGTCTTTCACGGTTGATCATTCTAGAATATTGCAGTTACCGTGTACAATGTTCTCTGGGTTCTGCTTACTTCACTTTGCATGAGTTTATATAGGTAAGACCTGCACTTTAGGAATTTATAAGTTGTGTATAACATAGATTAGATTGAGAGTAGACTTGAGACAGGGAGACCAATTATGAAACCTAAACTGAATTATCAGCAATGTGATTAAAAAGGGGACAGATACAAGAAATTTTGCAAGGCATGACACCTGATTGAATATGGGGGATGAGGGAAAAATGAGCTGATGATTTTAAGTCTGAGTAACTAGTAGAAAATAGTGACATCTTTGCCAGCTAACTATAAAGATTCTTATTTGTGGGGCTAGACACCGTTGAACTTGGTGATACTGTCCCTGCTATCAAAATCTTTAGTTAAGATGACCCTAAGGTTGACTGTACTCAGACATACAGGGACCATTTCTCTTTTTTCTATTGCCTATTGCTAAGGTGAGATGTCCAATTTCCCCCCTTCCTAAACACTAAGCTCAGTTCCCTACGAGTATCCATATCTCTTTCTGTCCTGGGATGATAATGACCAACCCTCTTTATATATGGTTTTGTAGCCAGAGCATTGAAAGGGGTTACTGGACTGGCAAGTCTTATTTATCTTTTTCCCCATTGGAAGAGTCCCAGGAATGAGAATTTATTCAGGATGTTGGGTCTAGCCAGGATTTAAAATCATCTGGGGATTTAAATGTTGCAGGATGAGAGGAATAAAAACTAGTTTCCCATTTTCTAAAGAAGGACATAAAAGTTTTTTTTTTTTTAAAGTGACTCTATTGAAAAGAAAAGAATCTCACAGAAAATTCTGTGTCATTGTTGCCCTCTGAAAGTCAGATATATATCATATAGACAGTTTAAAGGAAAAGGAAGTAAACAGCTGAGATCACTAGAATCCATGGTGAATCCAGAGTACAAGGCCCACTTTTTAAAATGCCCTAGGGAGATGAAGGGTCTTTGAAATATTTATTGGTCCACACTTCTTCCTTGGTCTCTGCTTTAGTACTAATATTGCAATTATTGCTTCACATATCTCATCATCTTAAGCTTTGATTCACCTAGCCAACAATTTGTCTTGTCTCAGACCCTTACTGACCCTTTAGGCAAGTTACTTAAGGTATCTATCCCTCCTTTTCTCCATCTATAAAATTATGGATTTTATAATATTATATTGGTTTGATGGCTAACTTAGGAAAATTAAAAATTCTCTTGTGGCTCTAAATGTGTGGCCATATGACCTAATACTAGCTGTCATTACCTATGGACAGAAAAAAATGATATTTATTTTATTATGACTTTGACAACAATGATTCTTATTGCAGTTCTTAATATTAACCTTTTAGTATAAGAGGAGAAGATACTGAAGTTGGAATTTAAAGACTTGAGTTTAAATCCCAGTTCTGTTTACTATCTGTTAGACTTTGAGAGAATCACAGAACTCTAGAGCTCATTCTTCATTTATTAGATGGGGGGGTGGAGTATGTGATCTTTAAGGTCCCCCTTCAAGGTCTAAATCTATGACCTTTTATTTTATTTTTTTAGTTAAATTCAGACTCATTTATCTAAAACATAAATAAACAAGAACAATATACACCACCCATCCACTGCTTCATTGTTTAACCATTCTTCCTAGTAAGTTTCTTTTTCATTTGAATTTATTCTGGAAAGCTTATAGAATCCTTTGTCATCCGTGTCCAACCTTATACAACTTCTTATGACTCCATTTGGGATTTTCTTTTTCTTTTTTTTCCTTTTTAAAAATTTATTTTTAACACACGTTGCTTTATGAATCATCTTGGGAAAGAAATATCAGAGCAAAAGGGGAAAACTATGGGAAAGGCAAAAAAAGCCAGAAAAAAGAAGTGAACATAGCATGTGTTGACTTGCATTCAGTCTCCTTAGTTCTTTTACTGAATGCAGATGAAATTTTTCTGTCCAAAGTCTATTGGGATTGCTTTGAGTCACTTAACCACTGAGAAGAACCAAGTGTTTCATAGCTGATCATCGCACATTCTTACAGTTATTGTGTACAATGTATTCTTGGTTTTGCTTGTTTTGCTCACGAGTCTTTCCAGGCCTTTCTAAAATCAATTTGTTCATCATTTTTTATAGAATAATAATATTATATTACCTTCATATACCATAACTTTATCAGCCATTTCTCAATTGATGGGCATATACTCATTTTCCAAATTCTTTGCTACCGCAAAAAAGCTGCTTCAAACATTTTTGCCCATATGGGTCCTTTTCCCTCCTTTATGATTTTCTTGGGATACAGACCCACTAATGGCACTGCTAGTTCCAAGGCTATGCACATTTTTATAACCCTTTAGGCATAGTTGCAAATTGCTCTCCAGAATGGTTGGATCATTTCACAACTCTACCAACAATGCATTAGTGTCTCACTTTTTCTATATCTCCTCCAAAATTAATCATCTTTTCCTGTCATCTTAGTCAATCGGAGAGGTATGACATGGCATCTCAGAGCTGTTTTAATTTGCATTTCTCTAATCAATAGTGATTTAGAGCATAAATCTATGATCTTAATATTATTTTATAGTACTTCAAAGTTTGAATAAAATGAATATTATAAATGGAAAGCAGATAAAGTATTTTAATTTATCATTGTTTACTTTAATACATGGTTATTATTTCAGTATTTTGATTTCAATGTTATAGTTCCTCTTGCAGTCACGGATACCACAACCTACCATATCTTTTCATTCTGAACATTTCTGTCTTTCTCATAAGTCCCCCTTAGAAAATCTCTCCATTGCTAATGCACTGTTGGTGGAGGTGTGACCAGATCTAGCCATTCTGGAAAACAATTTGGAACTATGCTCAAAAAGTTATCAAGCTGTGTATATTCTTTGATCCAGCAGTTTTTCTACTGTGTTTATATCCCAAAGAGATCTGAAGGGAGGGAAAGGGACCCACATGTTCAAAAATGTTTGTGGCAGCCCTTTTTGAGGTGGCAAGAAACTGGAAACTGAATGGATGATCACTAGTTGGAGAATGGCTGAATAAGTTGTGGCATATGAATATTATGGAATATTATTGTTCCGTAAGAAAAGATCAGCAGGATGATTTTAGAGACACCTGGAGAGACCTGCATGAACTGATGCTAAGCGAAATGAGCAGAACCAAGAGAACATTATACACGGCAACAACAAGATTATTCAATGATCAATTCTGATGGATGTGATTCTTTTCAACAGTGAGATGATTCAGACCAGTTCCAATGACCTTGTGATGAAAAGATCCATTTACATTCAGAGAGAAGACTGTGGGAACTGAGTGTGGATCACAACATAGCATTTTCACTATTTTTGTTGTTGTTTACTTGCATTTTGTTTTCTTTCTCATTTTTCTTTTTTTGATCAGATTTTTCTTGTGTAGCAAGAGAATTGTATAAATATGTATTCTCTCTCTATATATATAAACATTTATAGATTCATATATATGTATATATATATATATATATGATTTAAACCTATTTTAACATGTTTAACATATTTTGGATTACTTGCCATCTGGGCAGGGGGTAGGGAGAAGGAGGGGAAAATTTGGAACACAAGGTTTTGTAAAGATCAATGTTGAAAAATTATCCATGCATATGTTTGGAAAATAAAAGGTTTTAATAAAAAAAAACTATCCAAGCTTATAGAATCTTTCTTCTCATTATTTTAATTTACTATTTTGAACATGATTTTAAAATATTAATTTTATCATTCATATTAAAATTGTTAGGAAGATTCTTTGTGGTGGTGAAGATGACATACAAGAAAGGTATTAGAAATATTTTCTTGGCCCAGAGGGTAGAACATATAACCAGTGCCATAGACTTTTTTCCTTTGGGGAATTGAAGTGGAGGTTAACTGACATTGTCAGAAACCATACATAGAATTTCTCTATGGAGTGGTAGTTTGGGTTAGATAATCTTTGCATTGTTTTCCCCTCTCACTTCCTGACTTGATATGGTAGTGTAAAATGGGCAGTAAAAACAAAATGGCCCATGCTTTGGGAACAGTAGAGGCTATTATGGACTTACTTGGCATGGTTAGGAGGGTTTTAGGAATAAGATTGTCTTCATCTTAGTACTAGAGGAAGGATAAGGTTATAACAATAATAATTATTTATATTTTAAAAATTTTAAGTTCTTTTATGGCTATACCTAACTACTAATCTAATTCTTTCCACCTCTAGGAGAAGCCCTCTCTTATAGCAAATAATTATGATGAACTAAATTTAGACCCATCTAAGAATACATTTTTCATTCTTTACCTGATACGTCCTAAATCTCTCTGTCAAGAGGTTGGAGGTATGTTTTATTCTCAGTCTTTCACAGCTATGGTTGGTCATGGCTTTGGTTAGAGTTCTGAAAACTTTCAAAGTTGTTTCCCTTCACATGATAGTGGTCATTCCACAGATTGTTTTCTTGATTCTTTTCATTTTACTTTGCATTAGTTCTTACAATTCCTTCTATATGTTTGTGAACCCATCATATTCATTACTTCTTATAGTTTAATAAAATGTGAATGCATTCAGGCACCACAATTTGTGTAGCCATTCTTCAACTCTTGGCACGGAGTTTGTTTTCAATTCTTTTTTTCTAACCAAAAGTGCTGTTGCTTTGAATATTCTTGTACATATATGGATCTTTTCCTTATGTTTTTTTTTTTTTTTTAGTTTCTTGGGAGTAGAAGGGAGAACTGTGCACTTAACTCTGGGTCAAAGAGTATGTATAATTGAATGATTTTGGGGGGATATAGTTCCAAATTGTTTTCCAGAATGGTTTCTACAACAGTGGGGAGTATTCAGATAGATAGAGATAAGAGGGAAAGCATCCAAGGTAGATTTCTGACTGAGCTAGGCAAAATATAGGGGTAGCAATGTTCATTTTGTATGATGGAGTCAGTGAAATCTATCAGATTAGCAATAACTATAGCAATATCAACAACAGCAATAAAATAGCTAATATTTATATAGTACTTTAAAATTTGAAAAGCTCTTCATTTAATACCTTATTTCTGTAAGGTAAAGTCTATTATCATTTGTTACCCTTGGGGAAACTCAGACTGGAAAAGATTAAATTAGTTGCCCAGGGTCTCATAGCACTAAATATTTGGTACAGAATTTTAACTCAGTTCCTTCTAACTCCAAGTTCATTGCTCTATCTATGGTGTCACCCAGCTACTAGAGGAGAGAGTTGAGATGATAAAGTATTAGGATGGACTGTGAAGAAGGCTTATTCTGGAAAAGGGGCCTCTGTTTACAATGATATTAATTTCTACAGTTTCCCCTTCATCTTCTTTTTTTCCTTTCCTCTGTAGTCTGCCTGGATCTAGATGCAATAAATAGGTTCTTTCAAAAGATTGCCTATTGTAAATTATGTGATAATTTGCACACTCCATAGATTTGCACTCTGTGGCTGGTGATTCTTTGATTTGTGATTAGGAGTGGCACAAGGTTGTAGTAAAGCCAATTGGCTCCTTTTCTGTTTTTCCCCTTTTTCAAATGAAGGAAAAGGGAATAGAATTACAAATCCTCCTGGGTGTCTATTTGCTCTCCTTAAAACAGAAAGTGATCCTAATGCAGGCAGAGGGTGAGGTATTGTTATTATTGCTTATAATGTATTACTAGAGGAGCTTCCTGACCATGAGTGACCCTGCATTCAATTTCTGGTTTTATTCCTCCCCAAGTTCCTTACCATGTCTGGATTTTGCTTTCCATCTATCTGTAAATTATTGCCAAAACTGCCTTCTCGCTAATTAATTCTGAATGTCCAATTTCAGCAACTTGGATATAATAAAAACCTAAATAAAAGGCTTGCTTAATCTTCACTATATACCTAATTCACTAAAGAATTCAGGTTAGAAGAGGGAGGGAACATCTAAGAGATAGGATATTGGAGGAAGAAGGCTATGTAGCATAGCCGTAGCAGATGTTCAATTTAATTCAAATCAAGAAATATTGACTTAATACCTACTATGCTCAAGGCCTTGTGAGATATACTGGATTTGTATTTCGAAGCTGGATTTTGGCTTTTTTATTATCTTGCCTCTGCTATGCAACCAAGTCATTCTGGGCTGATTCTTCATTGGAAAAATGAAGGATTGGATTAGATCATTGCTAAAGTTCCTTATAACTCTAAATTCCATGATTCTATAAATCAATTAATCATCTCACTTTCCAGATGAGGAAACTGTGACACAGAAGAAGCAATGCATGTGATGGTGGAACATTGACCTTATAGTTAGGAATCCCGCCTCAGGCAATCACTCATGAAGTACCATTGTACAAGTCATTCAACCTCTCAATTTTAGTTTCTTCATCAAAAAATAAAGATAATAGCAGTATCACCTTCATAGGGTTCTTGTAAAGATCAAATGTAAAAGATCAAAATAATACATGTTAGCCATTTCTATGAATCTAAAAGTGTGATATAAAGGTTTTCAATTCAATAATCACTTATTAGATCCTTCTATGTGCAAGGCACTATGCTAAATGCTGAGAAAATAAGCAGATATAGAAAGTACAAGTTCCTCCTGCCCTCAGGAAAGTTATATTCTAGTGAGGGAGAACAATGTATATAAAAAAGCTGAAAAGGGACAAAAAGGATACACTTCAGAGAGTCTAGCCAAAAAAAAAAAAAAAAAAAAAGGTCTGATTGATCTGAGAATTTTTCTTAAGATGAATGTTGTGAGACAAATCAATCAGAAAATGACCTTCCATATAGGCTATTAGTCTAGTGTGAAACAGCCAAGGGTGGTGAGAACTTTTAGGGTAAGAAGGCATCTGTGACATGGTGACATGGGAGTAAAAGAGAATTTTAGAGGGTTAGGGAGCCTGTAGGTGAAAAAAGACAAGGCTGACCTGGTTATTTTCTTTCCTACATCAGTAAAAAATATGAGAATAATGTCATACAACTAAATGGTAGCAGACTTTAGTTTCAATTTCCCATTGTTTTGAAAGTTAGTAGCCCAAGTGCCTAGATATGAGGGATTGCTGAAATATGACAGCATAAAGGAGGGAAAAAGCACAAAAAAACTTAACTCAAATCCAAGTTCTGTCATTCCTTCTACGAGTTTGGTTAGTCACTTCCACTTCTCTGAACTTTACTTTCCTCATCTATAAAGTAGGGAAAATAAACCCTTCACTGTTATTATAAACCTTGAAAATGACAAAAAATAATATGAAAACACTTTTAAAAGTAGCATAACTGCTTAGGATTCATTGTGGCATAGTGCTGTTTATTTGACATAATGAAATAATGCATTTGAAATAATGCAATCCCTCCTGTATCATTTCACTATTATATGACTTTGGTTTCATTGTCACTTTCCTCATCTTTAAAATGAGAGCTTGAATGAAATAACTTGTAAAGTTCTTTTTACTTCTAAATATATGATCCCATGGTACCATCAGGGATTCTCATTATCTTCCAATTCCACAAGCATTTATTAAGCCCTTACCAGATACAAGTCATGGTGGCAATGCTATTTATACAAAGACCAAATTAAAAGCATCCTTTGCCTTTAAGGAATCCATCTGCTTCTGGCACTATCTTTCACCCAATTCTTTTCTCAATTCTCATCCTTCTTGACCTTTCTACCTTTGATACTATTGATCATACTCTTCTTGAGGCTCTCTTTTCTTTAGGTTTTCAGGACTTTTCTCCTATTTCTCCTCCTACCTATTGAGGCTCTCCTTTTCAATCTCTTTTATTAGATTTTTACCTAAATCATGACTGTTATCTGTGGGTATCCCATAGAGCTCTCTCTTGTGCCTTCTAATCTTTCTATACTGTTTTACCTGGTGACCTTATCAATTCCCACTGAGTAAATCATCATTTCTGTGAATATAATTAACAGATCAGCTCTCTATGCCTAACTTCTTTCCTGACCTCTATCTTGTATTGCCAACCACCTAGTAGAAATCTTGAACTGTATGTCCTATAGATTTCTTAAACTTAGAACATTCAAAACTTATCTTTCCCCCTGTTTTTCTTAACTGCTCTCTTACTTTTTAAGGGTACTACCATCCTCTCAGTTACTCAAATTTTTATGTCATCCTAATTTTCTCTCTGTCCAATGCTTGGACCCCATCCTTAGGATAGCCACACCTGATTCCCCTCCCTAGGTCTATTCTTGAACCCACCCTCCATCTCTGAGGCATCTGTGACATTCTTCTCTGAAGAAGCCCTAGTTACTAATAAGCCTTTGGACCAGCATTGAGAAAATTTGATTGCCTAGAACTTCAGCATAATGGAATCAACTCCCTTTCAGCACAAGAATCTCGTCAAATTGTAATCATAGTCCATTCTCTCTCCCCTCACTGAGCTGGGCTCCCCAGATAGTTTAATTGTATGTTTTGGTTCTCTGCCCCAGTGTTAGCACTCCAACCAGCCTGAGTTTTGCCCTCTTTTGGTGAAGCCTTTCATGCTAAAATAAACCTGGTTGTGGTAATAATAGTTGACATTTACATAGTGCTTTACAGTCATTAGGCTCATATGATCCTTATAGCAATTCTGTGAGATAAGTAGCATGATGAGGATTTATCCCCATTTTGCAGATAAAGAAACTTAGGGTTCAGAGAGGCTGTGTGTTGCAATGGGGTTAAATACCATCCTTAAACAAACCACTTAACTATCCCAGGTCCTTAGTTGATCCACCTATAAAATAATAGGTTAATGTAGGTATTTCCAGCATAAATATTAAGTGATTTTCTGCTCCAAGAGATAACTGACTGTCTCTGGGTCTACTGCTCTCAGCGCTGGTCTGTGAGATGTGAGTAGCAGACTTGACCTCTGCTGAGGTAATGTTTAAATGCCACAAGGGAGAGGGAGATAATCCTCTGAAGTAGCAGAGCTCTTAGGAAGTGTATGATTGCCCCAAATTCTTCACTAAGATAGCTCTCCCAAGGGCCATGCTGGGAGTCCATCACTTGACATTTAAAGGTAGATGAAGTTGTAATAAGATTATTACTTGGCCTGGGAGGTAGTTACTTGGGCAGGATGAGAAATCCTCACAAGAACATAATTACCAAGTGACAGTACTGCTGTTCATTCAAAATTGATTTCTGGGTCAAGGAAAGGATATAGTGTGGGAAACAAAGTCACTGTTTTTTGGAATTGTAGATTAGAGATGTCCCCAAACTTTTAGTTTCAACTGATAACTTTTTAGCAATGCCATTTATTCATGAACTTTTCTAAATTATTTAACTTCTTTTGAAACCATTGAGAAATAGTACTGAGATCAGTCAGAAGACCTAGATTCGAGCTCTCCATTCACAATTTCTTGGATCTGAGTTAGCGTTATCATCTTTCTAAGGCTCAATGCCCTCATCTGTATAATGGGGACAAAACAAACTAAAACAAATTTGTAGAATTTACCTGATGGTTGTTAGGAAGAACATATTTTATAAACTAGGAATTACTAAAGGTTACTATCATTGTTTTCATGAGTCACTGTTTTCTTCTATCCAGATTTTCCCATTTCCTATTTCTTTTCTGTACCCAGATTCCCTTTTAATATGTCAGGATGAGCTAAGGCTTTATGAGCTGAATAGATTTGTATAATTAAGGAATCTGCATTAAGGTCCTCCTATAGAGTTTCCCTTACCAGTAAAGAAGTGGATCTTGACTTTTCAAAAATTCAAAAAAGCCAGTCTGGTAACCCAAGTAGTGACTTAAGGACAGAAATGCTTAGCATGGCCGGAAGGCTGTCTGATTATATGATAATTTAATACATAGTCACTTAGTAAGGTTTGGTGGGATTCTGCTCTATGCTGGAGTGAGTGCCCATAGTCACTGAATCAGGATCTTGAAAAACTGAAGTATTATAGAATGAATTCTACTCTGTCTCACAAACTTTACCCAGTCCCCAGCCCTATCAGACACATGACATTGCATGTGATACATGTGCAAAAATGTTTAGAGCAATTATCAGGAAAGTTTATGCTATCCTTCTAATAAATTACCATTACTTGTGTGGAAAATGTATTATTCTAAGTAATTTCATTGCTTTATGCTTTTATTTCCCCAATTGTCAAATGATACATTTGGAAATAAAACTAGGATAAAATAATGGATAAAGCTGGTTTCCTATAACCATAGGTAAAACACATATTCTTTTTGTTAATAATTCTGTTAAACTCTAAGCAATGAATAGTGCTATCAGTGACATTCTCATTATTAGACAGTTTTGATTGTTTTCCTGCAATATAAAATATACATTTTTATCAAGAAGTTTATTGCAAATTAACTGTTCTGTCAAAATAAAATATAATTTCATTTTTAAATGAGAGGTTTGGACCAGATGATCTCATAGATTACTATTAATATAAAATTCTGAGTTTCTGAATCAAAATGTTAAGGATAGTCATGTTTATTATTTTTCCTCTATGACCTTGGAAAAATCTCAAAGGTTTTTAATGCTAATCTCTCTTCCTTTTGTGAGAGTTAAAGCTGTTTTGTTTATTTGGTAAGGGAGTATGGGGGCAAGTCTACAGTGATCCATAATCAATAGCTAACATACTACCTGTACTTAGATAGAAAAATGTATCAAGGTATAAATCCAAAGAAATACAACTCAATTGTTTTGACTTTCTTCCACCTTTTCCAGCGACAATCCCTCTCCAAGTTAATGGGGGGAAGAGCAAAATGATTATAAGCTGCACACACTTTCCATTCAGACAGAGACAGATGCTTCTGTGTGCCAACAGGGTCATAAAACATGAATTAGGAGATCAGTTATTAATGAAATACTCCAACCTAATAATGTGGTAATAGAGTACTTTGCATTTACAAAGTGTGTTGCATTGAAGGGTCTAAAAGGGCTCACATAAAATGCCATAACTTTATCCTGGGCCTCTGTTTTCCCAACTTGCAAAACTGGCAGGGGAAGAGGGAAAGGGAAGATGTAATAAAATTATTTTATCTTCTTGGCTGTCTATGCACATAGCAAGGTATAATGAATGAAAAGAATTCTAGATTTGGCATCAAGTGACATGATTTTGAATCCTAATTTTTCTAATCCTAACTATTCACTGTGTGACTTCAGTCATATTTTATCCCCTCTTTGTTCCTGAAGTTCCAGCTATGTCAAATGAAGGAATAGGACCTAGGGTTCTCTAAGGTCCCTTCTAGCTGTTAATGCTAGAAATAGAAAATTGAAACAATTATGTAGAGAATTCAAAGGGGAAAAACAGCAAAATCCAACAAATCATTAATAACCAAAATTAGCTCCTTTGCCCACAATTATCTAGAAATTGGAGATGGGGGGTTTAGTTTGCTGAGAGTGAACCAGTCGATTGTATTGAGTCTACAGGTTACATTGCCTGCTTAAAAGCTGGCCTTTCTGCTAAGTCCTTACCTCCGGGAAGTTAGGTGACAACCCATATTTCCCTGGTGGGAGTTGAGAAGTATTTGGCTAATTACCTACAAGCTTATAAATAGGCTAACCCCGCCTTTCCCCCCTCATGTGTTTAAGCTTTATGCAGTGTAAGTTGAAGACATTAAAAATAATGAGGATGTAAGTTAAATGCAATCTTCTGATCTGGTAATAGACTCCCTGATTAACATTTTGAGGGTTTCTTCTCAATTCTAGCTAAGCCAGGTCGGAGCCTTGAAATCCCACTTAATAAAGATCTTTGTCTCTGGGAGGTTGGACATAACAGTTAGGTCTCAAGGTCTCTTTGCTATTTAGCGAGTGAATTCTCATCTGCTCAGAAGAGAGAGATAGAGGGAGAGACAGTCAGAGACAGAGACAGAAGGTCAAAAACACCTTTTGGGTTATTTTAATGATTCACATTCTCTCTTTCAGTGTGGCAACATCTCTATTATGATTCAGAATTGCTAACTTACTGAATCTCAGTGCTAGAATGTACCTTTACTGAGCAAAAAGCCCAACTTAGTCACTTCACAAATCCTTATGAGAGCTTCATGGACAAGTTAAGTGAGGGGAAATTGTGGTGCTTTTGCCAGCCCAATCAATTGTTGGATAATTCTAATTGTTTGAAAATCCTTATACTGTACTGAAATTTTCTGCTTCTCTGGAACTCTTCCTTCTTTCTACCATCTCTCTTCTTCTCCTCCCCGCCCCCCATGGAAAAAAATTTGCTAATTTCCTCCTTCTATTCCCTTGAGGTGAAACATGAGCAATTGGCACATTCTTCTGTATGACAGTCCTTGAGTTATTTGAAGACAATCCTCAAATATGATAAAAACATTTTATTTTATTTTATAACAAAACATTTCCATAGCACTCTAAATTTTGCAAAGTACTTTACATGTGTTATTTCATTTAATATTCAGGATCTCTTTATCAATACCTTTAGCAAAAGAATCCTAAGGAGGAGGATGTTGCTTTTAATACTGCAAATCTTGGCTCTGCTTTTAGCTCAATATCTGAGACAGGAAAATTTCTATAGCATCAAGGTTAAAAGAGGGAGTGAGAATTCGAGTTGCCATAGACAAACTCTAACCCCCCAAGTTCTTTTTAGTAAAAGTCTTCAAACAAGGACACACATTGAGGATGTTGTAAGTGAGATTTTGTTCAACTATTGGTTAGATTTGATAGGCCTCTGAAGTACCTTGAAATTTTAAAATTCTGTGATTCAAAGTTCACTCTTCTATGATGCTACAGTCTTGGCACATAAGTGAGAGTTCCAGGAGGATGGTTTCTTGGAGAGCTGCTTTACCCTGCTATCTTTCAGGGAGAACCTGCAGGCTTCTCTCCCCAATCTGTTTCCTAGTTTTTTGCAGTTTTGTGAATAGCTAAAAGGCTTTTGACTTTGTTCATGGCTCAGCAACCTTTATAGGTCTGAGGTTCATAATCATGAATAAACTATACCTGAGAGAATCACCAAGTGGCCTAAGTTTAGGTTGAGAATAAAAGGGGGTTAGGAGGAATAGGAAGAGAATTGAAAGCTGCTTAATTTTTGTTTTTGGATAATTTTTTCTTAGATACAAATATTCTTAGTCCTTGATCTCTAAAAGACTTTCCACATATCTTATATCAAAATAAGAAAAGATGAGAGGAATAAAAAGAAAAAGGGAAGAAAAAAGAGGAAACTGAGGAAGGGAAACAAGATAATTAGAATAGAATAAAGAGCTGAATGAAGAAAAATTGCATGCATCGTGGTGAGTGATAAAGGAAATGCCACTGAGAGCATCTTTAGATGTTTCTCAGAGGGAAGAGCTTTGTTGAAGGCTTCCTAATTATAAGTGAACAGTAGAGTAGAATTTGGAACTCCAAAGAACCTTTCTGGAACATCTTGGCTTCAAGGATAGCTTTGGGCTGAACCCTTAGCTATGACTTTATTCTCCTTTGGAGAAAGAAAGATATCCATTTTAGTGGAGGGGATGGGAGGAAAAATCTATATTAAAAAAAGAACATTGGTATATATATTCACATGAAAAAAATGTACAGGGGGAATTTAAGGGGAAATGTGTAATGAAAAGCTAATGTTTTCATTAGCATTATCTGTAGCACTTATGTTGAACTTGTTTCTGTTAAGGTCCCTGTTTCATTCTTGCCTCTTCATAATTCTTTTGTACTTGTTCAGTCACTTTCCGTCATGTCCAACTCCTCATGACTCCACTGGGAGTTTTCTTGGCAAAAATACTGAGTGGTTTGTCATTTCTTTTTCCAGCTCATTTTATAGATGACTAACAGAGACAAACACAATTAAGTGACTTACCCAGGTTCATACAGCTAGTACATGTCTGAAGCTGGATCTTAATTCATAAAATGAGTTTTCCTTATTCCAAGCCCAGTTCTCTATCCATTGTACCATTTAGTTGCCCTCATTAATCTTAAACCTAGATGTAAAACTCAAAGTTATTATTTTTTCTTTTTCTCTTGGGATCTGTTAGGATCTAAGAAGTAAATAGGAAAGCAAAATAGATTTTCAAGAAGAAAAACACAATTGATCCTACTGCAATAACTTCTATTTAGAAAGAAGGCATTCATCTTTTTGGGTCCTGGACTCCAAGAAAATGGAGCCCACATAATAATGACATCAGATGTCACAAAGCTGTTTTCCTGAATCATGAATTATTTAAAGGACTATAGTAAAACAAGTTTCTCTTTTCCTCTGTGCTCCTGGAAACTTATATGTTTAGGAAAGAAGGAAGCCACTCTTCTTCCTTCTTTTGACATTCCTAGCCCATGACAATTTAGCCTTGAGTTCTTCATGTGAATACAAATCACCAAACTGTCTGTCTACTTTTTCTTTTACTCATTTTATTAACATTTATTAACCACCTACTATGTACCAGCCACTGTGCTAAGCATTGAGGATACAAAGAAAAGCAAACAAACAAAAAAATGCAATAAAACAGGATTCCTACTCTCAAGGAGCTCACAATCCAATAAGGAAAACTTGCAAACATGCAAACAAAAACAAAAAATAAACTATTTATGAGCAAGCTATTTATAGGATGCATTGGGAGGAGACTCAGAACAAGGGCATTAAGATTAGTTAAGGATGCTCAAGAAAGCTTTCTTAAAAGAGAGAGAACTTCAGCCAAAATAGGGAAGTTAGGAGGAAGACTGGACTCTGGAGATGGGGTATTATATGTGAAGAACAGAAAGGTCAGTGTTGGATCACAGAGTATAGGGAAAGAAGCCAGTTATAAGAATACCTAAAGGCAGGAAGCTCAGTTATAAAGAAGGGTAATATGAATTACCTAGCTTCCACCCTAGCTTGCCTTGAGGATTAATTTAATTTCTAAAGTGCTTTGAAGTTTTAATAACTATACCACAATGTAGAGTTTACATTTTTTTATGGTTCTTTTGCTTTTAGAGAAAGAGTGTGTATATATTGCTTGCATATGTTTGTGCATGTAGGCATATGCACTTGTGTATATTCATACCTTTTCTCTATTTCTCTTGTTCCCACTTGGTTGAATTAATAGAATTTGAGATTTAGAATGGACTTCAGAGACCTAGAGTCTGACTACCTAAACATAACATCCCTAATTGAAAATCTCCCATGAGAGGAAACTTCTGCCTTTGAAAGCAGCTTTTCAAGTTGCTTTTGAGTAACAAATTTTTAGGAAGATTGTAGTACTGATTTCCTGAAAGTATTCAATATTTCTTCTACCTAATAATATTCCAAATAAATCATCAAAAAGTATTTCTAAATGTTTCCTATATGTTACTCATTATTCTAAATGCTGGGAATACAAAGAAAGGTGAAAATAGTCTCTATCCTCAAGAAGATTATAGTCTAATTGGAGAGACAAAATACAAACAACTATATCTGAATCTTACTATAGCTATATACAGAATAAATTGGAGGAAATCTCAAAGGGGGAAGGTATTAACATTGAGAGGTAGTTGAATACTTGAGAAAATCTGCTATATCCTTCCTAAGTTTAACCCTTATATTCATGCCTAACACTCTTAAGTTTCTTCAACTGCTCATCATATGGAGGGATTCCTAGTCTGCTTTCTATCTAGGTCACATTTGTCTGGTCATTCTCCAATTTTGACTGGTTTTAAAATATGCTGCTCAAAATATTAATTTGATGAGAATAAAGAATATAGAGGTTATCACCTCCTTTAATTAATTCAGCCAAAATTTTATTTCAATTTGACTACCATTATAAACTGATTCTGGTTGAAAATCTTCTCTGGGGATGTAGAAAAAGAATAATTTTAGGGATCTTGACTAGTCAGTGGTCTGCTAGGTACATTATGAGTAACACTTAATGAATAGTTGCAAGATATTTTTCTGTATATAAAATTCACTAGAAATGATAAGTAATTTCTTGAAGCCCTATGGGAAAAGGAAGCATTTGACCAATCTTCTTTCTTAACCATTTAACAAAATAAAAACCAAAACAAAACAAAACCAAAAACACTTGCAGCTTCAAACTTGGGTCCACGTGTTGGGCTTAGTCAAAAAGCTCGTACATTCTTGTTTTCCTAAATGAAGGATGCACTCAAGCAATTGAAAACAACTTCTGGGACAATCTTGTTCCATTATAGCTAATGGAATTGAGTGTGAGCCTTGCATCACGTGTGCCAATGTTTTGGAGAAACAAAGTGGGATTTTCCCATTACTCAGAGGATGAATGAGATGTGAAATGAACTCCTTAGAGGCACCTTACTTTGTCACAATACAGCCAAGTGACTCATATTAGTAGATTTGGGGAGTAATTTGCTTTTCTGGAACCTATTCTATATTCTCCAACATCTCCTCCCACCATCCAGTGGCTGGTTGGCTAGAGAACCAAATCAAAGGATGAAGCTTGCAAACAAGAGAGTTGCCATCATCATTTGGAACAGAGAGATTCAGTTCAAAGGTATCATTATCTTCTTGATTATTATGAGTTGTTTGGTGACATTTTAATTTTTTCTACTTAATCTTCTTTCTCTGCATATTCATGGGAATGCCTTTCCCACTTTTACCATGTTTGTGGATCATCCACTTTTTGCATGCAAAAATGTTATAGCAAATCATTTTCCTGCTGTTGTAGAGTTATAATCTTATAAGAAGAGAAAAAGAGGGAGGATATCTTTGGTCTCATAGCACTCCCAGTTTTAAGGGACTTTAGGATTCACTAAGTGCAGGATTAAGTGCATGTGGTGGAATAAGCTCTAGATTTGGAATCAAAGACCTGGGTCCAGTGCTGACACTCCTTTGGTGTGACCTTGAGCAGTCTTTCAAACTCCTAGGGTCTCTGTCACTAATCTTTCACATGAAATCATGACTTCTCAGATTTGTTTCAGCTCTAAAGGAATGGTATGTGATCTTATGGTTATAAAATTTAGAGTAGAAGGAACCTTAGGGAACAGTTGTGAGAATCTTCAATCTATATGAGAAAACCGAGAATTTGTGTCATGTTGCTAGTAAGTAATTGGTACCAGGATTTGAATCGATTCAGATTCTTTGCCATCAAATTCAGTATTCTTTTCTGGATATTTACTGAAGGTCACAGAGTGGCAGATTACTCACTAACTGTGTGTATGGGATGCCACTTCTCCCTAAACTGCTTTCCTGAGTATTTCCCTTCATAAACCCTGGCGAGAACTCCTGGACTGATTGACAATGCCTACTACTACCCCTATAGTAGTTCTGAGGAAATGATAATCAGTTCTTTTTCTTCAGGTCTCACTATGGCCCCCAATATTCTAGGTGTCTCCTACAAAGTCGAGGCCACCATATATATATGCAGAGATGGTAGTCCTAGAGGTTTAATCCATTTTTCCAGGATTTGCTAGATATCTAGACACATGGTTGAGAGAAAGCATTTAGGGTTGCCTCAACTGGGGGCACTTCAGAATTGTGATTCTGTTATCAGTCATCATGCCCAGGTGGTTGGAGGAAGATCTCTCACATCAAAACCCCATAGTGATGGGAGGACAATTTAACTTGTTATAGTTTTCATCAATGCTGCCTTTATTTGCTACCGGCTGGGAAGGGGAAAGGATTAGTATCTGAATTGCCCTAGGGTATACTACAACCTTAACTTTCTACTACTTCTTCCTGACTTGAGCAGGCCCTGGCCCTTTCTTCCTTGTAGGCTCCCAGAAGAACAGTACTTTAGGTTTTGGAAGAATAAAACTTGAGGAGGGGGGTGGGAAAGATCACCCCCTTGGTACATATAATGTACTTCCTTTTGCCTCCTTCTCCTCCTCCTCCTCCACATCTCAGACCCAGCCACACACACACACACACACACACACACACACACACACATCCATGAAAGACTATACAAATATGTATCGATTTGGTCCAGAAGTATTGCATCCCTTCCTTAGCAGAGAACCCCGATCTTTGCAAATTCCTTTTTTAGTGTTGGTCCTCACATTAGGATCAGGGTAATGAATGAGGAATGTGTATCTGGGTTTATAGCCGAGTACAGATGGCAAATAGGAGAGATAGTTATAGGGAAAAGAGAGTAGATGGATATCATTTTGAAAGTAATGTGGAGAATTTATATAGGATTCTGTATGTTTCTGTAAAAGATAGATACACACATATATAAACATATATAATAATCTTACATACATAGATATATAGTATTGTAATATGAATAACATTCTTAAATATATAGAAGTAATCATGGGGAAAAGAGGGTAGGTAGAGAAAGACATCACATATAATCCCTTCCCTGGACTTCTTTGAAGTAGCCATATAGGGATTAGTCAGTACTCATGCAGAAATATAACTAGATAAAATAGAAAACTACCACATGGTCCATTCAAGTTAACTATTATTTTGCCTTTTCTTGTTGTCTACTTGTTACTTATATAGAGTGACCTGAGTCTACAGCATCTCTGTCTCCTCATTCACATTCAAAAGAGATCCTGTATCTTTCCTCAGGAAATGTGAGAGTTAGGAAGAGTAAGGAGTCAATGATGACCATGTGATTGTATGTCAGGCTAAATAGAAAGCTGAATAAGAAGTTAGAAAATGAAGTCATTTGGGAAAAAAAGATGAATTCTTTTCTGGGCATGTTGAATAGAGATGCCTATAGGACATCTAGTTCTAGATATTAATAGAGAGCACTAGCTCCCTAATAATCTGGCATTACTAATTGTCAGACTGTATTCAGGGCATTAGTTTCATTGGATCTCAATTTTAGATTCAGATTTGATAATTGAACCCCTTAACAACTAATAAGGTCAGCAAGAGCTACTATAGAGAATAAGAGGATACAGTCTCAGCCATGTGGTGTACATCCACAGTTAGATGTTATGACACATTTGAAGATCCAGGATAGGAGATTAAGAAAGAGCAGTGAGACAGGAAGAACAGTCACAACAGAAATCTAGAGAGGACAGAGTAACTGAGGAGGTAGTGAATAGTGCGGGTCAGAAAGAAGGAAGATTGAGCAAAGCTCATTTCACTTGGGTAATAGTTAAATAAATTGTGATATATGAATGTAATGGACTATTACTTAACTATAGGAAAAGTTGAAAGATGATTTCAAAGAATCCTGGGGAGTATGAATGGATAAAAAGGCAAGGCATTGGAACCAAAAAATAATTTATACAATAATAACAACATTATAAAAATGAACAGCTTTGGGAGAGTTAAGAACTTTGATCAATGTAGTGATTAAACATGTCTCCAGAGTGTTATTTAATGATAAATCATATTATTCTCCCTCTTTCCCCTTTATTTTCTCTCCCTTTCCTTCTTCCTTCTCTTTCCCTCAGCTTTCAATTAAGAGATGAAGGTTAGCAATAGTGATAAAAAGATGGGTATTATAATTTTTAATGCACAGAAGATGATAGGAGAAAATTTAGATTATAACACAGATAAGCAGGGTCATTTTGAACGTGGAGAATTTATATAGGATTCTATATGTTTCTATAAAGAGACAGACACAAACATATAAAGATATATAATATTCTTAAATATATAATAAATTCTATAGTAAATATATATTAAAAGCAAGTAGTATGAAATGGAAATTCAGTTTTATATAATCTTATTTTTTTAATTCTACTGCATGTATGGAAATACATGCTTTGTTTAATTGTTGTATTTTAATTAATAGATTTGGCTATTAAGAAGGATATTTTTGGTATATTTGGAAGGAGAATATTCAGTTGAATGATGAAGTTGGAAGTAAGAGGTTTAAGAGGAAGCATGAAAAAAGGACGTGGTAGACAAAATACAATTTTTTAAAGTGTTAGGTTGAGACAGGTTAATAACTAGACTGGTAATTTCATTGTATAGAAAACTGGCCAGTTTAGAAAACTTCTTCCACCAATGCTGGTTAACCTTTTCTTTGTAACTTCCAAGTCTCAGAGAATTGCTTCAAACATTTAGAGGATAGGTGACTTGCCCATGATCATACAGCCAGAAAGTATCAGTGGTAGGACTTGAAGCCAGATTTTCCTAGTTTTGAGGACATCTCTCACTCTATTAAACTACATAGGATCTCTTAGCTGAGAAATAGAGAACCATAGGTGAATGGAGGAATGCTTGCAAGAAAAGTAGGATCAAATAAGCATGCAGTCTCATCTAAGGCTGATTACATCTTTGTTTATAAAAGCATTACATTTTTATTACAAAAGTGATTCCTTACAAGATAGACCAATTACATGTTCATGAATTTTCTTTAAAAAAAATATTGACATGTTTGTATGACTCAAAAATTAATTTAAAAATATATTAGCTAAGGACAAAGGATACGTTAAAAAATTAAATTTCAATCCATTGTTTCATGAATAAGTTATCTCAAAGCATTATAACATTTACAGTTTAATTATACAAAACCTTCTATTCAAGTCTATACTCATGGATTAGTCACATGTTGCAAATATATAAAATAAATCTAAGGATAACAAATATGCTGCAGTATTTACATACATGTGAAAAATTGTTTTCTATTTAAATATATGTCATCAATATAATAATTGATGTAGAGCATGGCATCTTCTAGAGAAGATAGTTTAGGCCCAATATATTGTTATTTTTCAATGAACAACTTTAAAGTGAAAATGAAAACTGGACAAAAACACTGTGATAATAACTTTAAATTAGAGAATAAAGCAAAAATGAAAAAAATAGAACAATATTATTGATGAATATCAATGTAAACTTGTAAATAAAATTCTATCGAAATAAATTACATTTTCTAATGTAACCTAGAGAAACATGGTAAAACTTTAAACTGATGCATAGGGAAGCCAATAACATTGGGAAAACAAAATAGTTAATCGTTGAATATTATGTAATTCAGTTGTTTAGAAATGGTTCCAGAAAAGAAATGAAAAAATTCAATTCCCTTGCTTTATTGAACTGTTACACTGTGGATGTAGAATTTCAAGACAGTCAACATATAAGTTTGTCTCCCATTTGTTACACTCCCCTAGTCTTCATCATGACCCCAGGAACCTCATTATCCAAGACCACATCAGTCCTGGAGCTCACAACTCATCAATATCTTCTTCTCTTGGGGTTCCTCCCTTTCTCTGATTGGACAAAATTTAAGAGCCCCTCTCAGATTATCCTTTTAAAATTTTTTTCTATTACAGCTTTTTATTTACAAGATATATGCATGGATAATTTTTCAGCCTTGACAGTTGCAAATTTTTTGTTCCAACTTTTTCCCTCCTTTCCCCCACTTCTTCCCCCAGATGGCAGGTTGACCAATACATTTAAATATGTTAAAGTATAAGTTAAATACAATATATTTATACATGTCCAAACAGTTATTTTGCTGTACAAAAAGAATCAGACTTTGAAATACTGTACAATTAGCCTGTGAAGGAAATAAAAAATGCAGGTGGACAAAAATAGAAGGATTGGGAATTCTAGGGAATGGTTCATAGTCATCTCCCAGAGTTCTTTTGCTGGATGTAGCTGGTTCAGTTCATTACTGCTCTATTGGAACTGATTTGGATTCTCTCATTGCTGAGGATGGCCACGTCCACCAGAATTGATCATCATATAGTATTGTTGTTGAAGTATATAATGATCTCCTGGTCCTGTTCATTCCACTCAGCATCAGTTCATGTAAGTCCCTCCAGGCCTTTCCGAAATCATCCTGCCGGTCATTTCTTACAGAACAATAATATTCCATAATATTTTATATACCACAATTTATTCAGCCATTCTCAATTGATGGGCATCCACTCAGTTTCCAGTTTCTGGCCACTACAAAGAGGGCTACCACAAACACTCTTGCACATACAGATCCCTTTCCCTTCTTTATGATCTCTTTGGGGTATAAGCCCAGTAGTAGCACTCTGGTCAAAGGTATACACAGTTTGATAACTTTTTGAGCATAGTTCCAAATTGCTCTCCAGAATGGCTGGATGTATTCACAATTCCACCAACAATGTATCAATGCCCCAGTTTTTCCACATCCCCTCCAACATTCCACATTATCTTTCCCTGTCATTCTAGCCAATCTGACAGGTGTGTAGTGGTATCTCAGAGTTGTCTTAATTTGCATTTCTCAGATTATCCTTTTAAGGAAGGGACCTGGGCCAGCCATTTCCATTTCCCACATGGCTGCACTCTTTTGGACTTCATGATATTCCTTTCTCTTGCCACATACTCTGCTCCATACTTCAGCTTCCTTTTATTGGTTGACTTCCCTTATTAGGGAAGGTAAACTCCTTGAAGGCAGGGACCATTTCTGACCTTTCTTTGTATTCTTAGTGCTTAATAAAATTTCTGCCACACAAATGTCTTTGACAGATTGACTATTTTTGTTCAAATTAATTTTTCACTTTTAATCTTTGTTACCAGGAAAGGCTAGATGGTTAGAGTAAATGGAAGGGAATAAATGTAATTTTAAAACACCATAAAAAAGAACAAAAAGTTCATAATTTTGGAGGCTAGAGACCATCTTTTTATAAAACTTTTCCTGGTCTTGCTTCTCACTCAGCCTTTCTATCTCTAGCACCTGGCACTATCCCCAGCATATTATAGGCATTTGATGAACACTTGTTGATTGATAATAATGAACCAGGATTCTACACACTGGGTTTACACTAACCAAGTTTATTTCTGAAGGCAGCACAACCCACCCCCAAAATAATTTTTCCTTTCGTTCATTTTATACCAATCCAGAATTTGCTCTTAGAAATCTTAGATTATAGCTTGTTGCTGTATCTGTAGGTTAAAGGGTCCCTACTCATGCAACATAATGATGCCTACCAGTTATAAGACAACCTTTATTTTTCTCAATAGGAGATATGGATAACACAAAAATAACTCATAATACTTCATAAATAATTAATATAATTTTCCTCTCCTTCAAATGAAGCTCACATTTTCTCTAGGGTCCTGTACAATTCCTTAACCTCATGGAGCCATCCTGTGGTTTGAACTCTGGTTGGAAGGGAATGAACTTGAGCTTTCTAGAGAGGCAACTCTACCCCCAAGATTCCTATGAGGACCTCTGTCATCCCAGAAATGTACATGAAGTTCTAGCCTTATGACATTACCTTAAAGATTTGGACTCCCCTGTGAAGGAAAAGGAACATATGGCTGCTAGAAATAGTTCCTTTCCCATAAGAGGCGAAACTTTCACATAAAGAGAAAACATAAACCTTTTCCTTCCTTCAAATCATGATTCTGTTCTTTGCAGTTCCTCTTACCATGGGGTGATGTCTATTTTCCTCCTTTTCAAGAGGCTAATATTTTCTAGGAGATAGCCTATGGATTAAGCAATAGCAAAACAATATTGTCCATACTATAAAGGAGTTCACATTTATGGTAGTGAGAGACAACACATATAGAAAGTTTCATCTGCAAGTCAAATGGAAAAGGCCCATGGTTTTTAGAGTATAGCAGCAAAGTAAATTGCAATGAGTCTTCTTCAATGTTATATCCACTGATAAAATAATATCCATTTCTGAGGCTGAACAGTTTGACAATACTAAGTACTTTGATGCTGAGAAATTTCTTTTCATAATCTTCAGTAGATGTAGTTGTGAAAAGACTAGTTAGCCAAATTCTACAAGAAATCAGTATTGTGTAGTAAATGTTCCTCTGCCAGTCAAGAGGCTGATATCCAGGTATTTCCACTACTTGACCCCTGTTATTTTCCTTTCCTGGGTTAATGGGCTTGAAAGAACACGACTCTCATTTCAAGTCCTGCAATTCTGATTATTTCATGCTGCTGTCTGCCAATGGGTCTTCCAATATTGAGTTGGGAATAGTAGGTTCCTAGGCACCTTATGCTAATGAGGAAGTGTTCTGAAGGGACTATGATCCACTCTCAGGCCGCTTAGGTTTCACTGGATCTCATGACAGAGAGGAAAAACTCTGACTTTCACATATAACCTAGGATAAGATTGATTCTTAATTCATCAGGAATAAAACCTTAGTTCTCTCATGGAACTTTGCAATGACAATGACTCAAACTCTCTATAGGAAGATTGTTACGTAAGTTCCAACAAAAGTTCACTTCTCTCTGACCTTACCTAAATGTTGATCTGAGAATTCCCCTGATAAACCTGTCTACATAAGAACTTTAACCATCTCTCCTTTGCCTGTCCATCTGAATAATTTCTCCCTACTTAGACTTTCAAAACTTTTCTTCATGTCCATCCCCTGGAACTAAATATTGGTAGGGACATTGTCCAAAAGTCACCAAAAGGTAAATGACAGTTGGCTCATGTTCTGAGTGATACCATATTCTCACATTGCCTAAAAATGATTTATTGCTTTCCCTATCTCTGTCTCTGGCTTTCTGGGGTTCTATTTCTTTGGATATACATCTGTCTTATTCCTTATCTCTTTTTCCATCTCATTCTCTGTCTCTCTTTCTTTTCTTTGTGTGTAAGGGATTATTTCCAGACTTAACAGATCAGCGCATTAAAATCCATAAATATTTGATCAGTGAGTAGTCCTTGGAGAGACTGCTACAATAATAGCTGAGCTTATCCATGTGTGCTTCAACTCTCCCCTTCCTCCTTCTTCCCACAGCTTTCCCCCTCCCCCCTCTCCCCTTGCACCCTGCCAAACATTTGGGTAATCTATTTACTAATGAACTCAATATTAATGTATCCATTTTTCTCTGTTAGTGTCAGGTTTCATTAGGAAACATAGGAGTGCTGACATTAATCGGATGAAAAATGGGTCTCAGGGAGGCCATTGGATCTTTGCAACTTGATAGGGAAAAAAGTTTCTTTGGGAAAAGGCATAGTTATTATTGGGGCTCCTCTTCGAGTAGGGGATTGGGGGAAGTTTCCTTTTTCTTCAGGTATCTACTGATATCTGCCTTGGTTGATGGGACTGGGGGCAGGAAGCAGCTATTTCACCTGATCTCATAAATGGTTCTGCTGTGGTGTCTTTTGTCTTTTTTCCAAACTCTGGACTAAGAGGTAGGAAAAGGGGTGTGGAGAGAGTATAGTGCTATAATCGTAGGTTAATGAGTTGGAAGAATGATCAAGAAGTCATTTGGTCCACACTCCAACCTAGACAGCTAAAGTATTTGTAGTCCCACTTTATAGGTAAAGCAGGTGAGGCCCATTAGAATCATATGACTTGGCCATAGTCACAAAATCAGCAATTGATTTGATTAGTCAAACAGCACATAGTGTATTTCACATAATGGTTATGAAACTAGAAAACATAATAAGGGGAAAGAATCAGAAATCCAGGTTTAAGTCTAACTCTTACTAGCATTGTGATTTTTGTAAAATCATACCTTTTTTGATTAGTTCCCTCCTTTTAAGATGGGGAAAATAACCTCTATTTTGAATATCTACCCTAAAGACTCTCTTCCCTGAAACACATACTTAGCCCAGTTGTTGTATCTGTATTTAAATCACTGACCATTCATAAGGTCCTACACTGAGACCTGAAAAGGATCTTGGAGATAGTTTCATACAAGTGTCTCATTTTACAGATAAAGAAAGTAAGGGTCAGTGTAGTGAATCACCTTTGTTCATCTTTGCTAAAATAAACCACATGATCATGCCATCTGAGGCTGCTATAAATTCATTTTATATAATCTCAAATAGGCCTTTACATAATGACAGATCCAAATCTTTCCTTCTCTCACTCCCATGAAATCATAGTGCCATTAACAAAAATCACAAAAAAAAAAAAATACTGTAGTATGAGGGGAATCAAATAAGGGAATTAATCCAAAGGACATTTTAAACCTTCAACATAAATAGAAAAATCATCTATTAAGCATTTATTATGTGTCAGACACTGTGCTAAGCACTGAGAATACAAGAACAAGCAAACAATATAGCCCCATACCCAAGGAAGTCACATTCTAATGGAGAAAGCAACTGAAACTATCAAATGAAATTAAAGAGAGGCATCTATGTGGTAGTGTGGTGTAGAGATGCCCAGCAAAGGATGTAGAGCTCTGGTTATATCAAGATCCAGCAAAGGCTCAGCAAGATTCTGGAGGGATATGAATGGAATGATGACTATGAATGCGTACTGATGTACAATGAATGTGTCAACTAGGTAGTGTGATAGATAGAATAAAAAACCTGGAGTAAAGAAAACCAGAGTTCAAATTCAGCTTCAGATATTTATTAGCTGTGTGACCTTGGTCAAGTCATTTAACCCCATTTGCCTTAATTTCCTACCCTGTAAAATGAGCCAGTGAAGGAAATGGCAAACTAGCTAATATTTTTGCCTACAAAACCATGAATAGGGTGACAGAGTTGGACACAACTGTAATAACTGAACAACGATAATAAAGGAAGAATGATGCAGAGAGCAGTAGTCATTTCTCTCAAGCCATTATGATTGATTCTGTCAATCCCCCCCAAAGTGATTCCTCATTAACCCCCCCTAAAAAAAATTAAATATATTGTCCCTGCCACTGACTTACTGTGTATCCTTAGCCAAATGTTTTAACCTCGCCCTCCAAGACTCTGCTTTCCTCTCTGTAAAATGGACCAAATTCCCACTGATCTCCTATCTTCTTCCTTTACTTTCTTATTCTAAGCAGTTTAGGGCTATTCAGAATAAATGCATTTTGTTTGCTTTAAAAACCTGCATTCATTAATTCCTTGTTAGTATTATTGATTCATATTAGTGAGTACCCAAAACTTAGATACACAGCTAAGAAACAAAAAGAAAGAGGTTTATTTCTTACAATGTAAGCCTAATTATGTTTTCACCTTTTCATAAATATAAAATTAGACTCGTGGAGTTTTCCACAGCTTCTAAAAATTGCATCCTTTAAAATGGAAAGAGACAGGAGGCATGGATTCAGGTCCTGACTTTGTTATTAACAATCTATGTAATCTTGGGCATCTTATCTCACCTTTCTTGCCTTGACCTTATGAATGGTCAGTGATTAAAAATTCCATAGAATTCTTTTTCTCTATCTATTTCTTCATGTATAAAAGAGAAATTAGGACTGACTTAACCCTAACATTCCTCCCTCTCTCTGATATTATTTGTCCTAAGGAAGATGCCTTCCACTCATAGCACCCTCCCCCCATCCCAGCACAGTATTCTTTATTTTAAAACACTCTATAAGTCTAATGTTTATATTTGACTGTTTTAGAATTTTATGACTTTCAGATAGAAGGCAAAGTAAAATTTGGAATTTTATCTTTTTTCTGCTAAGAATGCAGCAGGTTTGGAACTAATGGTGCCTATTTCTGTAGTGCTTTAATATTTCTAAGGCATTTTCCTCATAGTATTTCTGTAGAGTAATATATGTATTATATATATGTGTGTATATATGCATCTATATATGTATATTTACACATGAACATATGTAGATAGAATATAGATACCTGTATAATATGCATACAGATAGCATGCACAACCTAGATAGATGTACATATGCAAACATACATGCACATATATGTTTGTATTTCTGATTAATGTCTCCACTTGGTGGATTTCAACACCATTTTTCAACTTCAATACCGTCTCAGAATCTTTTTCAGTTCTTGGTCCTCCCACCCTATATCATTGCTCTACCAGCATCCCTTTCCCACTGATTTCAATGTATTCCAGCTGTAGTTTCACTTTGAAGTCTTCCTCCTTACCTGGACCCTGCTTACCCTGACATATGCATCTGACCTTTTCACTTCACCCTTCTTATTGGTGAATCTCTCATGATCTACTTTTTGAGGAGGGGTCTAGACCAGCCAACATTCGTTTCCTTCAAGCTGTGCTTCTGCCTTCATGTCTTCTTGCTGGTATGTAAGTACCCAATAAGCACTTAATAAAGGTGTGTTGCTTTGCCACTTTATTCTTATCTTCTTTATCCCATCCCTCAACTTTAAAGCTCATCATTCAGCTTAAATTGCTCTTTTTATTTATTGGTGATCACTTAACAGCTAAATCTGATAGCCTTTTCTCTCCTTATCCTTCTTGACCTCTCTGAAACCTTTGACATTGTCAATCAACCTCTTATCTTTGATAATCTCTTCCTCTGGATTTTTCCAACTCTCTTCCTGTTTCTCCTCTGTATCTGATAACTCCTTCTCCATCTCTTTTTTGGAGGTCATCTAGAACATGCCCATTCAATTTGGGAGTCCTTCATTACTTATTCTTGGGCTCTCTTCTCTTTCCCCTCTATTACTATTTCACTTAGCAAACTTATCAACTCCCATGAACTTGATTATCATCTCTGTACTAATGGTTTCCAGGTATGTTACCTAGCTTTAACTTTTTTTCTAACCTGCAGTTTTGCATCTCCACTTGCCTTTGGGATATCTTGAGCTAGATGTCCATAGATATCTTAAACTTAACATATCCAAAAGTAAAATCATTATCTTTTTCCTTCCAATTTTCCTATTACTGTCATGGGCACCAAGATCCTCTCAATTACCCAAGGATCACCATGTAAGTATCATTTTCAACTGTTTATTTTGTTCATATCAGAATTGCCCCCATATTGTGTAGATTTTCTCTTGTAACACCTCTCATATATGTCCCCTTCTCTACATTGACACTACCTTCACCTTGGTGCAAACCCTTTTCGCAGAAATACCTGGATTATTGTAGTAGCTTTTTGGTTGGTCTCACTGTCACAAATGTCTAAATATTATAATTTATTTTCTGTTCAGCCATCAAATTGATCTTCCCAAAGAACATATTTGATTAAGCCATTCTCTCCCCACCCCCCAATTTGATAAACACCTTTGGCTCCCTTTTACATCCATTATCAAATATAAAAATGCTTTTGAATTCAAAACCCTTCATAAATTTGGTCTTTTATTCCTTTCTAGTCTTCTTAAACCTTACTCCAACACCACCCCATCCCATCCTTTTATGTACACTTTTATCCAGCAACAGTATCCTCCTTGCTGTTCCTCATACAAGACCCTCCACCTTCTAACTCTTCGGTATTTTCCCTTGCTGCCGGCATACCTGGAACTCTCCCCCTTCTCCTTTCCTCATTTCATCTTGCCTCGCCTCACCTCGCCTCTCCCCTCCCTCCTGTCCTCTCTGCCTTCAGCTTTGCTGGCTGCCTTCTTTCACCCCATCAAAAGGCAAGCTGCTTTCTTTAATCAGTGGTGAGATTTCACCTTCTGAATGCCAAAGAACCTGAATGGAATCAATAGTAAATTCCTCCCAGGCATGAGTGGGATGGAGGTTAATTTATGTCTAAAATGAGGGACATACTATGAATGGATTATTCTGGCTTCAAGCCAGTATTACTCTTTTGCTCTCTTAAGCCCCGCTCCCAAAACACACACACACACACACACACACCTCCCTCCCTCCCTCTCTCCCCCTCCTTCCTTTTCCTCCTCCCTCTCTCTCTCTCCCCCCCACTTCCTCCTCCTCCCCACCGTCACCCTATTGCTCTGTCTCTCTCTATGTCTCTCTCTTCCCCTCCTTTCCTTTCTGGTCTTTCTCTGTCTCTCTTTCCCTTTCTCTCTCTTTCTCCCTTCCCTCTTCCTTCCTTTCTCTCCTTTCCCGCCTCTCTTCCCTTACCTCTTTCTGTCTCTCCCTCTCCGTCTCTCTGTCAGTCTCTATCTCTCTTCCTTTCTTCCTTCCATCTTCCCTCTCCTCCCTCCTCCCTTTCCCCCACAACTCAGCACTGCATTTAAGCTCACCCTTTTTTTTTTTTTTAAAGCTGAATAAGGGTCTCCTTATTCAGAATAGTGATGTGAGGCAAGTGTTTGTGTCTGTGTGTTTAAATCAGACCTCATACCCTCTCAGGCTGCCACCACTCAGTGTCAATTTGTTCTCTGAAACTGGTGTGTGTTGTTAATATTGTTGGAATTTATGAGCATTGTTAAACACACATCCTGGTTGCTTTCTTTTGTTCTTCCTTCTGTCAAGATCAAATACAGTGGGAAGCAGGGGGTAGTTAAAGGGAAGAAAAATTGATGCTAGAATTGAAGCAAAGCTTCACATTCGCCCCACCCCTCTCACTGGGTGGTGCCTCAGTTTCCTTTTCTATTCAGTGAAAGGGTTGAACCCGATGATCCCTAAAATCCTTTTCAGCAGTATTCTTCTAAGTTATTCTTCACCCCAGGGTATGTTTGGAAAAATCAGTTAGGCCTCCTAGTGACTTAATTTTTTTCCCTTTTATAAAGAAAAGGCCTTTGATATGTTTTGTGGAGGAGGATAAATATAACCCACATTTAAAAAAAAATGTATAATATCTTTTGATTTTACATCAGCAGCACACTTCCCAATGTAGCCTTCTCCCTATGATCATGTAGAATGTTTTTTTTTTTAAACAAGGGAAAAAATACAGTTCAGCAAAACTAATCAACACATCAGCTATATGACATAATATATTGTGTTCTAAACCCTTAAACCTCTCCCTCTACAAAGAGGCCATCATAATTTCACAACACTCAGGTTTATTGTTCCATTTACATCAATGTAACCATTGTATATATTATTTTCTTGGCCCTGATTCACTTTGCATCAGTTCTTTTTTTAAAATTTTTATTTTTCATGTTTCTCTGTTTAATTCACTGATAAAGACTACTGGAATTGGAACAAGGACACCTTGATTTGAATTCTAGTTTCATCATGTGCTAGTTATCATGTAAGCTTGCTCAAATCATGAAAGCCCTAGGGTCTTTATTTCCTTTTCTGAAAAAATACTTTCCAATTGTAAAACACTTTACATTATTACAAGTGATCCTTAAAAATAAAACTTGTGCCTGGTAGTGATAATCATTTCCATTTTGCAGATGACAAAACTGAGTTGCAGAGAGGATAAATAACAGAATCTTGTTTAGAATAATTTTTTTTGGTAGAGATTTCAATGTTAGTCTTCCAGAATCCTGAGTTCAAGACTAACTCTACTATGCCAGCATGCCTCAATGAAAGATATTAGTCTACATGAACTCTGAAGTTCCTACTACCTCTTATATTTTTCAGCACTGTTATATAGTGCTGTGAGCTCTAGTCTTAGAGAAATGGTGCTGCTTTCTCATAATACCCCAGATATTATGTGTCACAATCAGAATTTAAACTCTGTCAGGTCAGTACTGCTTCTAATAGTTAAGAAATAATGGAGCAGTGTTTTTTTTTTTTTTTTTGTATCTTATATCTAGAGAGCTCATGATCATATCTTCCAATTTTTTCTTAAATTTTCTGGCTTTTAAGTATCACATCTTTATTATCATTATTATTATTTTATACCAGCAGATGATTATCTTGCTGAACAAAACCTGAAAGAAAAATCTCATCTTCAAATGACTAACAATGGATGGAGTTTCAGGACAGTGAATGAAGATAGGCAAAAAAACAAAAACAAAAACAAAAAAAAAACCCCAAAACCCAAAACCCTTATCAATGGGATCCATGATTATTTACTATGTACTATGTACTTTACCTAAATCTATGCCAGACTTCATGTGGAAAGGAAAAAGAAAATGAGACACATATAGTACTTATACTAAAGAAGTTAGTAGTCTGCACAGCACAGAATGGTGTGTGTGTGTGTGTGTGTGTGTGTAAGACATAGAGAAAGACAGGGAGAAGGAGGGAAAAGAGAGAGACAGAGGAGGAGGAGGGGAAATGAAGGGGCAGATAGAGACAGAGAGAAATAGAGGATGTGGAGAGGTGAGGAGGGGAAAGGGGACATAGACATAGAGAAAGATGGGGAGGGAGAGAAGGATGAAGAGAGGGACAGAGAAACAGAGAGAAAGAGAGACAAATGGGGAGAGAGAGAGACAGAAAAACAGAAATAGACAGACAGAGAAAGACACACAGAGAGAAACAGAGGAAAAGATAGCTACAGAGAGAGAAAGAGAGATGGAGAAGAAAAGGAAGAGACAGGGAGAGAAGAAAAGAGAAGAGAAGAGAGAGGAGAATTTGAGACAAATTGGAGATTATGTTTGGGTAGGGGATATATATGCCCTCTTGCATCTCCTTGAAATGGCCTGGGTAGATGGGAACCAAATGGAGACAGTATGCTTGGGGAAAGGCATCCCATTTTGAATGAGCCTAGTCACAGCTCAATGAGCTGATCTGAAATGTCCCTTTCTGGATAGGGAACATAAGGCTTTGGCTAATTTCATGCCTGGTGCCCAAGGATCAATGACTTTTCTCCTCTCCCTGCTGTACTTGGAGCCTTTATTCCGTGCTTCTGAATTACTAAGCAATCCACAGCATTCCCTCATATGCCATCGAGGATTAAGCTGAAAGAGAAGAGAAATGAGGGCAGACGAGCTAGGGAGAGAGAGGGAAAGACTATGTTGTTTTCCCATATATTCTCCCCTCCATAGATCAACTTCCCTTCAGCTCTCTTTTCTCTTTAGATGAGGATTAGCATCATGGGGACAGTAGAAGCATCCTGGAATGCTGGAAAGAATACTTAACTGTACTAGAGGGTAAGAAGGCCCAAGTTTTATTCCCTGCTCTTCTATTTACTGGAGATATTATTTGGTCTTGGCTGTTGTTTGGCAAATCAACCTCTCTGTGCATAAGTTCTGCCATCTGTAAAATGGATGAATAATAATACACAGACGACCTACATTATAGGGTTGCTGTGAGATATCTTTGTAAATGGAAAGGTTTTCCTGCTCTCTTAGTCATTTCTTATGAATTTATCTGTGTATATTATACACTATAACCTTCTGTTAAAGTATAAGGTCCTTGGAAGTAGTGACTTTTTAATTTTTAATTTTGCTTTTGGTTGAGTTTGTATCCCCCATGACTTGGCATAGTGCCTTGCATGGGCATTTTGTTTGGTTTTGCTGCTTTTGTTCCATTATTTTAAGACCTGGCCTGAGATCTTTTCAATGTTGAAGAAAATTCTCCTCTCTTAATGAAAGGAGGCACATACACCCAAAATTTATAACCCTTAGCTCCTAAAGGGAATTATAACACCAGTATTTTAGGTAGAACTGGAACCCAGCTGTTCCCGATGCCAAGATAGGCTCTCTATCTTCTAGAATGAGAATATTGCAAAGCATGTGACATACACTTAATAAATGCTTTTTAAAATGGCATTAAACTATAATGTGCTACAAAATATAAGCTAATAACAATAGATTGTAAAACACTACACCAATATAAAGGAACATCATTATAATTTCATTTGGCAGCATGGGATCATTTAAAACAACTACCTTATAACTAGATTTGTTTAAAGGTCATGCACTTTTATCATTCTTAGTTGGTTTTTGGAAGGGGGCACAGATTTATTAGCCTTAGAAATTTGCTGCTGTGACCTTTTTGGAAACAGTGGGCTAGATCCACTCAAACTCTTGTGAACATTTTCTTCCTTGGGAATGTTCTATCCTGGAGTTGTTAGATTTCTCAGCACTAAGGGCATCTGGGGCAAGAGGCACTTGATCTCTCATGAGTCCCTTATATTTTCCAAGACTCAGTCTCCTCATCTGTAGAATGAGGGACAGGATGAAATGACCCCTGAAATCTGTTCTAAATCCTATGAAAATTAGCAAAAAAAAAAAAAAAAAAAAATCTTTAAAAGAAAAAAAATCGCCTCCCAGAAGGCAGAAGTGACATGCAGTGAATTTTAAATCCATGTGAGCCAAAGAGCAGAATAGCATGGGGAGCCTTCCTCAACCCCACCTTCGAGGCACTCTGCTGACTTGCTGACCCAGATTCCTCATCCTCCACTTGCCCCGACTCCATTAGCTTCTAACAGGACTGTGGGACTTGACATTTTCCTGGGATACTTGCTCAGCTTGTGCTTCGAGAGATTCAGGGTGTTATGTCATCCAGAGGCAGGAAGGAGCCCTGGAAAGCCTCTCCGGGTCCAGGCCACCGAAGAGCAAATTAGAAGAGAGAGATCTGGCACTCTCCAGGGCTCCCTCCTCCCTTCCAGTCTCACCGGAGACTCTCCTTCCCTTTTAATTTGCCTGATTGAAAGTGGCTGCACTTAATCTCTGAAGCTCCACTGGGGGTGCCTCCTCATTCTCCCCCATGACACCCACTTCTAATTTATCCACCCTGCCAGGTGACAGGAGTTGCGTATGAATGAATGTTAAACAATGAAGTCCTTGGACGCAGCAAATTGGAAAATAAACAGCCTTCCAGTCAGTATGTGGTGGCTGTTGCCTTCCCGGGCTTCGAGAGCAGTCTGCTCAGCTCTCATTTTTCCCCCTTTGGAATTCCACTTGATCCCAACAAGGATGTGCTCCTGGGACTCCTCTCTCCTCTCTCTGTTCTATGAGAAAGCAGCTCTCCTCCCTTCTCCTCCCCTTCTTCCCCCAGAGATGTGCTGACTGTCAGCTTGGTCCTTGTAAATTGGTAAGGCCAGTTAATCACTTTGCCAAGCAGACTTTGCCAAGGGCAGCCTCCAAGGCTTTTGAAAAGGGAGCTCTCTCTCTGTCTATGGACTTAACAACTGATGTTGTTTTTTTTTTTTTGTTTGTTTGTTTTTTTCAATGTGCGAGCCTATGTTAAATTTTCTTGGCAAATATACTGGAATGGTTTGGCATTTCCTTCTCCAGTAACACAAACAGGGTTCAGTGACTTGCCCAAGTTCACACAGCCAGCTGGGAATAGATTTTAATTTACAGGTTCCTGAACCCAGGTCCAAGGCTCTATTCAATGAGCCATCTAACTGCCTCCAGCAGGCCTGGAGTGAGGAAGTCTCATCCTCCCGAGCTCAAATCTGGTCTCAGATACTTATGTTGGACAAGTCGTGTAACTATGTTTAACACAGATTTCTCATTTCTAAAGTGAACTGGAGTAGGTAAAGGCAAACCACTCTGGTAACTTTGCTAAGAAAAAATGAGGTCACAAAGAATAGTACATGACTGAAAAATTACTGGACAACAACAGCTACTGATAATCACTGATAATTCCATATTAATTTCTAAGTCCCAGGATATAACCAAGCACCCTTTTCTTAGTGACTTTGAGGCAAAGTTCAATGGAAAGAAGTAATCTTAGAATTAGGTGATTCACGGTGAAGGATGGCATCTTTGACTTCCCCAGGAAACGGTGTTGGTTTATATTTATTTTGTTGTCTATTTTACTGGACTATGAGTTCAATGGGATCCCTTTCGAGATTATACATTTAAGATCAGGTTTGTGTTAATAGGGGGACTTTCTTACTGGAAATTGCCTATAGTAGTAAAATGACTGGTCTGGTCAAAGGGGGAAATAATAATAATAATTAATGAGTAGGTACTAAGGAAAGGAGTCATTTCATAGGCAGAGAATTTAACAGAAGGGAAATGACCTGAAATTGAAAGCCTACACCCTTCTCTGCATTTCCACATTTGGAAGAACATTAGGTCATCTGTCTCTTGGGGGACTATGCATTCTGACTGAAATTCTATGCAGGGCTGAGTTCTTGGTTATTTTAAATGTGTCCTTTTACTAAAGACTGAGCTCCAATTGATGCCTGTTTTCAGAAAAGAATATTTAACTAATTCCTATATTGTATTTAGAGTAACAGATCTGGAACTCATAGGAACCTTGTGAGACACTTAGTCCAACCTCCCTGCTAATGTAAGATTTACCTCTATAGCATTCCTGACAAGCTGCCACCCAGTTTTTCCTTGGATACTTTCCTGATGGAGAACTTATTACTTTTTGAGATAACTCATTCTGTTTTTAATGGCACTAATTATTAGTAAATTAATTTTTTTTACTGAAGTCTGACTCCAATTCCTCATGAGTACATAGAGATCACCCTCCCCACTCCTCCCTTCACTACCCAGGGTCTTCAAAATTATAACAGCAGAACTTTACCAGATCCTACTAGGTCAAAGAGTCTTCCAATACAACATGTGAAATGACCTAAAAGAATGACTATCAGGTATAGGAACTTATGAAATAGACTACTAAAGCATAGTGTGATGAGAATCAGTTTGGCCAAGTGAATTCAGTAGTCAAACTGATGAAATCAAGGATCTCTGGAAACATTGAGAAAAAATCTAGCTTCTTAAAATTTGTGCCTTCCTTACCAAAGACTCTTGTAGGTTCTAGTTCTGATCTTGGGATATAACCAAAATAAATGGACTTCTTTCATATGATAATCTTAAATATCTGAAGCTAATTTTTATGTCTCTCTACAAATGTTTTCTTTTCTAGGGAAAAAAAATCCCCATTCTCCATAGCATTCCTCATATTACAATCTCTGCACAGTCATGGTAGCCCAAGTTTTGGACAGAATTCAGTTTGTCAATTTCCCTCTTAAAATGTAGCATACAGAACAGAGAGAAACATGTCAGACCATAGAAATTTTAAAATATATGTTTAATCTAAGCACTTGAAAAAATATTTTTTCCCCCACTGTGCTGCTCCATTGAACAATTAAAACAAAATCCTTCATAAGAAATATTGCATAGTTGAACATAATAAATATTCAGATTATTCATGAATGTTATTTTGTATTTTAAGTCTATCACCTTTCTTATGGGTGGTAAACCCCTTGTTTTATCTTAAATCCTCTGCACTTGTAGTTTAGCATTGGAGTGATGAGAGTTACAAATCTTTTCAAAATTATTTTTCTTTGTAATGTTGTTGCCATTGTATAATTTGTTCCCCTAATTCCTCTCACCTTATTCTTTCTCGGTTAAAATCTTTCCAGTTCCCTAAGAATGTACATATTTTGTCATTTCTTATAACTTGATAATATTCCATTGTGTTCATGTATTAATATTTGTTTAGCTATTCACCAGTAGAATGGCAGCCTATAGTTCCCAGTTTGGGGATACTATGAAACAGATTATAATACTTAAGAGGCAATGGAGATTTTGTCCAATCTTTTAATTTTGCCAATAAGGATACAAGAAGTCCAAAAAGATATTGTGATTCCCTTAAGACTACTTCCTCATTAGTGGCAGAACTAGGATTAAAACTCATCACTGACTTCAAATTCAATGTTATTTTCACTATATCACATGCTACCAAACAAAGTAAAATGCTATCTCCTCCTTTGTCTTAGATATTACTGTATTTTCAAAGCAATCAAATACTTCCTCAATAGCTACCAACTTGATATTGAACTAAATGCAAATCTCTTTGATTTCTAATTTTCAAGGTACTTTGTAAACAGACGTCATATAACATATTGGGAATGATTGTATAGTATACAGGAAAGAGCCTTGGATTTCACAGCAACTCAGAATTTGAGAGTTGGAAAGGACTCTGGTCCACCCAGTCCAAATCTTATTCTAAAGAATGCTCAAAATTTTATATCTGATGAGTTACTGTTCAGACTCTTGCACACCAAGGATGGGTAACTTAACATCTCTTGTGGCAGCCTGTTTCACCTTTGAATAGCTCTAACTTTTAGAAATATCTTTCTGACATTTAGTGTCAGTTTATATCTTTGTAACTTTTTCCTTCTGTGTTTGCTTCTGTTTTCTAGAATCAAACAACTAATCTAAACTCTCCTTTCAATCACAGCCTTTAAGTTTGGGAAGGCAACTATGATGTCCTTTCCTCAGTCTTTTGTTCTCAAAGCTAAGTTTCTTTAGAACATTTACATCATATCTTATGCTATGGAGTCAAGGTCCATCATGCCAGTTATGCTACTCTGGTCACTCTCTAGTTTATCAATGACCTTTTAAATCTGTGGTTTCCATAAGTGAACCTAACATCTTAGATGATGTCTGACAAGGGCAGAGTATGATGGGACTATCATCTCATTATTCCCAAGAGATAGACTTTTCTCCTTGAAGTCCAAAACAGCCTCCATCCCTTTTTCCAGTCTTGTGGCACATTTCCTGTTTTTCATGAGCTCTTAGAAATTAAAAACCGTGGCTCAACAATCATATTTGCCAATTCTTTCAGTAATCAAGGATGCAATTTGTTGCCAATAGGTACCTTGATTTCATTAAGGTCAGCAAGATACTCTGTTATTATCTCTTTACATATCCTGAGTATCAACACCATTAGCCTTTGTGTGTGTGTGTGTGTGTGTGTGTGTGTGTGTGTGTGTGCGTGTGTTCATTTGCAGTACAAAAGTCATTTTTCTTGGCAGAAAAAAAAACAGAAAATAAATCAGAACTGAACACCTCAGTCTTCTCCATTTTACATTATTATTGTCACAGTGACCTCAAACAAAGCCTTATGCTTTCTTTGATCTGCCTTGTTCTTCTAATTAGTTTAAACAAAACAAAACAAAATACTTTTTTGCATTACTTCTATTATCAACTTCAGCTCCATCTGAGTTATATCATTCCTCATATTTTTTGTAGGATCATGCAATGCTCTCATACATTTTACCTGGTCTTGTTACCATCTTCTGTCCATTAAAAAAATCTAAGTTGGTTCATGAGTTCCCTATGGATTTACCTCCATCTCTTCAGACAATTCTCTTTTCCCACCTCACTAGAAATATTTTTCTTTATGTCTTTAGAAATATATATTTTTTAGTATCTTCTAGCCCTTGTGGGAGGATTCTTTCTGAAGTATTTTAGTTCATTGGATCCTACCTATCTTTCTTCTGAACCTTTTAAAATCCACTTTTAAAAAATAAATTAACTAGTCTGTGCCCAAAAATTCTCTTCTCTATCACAAACTCTATCCATTTGCCACTAGATTTCTTATCTTTCCTATCCTAGTTTTGTGCTATTAGTGAGAATCAAAGTTAAATTCTTCCCCCTCTTCCCTTACATTTTAAGGTAAAAATTATCAATAGGCAAATCCAAAAATCATTCTGCTTTTGGGAGAGAGACAATTGTACAAAAAGTCTGGATAATTCATTGTAGTACCTCTCCCTCACTCACATACCCCCCCCCCCCCAACTTCTACATCTTGCCTTTGTATGAAGCTTTGAATCTTTTTTTCCAAATTCCTCAGCTATTTCCTCTTTCTGTCCAAGTGGTCTGTAGTATTCAATGACAAGATCACTTCTGTTTTTTGTTGTTTTGTTTTGTTTTGTTTTTCTATCATTAACTTTCATTCAAATATTCTCTATCTTGTTTCCTCCTGGTGCCTGAATTATTTTATTCAACTAAAGTTTAATGGTATACTTTCAAAAATACTTGAGATATACACTAGAGTTTCATTAGAAGAAAAGAACAAATACCATGTTAGTTTCTCATTTCCTAACCCTCTCATTCCCTCTGAAATTTCCTTAAAATTGCTGAGACACAACAAAGCCAGAATAACCAATTCTATGGCCTGGATGAGAGACAAACAATATTTAATTTAATTCCTGAACTGGAAGGATTGCATAAACCCTCTTTTATCAAATATCTGAACTCATCAAAGAGATCATTTTGCCAAAGAAGGTGTCACTAATCACCTCTCTCAAAATTCAGCTGAATCTTTCCTTTAAAAACAGAGCTGATTTTACAACTTCAAGGAGCTCTTGGTTTTTTTTTTTTTTTTCAAAATTTAACTTGAAAATTTAGTAATAGTCATTGAGTCTTTATTAGACTTTAGAGGCATTTTATCCGGTCTATTCTAATCTCTCCTAAGGACTGAAATTCAGGGAAGGAAGTAGGTGTTTTATTATTTTTTTTTTTTTGGAGGAGAAAACATTTTCCAATAATTGACTCTTCATTTTCCAACCATCATGTCTCCGATTTGTCTAGTCTTTGTTTACAAGAGAAAGCATCAGAGGGAAAAAAAAACTACTCATTCTTTTTTTGTTCATTTTTTTTTTTTTTACCAATATTAAGAAATACTGCGGACAATCCAGTGATTTTTTGAGGGAGAATGAGAGATGTTTTGCTTGACTTATAGAAAAGAGAAGATGATTAGTGGCAAAGTGATAGTAGTACAAAAGAGAAAAGAGTATTTATAAATATTTTTTAAAAGATCATGTATCTAAGAATCCATTTCATTCATACCAACCTCCCTTACAGACCCTGTCAGGGCCCATCCCCCTCTTTAAATTCATTTCTCTAGCCAAAAAATGAGAACAAGGTTTGGTGCCTGCTAGGCAGAGGGGTTGTGGGGAATTAATTAATAGCCGTCATTGTGAAAGTGCTTTTCTGCACACACAATACAAAGAGAACACCAATGAATTTGATAATTATAATAATGAAAGCAGTAAGGAAACTACAGTGGCAATTTAGTACAAGGTCTGCTTTGGGGTAGGCTAAAGGTAAGAGTTTCTTCCTGAAATTCCACAAATGGCCAGTGAGTGGCTTGGGGTTGTTCAACCACTGTCCTTTGATCTCTTACAATTTTTTTTTCTTTTTTAAGAAACACTGAATGTCAGAAATGTAAGGGATCTTAGAATGTATCATGTATTACTTGGAGGGACTTGAGAAGATCAGATTTCATTTAACTTGCTTTCAATCCTTTTCTATTTTCAGGGGTGACACTCAAATATATCCAGTTAACAAAAACTTCCAAACCCCCAATCAGAAAGGATCACGTGTCAATTAGTCATTCTTTAAGTTAGGATGATGTATAAGAAATTTTCCTTACCACCGGTTTTGTTTTTGACTTGCCCAAGGTCACACAACTAGGAAGTGATAAGTATTTGAGGTTGGACTTGAATTCAGGTCCTCCTGACTTCAGGTCCTATACTCTCTCTACTTTAGCAATAGCTGCCCCTAGAGTTTTATGTTGCCCTTTGAAAGTAACATAATTAATGCTCAGTGAAATATGAATGAATGATCTCTAGAGATAGTAAATTCCTCTTCACTATATGACTTCAAATAGTTAAGGAATGGCCACTTGTTTGAGTTATATTTGGAAGGAATTTTTCTTAGAGGTCTTTCCAACTCTGAGACTATGATTGGATGGTAGACGTGTATATGAAAATGAAGGGAACTAATGTTCAAACAGGGTCTTTTACCTCTTTAGGTAATATCTTAAATTTTGTGTCCAAGTCTGGTCATTATACCTTTAGAAGAGAATTGACAAATTGGAGCCTATACTTTCACAGAAGGGAAGCTAGGAAGAATAAGGAGTAGCTAATAAGTCAAAAAGCATTTATCAAGTGACTATCATATGCCAAGCACTGCACTAAGCACTGGGGATTCCTGCTTTCAAGGAGCTCATGATCAAATGAGGGAGAAAACATGCAAAACAACTATATACAAACAAGATCTATGCAGCATAAATTGGAGATAGCCAACAGAGAGAAGACATTATAATTAAGGGGGATTGGGAAAGGCTTCTGGCAGAAGGTGGGATTTTAGCTGAGAGGAAGCCAGGGAAGCCAAGAGGTAGAGATGAGCAGGAAGAGAATCCCCTGCATGGGGACAAGCTTTGGAAATGCTTAGAGTCAGGAGATGAGTTTTTTTTTTTTTTAATTTTTTTTTTTATGAAAGAAAGAGTAAGGGGGCCATTGGATTCTATGCTGAGAAATGGGAAATAGAAGGAACTTAAAATATTCTGTCAGTAGAAGAGAAGATTTAGAGTGAGAAAGGCTGGAATATAACGAACACCTTTAAATAGCTGAAGAGCTCTTGGGGCAAAGGGAACAGAATTTGAACAGCTGGAAGAAGTTATAGGAAAGCTGATTTTGATTAAGAGATGACAGTGCTAGAAAAAAATGCTGGAGTTCTGCACAGGCATTGGTTCCTATTTTCCATGAGTTTATCTTCATCTAGGGATAATTTCCTGTTTATACCTGAGTTGCCATCTTCTCTGGAAGAAAATTTAGAAATCTGTGTGGAGTCTCCTGCTTCATAGGTACCCCCCAAATACTTCAAAAATTAGGTTTGAGAATGGTCACTTGAATATGATGTGGAGAATTTTAGCTTCCTCCTTCTGAAACTCAATAATCTTAGATTTTCATCCTAATAGTGGATGTTCCCTTTGTGACTTCAGATAATCTACAGAATTCTCGGGGGAAGAAGTGAAGGGAACAAGCATTTATTAAATTCTTTATGTCCAACACTGTGCTAAATGCTTTAGAAATATTATCTTATTTGATATAGAGTAGTAAAATGCAGAGTACATTGGGTATGGAGTTAAAAAATATAACAACAACCTATATTCAAATCCTGGTGTTTCTGTTTATTATGCATGAGATCATAGCAAGTCACAGTCTCAATAGGACTCCACCCCTGTACAAAGACAGGGGAGTTTGGACTAAATGGTCTTTAAATTCTCTTTTAGTTTCAAACCCTAAGATTCTCTGATGTACTTATCTGCTTTTCTTTTCAGGCAAAAAAAAAAAAAAAAGTATTTTGCAAACAATGGATGAAATTGAAATTTGGTAGTGTTTCTTTTCCTCCTCTTCACCCTTCCCCTTCCCCCAATAATGCTCATGTCTCTATCCTAGGATATCCCTAAGACATGCTCAGTCATTTATCGTTTTGTAAGTGGCATTAGCTTGACAATGGAACAGTTCTGTATTCTGTAATCCCCACTCGTCCATCCTAATTACACTTCCTTATCAGCCTCCGGGTGGGCAGTGCTACCATGGTAATTAGGAGGGGGATTGATGAGATGCTCTTAATAAACAAGGAAAAGGAATGAAGAGAGATCCACAATACCAGTATAAGGTGGGAGGGGGATGCTCTTTGACAGACCAGCTGCTTTTTCAAGTGATCAAAGTGTTTCAGCCTAACTCAGGGCTCCAATATGTTCATCCTAGTAATTAAGAGGTCAGGCCATTAGAATTTCTAGAGAGCTCCTGGGAGACCTCTCAAAGTCTGGTTATGAGGCCTGTAGGCAAGGAACCAGTGCATGTCATCTTGTCCTGTGCTCCCCCTGTGATGATCTGAGAGAACATATCTGTAGCCTTTGAAAGGAGGGAGAAGTATGAGGATTCCTGTCTTCTAAAGAACTATAGGAATTTCTCCTCTAATCCAACTTTCTCTCAGGGACCAATCTTCATAACACCTACTTTAGTAAGCACTTTCTTTTTCCCTCTTTTTATTAAAAGGTAAGAAAAAACTGTGTGTATAACTGAAAAGTGCGTCTAGAGGGTCTTATCTCTTACCTATACAAGTCATCTGGACTCCTCTAGGCAGGACATTTATTCCCCCCCTCACCTTTTTGCCTCCATAATTTTTGTTCATAGTTATTTTCTAGTACAAACTGCCTGCCCCACTCATTTATCTGTCCAAATCTTTGCCATTCTAGAAAACAGAGACCATATATATTTCCTTCTCTAGAATTTTCTGGTATTGAGCTAGTCCCTATGAAAATTAGAATTTTGCAATTTACAATTTGTGCATTTTTTGATTTTGTAATTTGAGATTCATAGAATGCTAGATTCAGATTTTAGCATCCCATAGTTCTCAGATATCTAAGATATTTTAAAGGTGATCTAACTTAATCTTTTTACTTTTGAGAAAATGAGCAGAAGTCATGGGGATCATGTGATTTGAAAGGTAGAAAGTACCTTAGAATAGAGACCATTGGAACTGGAAGGGATCCTCTGCAGGGGTCCTCAAACTACAGCCACGGGCTAGATGCAGCAGCTGAGGACATTTATCTTCCTCACCTAGGGCTATGAAGTTTCTTTATTTAAAGGCTCACAAAACAAAGTTTTTGTTTTTACGATAGTCAGACCCTCCTACAGTCTGAGGGACAGTGAACTGACCCCCTATTTTAAAAGTTTGAGGACTCCTGCGAGGATTCACTTTATTTTTTTATTTTTTATTTTTTTACCAAAGAAGGAGGCCCCAAGGAAGAAAACGACTTGCCAAGCCCCATATTAACTTGACTTTTTTTTTTCCTTTGCTCATTGGAAAGTAAATAAATGTTTCTGTGAAAAATTGTTGGTTGTTGAGCTCTTTGTATGTGGATATGTATGTGTTTATATAAAAATGACTTGCTTTACCACTGCACTAAACCTGTTCTGGGGATAGATAGACTACAGCTTCGTGTACTGCCAATCCAGTAGAAGCATTAAATTCTAAACTAAAGCACAACAAAACAACCACCACCATCACCACCCAAATTCAGGATTAGAACAAGATAGTTTTGGACTCCTCTAATGTTTTCTTAAATAAATCCTGAGCTTTGCATCTACTTCAGCTCTAGAAAGGGGAATAATCAGTGTTTTTATTACAAGTCCCAAAGGCTCCCATTAATGGGCTAGTTTAAAATCTTCAATACCAGAGAAAGGTGATAGAATTTTAAGAATAAGAAGCTTCCCTGACTAGTTCCAGGCCTGGCTTTGGGCAGGATTCATATGTATGCATTTAGATTTACACTCCTAGCCCCCCCGCCAAATTTTTTTATCAAAACAAATGGGAAGGAAAGAGGGAAGGAAGGAAGGAAGGGAAGAAAGTAAAGAAAGAAGGAAAGGCAGAAAGATAGAAAGGAAGAAAGCTAGGAAAAGAAAGGAAGAAAGAGAAAGAGAGAGAAAGAAATAAAGGAAGGAAAAAGGAAAGAAAGAAAAGAAAGAAAGGGAGAGAAAAAGAAAAAAGAAGGGAGAGAGAAAAAGGAAGGAAGAGAGAGAACTAGAAAGGAAGGAAGAGAAAGGGAAAAAAAGAAAGAAGGAAAGAAAGGAATAGAAAGAAGAGAGAAAAAGAAGGAAAGAAAAGAAAGAGAGGAATAGAAAGGAAGAGAGAAAGGAAGGGAGAGTGATTGAAGCAATAAACTTACCACTTTTAAGAGGGTGGGGAGACAAGCACATCTATCTATATCTCTATATAATGTATATAAATTTGTATGTATGTGTATATACATACACATATGTGTGTCTCTATCCATAATACATGCTAATAAGCTCATGAATTGAGTCTTATGTTCATCCTTAGAAGCATCCAATTTTAATTTTCAAATGCCTCCTTTGATTCTTGCTGTCGTGTTTCTCCCTCCATCCCAGCTCTCCTTAAGCAAAGGGTTGTAAAGTGGAGATGGGAAGTAATTTCTTTGATTGACTATTTTGTGCAGTGTTTAGTGTGTCTTTTTTCTAGGTGGCTGATGGTGAAATGCATCATTTGTGGGGGAGGGGAAGGAAGTCCATCTTCCAGAGCACAGCTGGGCTGTAGGTAAAGAATGATAACAGCTTGTGGGAGAGCCAATTAGAGCCAGGGACAAGGTTACCTTTATTGGAAAGTGGAAAAAAACACAGTGGGTTTCAGAGTGAGATGGTATTCTCCTGGGTAAAGTAGAAAGAAATGGGGGCTGGGAGGCTGGCTCTGTCACTAACTAGCTTTGGGATTGTGAGCAAGTCACTTCATATATTACGCTTTTTCCTTATCAGAATGAAATGGGAATAATATTCTCTGCTTTTAGCTTTGGATGATGCTTCCACATCTATGATCTGGTTTGATTAAGTTCGTTTTGAATTAGTTCTATTATTGCATCCCTGGAGAAGAAACTCCTTGATTAATAAGATAGCACTTCTTTTCCAACTTTTATTTTTCAATAGTTTACTACGAGATTAAGTGATTTTCCCAGAGTCATACAGCTAGTCCATATCAGAGAGAAGATCCAAAGCCAGGTCACCATCCATTTACCATGTACTAATCCATGATGACTCTCAGTAATGATAATAATAGCTCTCATTTCTGTAGCCCTTCAAAGCTGACAAAGTATTTTCCTCCTACAATCTCTATGAGGTTGACAGAGAAAGAATTGCTATTCTAATTTGGCAGAGAAATAAATTGAGGTTCAGGGAGATGACATGATTTGGCCAATATCACACAATTACTATCTAGCCAAGCCAGAATTCAAGGCTACACATTTTGCCTCCTAGGCTAAGTTTCTTTTCATTATCCCAAGCTGTCTCTCAGGGATAGGAGAAGGATTAAATGAGATATGGTCCATGGAGACAGTAAAGTAACATATAGTGGAAAGCACCACATTGAAAACTAGTCTGAGTTGTGGCTGGGCTATTAACTACGTCTATGAACATGGGCTGTTCATCTCTGGACTTCCCTGAAATTGAGGGAGTAGAACTTGATGACCACTAAGTTCCCAAAAAAGGATCCTTTCTATAATCCTTTCTCCGTTGAAACTGTTTTGGGAAGTCTAATATTAGCTAATTGTAATAGTTAGCATTTATATTGTGTTTACCATGTGCCAAATATTGTGCTAAGTATAATCCTCATTATATATCACTTTGGTGTCATAACAACTCTGGGACAAAGGAGCTCTTTTTATCTCCATTTTAGAGATGAAGAAATTGAGGCAAGCAGAGGATAAATGATTTTCCCCAGCTCATACAGCTAGTGTCTGAGATCAGATTTGATCAGTCTTCTATTTCCTGTACAATTTAGCTGTTCTTAATCACAACAATGCAAATGGAAAGAGCAACAGAACCAAAACTAAATCCAAATATAGCATTATTATAATGGTTAACTTTGGCCACAAAGAAGAGATGAAAAAATGTGTTAATGTTACATATACTAAACCTGGTTTATCTATTAATTTTTTTTCTGAATTACCTTTTTCTTGGTTAGTTTTTGCTCTGTCCTTTTGTTATAAGGAAACCCTCTCTTATAACAAATGAACATTTCATGGACATGATCTCATTTAATTCTTTTAATATCCCTATGAGACTGCTTGGTGTTTAGCTTAGAAGGTATTTAGCATGGAAGTTGAAATGCATAGACTTGCTTTCTGGCTTGGCTACATAGTAGCTGTGTGATTTTGGCCAGATAATTTCACTTTTCACAGCCTCAGTTTCCTTCTCTGGCAAATTGGAAAAAAAAACATTTCTTTCTTTGTTTCAGAGCAGTAGTTGGATAGGGGAGAGAGAAGTATATATTGGAAATGGTATAAAAATATCAATAAAATTTTAAAAATTAAAAAGTGTGCTATTTTCAGATAGATGTTAAGTCATCACTACAGATTTGTCCATGATACCCTATCATTGATGTGTAATTCATATTGAATAAAAAGCAAAGCAAAAGAGAACATTGGCCCCCAATGACTGAGCTGCTCTTACAGGAATAAGTAATTCTCTCAGAGCGAACAGTTACCCCACAGGAGGAGAAAGACTATTTCCATAGTGCCTTGGGAAGAAGTAATTTACTAAGTGGTTCCTTGAATAAAACAAATATACCTTAATTTGCCTCCTGCAGTGACTAGTTTAGTCACCCTTGCTCAAGGTAAGAGTGGTGCCATTGCTGTGTTGTCATTCTTTCACACTTTTTATTAGCAATGTACTGTATGACAATATGATTTTGAAGGTCTAGCCATCACAAGTCCTGTGCTTACCAACTGATGATCTAAATAAAGGGCATATCCAAATCTTGAGTCCTCAACTCCTTGATAAAGGTGAAGTCTAATTTTAAGGTCAAGCCACAGAGAGGATCTTGGCTAGGGCATACACCATAGTAGCACTGGAAGAAAGCACAGAACCATAGCCTTTTCTATCCCAGTTGACTTGTAAGCTTCCTTGTTTCTCCCAAGAATAATTCTCCCAGGATTGACTTAATAAAGGTTCTTCTGTGATGTATAGGAATGCCCACTCATTTTGTCTTGAAGTTTGAGCACTGGTGGTATACCTATGTTGTTATTGTTTTCTCTTTCTCTGTGGCCAGATTAATAGGATTTAGAGGACCATTTATATAGAGACAAATTAGACATTCTAACTTCTATTATCATAGATTTTCCATATATTCTTCATTACATTCACAGCTTCAAGTCTCTTAGTTTACAAAAGAATCTTATGTAGGGAACAGAAAATAGCTGTTGTTTGTCTGCCATCACCACTGGTATTCATTAAGGACTTTGCAAAACTAAGTAATATCCAGGACCTGTGATCTCGTGGATGAATACATGGGATAGTGGAGAGAGAACTAGACCATGTATAAGGAAACGAGTTTTAGTTCCAGTTTTATCATTAACTTCTCAGTTGAAAATGGGCATATGACTTCCTTTCTCTATTCCTAAATTTCAGTATTAAGAGGTTTACGCTTGATCAAACTAATATCTGATTAGCTTGATAAATCCCTTCTGCCGATGAGACTACTTTTGGAAGTAACTAAGAGGCATCTTCCCATGTAGTATGAACATCTCCAATGGTGTCTTTTTGGGAGGATAGAAAACTACTAAATGAATTTCTTAGATTCTGTCAGCCTTCATCCTGATTGACTGACTGAGACTCAGGGCAGAGTCTTGTCATAGAAACTGCCCTTCTAGTTATTATAGACTTAGTAGTCTATAACAATGAGATAAAAGATGAGTTTCCCTTCTTCAGCGCCACCCCTTCTGTCCTTGGGTCTGTTTTTCTCTATCTCTTTCTGTTTTTCTTTTTGTCTCTTTTTCTCTGTGTATATGTTGTTCTCTGTGTGTTTCAGTTTTTGTCTCGCTCTGTCTTTCTCTGTCTCTGTTTTTTTGTCTTTCTGTCTGTGTGTCTCTCGCTGTCTGTCTGTCTCTCTGTCTCTGTCTCTTTGTCTCTGTATCTATCTCTCTATCTGTCTTTTTCTGTTTCTCTCTCCCTCTCTCTTTCTCTTTCTCTCTCTCTATCTCTGTCTTTTTGTCTCTCTCTCCCTCTCTCTCTTTCTCTCTTTCTGTCTCTATCTTTCTCTGTCTCTTTTTCTCTCTCTCCATCTGTCTTTCTCTCTCTCTCTCTCTCTCTCTCTCTCTCTCTCTCTCTCACACACACACACACACACACACACACACACACACGAAAGCCTGTGTTCTCTCCTATTGTTTTGAATTGTCGAAGTGACAGGATGTTATAAATTTTGGTGAGACCATATTGGCTTTGAAGGAAGAATGACTCACTAAAATATCAAAGGGATGTCCTGATAGAAACTCCAATTTGACTTTTCTTCTGGGGGCATTGGATAGGCAATTAGAGTGTTTGAGGTGTTTTAATATGTTTGTCATATTTTGTAAGTTTTTTGCATGCTCTGTATTTTCTTGGGATAAAATAAAAGCTGAGCCATACCCAATTTATATGTACTACCCTCAATAATTTTTACTAGATCTGGGAATGCCTTTTAGTAAATTTGTTGATATAAAGCCATAAACAAAGTTTTTTAAAAAGAAATTTTACTGAAACTGCAGGTGCAAACAATGAATTAAAGAAACAAGAATATTCATCGGTCAGACTTCCAAGATTGAACCATTTTCTTTGAGCTCAGAGACTTTGTGCACTATCCTGAATCATGAGTTACATTGATATAAAGGAGTTGGATTAAATATTATCTCTGAGATTCCTCCCTGTTCTAATACTTTTTTTTCCTAACAATATTAGTGTCCTAACAGCACTCCTACTCTTGGAATTCTAGTACTCTGTTCTGAGTTCCATTCTGATTGTCCTTGGATGGATTCTAGTATTATTTCCATAACTTTGGAACGGAGGATGTATGTGGGGGGGAGACACAACAACACACCAGACTATGTCAGGATCAGGGCCCAGATGTGCTCTAAAAGCTCTGCCCTTCTCAATGATTGCCCACTCTGTGGTAGCCCTGCCCCAGTGGCTTTAGGGTTGTGCACTGAAGCACAACCTGGAGCACATAGATGATAATTATATGCCAGCTAGTAAAATTGCATTCCTTGGGGGAGCTGGTCTTCCCTGTTACTCCTCCTTGCCCCTCTTCTTGTCTCTCTTTCTCCCCTTCCCCCATCCCCATCCCCCACCATGAGGAAGGGCAAAGCAAAGCCAGGCTCCGTGGGTTATGAATTATTAAACGAGAGCTGTCTATTCCATTTAGCACTATGATGATGGAATGGAAATGCAGACCTCAGAAGGTTACTGTCCCCAGCTGGGGATCTGTCATGCATGCAAAGTATTGCCCCTTGCCTTTCCCCAGCTGGCCTCAAGGCCAGGTTAGTGAGAGGAAAGACAGACTTGTTAGGGAGCCTCTTAGTTGCTACCAGCCTTCCAGGGCAATCTGGCTTCTCTGCTATGGGCACCTTCAGGGGCACCAGTATCACCTTGCTGAGGGGACTCCGTGCAGGAGACTGAGGTGTGTAAGAGGCTTTCAAGCCATAGATTGTTAGATGTCTGAGGGAAGATTCATTATCCTGGCAGTTCTTTATCTTTTTGTTATCACCTGAGGGGTATGGGCTTTCTTCTAAGAACAGCCTGAGCAATTCAGCTCTCCTTATTATGCACCTTCATCACTACTTATAAATATAATTCAACAAATATTTATTAACATTATGAGCCACAGGGTATAGCCAAAAGGGCAATGGGCATAAAGTCAAGAAACATGGTTAATATTTTTACTTTAGCACTGACTAGTAATGACCTAAGTCACTTAAACCCTCAAACTCATTTTTTTTTCCAAAATGAGGTGAATAAGATATCCATTCTTGGCTTCACTGGTTATTGTAGGAAAAAGTGTTTTGTAAATATTAAATAAGTTTGAATACAAGTTATTATTATTATTTACAGTCTATCCTGGATAAAGTGGGGCAGCTAGGTGGCATAGGGGATAAAGGAGAAGACCTAGAGTCAGAAATATTCATTTTCCTGAGTTCAAATCTGGCCTCAGACACTTATTAGCTGTGCAACCCCTGAAAATCACTTAACTCTGCCTCAGTTTCCTCATCTGTAAAATGAGCTGGAGAAGGAAATGGCAAACCACACCAGTATCTTTGCCAAGAAAATCACAAATAGGGTCATGAAGAATCAGACATAACTCAACTGAATGAACCACAAAATGCACAAGGCAACAATGTCTTGAGGAAGTGGATAGAATATTGGTTTCTAAGACAGGAAGGCCTGGATTCCACTCCTGCCTCTGACATGTTAGTACAGTTACCTCGAGAAAGGCTTTGACTTCTCATCTTCCCAACAATTATATGACACTATAACTTATCCAAAAGGTTCTGATTTATATTAGGAAAGCAAGTTTACATATTAAAAGGTCCTTTTACCAACAAAGATATCATAATACCAAATATACAAATGTTTTAAAAATGACACTTCTTAGTTTTTTATTACAACTTTTTATTTTTCAAAACAGTGGACAATTCTTCAATATTAGCCCTTGGAAAACCCTGTGTTCCAATTTCCTCTCCTTCCCCCACACTCCCCTAGATGCTAAGTTCCAATATAAGTTAAACATGATAGAAATATATGTTAAATCCAATATATGTATATATATATATATATACAATTATCATGCCACACAAGAAAAAAAAAAAGAGAAGCAAAATAAAATGTAAGCAAACAACAACAAAAAGAGTGAAAATGCTATGTTGTGTTCCATACTCAGTTCCCTCAGTCAGTCCTCTCTCTGGGTGTAGATGGCTCTTTTCATCACTGAACAATTGGAACTGGTTTGAATCATCTCATTGTTGAAGAGAGCCATGTCCATCAGAATTGATCATTGTATAGTTTTGTTGTTGCCATGTATAATGATCTCCTGGTTCTGCTCATTTCACTTAGCATCAGTTCATGTAAGTTTCTTCAGGCCTCTCTGTATTCGTCCTGCTAATTGATTCTTACAGAACAATAATATTCCATAATATTCATATGCCATAACTTATTCAGCCATTCTCCAACTGATGATCATCCACTCAGTTTCCAAAACTACAAAGAGAGCTGCCACAAACATTTTTGCACATACAGGTCCCTGTCTCTTCTTTAAGATCTCTTTGGGATATAAGCCCTGTAGAAACATTGCTGGATCAAAGGCTATGCACCGTTTGATAATTTTTTGAGCATAATTCCAAACTGCTCTCCAGAATGGTTGTATCCATTCACAGTTCCACCAACAATGTATCAGTGTCCCAGTTTTCCCACATTCCCTCCAACATTCATCATTATCTTTTCCTGTCACCTTAGACAATCTGACTTCTCAGTCTTAAAGGAGATCAAATTTATCAAATATAATACAAAGTAAAGTATAATATGTCAAAGGAGAGATACACAAAATGGTTCCAAGGAATGTAGGAGCTCCTTAATTAGGATTCCTGGGGATATCTGAGAAAGCATGATTTTTGATTATGTTACTTTGGACAGCCTGGTGAAACTTATGGACTCCTCAGAATATTTTTTTTAATCATAAATAAAGGAAATGCTAAACTTTAGTTGAAAGTTAGTGTAAATAAAGATGGTTTTGTGTGTGTGTATATGTGTGTTTCTTATCTAAATACATTGACCCTCTGAAACCTTTCCACAGATCCCATGTGGGTCCTTGGCCCCAGGTAATGAACCTTTACCTGATAGAGAGGATATGGACCTGAGCTAAATCTTGAAGGAGACATAATATTCCAATAGGTGGAGGAAAGGGGGAAATAAATCTAGGGGTGGGGAGGAGATTATGGCATGTCTTCACATTAATGCTTAGATGCAAGAAACAACAGGACAGAAGCAGAGAACAACTAATAGCTTGATTTGGCTGGAATATAGAATATGTTGAAAAAGAGTTGAGTGGAATAAAACTGGAAAAATAAGTGGGATCTAGCTTTTGAAAGGTTTTGAATGGCAAGCTAAGGAGTTTGTATTTGTTTCTGGAGGCAATAGGAAACAATTGCAGATTTTGGGATAGGTAGTTGAACTGGTTAGAAATAGGCATTAGGAGAATGACTTTGGTGACAAAGTGAAGGACAGAGACTGAAAATCAGCAGCATTTTTTGAAACATGTTTTCTTATGGACAACACAAGCCATTAAGGGCAGTGAGGAAATAGAAGATTTGTGTATCTGTGTGTAGGTGTGTATGTATGTGTGTTGTGTGTGTATGTGGGGAGAGACAGAGGCAGAAAGAGATAGAGACACAGAGACAGAGCCCTAAGTCTCAAAAATGCAGCTTTAGTGGAAGCAAAGTATTAATTTCCCAAACTCCTAAAATATTTAGTTTTCTCTGGCATATTATCTCCGATTTCAGCTCTTTGGATGTTAGTGTCTCACCTGACCTTTAGTGCCTATCTGTTCTCCAATTTCAAACATTGTACCTGCCCTCAATAGTACTGCCTCCCAAGACCCTTCTTCTTTAATTATAGCACATGAAGGTTCTGCCTCAGGCTCTTAAAACAAGACCCTGACTCATCCTTCTTCTGTATATATCATTTTCAGGGAGTGTCTGGTTCAGTCAAATGGAGAATTGGGAGACAAAAGTCAGATCCAATTTCCCCAAACTGATAAGTTCTTTCTTGCCACAGGGCAGGGGCTATATAGTTTGGGAGCTTTTGGTAGGCTCATAATCCTTCCATCCCCATATCTAGACCTGGGGATTCTGACTAAATATAGCTATGGGGAAGAAGTGACCCAGGATAATCAGGAGTCAATCCTCTTCTGTCTCAAGGCCAATGTCCTTGTAATGGACAGTAGAGAAAATGGACTCTTCTGTGTGTAATCCATGTGAAAGCCTGACTGCATCAGCAAAATGTATGTTTGCCTTTAATTGCAGTTTGAGCTTCAGTAGCTCCTGAAAGGTAGTATTACTACCAGCTGTAAATACATCCACTTAATTATGAAGTCAGTCTATAAGACTTCTGGAAAGGAAAGTAGTAGGGCAGAATATTTTGAATAGTTTTTTTTCAAGATCTTAAAAGAAATAGAGACACATAGTTATAGAACTTAAAAGATCCTTAGAGACCAATGAGTGCAAACCCCTCATTTTACACGTAAGGAAATTGAGACACAAGATAAATAGTTCTGCCAGAGTATATAGCTAGAAAGTGGTAGAACTAAGACTTCAACCCACCATCTTCCTGAAAATAATTCAGTTTCTTATTCACTCCCACTGTTTATCCCATTTGTTATATTTATGAGGAAAATAAAAACTAAATTATTTCTGGAGGTTGAATGAGTCTAGATCCTCTGACTTGAAATTCAGCATTTCTTTGTTTGTTTGTTTGTTTGTTTTTGGCATAATATTCTGCTCTGACTCCAAATTTTTAGCTCCCTCCCTTCCCTTTTTTATTGTGACAGTGTCTTTCATTTGCTGCTTGAAAGGCGAGAATTGTCAGTGAGTGTGATTGGTCAGTTGCATAATCTGGAAAAGAGCCAGTAGACATACTTAAAAGAATACTGGATTCATTATCTAGTGGTCAGAAGAGGAGGGTACAAGTCCCAAATCTACTATTAACCATCTGCTTGATCTTAAATTTTCTCATTTGTAAAAAAAGGGTTTTGGAACAGATGATGCCTAGGATTTATTTCAGCTCAAACATTTAGTGAAATTCTATGTGATATGAATGCTAAACACAAGTAAGGTACCATTATGAAAAGATCTAAGCAGGTAAGGAGCAACAAATAAGGCTTGAGGATTTCTTATCATCACTCTATTATGATCACTCACTACTTGTAGTGTGCTTTCTAGAGCCCCCAAATTGGGGTGCCAAAATATACTATTCTTTCTAGAGTCCCCACACTGGGGTGCCAAAATATACTGTACAGGCTAGTTCTCCAGAGGATCTAGGCACCAGCCCGAGTCCTTAGTCTTAGTAGAGGAGTGAAGAAGACAGGAGAGCCATGAGGATGGTCAAAGATGGAGTCTGTTTATTTCAAGTTCTCTCAGCCCTTAAATACCTTAGTAGGATTACATCATTACAACACACTGAGCATGTGCTAATTGTAGAACTGTCACATCACCACAGCACACTGCACATGTGTTAACTATAAGCACCCTGCTATTGATATGTAAATTCCTCTCTTTTCTGTCAGTCTCTCCCTTGCTTCAAGTAGAACACAGATTGTCACACCCTCCCTGACTTCTCAGGAAGGGTGAGGACCCTTAGGGAGGTGAGGAGCCAAACCAGACCTTGTCAGCAGGTTGCCTCTGGGCTGAAGGGTCTTATACCTTACCCAGAGTTCCCCCACTATCTGCGGCCCTCTACAACTATTACCCATCTTGTCTACCTGGCACTGATTTCCTGTCATTTCCCTCTTCTCTTCCTTCCTCTATCTATTCTTTACATTGCTATCAGAATAATTTTACTTAGGCAGAGATCTGCTAAAAAAAAAAAAAAAGAGAGAGAGAGAGAGACAGAGACAGAGAGAGAGAGAGAAAGAAAGAGAGAGAGAGAGAGAGAGACAAATGAGCAAATAGAAACTTTGAAACACAACTCAAAATCCATTAGTGGTCCCCTATTACCTTGAGTAATGTTCTACTTCCATTGCCTGGCATTCAAGATTTCCCAGAACAAGCTAGAGCCATTTTACCTTGTAAGCCTTATTTTGTAATACTCCCCTAAATGTATTCCATATTCCAGGCTATCCATTGGACTATAAGGGGATATCTTGAGTATAGTCTAAACTCTCTTATTTCTATGGCTTTGCTCATGCTGTGCCTTTTTCCTACTATGCTCTTCCTCCTCTTCAATAGTCAAATTCTTATCAGTTGGTTAGGACTTCACATAATATCTTGTTATCTGCTAGGTTATCTATAAAAATAGTGCATTGATATTATGTATGATAGTTGTGAGCATTCTGGGACTCTTAAAAAAGTGCTCTAAGAAAACTCAGGTCAGGAAGGAATCTTAAGGGGAGAGAGGTGATTTCATTAGGATTAGGATCTTCCAATGTAGAAACTACTTCCAATGATGCAGATGGGCATAATTTATATTTTATAAAATGTATTAATACATTTTGAAAATATTTATAAATTTATAAAAATTATTTATAAAGAATTTATTTATAAATTCTCCATAATTTATAGTCTTCATGAGTTTTGAGTAGCTATTAGAAATTAGATGAACTTCCCATGGTCATATAGAGAGTAGATTTTAGGGATAGGACTTAAAACTTAATCTTCTTGTCTTTACTGCTGTCCTTTTATCACTATGCCTCAGAGCTGCTTCATAGTTTTCTGTATTAATTTCATTCTATTATTAGAAATGAATGTAAATTTCTTGAGGATAGAGAGCATGTCTTCAGTAGACTATTTTCCCCATTCTCTAGTATAGAACTTTTTAAACTTTTTCCACTCGCAACCTCTTTTCACTCTAAAAATTTTTATGTGACCCCGGGTATATAGATATCTAAAGATATAGATATATAGATATCTAGATATATAGATATCTAAAATAGGTTTATAAATCAAACATTTACTGATAATAAATCATAATCCTATTGCCCCAACATTCAGTTATGAGACACCATATGGGGTTGTGAACCATAGTTTAAGAAGCTGGATTCTAGTATATTACTAGTAATAAGTACTTATTAAGTGTTCCTTGATGATTGTTGGACAGGTGTGGGTAGAAGAACCAAGAGAGCATAGTGTTGTGGACAGAGGTCATGGAAAGTGTTGGAGAAATATCACTGAATTCACTACCAAGAAGCTTGGTTTCTTTTGATAATTGGTTGTGTGACTCTGGATCTCATCTATTCCTTTTGTCTTTGTCATCTATCTTATGAAGTTGTATCTCATACTGAGGAGATTTGGAAGAGAAGGGGAAGACAGTGTATTTGTTAAGAATACATTAGAGCTTTCTGTTTCAACAGGGTTATTTTTTTTAAAGGGACTGCTTTTTGAATGAGAAACATAGACATAATCTTTGCAGTGTTTTATGAAAACAATAAAATCTAAAATCTTAATAAGTGCAAATTTTCTTTCCCTTTCAGTGGGATCTCCCTAGAGACTTGGGCTCTGAGGATTCATGTAGTTCTATTTAGGAATCTGTTAAAAAGCCTCTGCCTTGTTAGTGAATGGTTGGCAAATATATTTACTTTGATCTTGAAAGGAAGGATTTTTTGGGTGGGGAAGACATAGTGTCTGAGAGAAGCAGGCTGAATGAAACACAACATTGGAAAGGTAATTTCAGATAGTGGAAGGTAATTAGCCTCTGACTCATTCTTTTTCTTTGTAGACAAGAGTGAATTTGGCATCACTGGTCATAGATGGAGTCAAATCTCAGTTCTGTTCTGTAATATATGTATGACTTGGAAAAGGCACTTGACCCCTCTAGATTTTAATTCTGTCATTTCTCAAATGAAAATGTGCAACTAGGTGATATTCTAGGTCTCTTCTAGTTCTAAATCTGTGATTTCACTATTCTGCAGCTCTACCTTTCAAGGATGAGCTCAACAATTTATCCCTGAACATACTTCCTTTTACTTTCCTGAACATATTCTTTACTATTAAAAAAAAAAAGTTCTACCCTTTATGTTTTAAATTCAGAATAATGCAATGAATTTAAATGGATGGTAGCTGGTAGGAGACTTGAAATCTAGATCTGAATCACTCATTCCATGTTCTTAAGTAAATAATCTAAAAAAGCAGGAGGGTGTCTTGAAAAGACCACTAGATTTTTAGTAAGAAAACTTGAATGTATTTTCCAATAATGCTCTCTGAATAACTGTGAGACCTTAAATAAGCTAGATAATCTCTCTGAAATCTCATCTGAAAAATGAGGATCATATATACACTTCTTGTCTAGTAGTTATGGTGAAAATATTTTGCAAAACATAAAGGACTATAAAGTATGTGAATCATCATTAATAATAAATACTTCAAAGATCTATGATCATACTCTTATGGACAGCCCCTGAACCAAAAGGAGATTCATAATTTCTCTCTAACTTAGTAGATGCAAATAGATGGCATAGTACAAAGAATATTGGTCTTCGAGTCAGGATGATCTGAATTTATATCCTGGATCTGATATTTGCTAGAGCTATGACTCTGAACAACTGATTTTACTTTTGTCTGCCTCAGTTTTTTTTTCATCTTTAAAATGGATGTAATAATACTTAGTATCCAGGGTTGCTATGAGGAAAATTAAAATAATATTTATAAAGTTCTTGTAAACCATCAAAACAATAAACATTAGTTATTGTTGTTGTTTTTGTTATTTTTGTTGCTGTTGTTTTTATTTGCTCTCTAAAAGTTGTTATGACTGGGAAAAAATAAAAAAAAATCCCTACCATCTTCTTGTGGAGTCTTTCAGAACACAGTTTGGTTCTTACATGAAAAAGATATATTTTTCACTGAGCCTATATTTGAAGTCTTTTCAAATTCGTGGAACAATTAAAGCTTATGTTTCTCTGGTTTACATTAGCTTCAAATTCTTCAAGGCTAGCATGTGAAAGAGGGCTCAGTCTTGTTGTACTTGACTGCAAAGGACAGAAAGTGGGAATTGCAAATCTCTATCACAGTAAAAAAAAAAAAAAAACGGGCAGATTTACACCTCACATTAGGGAGAAAAACAACTTGATGATTAGTTCCAAAATGGAATAGCTGGGAAGAGAGTAAGTTCCCCCTCACTGGAGATCTCCAAAGAATGTACATGATTGCTTGTCAGGGATGCTGTAGAAGGCTTCTCATTTTGATAAAGACTGTAATAGATGATGCTTGAGATCCCTTTCAGTTTGATATTCTTTGATGATCATTAAATGCATATTCTATTGCTCACTTTTTCCATTCACCTGGAGTCATTCAAATCCTCTCCTGAACATCTATCACTTTCCATAATGGTTTCTTCTTCTTAACTCTACATTTATTAATCATATCATAATTCAATTTCTAATGTATGCTGCCTAATCTGGAGTGGACTGAGTGGACTGAAAAGGAATTCTGACTACTCTCTTTATAGTTAAGTTATGAGAGTATACAGCATGAATGTTATGTTTGGATGCATCTGTAAAGACAGTTGGTTGTTTAAGAAGAACTTTAGAAACCTTTTCTTCAAAAATTCATTGCCAATTATGTAGTAGCCAGGTTATTTTTAATGGAGAACCATTTGTAAAATTTGGACCTGTGGCCAATAAAATTTGCCACTCCGGGATGGTTTCACAGCATACATTAATTTGTGTATTGGTATAAAAGGTGTATATTTTGCCAGGTTTTATCTCAGATAATTGTACTGCTCGCTTAATGGCCTTTAATAAAATCCTAGCCACAAGCACTGGATAAGGGCTAAGGCTTTGTTCTGGTGTGCTGGGAGGTTCACCCACTCTATCAAGTATCCTTGATGAAGAACTGCTGTGGGTGCCTCTTTTGTAGCAAAAACTGCTGTTTCCAAGGGTTTTTGAGTGACTCTTTCAACCACATCGGATAAAGTTAGTTCAACTTCTCTCAAAGCCTCTTGAGTTTCTTTTGTAAGTTGATGTGGTGAGTTTAAAGCAGTATCTCCCCTTAAAACGCCATATAATGATTGTAATTGAGAGGTATTTAAGCCTAACACTGGACACATCAATTAGATATCTCCTATCAATTTCTGAAAGTCATTTAAGGTGTTCAACTTCTCTGTTCTTAAAGAAAACTTTTGTACTGCAAGCACCTTAGGATATAATTCATATCCTAAATATTGAAAAGGAGCATGCCTTTGAATTTTTTCTGGAGCTATATGCAATTTGTAGATCCTTAGTGTTTCTATGGTCTTTAATAGACATGCTTCTAACATTTGCTCCTCAGGTGCATATCCCAATATATCATCAATGTAATGTAATAACATTACTTTTGGAAATGCTTTTTTTTTTTTTTTTGAATTTTTTCTTTTTTTTTCCTTTTTTTTGTTATGATAATAACTTTTTATTGACAGAACCCATGCCAGAGTAATTTTTTACATTATCCCTTGCACTCACTTCTGTTCCTATTTTTCCCCTCCCTCCCTCCATCCCCTCCCCAGATGGCAAGCAGTCCTACACATGTTAAATAGGTTACAGTATATCCTAGATACAATATATGTGTGAAGAACCAAACAGTTCTCTTGTTGTACAGGGAGAATTGGATTCAGAAGGTAGAAGTAACCCAGGAAGAAAAACAAAAATGCAAACAGTTTACATTCATTTCCCAGTGTTCTTTCTTTGGGTGTAGCTGCTTCTGTCCATCATTGATCAATTGAAACTGAGTTAGGTCTCTTTGTCAAAGAAATCCACTTCCATCAGAATACATCTTCATACAGTATCGTTGTTGAAGTATATAATGATCTCCTGGTTCTGCTCATTTCACTTAGCATCAGTTTATGTAAGTCTCTCCAAGCCTCTCTGTATTCATCCTGCTGGATATTGGAAATACTTTTCTTATTGGAGTCAAAGCAGCATCAAAATACATTTGACACATAGTAGGGCTATTTTTTGTTCCCTGTGGCAAAACTGTCCATTCATATCTTTTATAAGGCTCAGCTAAATAATCCTAGGCACTGAAAAGGCAAATCTTTTCATATTCTCCTTATCCAGAGGGATAGAATAAAAACAGTCCTTAATGTCTATAACTCAAAGAGGCCATTCTCTTGGTAACTGAGTAGGAGATGGAAGTCCAGGCTGAAGAGTTCCCATAGTTTCCATCTATTTATTTACTTTTCTCAAATAAATCAATATCCTCCATTTTCCAGATTTCTTTTTTTTTTTTTTTTAACAACAAATAGAGGGGAATTCCAAGGACTTAGAGAAGGTCGTGTCCTTGGTCAAGTTGCTCCTGTATTAAATCTAATAAAGCCTGAATTTTTTCACTTGTTAAGGGCCACTTTTCCAACCACATTGGTATATTAGTTTTCCATTGAATGGGAACAGGTGAGAGTGCTGACAGGCCTTTGACAACAGCCCCTCCAGCATTTATCATTATCTTTTGGTGTCATCTTAGCCAATCTGAGGGGCGTGTAGTGGTGCCCCAGAATTGTCTTAATTTGTATTTCTCTGATCAATAGTTATTTAGAGCACCTTTTCATATGACTAGAAATGGTTTCAATTTTTTCATCTGAAAATTGCCTATTTATCTCCTTTGACTGTTTATCAATTGGAGAATGGCTTGAATACTTATAAATTTAAGTCAATTCTCTATATATATTGGAAATTAGATTTTTATCAGAACCCTGAAATGTAAAATTTTTTCCCAGTTTATTTCTTCCCTTCTAATCTTATTTACATTGGTTTTATTTGTATAAAAACTTTTTAACTTGATATAATCAAAATTACCTATTTTGTGTTCAATAATAAACTCCAATTCTTCCTTGGCAACAGATTCCTTGCTTCTCTACAGATCTAAGAGATAAACTGTCACTTGTTCTTCAATTTGCTTATAACCTCACTCTTTATGTCTATATAATGAACCCATTTTGATCTTATCTTGTTACACAATGTTAGATATGGGTCAATGCTTAGTTTCTGCCATACTAGTTTCCAATTTTCCCAGTATTTTTGTCAAATAGTGACTTCTTATTCCAAAAGCTGGGGTCTTCAGGTTTGTCAAATACTAGATTACTATAGTCATTGACTATTTTGTCCCATGAACCTAACCTACTCCACTCATAGACCACTCTATTTCTTAGTCAGTACCAAATGGTTTTGATGACCACTGCTTTATAATATGGTTTCAGGTCTGTTACCACTATTCATTTTGAGTTTTTCATTATTTCCCTTGAAATTCTTGGCCTTTTGTTCTTCCAGGTGAATTTTGTTATTATTTTTTCTAGCACTGTAAAATAACTTCTTAGGAGTTTGATTGGTATGGCACTGAAAAAGTAGATTAATTTAGGTAGTATTTTCATGTTTATTATATTATCTTGGCTTACCCATGAACACTTGATATTTTCTCAAGAGATTAGATCTCTCTTTATTTGTGTCAAAAGTGTTTTGTAATTGTGTTCATATAGTTGCTTATTTTGCCTTGGTACATAGATTCCCCAATATTTTGCATTATCGACACTTATTTTAAATAGATTTTCTCTTTGTATCTCTTGTTGCTGGACTTTGTTAATAACATATAACATGGCAGATGATTTATGAGAATTTATTTTGTATGCTGCAACTTTGCTAAAGTTGTGAATTGTTTCTTGTAGTTTTTTAGTTGATTCTCTAGGGTTCTCTAAGTATACCATCATATCTTCTGCAAAGAATGGTAATTTGGTTTCCTCATTCCTCATTCCTACTCTAATTCCTTCAATCTCTTTTTCTTCTCTTATTGCCAAAGCTAATATCTCTAATGCAATATTGCATAGTAACGGTGATAGTTGGCCACCTTGTTTCACCCCTGATTTTATTGAGAATGGTTCTACTTTGTCCTATTACTTATGAAGTTTTCTGATTGTTTTTGATAAATGCTATTGATCATTTTAAGGAAAACTCCATTTAGTTCTACACTCCATAGTGTTTTAAATAGGAATGGGTGTTGGATTTTGTTAAATGGTTTTTCTGCATCTATTGAGATAATCATATAATTTTTTTGTTAGTTTGGTTATCAATATAGTTAATTATAATAATAGTTTTCCAAATAATGAACCAGCTCTGCATTTCTGGTATAAATCCTACTTGGTCATGGTATATTATCCTAGGGATGACTTTCTGGAATCTCATTGCTAATAGTTTATTAAGATTTTTACATCAATACTGATTAGGGAAATTGGTCTATAATTTTCATTCTCTTTTATCACCCTATCTGGTAAGGTATCAGCATCATGTTGCTATCATGAAAATAAATTGATAGGATTCCTTCTTTCCATATTTTTCCAGATACTTTACATAATATTGGAATCAATTTTTCTTTAGATATTTGGTAGAATTCACATGTAAATCCATCTGGCCCTGAAGATTTTTTTCTAAGAGAGTTGATTAATAGCTTGTACAATTTCTTTTTATAAAATGGAACTATCTAAGTAATTTATTTCCTCCTCTGTTAATCTGGCCAATCTATATTTTAATATGTTCCTCCATTTTGCTTATGTTATCAAATTTATTGGCATACAGTTGGGCCAAATAACTCGTTATTATTGTTCCAATTCTCTCTTTATTGGTGAAAGTTAGCCCTCTTCATTTTTGATATTACATTTTTGATATTAACAATTTGATTTTCTTCTTTCCTTTTTCTGATCAAATTAACTAAAAGTTTATCTATTTTATTGTTTTTTCATAAAACCAACTCTTAGTTTTATTTATTAATTTAATAGTTTTCTTATTTTCAGTTTTATTAATCTCCCCCTTTATTTTCAGAATTTTAAATTTGGTATTTAATTGGGCTTTTAATTTGTTCTTTTTTCTAGCGCTTTTAGTTGCAAGTCCAATACATTGATATTCTCTTTCTCTATTTTATGCAAGTATCTAGAGATATGAAGTTTTCCCTAAGTTCTGAATGGCTGCATCCCATGAATTTTGGTATGTTGTGTCATTATTGTCATTCTCTTGGATCAAATTATCAATTGTGTCTATGATTTGTTCTTTCATCCATTCATTCTTCAGGATTAGATTATTTAGTTTCCTATTAATTTTTGGTCTATTTTCTCCTGGTCTTTTAATGCATGCAGTTTTCATTGTATCATGATCTGAAAACGGTATTTACTATTTCTGCCTTTCTGCATTTGATTTTGTGGTCTTTATGCCCTAATATATGATCAGTTTTTCTATAGGTTCCATTAACTGCCGACAAAAAAGGGTACTTCCAATTTTTTCCAAAGAGATATTACACCTCAATTTTCTAAAATTCTACTTACTTTCTTAATTTCTTTCTTATTATTTTGTGGTTTGATTTATCTAGTTCTGAGAGAGCAAAATTGAGATCCCTGACTAGTATACTTTTACTGTCTATTTCTTCCTGTAGTCTCTTAACTTCTCTAGGAATTTGGATCCTATACCACTTGGTTCATATATGTTTAGTATTGACATTACTTCATTATCTGTGGTATCCTTTAGCAAGATATAGTTTCCTTCCTTATCTCTTTTAATTAGATCTATTTTTGCTTTTGCTTGATCTGAGATTAGGATCACTACTTTTGCATTTTTTTTTTAACTTCACCTGAAGCATAATAGATTCCACTCTGGTCTTTTATCTTTACTCTATGTATCACTCTGCTTTAAATGTAATTTTTGTAAATAGCACATTAGAGGATTCTGGGTTTTAATCCAGTCTGCTATCCACTTCTATTTTATGGGAGAGTTCAGCCCATTCATATTCACAGTTAAAATGACTAATTCTGTATTTCCTGCCATCTTATTTATTCCAAGTTATGCTTTTCTCTTTGCTTTCCCCCTTTCCCTTTGTCCCAGTGTTTTACTTCTGAACACCATCTCCCTCAAAAAGCCCTTCTTCTTTACAGACCCTCTCTCTTTCTTATATCTTTCCCCTACTACTTCTCTTTTTTAGCCTCCCTTTTTCTTTTCCCCCTTTCTCTTCCACTTCCCTATATGGTGAGACAAGTTTCTCTGTGAAACCAAATATGGCTAATTTTCTCTCTAAGAGCCAAATTTGATGGGAATAAGATTCACACAATGTGTATCACCCTCCCTTCTTTTCCTCAATTATAATAGGTCTTTGTCTCTTCATGAGATGTAATTTCCCTCATTTTAACTCTATTTTCCTTTTTTTTCCAGCACAACACAGTAAAATCAAATTATACCTGCATTCTCTAAGTATACCCGTAACAGATATATATATATATATATATATATATATATATATATATATATATATATATATTCTCAACAGTTCTTTCCTTTTTATGCTTCTGTTGAGTTCTATATTTGGAGATCAAATTTTTTGTTCAGCTCTTGTCTTTTCATCAAAAATACATGAAATTCACCCTTATCATTGAATGTCCATCTTCTTCCCTGAAAGATAATGCTTAATTTAGCTGGATAGTTGATTCTTGGCTGTAATTTAAGTTCCTTTGACTCCAGGCCCTTCAGTCCTTTAAGGTGGAAGCTACTAGGTCCTGGGTAATCCTGATTGTGGCTCCTCAATATTTGAATTCTTTCTTTCTGGCTGCTTGCAATATTTTTTACTTGGTCTGATAATTCTGAAATTTAGCTACAACATTCCTTGAAGTTTTCATTTTGGTGTCTCTTTCAAGAGATGATTGTTGAATTCTTTCAATGGGTATTTTACCTTCTGATTGTAGGACATCAAGGCAGCTTTCCTTGATGATTTCCTGAAATATAATGTCTAGGATTTTTTTTCCATCATGATTTTTAGGAAGTTCAATAATCCTTAGATTGTCCCTCCTAGATCTATTTTCCAGGACAGTTGTTTTTTCCAATGAGGTATTTTACATTTTCTTCATTTTTAAAATCAATTCTTTTACTGATTTTTAATGTCTCACTGAGGCATTTATTTCTATTTGTTCAATTCTAATTTTAGTGATTTATTTTCTTCAGTTATCTTTTTTAGCTCCTCATATATTTGGCCAATTGAATTTTTAAATGAGTTATTTTATTTTATGGATTTTTTTTTTCATTTCCCAAATTCTCTTTTCAAGGAATTGTTTTCTTTTTCCATTTTGTCAAATCTATTTTGTAAGGAGTTACATGCTTTTTCCATTTTACTAAATCTGTTTTGTAAGTTTTCTTCAAATAATTTCTATTTTCTTTAACAAACTCTCTTGCAAATATCTCATTTTATTTCCTCATTTTTCTTCTAAATCTCTTTTAATATCTTTTTTTTTTGCATTCTTCCAAGAAAGCTTTGTGAGTTAAGGGCCAGTTCATATCACCCTTTGGGACTTCATCTGGAGATGATCTGCTTTTAGTATTCTCAGGGTTTGAAATCTGTTCTTATCTTTATAAAAACTATCTAGGGTCAGAGTTCATTTTTTTTCTTTTGCTCATTTTTTTTTAAAGGTTGAGATCTGCTTTTAGGACAAAGGGGAGATTGTGCAAGCTTCATTTACAGGTAACAGTGGCTGTGCTGGGTCAGTGCTGACCAACTTCTGGTGCTGGGTGGGCATGGCCAGGTATCTTGTAATTCTGGGATTTAGTGGCTCACTATTTGCCTTTTGTATTTGTATTGGATGTCTTATAGCTAATCTGCTTATTTCCTAGGACAATAGCCTTTTCTATTTCCTAGGACCCATTATGTCCTCAGCCAGGACAGAGTAACCAACACTGCTGTAGATTACTCTGGATAGATTCCTGACCTAGGAAGACCATACTGCCCTGGGTCTCTGCAGTGCTTGTGCTGGGGGACCTGGGCTCAGCTGCCTGTGCTTGGCCCACCTCCCTCCATGCCTGATCGAAGCAGACCATTTCTGAAGAACTTCCGAATTATCTTCTATTGGTAATTTATCATCCAAATATTTGTGGGTTGTCGTTCCTAAACCAGTTCAGAGGTGTGATTTGCTGTTAATTTGAGGGATAGAGGGAGAACTTAGAAAAAAAGATGTCTCCTCTCTGCCATCTTGCTCCCCCCCCCTCAGATTTTTAAATTCATTAAACACTTAATTACTATGGTCATTTATTACTATACATTGTGTACTTGATGTATTCCATTTATCCACCACTCTATTTCTTAGCCTTTGCGACATTGTTTTGGTGATTACTTCTTTGAAATAGTTTGAGATCTGGTACTGCTACCTTGCTAAGATTTTCATAGTATGTTTTATCACCATGAGTGTACCCACAAGACTTAAGTAGTTTATAAGCTATTGCATGCCTCTATCTAAGAACTGCATACTCTATCCTTATTTATCCTTGTATGATACATCATTACCTTGTTCTTAGGATCAGTTTGTGATCTAGCATAATGGCTCTTGCTTTTTAACTTCTTCATTTTCTTCTATATATAGAACTAATTGTATAATGAGAATTCTCTTAACTGTCAGATTTTCTGAGTCAACTAATATCTCCCTGCCATGACTTGTAATGTCAATAAAGCTTTTTAGTGAAGTACCTTAAAATTGTAAGCTTTGGGCTTTTCCTGCCATCTTATCTCCTCAAATGAGTTTCTTGAAGGAAGAAATAGAAGGATATATATTTTTAAATTCCTCCTCAGTCCCAGCCTAAGTGCAAAGCATGTAATCTGTAGTTATTTTATGCTCCACAAGGATTGAAAGGAGGACACTTGAGACTATTTACTACAATAGCCAACAAATACTTATTTCTTCCCAATAATGGTGAAATATGATTAAATAGGTGCAGAGGCTGACATTTTTCTATGATCATATAACATTAGGTAATGAAATTGGAAACAAAAGCCTTCCTTCCATTTCAGAGAGAGGCAAAGTTGCATAATGGATAATGTGAGGCTTGGAGTAAGGAAGGGCCAGATTCAAATTTTCTTCCAATGTGTAATAACCCTGAAGAAGTCACTTAGTTTCTTTAAAACTCATCTTCCTTATCTGTGAATTAGAGATGAGAATAGTACCTATTGTGTGCTATTGTAAGAACCAAATGACATAATGTATGTAAAGCTTAGAATATTACATAAAGGTGAACTGTGCTGCTATTATTATGCTATGCCTCCAAGGAGTAATATTAACTTGGAGCCCTTTACTCTTTTCTTTGTAAAGAATTTACACAGTATACTTGTGTAGGTAAAGTAGAGGTTATAGGAGAGCTTTAAATGCTTTTAATACTGTTGGTGAATATTTTGAGTGCAGTAACAATTTGATTTATGAAAACAAGTGCCTTAAATCACAGTTTTATTTCACTTTTCCAGAGTTGTGTTTTGTAAATAAACTGGCCCCAATGGGCTTCATGAACCTACAAACAATGGTCTGACTGGTGAAACCAGAGGCAAGCAACGTGAAAACCACATTAGTTTGTTATTAGTGATGAAAGACAATGAATTTATTTTATCTATTCACTCACGGTATTTTCTAATCTATTCAAAGGATGAGCTTCATATTACTTCTTCCTGAACTGGGGATGGGTATTATAAAGGGGAGAGAAGGGAGAGGAAAAGTACTAAAATGATTGTTAGGAGATCTAGATTTTAGTATTGGTTCTAAAGGTAAACTCATTAAGATGCATTGGACAAAATCATTCTTCTCTGGGACTCAATTTTCTCCTCTGTAAAATGAGCAGGCCAGACTATGTGAATCCTTACGTGTTTTTCATCTTTCTTACTGAAAAATCCAAAGTCTCTTCTTGTTAAAAAGTGCTATGATTCTATGACCAGATCATTATATACTGACATCTGTGTTCATATTTAATAGATATGCATATGCTTATATAACTGTAATGATTTATTCCTGTACATTCATCTTCTATACATGCATAGAAACATTAATGAGCCTATGATTATGATATAAGCTATTTTCATATTCATATTTGTACAGTGTTTGTTTCAACAAATATGAGTGATCTCAAATATAGTTTCATATATATCAGTGTTATTTACATACACATGGCTTCATGTGCTTACATGCACATACTTTTACAGATAAAAGCCATGGATAATAACCACATATTCACACATAGATGTTTGTTTATATAAACTCATCTCTTTATTCTTATAAACATATATTAAGATATTCAAATATTTTTCCAGTGTTCACATACACACACACACACACATGAACACACGAACAGACATTCATCTCCTCACACTGACATATGAGCCCATACTAGTGTATCTAGTACTAGTACTAGTAGCTGATGAGGTTCTAGATTACTGGTTGTCATTGGCAGAAAAAAGACTGAACCACTGGCAAACAGGGAAGAGTACTTTTGGAGAGCAGTTTAATCTTATAGCCCCTGTGTCTATCAAAGAAATTCAAGTTATGTCAAACTCCTGAGGACTACCCTCTGTGAAATTTCTCCCCTTCACCCCATGGGTGGCCCCACCTTACTGTATCCAGCCAAGACATTGCAGTCATGTCCATGGGGTTAAATTTCTCCTTTAGATTTGTTTATGGCTCATACCATCTCTGCTGAACTCCCTTGGATCAGTCCAAGATGACAATGTTGCCTTGTGGTATCTTTCCCTTCACCTCTTCCCCATGCTACATGGTCTCTCTCCTCTCAAACCCCAACATACATCATGGTATCTCTCCTCTGATACCTCATCATGCAACTCTTTTAGGGTGCTTGGTTAATACCTCTCAGGATTTAGCTTGCTAGCTAAGGGCATACCTTCCCTTTCTCTTGAATAATTGTGAGTTCCACTAAGGAATAGTCTTTTCCATCATTAATTATTAAATTAATTTTAATTTAATTAATTAAATTAAAGAAAATTAATTAAATTAAAGAAATTTCCATTCTTTGCTATGTGCTCTCCCAACTATATTTCATATTTACCATTTCTGGATTCTATTGTATCTCTTCATTTTGTCTGTAATCTCTTCTCCTAAATAAACTTACCTTTTGCCCGAGGGAATGGCCATTGTGAATTCTTCATATGATTGAACCTCAACATTGGGTGCTCTCCTAAATAACATCATTTGATGCCTGCAACAACCACATCATTTGCTATATCAGCCACATCACAAACATGCCTGAAGCAAGTTCACATTTGTAGATATTCCTATTTTCAGGTAAATCCCTTATTTGTGACTGTATTTGTGTATATACCTAATATTTTCAATATAGGAATTCTTTTATTTTTTAATTAAAGCTTTTTATTTTCAAAACATATGGATGGATATTAACCCTTTTTTTCAACATTAATCCTTGCAAAACCTTGTGATACAAATTTCCCCTTCCTTCCCCCCATCCCCTCCACTAGATGGTAAGTAATCCAATATATGTGAAATATGTTAATAATATATGCTAAATCCAATATATGTATACATATTTATATAATTATCTTGCTACACAAGAAAAATCAGATCAGAAGGGAAAAAATGAGAAAGAAAACAAAATGCAAGCAAACAGCATTAAAAAGAATGAAAATGCTATGTTGTAGTTCACATTCAATTCCCAGTCTTCTCTCTGGGTGTAGATGGCTCTCTTTATCACCAGATCATTGAAACTGGCCTCAATCATCTTATTGTTGAAAAGAGCCATGTCCATCAGAATTGATCATCATATTGTATTGTTGTTGCCATGTATAATGACCTCCTAGTTCTGCTCATTTCACTCAGCATCAGTTCATGTAAGTCTCTCCAGGCCTCTCTGAAATCATCCTGCTGGTCATTTCTTACAGAACAATAATATTCTATAACATTCATATACCACAATTTACCCAACCATTCTCCAATTGATGGGCATCCATTCAATTTCCGGTTTCTAGCCACTACAAACAGGGCTGCCACAAAGATTTTTGCACATGTGGGTCCCCTTCCCTTCTTTATGATCTCTTTGGTATGTAAACCCAGCAGAAAAACACTTCTGGATCAAAGGCTATACACATTTTGATAACCCTTTGGGCATAGTTTTGAATTACTCTCCAGAACGGTTGAATCAGTTCACAACTTCACCAACAATATATGTGTTCCAGTTTTCCCACATTCTCTCCCACATTTGTCATTATCTTTTCCTGTCATCTTAGCTAATTTGAGAGATATGTAGTGGTACCTCAAAATTGTCTCAATTTGCATTTCTTGGATTAATATTTAGACCACCTTTTCATATAATTAGAAATGGTTTTAATTTCTTTATCTGAAAATTTTCTGTTCATATCCTTTGACCATTTAATCAATTTGAATTCTGATAAATTTGAGTCAATTCTATATATATTTTAGAAATGAGGCCTATATCAGACCCTTGCAATTTTTTAAATATAGGTATTCTTAACCTTTATTATGACTTGGACTTCTGTGGTATATAAGTGAAGCTTATGTCTCATCAGCAGTCTCTCCCCCCTTTCTAGATCCCATTTGTGTTTTCCCCATTAGAATATGAATTTCTTTAGAGTAGGAATCATCATAGTTTCTTGCATTTGCATACTTAGTACTTAACTTAGTGCCAAGCATGTAGTGAATGTTTAATAATTTAGCTGTCTATGGAGCTCTTTTTAATTAGAGATTAGTGAAAATGCAGATATACTTGTTTTCCATATTCAAGAATATGGACTTCCAGAAATCCTCCATAACCCCAGTTAAGAACACTTACTTCAGTGAATTTAAACATGTAGACCCATAGTTACAAGTATGTATACATTTACATACACAGATATGTGTAAATGTATTCTTTTTATAGATGTATAACTGTATACAGACTTCTGAAATCTATGACAACATGATACTTCCTCTGTATATTTTCCAAGGAGCTTATGATTTGATAGGGGAACAGCAGTCTCATGTCCTAGAAAGCATGATTCTTTGCCCAAGGAGAAATAGGAAACAATCAGTGGATTTTCTCTCCTCTCTGCTGTGATTGGCAGACCTTTTTGAACAATTCCAAGTCAAGCCATCACATAACCAGCTTTATGCTGCCCTAGCCTGTCCGTCTACTTAATCCTTTTCTTATTTTGCTTGAAAAAATTCCACCATTTTACTATTTCATCCCTTTACTCTGATGTCCTTGAGAGAGAGTAAGCTACTGACAGGGAACAGAGAGAAAATGAGTGGAGCCTTAGTAGTTCTTGTCAAGTTCTTCAGACTTTCACCAGGAAGAGATTAGTCCATTGTAAACTCATTGTCTGTAGATCCAGGATTCAAATGACATTCAGTTGACTCTTAGAGAATTTTGGATTCCCACTCAAGTACAAGAGCATTATTCTCTCTTGGACTTTCCTGTCTTACTCTCTTTCTGTTCTGACTTCTTCCTTGAGTCACTGTAGCTGAAGGAGTGCTGTGTAACTTTTTAATGTTAAGTTTTCTTAGTATAGTTGGGAGAAGGAGTTCAGTAGAAGAAAGGGAAGGAAAGGAGGAATTAAGAGAAGAGAAGGAAAAAAAGAGATAATGAGGGGGAAAAGTAGAGGAAGAAGGAAAAGATCACAAGGTTTAAAACTGAAAAGAATCTCAGAAGACATCCAGTACAGGTAATGGAACTCAGAAAAGAAAATGACTCCCCTAACATTTCTCAGGTAATCTGCAGCAGAATTTGGTCAGTGAACTCTCATTCTGTGTTTCTTTCTAGTACATCACATGTCCTATTTCTCTGAAAACATGATTGAAAAACAAAATACTCTATTCTAAACACTACAGACAACAGCCCCAAAGGCCCCAAGGATCCAACATTTGTTCATTCTTTATCTCTCTTCCCTTTCAAAGGTACATTTCTTGGAAAATCTGTCTAGACTCACTGCCTCCACTTCCTCTCCTTTCAGTCACTCCTCATCCTTTTTGAGCCTGACTTCTCACCTTTTAGTTCAACCACAACCTCTCCAACAATATCAATGATCTCCTAATTACTAAATGTAATGATTTTTCCTCAATCATTCTTCTTCAGCTGTCTGCTACATTTGAAACTGTTGTTCAGTCATTTTTCCGTTATGTCTGGCTCTTCATGACCCCATTAGTAATTTTCTTTGCAAAGATACTGGAGTGGTTTGTCATTTTCTTCTACAGCTCATTTTACAAATGAGGAAACTGAGACAAACAGAGTTAAGTGACTGGGGTCACACAGAAAATCAAATTTGGATTTAAGAAGATAAGTCTTTCTGACTTTAGGCCTGGTGCTCTATCCACTGTATCACCTAGCTGTTTATTAATGCAGATGCCCTTTTTCCTAGATACTCTCTACTCTCGGAGCCTGTATGATACTTCTCTATTCTGGTTTTTCTTCTATATGTCTGATTGCTCTGTCCTAACTATAGATTTTCCCTAGAGTTCTGTTCTAGACTCTCTTCTCCCTTTATGTTCTCTAATATTTTAATTTAGATTTAACTATAATCTTTACACAGTTGAAGCATAAATATATGTATTTATGTATACATACAAATGTACTCTAGACATATATCCAGTAGTGTGTATACATTCACACACACACACACACTCACAGAGAGTAGACATATATCAGCCAGCTGCATGGAGCAGCAGATAAAGTACTGGGCTTGGAATCAAGAAGGCTTTGAGTTCAAATACTTTACCAGCAATGTGACTCTGGACAAGTCATTTAGGCCTGTTTGCTTTAGTTTCTCATCTACAAAATAAATTGAAGAAGAAAATGGTAAACAATTCCAATATCTTTGCAAAGAAAACTCCAAAATGAGGCAAAAAAGAGTTGGTCACAAGTGAAACAATTCAATAATGATCTACATTCATTGCTCCTTTCTTTAGTCCTAGTCTCTCTCCTCAGCCTTAATCCTAATTTACCAGTAGTCTGATGAACATTTCAAAGTAGATGTACTAGAGACGGTTCAAACTCAGCATGCCCAAAATTGGACTCATTATCTTTCTTCTCCCCTCTTCCAAACTTTTTTTTTCTTCCAAAACTATTTTACCATTCTCCCAGCTATGCAAGCTCAGTATTATCCTGGGCTCCTCCATCTCCCCTTTCATTCCATATATCCAAAGATCTTTAACAAGTTGTGACTCCTTTCCACTCACATCACTCTAAACTCCTCAGCTCGATTTCTCATTGTCTCTTTCCTAGATTATTTCAACAGTTTTCTAATCTTTCTGTTTCAAGTCATTCCACATTCTAGCCCATCCCACACACTGATGCCAAAGTAATTTTCTCTAAGCACAGATCTGACCATGTGTCTCCCCTATTCAGTCAATCCCAGCCTCTAGGATCAAATATAAACTCCTCTGCTTAGCCTTTAAAGCCTTAAAAAAACCTGACCCCCAAATTTTTGTCTTTCCAGCCTCATTGACCACTGTGCCCTCTCCTATACTCTGCAAAGCAGCCAAAAAGGCTTTGCTCACACATATCACTCCATCTCTGCTCTCCAGGTCTATTCACTAGTCATCCCTGGGCCTATAATGCTGTCTAACTTCCTCTCCTCTATCTCAGGGAATCACTCTCTTCCTTTATAATGTAGCTCAAGAACCATTTCCCAATGGAAGGTTTTCCCTATCATCACAACTGCCAATTTTCTCTCCAAACTGCCTTGCATAGTAGGCACTTAAGGAATACATGTGGATCTTCAGAAGGATTTGAAAATTGTACCGCTATTTGTGTAACTGTCACTAAGTAGGTCTTCCTTGTAATTCTAACAGTTTGGTATAAAATACATGTATACGTTTTTTAGAAAATAAATACATAAAACATTTATTGTGTGGGAATAATAGAATTTTTGGCATTAAAGTATCTTTTTTAAAAGTAATAGCATTAAAAAGCATTTTTCATTATCCCTAAGCCCCATATGTATGGTATAGTTTTGGAGTAAGGAAGAACTGAGTTCAAATGTGACTTAAGATACTTAACTAACTGTGTGTTCTTGGGTAAGCCACATAATCTCCATCTGTAAAATGGGGATGATACTAGCACCTCTCTCTCAGATTTGTTGTATCAAATGGGATTTTTGTAATGTACTTACCATAGTATTAAGTTCTTAATGGGTGCTATATAAAGGATATTATTTTCATTATTATTATTATTATTAAGTGGCTAGTACAGCTTCATAGAGTGCTAGCCCACAAGAGTTCAAATCTGGTCAGTGGATTTATTAGCTGTGTGACTTTGGGAACAATACTTAACCTTTATTTCCTCAATTGAAAATGGGGATAGTACAGGGTTATTGTGAGGATCAGATGAAATAATAATTGTAAAAGTATTTAGTATAGTGCCTGACTCATAGCAAACGCTATATAAATGTTAGCTGTTATTATTTTTATATTTTCATCATCATCATTTTTATTGGCAGTTGCTCTTCTACTTCCTTATTCTTTCTCTCCCCAGCCTTCTACTGTGATATGATAGAACATATATTCTCTCTTAAACCCTCCTACTTTTTCTAAATGACTGCTCTGAAGTTATTGAACAGTAATGACAGAGAAAGAAGCTACAGGAATGTTATGAGCATTTGGGATGTAGAAGACTAAAGAATGGCTAAACGTTCCTTATCCTCTATTTCTTGATGAGAAAAGGGAATGAGGGGACAGGAAAAGAACCTCTGTCACAAAGAATGCTCTTGGAAGTCACTTCATTAGATGAAACTAAAAAGATAGTATCAAGATGATAATTGACTTCTAAATTTATCCTCCTAATTAAGAAAAATTCCCAACGGATCCCACACATGGTCAATAGGATAATGATATTAAGTGTACTATGTGCAGCAGAATGACAGAAATTGGATACTTCAGGTTCCAATAATGTTTTCCTCATATCCAAGTCTGTGGTCATTGGGAGCTCACAAATAGAGAAGCATACAGAATAGTCACTCAAAACCATCTCCTTGTTTTTAGCTTGCTTTAGTTGGGGAGGTGAGATAGAATTTGAATTCCAAAAATAGGTGTTCAAGCCCGGATTCTGATATTTTCTTGCCCTGTGATCAAAGACAAATTCAGTTTTAAATAGTTTTAAAACCATTTTTCAGATTATACATGTATATTAGCTTTTTAAATACACTTTCTTTATGTTTCATGTTAAGATGGAAAAATCAGAACAAAAGGGAAAAAAACACAGGAGAGAATAAAACAGAAGAAAGAATTGAAGATAATATGTGTTGATTTACATTTAATCTCCAGAGTTCTCTTTCTGGATGCAGATGACATTTTTCTATCCATAGTTTATTGAGACTGACTTGGATCACTGAACGACTGAGAAGAACCAATTCTTTTACAGTTGATCATCATGCAATATTGCTGTTATTGTATATAATATATTTCTGGTTCTGATTGTTTCACTCAATTATCAGTCCTTATGAATTTTTCCAGTCCTTTCTAAAATCTAAAATCAGCTTGTTCATCATTTTTTATGAAACAATAATATTCCACTACCTTCACATACCACAACTTATTCAGCCATTCCATTTTCCAATTCTTTACTACCACAAAAATAGCTGCTATAAACATTTTTGTACATGGGGGTCATTTTTTCTTGGGATACAGACCTAATAATGGCACTGCTGGGTCAAAAGGTGTGCACAGTTTTATAGCCCTTTGGGCAGTTCCAAATTGCTCTTCAGAATGGTTGGATCATTTCACAACTCCACCAACAATGCATTAGTGTCTCAGTTTTCGCACATTCTCTCCAACATTTATCATTATATTTTCCTATCATCCTAGCCAATGTGAGAAGTGTGAGGTGGTACCTCAGAGTTGCTTTAATTTGCATTTCTCTTATCAAGAGTGATATAGAGCATTTTTTCATATAAATATAAATGGCTTAATTTCATCATCTGAAATTTGTCTTTTCAATATCCTTTGACCACTTATCAATTGGAGAATGACTTGAATTCTTATAAATTTGACATAGTTCTTTATATATTTTAGAAATGACAAAGACAAATTCCTTAACTATTCTAATCTCAATTCGCTCATTGGATAAATGGGGATGATACCATGTTGTGCATTGTTTTTTTTTTTTTTTTTTAATAGCCTTTTATTTACAGGATATATACATGGGTAACTTTACAGGATTAACAATTGCCAAACCTCTTGTTCCAATTTTTCACCTCTTACCCCCCAACCCCTCCCTAGATGGCAGGATGACCAGTAGATGTTAAATATATTAAAATATAAATTAGATACACAATAAGTATACCTGACCAAAACGTTATTTTGCTGTAGAAAAAGAATCAGACTCTGAAATATTGTACAATTAGCTTGTGAAGGAAATCAAAAATGCAGGTGTGCATAAATATAGGGATTAGGAATTCAATGTAATGGTTTTAGTCATCTCCCAGAGTTCTTTTCTGGGCATAGCTAGTTCAGTTCATTACTGCTCCATTAGAAATGATTTGGTTGATCTCGTTGCTGAGGATGGCCTGATCCATCAGAACTGGTCATCATATAGTATTGTTGTTGAAGTATATAATGATCTCCTGGTCCTGCTCATTTCACTCCACATCAGTTCATGTAAGTCTCTCCAGGCCTTTCTAAAATTATCCTGTTGGTCATTTCTTACAGAACAGTAATATTCCATAATTTTCATATACCACAATTTATTCAACCATTCTCCAACTGATGGATATCCATTCAGTTTCCAGTTTTTAGCCACTACGAAAAGGGCTGCCACAAACATTCGTGCACATACAGGTCCCTTTCCCTTCTTTATAATCTCTTTGGGATATAATCCCAGTAGTAACACTGCTGGATCAAAGGGTATGCACAGTTTGATAACTTTTGAGCATAGTTCCAAACTACTCTCCAAAATGGTTGGATTCGTTCACAACTCCAACAACAATGCATCAATGTCCCAGTTTTCCGCATCCCCTCCAACAATCATCATTATTTTTCCTGTCATCTTAGCCAATCTGACAGGTGTGTAGTAGTATCTTAGAGTTGTCTTAATTTGCATTTCTCTGATTAATAATGACTTGGAGCATCTTTTCATATGACTAGAAATAGTTTCAATTTCTTCATCTGAGAATTGTCTGTTCATATCCTTTGACCATTTTTCAATTGGAGAATGGCTTGATTTTTTATAAATTGGAGTTAATTCTCTATATATTTTGGAAATGAGGCCTTTATCAGAACCTTTGACTGTAAAAATATTTTCCCAGTTTATTGCTTCCCTTCTAATCTTGTCTGCATTAGTTTTGTTTGTACAAAAACTTTTCAGTTTGGTATAATCGAAATTTTCTGTTTTGTGATCAGTAATGATCTCTAGTTCTGCTTCATGTTGTGCATTGTTGAGAGAAAAATCTCTTTGTAAATCTTAAAGCCATTTGTACATATGAAAGTTATTATATGATAAAAAATATTATGTAGAACTACAAAAATAATAGGTCAAGAACATCAAGGAAATTAATGAAAAAATACAAAGGATTCTGGCTTAGCAATACCAAACCTAAAACTATAATATAAAGGAGCAGACATTAAAACCATTTCGTACTGGCTAAGAAATAGAAGGATGGATCAATGGAATAGAGTAGTTACACACAATATAATTAATCAAGACCTATAACAATAATAACCAAACTTCAGCTTCCAGAACAAGAACTCACTACTTGACAAAAATTTCTGGGAAAACTAGAAAATAATGTGTCAGAAAATCATCATAGACCTACATCTCACATCATATAACAAACTAATGTCAAAATGAGTATATGATTTGGGCATAAACAATGATACCACAAACTAATTAGGGGAGCAAGGGATAATTTATCTATCAGATATTTAGAGAAAGCAGAGATTTATGACCAAAGAAGAACTAGAGAACATTATGAAAGGAAAAAATGTACAACTTTGATTATATTAAATTTTTAAAAAATTATGCAAACAAAACCAGCAGAAACAAAACTAAAAGGGAAGTACAAAGCTGGGGGGAAATCTTTACAGCCAGTGTTTTTGATCAAGGTCTTATTTCTAAAATACATAAAGAACTGTCAAATTTATAAGAACTTAAGTCATTCCCCAATTGATAATTAGTCAAAGGATATTGAAAAGACAATTTTCAGATGATGAAATTAAATTAATATATAGTTATATGAAAAAATGCTCTAAATCATTATTGATTAGAGAAATGCAAATTAAAACTACTCTGAGGTACCACCTCAAAGATAAAGATCAATGTTGGAGGGGTGTGTGAAAACTGGGACATTAATTCATTGTTGGTGGAATTGTGAAATGATCCACCCATTCTGGAGAACAATTTGGAACTATGTCCAAAGGGCTATAAAACTGTGCATACCTTTTGACCTAGCAGTGCCATTATTGGGTCTGTATCCCAAGGAAATCTTAAAGTTGGGAAAACCACCCACATGTACAAAAATGTTTGTGGCAGCTCTTTATGTAGTAGCAAAGAATTGGAAAATGAATGGATGCCTATCAATTGGGGAATGGCTGAACAAGTTGTAGCATATGAAGATAATGGAATATTATTGCTCTCTAAAAAATAATGTAAGTTGATTTTGGAAAAGCCTAAATGATTTCTATGAACTGATGGTGAGTGAAACAAGCAGAACCACGAATATATTGTACACAATACAAGAAGATTGTGCAATGATCAACTGTGAGAGACTTGGTTCTTCTTAATGGTTCAGTGATCCAAAACAATCCCAATAGACTTTGGAAATAACTAGGCAATTTATATGTTCATATAAATTTATTCATACTTAGATAAACATTATATGTGTATGTATAAAATTATAAATTCATATAAACATAAGTGCATATTATAGACACATAAGATTGTTAACACTTAAACAAAATAACTCTTTAAGAATATACTGAATGTATATGCATATATAAATATACACACATGTATACACATGCAAATATATATGTTAGATTTATATGTACAAACATATACAATATTGCTGTTTTTCAGTTGTACTTGACTGTGACCCTATTTAGGGGTTTTGTTGTTTGTTTGTTTGGCAGAGATACTGTAGTAGTTTGCCATTTCCTTCTCCAGCTCATTTTATGGATGAGGAAAGCAAACAGAACTGAGTTACCTGTCCAGGCTCACACAGCTGGTAAGTGTCTAAAGTCAGATTTGAACTCAGAAAGATGAGTCTTCTGAATCTAGGTCCTGCACTCTATCCAATGAACCAAATAACTTTCTTATTTACATAAATATACCTATATATTATACATACATACATATATGTATATGTGTATCTATTGATCTATAAATATACACTATATATATTTATATAATATATAATTATATAATACATATTCTATGTATGTGTGTGTATGTGTGTGTGTAAGTTTTCTCAGATGGAAGGTATTTGCATCTACCCAGAAGAAGGTAAGATTTGAGTTGAGTGTTAAAGGTGGCAGAGTTGCAGGGGATGAGCATTCCAGGGCTGGGGGACATCCAGTGCAATAATATGGAAAATGGAAATGAAATGGAATGTGCCAAGCACAATAAATGGGCCATTGGATCTTATATTGTAGAGTGTATGGAAATATATAAATTATAAGAACACTGGAAAGGTCAGAAGGGGCCAGGTTATAAAGAACTTAAATGCAGAAAACATTTTTTCCTAAAAGTAATTGGGAGCCATTGGAGTTTAATGATAAATAAGATTTCCTGATCAAATCTAAAATTTTGATAAGAAGGTTCTACTGATATTGAACTATTTAATTTCTTTGCTATTTCTATCTGTTGTTGATACCCCACTCTCTGGAGCCAAGCAAAAGAAGCCTAGTTTCTCTTTTACACAAAAATCTTTCAAATACTTAAAAAGGTTTCATGTCTCCTCTCAAGTGTTTCTCTCTTTAGGCTAAGTCTCACTAGCTGATCCAAGTGATCCTGTTAAAATATAAGGTTGGTTTTCTTTTTTTCAAAGTACTTTTGTTATGACCCTTTCTAGATTTTGATGTTCAGCAATGAAAACAATTGTGACTATTTTAGAGCAGAGTGGGACTCTCAGTTTTCTTTCTCAAGTGCTTTTTTTTGTTTGTTTTGTTCTCCAAATAGATGGAAATCAATTTATTGTATATTTTCCCATTTTAAAAATGGATGGGGCTCCTCCCAAAAGCTCTTGTTATTTTAACAAAATAATTCATCTCTCCTTTTTTCTGCTCTTGTTTCCTGCCTCCTTTCTCTCCCCACATTAAAATGATGCTGGGAGCTGACCAGAGAGGTGAATTTAGATATTTTCCTATTCAAAAATGGAGTTGTGAACATTGTGAAATGCTACATTAAAGATTTCTAAATTCTTTTCCAACCTGTAAAAGTCTAAAGCATTATAAAGTAAACAGACTTTAAAAAAAATTTATACTGCTACTATTATTGGAGATGCTGTGGGAGGACAGCCACACCAAGGTTCTGTTGCTGGAGCTGTGAATTGGTCCAACCATTCTGAAAAGCAATTTGGAAGCACACTCCCTAAAAAAACCACTAAACTGTGAATACTCTTTGCCACATACCCCCAAAGAGATCAAAGACAGAAAGGACTTATGTGTACAACAATTATTTATTGCAGCAGTTTGTTGTAGAAAAGAACTAGAAACAAAGTGGGTGCCCATCAGTTGAGAAATGTCTAAACAACTTATGGCATATGAATGTAATGAAATTTTATTATACTGTAAGAAATGATGAAAGGGGCAGATTAAGGGAAATCTGGGAAGATTTGTATGAACTGATATAAAGTAAACTGAACAGAATGAGGAAAACAATTTTTAATAAAAATGTTAAGAAAAACAAACTTTGAAAGATTTGGGAATTTCAATCAATACAGTAACCAGTCATGACTGAGGGGGAAAGAAAGTAACAATGATGCATCATGCTTTCTAATTCTTTGTAAGATCAGTGATGAATTATTAGAAGTGAAGGGCAAGACATGCATTTTTAGACCATTAATGATTATACTTTGACTATACTTGCTTAACTATACTTATTTTTATGAGAAGATTTCTATTTCATGGAGTATGAAACTTGGTAAATAGAGATAGTGGCGCAAAAAAGGAGAAGACGATGAAGAAGAAAATAATGCGAATGAAATCTTAAAAATATATAGAAGAGAGTGAGGGAAAAGTTCAGAAGTAGATACAGACAAGTAGGACAGTTTTCTTAGTCTATATTGAAATTAATGTATACTTTAAAAACCTCTATATAATAGAAATTCACAGTTTCATAGGTAAAGAAACAAACATTAATAGTTGCTACAATGAGGCTTTAGATTAGAGAGAAAATATGACACAAAAGTTAGAACACTAGACTTGAGTCATCTAGTTTTTTGAGAGGGTTTGAGGTTTTAATCCTGGTTCTAATACTGATGAGAAACTATGAGCAAATTGCTTATTCTTTCCATACTTCACTTTTCCCTGTAAAATGATGGGGGTGGTGGTGGTAATACTAGATAGTTTCAAATATTCCTTTTAAGTCTAAATCTATGATCTTCCTTGTCACAGCTCTGGTTCCCACAATTATGAAATGATAGAATAAGATTAGATCAAATAATTTAGAGGTGGAAAGGGCCCTAAAAATCATCTAAGTCTCACATTTTTGACTATTGAGATGCAATATATTCTGGTTCAGTGTTTCCCAAAAATTTTGGGTCTAAGAACTTCATTTTAATGTCCAAATTTCCATATACCTCAATCTCTCCCATGATAGTAGTTGTATTATTGGCATTCATTAATGAAGAAAATATTTAACAATAAACAAGCTACTATGAATGAAATAAATGTCTTTAAATAAATGTGTATCTTATTAATAACAATAGCATCCATGTACATTTCAAAATATGAAAATGTTCACACAAATCTCATGATTCAGGCTACATAATCTATAGAAGCTAAATAAACTCTTCCCTCAACCTTTTTTTTTTTTTTTAAACAATGCTTGGGATGCATATAGACCCAAAGACTCATTGTAATACTATGAAGACCTACTTACCCCTTGCCACAAAGGGTCCACATCTCATAGATTAGTCATCTGTATCGTAATGGGAAAAACCAGGATTCAAGACCAGTCCTGTAGTTCCAATTGCAGAAGCATTTCACATTATTGTGTTGACTCATATATAATAATCCCTTCTAGGACTAAGAAGATTATTATGATTTTTTCTCTCATCTTTTTCAGATAGAAACAATCCTACCTAGAACCAGATGATATCTCAATATTTTTCTTTTATATTTACTATTCCATGGCCTGTTGTTGTTGCTGCTGCTGGTTGAAGCAGTAGTAGTAGCAGCAGTAGTAGCAGCAGCAGCAGCATAGTAGTAGCATTGTAATAGTAGTAAGTATTTATTACACTAAATTCTGACTCCCATGGTTTTCTCCCATGTGGGAGGACTAAGTTCCAGACAATAAAGTCAGTGGACCAGAAGCTTTTTTCAGGTCCTCCAAAATTGGGATTCTTTCATCTGCAGTCATAATAACAAACTATGTATCTTTTCCCCAAGAAACAGTTTTCTTCTTAAAGACTCATCATTAGGCTGCAGAGTGGGTAAAATAGGACTTTATAATTTGGTATCCACTGTTTTCAAATTTAATAACTTTTCTTAATAACCCTATGTATTTTATTTTATCCAATCTAATAAGACTATTCTGAGAAGTGATTTATAGGCTTCAACAGTGCCAAAGTGGTCTGAGATCACAAAAAGTTAAGGACTCCTGGATTAATGTTTTGATTATACCAGTTCTTAAATTCTACCTGTTAAGCCATGGAAGGATTGTGATATGCCTCTGTTGGTATTCATGCTGATGAAATCATGAATCTTTATGCATGGAATTATCATCATCATCATCATCATTATAATTAAGCACTAGCATTAGTAGCTGCAAAGGTCTTCTCTAATTGAGAAAGGGAGAATTCAATAGCTGTGAACCTCTTCCTTGTGTTTGTGCCTTGACTAGCCTTAGTCTATTAGCCTAATTTCCCCCAGTTCAGGATGCAGTGATGATTAGTAAACAAGGGACCTCTCCATCTCCCTTTCCCTCTTCTTCTTCCTGTCCTTGTCCCTGTCCCTCTCCATCTCCTGGTCATATAGTCTTGTCCCCATACCCTGATGAGCTTGTGCCAAAAATGCATGAAGCACCATATCATCACTCTGTATATCCAGCATCGCTGACAGAACTGTTCTGCTTGATGAACTTTCTTCAGGTGCCTGGAGCCTTTCTGTGTTTGGCTTTAATTTCTTGGGCATGTCTGTACCCAACAGAGAACAATGGGTTAAGAGATTAAAAGCAAAGTGCTGAGAAAGAAGAAAGCAGAAGGTAATGAAGGTATCCCTTGGTCACACTCCCGTATAAATCCTGTACCATCAGATTCTGATCTCTCAGGATTAGGGAGAAAGAGATCCTTTAAATCTGGCCTTCCTAGGCAGAGGTTAGGTGATTGTTGAAAGCATTTTTCAAAGAGGAACATCAAAGAGATGAATGAGGTTACAGAGTGCAATCACATTGTTCTTGTCACCTTATTCTTATCCACAGATCAAGAGGGAAAGAAACATACCTGCATGATTGTAGGCAATACCATCCATTCCAACTTAAATGACTCTATGCAAACTGAAAAATATGAGAAGATGCTGGTCACATATTACAGTAGAAAAGACATTGGTCAGATTTGGGTTTTTTAAAAATTATTGCTTATGACTTTTTGTCCTTTGTTCTCAAAGAGGACCATGACATCAGGAGGTGATGGTATAGCATGCAAGTGAATTGGATTTGAGTGAGGGATGACTGTGCAAGGTCACAATTCTCACTTTTAGCTCTGAAACCATCCTGAGCCAGTGGTCAGATATAAATCAGAATGATACAGTGGGAGATCCTGGCTTTTTTAAGCTAAGAATTTTTTCAACATATCTCAGGCTTGACTTGCATTCAGTGATTAAGGCTAGCTAAGAAAGAAATGAGGCAAAGAACAATCTTTTTCATCCAGTCATATACAAACAAAATAAAAAGGATATATATATATATATATATATATATATATATATACATATATATATATATATGGACAACTGAGGATGGTCCTTGACGCAATGGGAGGGAGGTTTTGGCTTTTTAAAGCTAAGATCTTGAACAGGTCTCACTTTCACAGAGGCAATGCCTTAGAACATAGAATGCAAGAGCTGAAAGGGACCTTAGAATGGAAAGAACTGGGGCAGAGAAAAAAGGGAAGGAGCCCTTGCACTGAGATAATCAAGGTAGTTGTAGAATTGTAATAGGTTAGACTTACACGAACTGATGCTGAGTGAAATGAGCAGGACCAGGAGATCATTATATACTTCTACAACAATACTAGATGATGACCAGTTCTGATGGATCAGGCCATCCTCAGCAACGAGATCAACCAAATCATTTCTAATGGAGCAGTAATGAACTGAACTAGCTATACCCAGAAAAAGAACTCTGGGAGATGACTAAAAACCATTACATTGAATTCCCAATCCCTATATTTATGCACACCTGCATTTTTGATTTCCTTCACAAGCTAATTGTACAATAATTCAGAGTCTGATTCTTTTTGTACAGCAAAATAATGTTTTGGTCATGTATACTTATTGTGTATCTAAGTTATATTTTAATATATTTAACATCTACTGGTCATCCTGACATTTAGGGAGGGTAGGGGTAAGAGGTGAAAAATTGGAACAAGAGGTTTGGCAATTGTTAATGCTGTAAAGTTACCCATGTATATATCCTGTAAATAAAAGGCTATTAAATAAAAAAAAAATTAAAAAAAAAAAAAGAAAATTATCTATGCATGGGTTTTGAAAATAAAAAAACTTTAATAAAAAAAGAAAAAATGCTACAAAAAAAAAAGAATTGTAATAGGTTGCTACAAAAAAGAATATAATATAAAATATTTGTGCCTCTGATACTAAATCACTGAGAAAGCTTGGATAAATTCATTCCTTCTCCTTGTAGCTCTAGTTTCTACCTATGATAAAATGAATGTGTTACATCAGATGTTCTACAAGTCCCTCAGCCTACCTGCTTTAATGCCTTCTTCCTCTACTACCAATTTTCTTTGTACAAATAGTATTTTTACAAATAGTATTTTATTTTTCCCAATTACATGTCAAGATAATTTTTAGTGTTCACGTTTACAAAATTTCAAGTTCCAAATTTTTCTTCCTATTGCATTTGCCTCCTTTCTTCCTAAATGGTAGGTCTTTTGACCATTTATCAATTGAGGAATGACTTGTATTCTTATAAATTTGACTGTTTTTCATATGTTTGAGATATGAAACCTTTATCAGATGCACTTGCTGTAAAAATTGTTTCCCAGCTTTCTGTTTTCCTTCTAATTTGGTTTTGTTTGTACAAAAGCTTTTTAATTTAATATAATCAAAATTATCTGTTTTACATTTGCAATGCTCTCTATCTTTTGTTTGGTTTATGATCCTGTAACTTATTTAACTTCTCTTTTAAGAATTTGGATGCTAAACTACCTGATGCATATATGTTTAGTATTTATATTATTTCATTGTCTATGGTACCTTTTAGCAAAATGTAGTTTCCTTTCTTTATCTATTTTAATTAGGTATATTTTTGCTTTTGCTTTGAGGTCAGGATTGCTACCACTGTGCTTTTTTTTTTTTTCCCTTCAGCTGAAGCATAAGAGATTTTGCTCCAGCTGGTTAAATTTACTCTGTGCATATCTCTTTCTTTCAAGTGTATTTTTTGTAAATAATATATTGTAAGATTTTGGTTTTTTTTTTTAATCTACTCTGCTATCTAGTTTCATTTTTTAAGAGAGGCCATTCCCTTCATGTTCACAGTTAAGATTACTGGTTGTTCTTCCCTTCATCCTATTTTTCCTCCTATTTATCCTCTTTCCCTTTTTCCCTTTTGAATATGTTTTGGTTTTGTCTACTGCTTCCTCTTGTTTCCCCTGTCTTTGGATAGTTCTTCCTCCATCTTTGTTCTCTTGTTTCCGTCCTTTCCTTTCTGATAAAATGGATTTCTACAGTCAACTGATTGTATATATTAGCATTGTGTGTATGCAGCAGAACATGAGGTTTCAAAATATATAATAATAAGTTTCTACTTCAAGAAAGTATATATAATAATAGAGCACATTGTATTCAGATTTTTCCATCTTTTTGTATGTTTTTTTTGTCTTCTGCTGTGTACTTTTTATTTTATTCTTTTTTTTCCCTTTCCTTCTCCCTACCTCCACCAAACAGATATATGTATTTGAATATAAATATATGCGTATATGTCTGCAGGTATATACATGCGTCCATACATATGTACATATACACATATATCATACATGCACATATTCCTAAAATGATCTTAACATGGCTGATAAGTAATGTAGATTTCTCTCTTTTGATTGAATCTTTTTAAACTTTGACTTTTAGATCAATGATTACTACTCCTCTTTTTTTCTAATACATTCTGCTCCTTATCATTGCTATTGTGTTTGTGAATGTCTCTTGTTTCCTATTCCTGCTACCTCTACTACTTTACTTCTGCCCCCTACTTTTTCTTGCTATTACTTAACTCCCCATCCTTTCTCACCAAAGATCCTTCTTTTATCCTCTTTCTACCCTTTCTTTCTTTATCCCATTCCCATTAATGTACACACTTTATCACACTCCTATTAATCTATACACCCTTCTGTTCCCAATTTATTCTATTCCCTTTCCTCTTATTTCTTTATAAATTTGGGGGAGTTTTCTGCCTTTCTAGATAAATATGCATCATTCCCTCTTTAACTCATTCCCAATATCAGTACCAGTCCTCCTTCCTGTTCTAATTCTCTGTGCCAATTCTTGTGCTTGCATCTCATTTGTCATAATTACCCTTTTTACCTTTTCCTACACAGTTTTCCTTTTTAGAATCACATGATATTCAACTTAACACTAATCTTTCTTTTGAACTACTAAATTACTAATGAAAATCTGAGACATATGGTTTACATTTTCACATATAAAACATAAAGAGTTTGTTCTTATTGAATGCCTTGAAATTAGTCTTTAAAGTTGACTTTAATATGTCAAATTTTCTATTAAGTTCAGGTTTGTTTGCAGCAAAATTCTGAAATCCTGGCAATTTGTTGAAAGTCCCTTTTTAAAATTCAGTATGGGAATTTATCTGCCAAGGGAAAGTCAGTTACTATATAAGCAAAACTACAAAACGTTTTCCACACAAATAAAGTCAGATCTAAGCAATTGGAAAAATATCAAGTGCTTGTGGATAGGTACAGTGAATATAATAAAGATGACAACACTCCCTAAATTAATCTATTTATTTAGTGCTAAACCAATCAAACTCCCAAGAAACTATTTTACTGACCTAGAAAAAATAGCAACAAAATTCATTTGAAGAACAAAAGGTCAAGAATTTCAGAGGAATTAATAAAGAAAAAAGCAAATGAAGGTGGCCAAGCTGTACCAGATCTAAAAGTATATAAAGCAGCAGTCATCAAAACCATCTAGTACTGGCCAAAAAATATAGTTGATCAGTGGAATAGATTAGGTTCAAAGAACAAAATAGTCAATGACTATAACAATCTAGTATTTGACAAACCCAAAGGCCCCAGCTTTTGGGATAAGAATTCACTATTTGATAAAAACTTCTGGGAAAATTGGAAACTAATATGGCAGAAACAAGGCATAAACCCACATCTAATACTGTATATCAAGATAAGGTCAAAATGGGTTCATGATTTAGACATAAAAAATGGTATTATAAACAAATTAGAAGAACATAGTATAGGTCACCTCTCAGATTTGTGGAGGAGGAAGGAATTTGTGACCAAAGAAGAACGAGCGATCATTACTGATCACAAAATAGATAATTTTGATTATATTAAATTAAAAAAAAATTGTACAAACAAAACATAGACAAGATTAGAAGGGAAGCAATAAACGGGAAAATAATTTTTACATTCAAAGGATCTGATTAAAGCCTTCTTTCTAAAATATATAGAGAATTGATTCAAATTTATAATAGTTCAAGCCATTCTCCAATTGATAAATGGTCAAAGGATATGAACAGACAATTTTCAGGTGAAGAAACTGAAACTATTTGTAGCCACATGAAAAGGTGCTCCCAATTACAATTGACCAGAGAAATGCAAATTAAGATAACTCTGAGATACCACTCAGATATACTTCTCAAATTAGCTAAGATGATAGGAAAAGACAATGATGAATGTTGGAAGGGATGTGGGAAAACTGGGACACTGATACATTGTTGATGCAACTGTGAATGGATCCAACCATTTTGAAGAGTAGTTTGGAACTATACTCAAAAAGTTATCAAACTGTGCATACCTTTTGATCCAGCAGTGTTACTTCTGGACTTATATCCCAAAGATATCTTAAAAGAAGGAAAGGGACCTGTCTGTGCATAAATGTTTGTGGCGGCCCTTTTTGTAGTGGGTAGAAACTGGAAACTGAGTGGATGCCCATCCATTGGAGAATGGCTGAATAAATTATGGTATATGGATGCAATGGAATATTATTGTTCTGTAAGAAATGATCAGCAAGAGGATTTCAGAGAGGCTTGGAGAGACTTACATGAACTGATACTAAGTGAAGTGAATAGAACCAGGAGATCATTATACACGGCAACAATATGACTATACAATGATCAATTCTGAAGGACATGGCTCTTTTCAACATTGAGATGATTCAAACCAGTTCCACTTGTGCAGTGATGAAGAGAGCCATATACACCCAGAGAGAGAACCATGGGAACAGATATGGACCACAACATAGCATTCTCACTCTCTCTGTCGTTATTTGTTTGCATTTTGTCTTCTTTCTCAGTTTTTTTTCTTCCTTCTTGATCTGATTTTTCTTGTGCAACAAGATAACTGTATAAATATGTATACATATATTGCATTTAACATGTATTGGACTACCTGTCAGCTAGGGGAGGGGTGGGAGGAAGGAAGAGAAAATTTGGAACAAAAGGTTTTGCAAGGCTCACTGTTGAAAAATTACCCAAGCGAAAATATTTTTACAGTCAAAGGTTCTGATAAAGGCCTCATTTCCAAAATATATAGAGAATTAACTCTAATTTATAAAAAATCAAGCCATTCTCCAATTGAAAAATGGTCAAAGGATATGAACAATTCTCAGATGAAGAAATTGAAACTATTTCTAGTCATATGAAAAGATGCTCCAAGTCATTATTAATCAGAGAAATGCAAATTAAGACAACTCTAAGATACCACTACACACCTGTCAGATTGGCTAAGATGACAGGAAAAAATAATGATGATTGTTGGAAGGGATGTGGAAAAACTGGGACACTGATGCATTGTTGGTGGAGTTGTGAATGAATCCAACCATTTTGGAGAGTAATTTGGAACTATGCTCAAAAAGTTATCAAACTGTGCATACCCTTTGATCCAGCAGTGTTACTACTGGGCTTATATCCCAAAGAGATTATAAAGAAGGGAAAGGGACTTGTATGTGCACGAATGTTTGTGGCAGCCCTTTTTGTAGTGGCTAGAAACTGGAAACTGAATGGATGCCCATCAGTTGGAGAATGGCTGAATAAATTGTGGTATATGAATATTATGGAATATTACTGTTCTGTAAGAAATGACTAACAGGATGATTTCAGAAAGGCCTGGAGAGACACGAACTGATGCTGAGTGAAATGAGCAGGACCAGGAGATCATTATATACTTCAACAACAATACTATACGATGACCAGTTCTGATGGACCTGGCCATCCTCAGCAACGAGATCAACCAAATCATTTCCAATGGAGCAGTAATGAACTGAACCAGCTACGCCCAGAGAAAGAACTCTGAGAGATGACTAAAAACCATTACATTGAATTCCCAATCCCTATATTTATGCCCACCTGCATTTTTGATTTCCTTCACAAGCTAATTGTACAATATTTCAGAGTCTGATTCTTTTATACAGCAAAATAACGTTTTGGTCATGTATACTTATTTGTGTATCTAATTTATATTTTAATGTATTTAACATCTACTGGTCATCCTGCCATCTAGGGGAGGGGGTTGGGGGGGTAAGAGGTGAAAAATTGGAACAAGAGGTTTGGCAATTGTTAACGCTGTGAAATTACCCATGCATATAACCTGTAAATAAAAGGCTATTAAATAATAATAAAAAAAAAAGGAACAGGCAAAAATAAAAAAGAAAAAAAAAGAAAATAAAAGAAAAATTACCCAAGCACATGCTTTATAAATAAATAGCTTTAATTAAAAAAATAAAAAAAACATAATTATATTTAATTTTGTTAGATAAATATTTTGGCTGCAACCTCAGTTATTTTGATCTTTGATATATAGTATTCCAAGCCCTGAAGGTTTTTTTTTTAAAGCTGATGATGCATTTTGTGTGATTCTAATTGTGGCTTCATTGTATTTGAATTGTTTTTGTTGTTGTTGCTTTCAAAATTTTGTTTTTGTTCTGGGAGTTTCAATATTTTAATAGCGATGTTCCTGTAGTTTTCCTTCTTATTGCTTTCAAGTGGGGATTGGTGGATTTTTTTTTCTATTTCTACTTTCCCCTCTTGTTCTAACACTTCAGAACATTTTTCTTTAATTATTTTTTGTATTACTGTATCCAGATTCTTTTTTTGGTCATACTTTTTAGGCAATACAATTATTTTTCTATTTTCTTTTCTTGATTTATTCTACAGATGTGTTGTTTTTCTTAGAGATAGCTCACATCCTCTCCAAAATTTTTTCATTCTTTATTTTATTGTTTCTTGATATTTTAGAATGTCATTGGCTTCTCCTTGCTCAACTCTAACTTTCAAAGAGTTATTTTCTACTCTAAGACTCTTCATCTCCTTTTAGTTGGTTGACTTTCTTTTCATAGTCTTCTTTCTTTTCTTGGATGGTTCTTATTCTTTTTTCGAAGTTTTCCCTCAATCTACTTATTTGATTTTAAAACTTTTTTTTGAGTTCTAAAAATTCTTTTTTAGCAGGTAACCATTTACCATTACTCTGAGGTAGGAAGATACTTTCCAAAGATAAAGCTCATTCTTCCCTATTCCCATAGTAACTTTCTATAGTTGGGTTCTTTCTACTTAAGCTGCTTTTATTTACAGAAACATACACACACACACACATATATACACGAATACACATGTACACATGAACACACACACATATAAAAGAGTTTGTTAGTGTAATCACTTATTGAATTATGGGTAGTGGATAGGAAGGGGAAACAAAGGATGATATCTCTGTCTTAGGTCTTCCTTCAGTTCTTCCTCTGGCCTGGAACCTGAAAGTAAGAACACTGCCCTTCTGTAAGTGCCTGCAGTTGTCAGCATTTCTGCCTTATTAATTCTGCACTCATCAAGTATGTACCTAGGGTTGCATCTCCATGCTGGGTGTTCCTTACCAGCAGAGATCCCTTCAATTTTCCCAGATCAGACACTGGACTCCCAACACCATATAAAAAATGTAAGTTCCTATGGTGAGGGCTCAGGATACCTCTCAACCCAACTGATTCCAGGGTTTGCTACTTGTTGTTACAGCAGAATTATACTAGAGCTATTTATACTTTAGTAAGCTAAACCTCCATTTTAGTATCTTTCTTTAGTTCTTCTCTTATTGTACTGGAGACCCAAATCCTACTTCTTTTTAACTGCACCTTGTTCTCCCTGGGGGTCAGTTTTGTCTTATTTTGGGGGGAAATACATAGGAATTTTCTGACTTACTCTGCCTTCTTCCCAGAATCCTTTCCCCTTAATTATTTTTTAATGTAATTGCTTCAAATTCACCTTATACTGGTATTGTCTGTATATGTAAATTCCTTCTAACTGTATTATTAGTGGTATAATTTAAAAGAATTAAAAGTATCATTTTTCCAGGTAGGGATTGAATAGTTCAGCTCCATTGAATTTCTTATATTTTCCTTTCCCCTTTTCTCTTTTTAGGCTTCTCTTCAATCTTGATATTAGACATTATTTTGTTGTTGTTGGTTTTGAATTCTGGTAGTCCTATAAAAACTTGAAATACTTCTCTTTCATTGAATGACCATTTCCCCCATTTGAAGTATTATGCTTAATTTTACTAGGTAGGTGATTCTTCATTATGGTCCTAGATTCTTTGCCTTCCAGAATATCATGTCCCATGATCTCTGATCCTTTAATGTTACAACTGCAACTTGTGTGATCCTAACTGACTTCCCAATATTTGAATTGTTTCAATCTGGTCACTTGCAGTATTTTTTCCTTGATCTGATAGTTTTGTAATTTGTCTATGATGTCCCTTGGAGTTTTTACTTGGGGATCTCTTTTCTGAGGTGATTGGTAGTTTATTTCAATGCCTATTTTGTGCTCTGGTTCCAGAATATCAAAGCAGTTTTCTTTGATACTTTCTTGAAAAATTGAGTTCAGACTCTCCTTTTGATTATGGCTTTCACATAGTCAGATGCATCTGACATTGTCTTTCTTGGATCTATTTTCCAATTCAGTTGGTTTTCAATAAGGTATTTGACATTTTCTTCTAATGTTTTTTATTCTTTTGAATTTATTTGATTGATTCTTGATGTTTCAAAGAGTTCTTAGCTTCTACTTGATCAATTCTAACTTTTAAGGAGCTGTTTTCCTCATTTAGCTTTGGTACTTTTCCATTTGACCAGTTTGTACTATTTAAGAAGTTGTTTTCTTCAGTGGATTTTTGTATCTTCTTTTCCATTTGGCTAATTCTACTACTTAAAGTTGTTGCTTTATTTTTTAAGCTGTTGGCTCTTTTCCCCATAATTCTCTTGCATCACTATAATTTTTTCCCCAATTTTTCTTCTAACTCATATATAATTTTAATCTCCTTTTTGATCTCTTCCATGAGTTCTTTCTGGACTTAAAACCATTTTCTATTTTTCTTTGGGGTTTTTCCCATAGGTGTTTTGACATGGTTGTCCTTTTCTGAGTTTATATCTTGATTTTCCCTGTCATCATAATAACTTGCTAAGGTCCATTTTTATTTTGTTGTTGTTTATTGCTTATCTTTTTTTAGTTTTCTCATTTCTTTTAAATTTGAACTCTGCTCCCAGGTCCTACAAGCCCTGGCTATTTATCCGGTGTTGCATTGATGTCCCCTTGAATCCTACAGGGTTCAAGGTCATACACATGTCTAGTGCTGCACTATGGGGGTATAGTGGGGGTGCTAGAGATTGTATGAATCTGGCAGCTTAGGTGTTGCTGAATTGGGGGTATGGTTGTGATGTCTGATATATGCTGAGGCTCGTAGGGTGTTTCTGGATTTCTCCAGGGCTATACTAAAGCAGGTAGTGGCAAGGGTAGAACTGGGGAGGGGGGATACTGCCTGCTACCTGTTTGCTTAGGTATCTGTAAAATTACTGTCTACTTGTTTGTCTAGGGCTATGATAAAGCAAGTGGAAGTTCTCAGAACTACAGTCTGTTCATTTTCCTGGCTATGCTGAGGCACATAAGGGAGCCTGGTGTTAGTGTTTGGCTACTCCACCACATTCTGGCTCAGATGCTGGGGTGGTCTTACTGGGATATTTCCTGTTTTGAACTGTGCTTCCCTTTTACCCAATGAGAAAAATCTTTCTTGCTAATCTTTCAAGTTTCTTGGGCTAAATAATTATTTCACCCTGTCTTTTTGTTGGTTTTGATGTTTTGTGGCATGATCTGGAAGTAAATATGTGAGAGTTATGGAAATTTACTACTTACTCTTCCAACTTGACTCCTAGAAGTCCCAGGTTTCTCTACTACTAACTTTAAATATATATATATATATATATATATATATATATATATATATATATATATATATATTTGTTGTTTTGCATTTGAGTTCCAACTTGTTTCTTTTCTTTCTTCCCAAACTCATACTTGAGAAGGTCAACATTTGACAAAGATGTGTGTGTGTGTAATGCGATATCGTATACATACATACACACATATATTATGTTTACATACACACATATATGCTATGTCTTAGTATATAATATTACAGCTGTGAAATTATATAATACATAATTCAATATGTCAGTTCTTTTTCTGGAGGTAACATCTTCTGTCCTTTGTAGTTTGTTTGAATATTCATATAACTCAGAAGAACTTAGTCATTCACAGTTACACTTTGAATAATATTGTATTGCTCTCTACAATGTTCTCTTGGTTCTGCTCAGTTTCAGTCTTTTTTTTCCTTCATTCTATAATCTATCATTTCCTATTGTAAAGATTTTTCTTGTCCTAATATTCTAACACAGGGATCCTAACATGCTATTTACAACTAGAAAAACCAAATGGTAGTCATAGGAGAAGAAAATCAGAGTTTATGAGTCATCGTTTTGCTTGGATCCTGTGCAAGAGAAGTTAAGGAAACCTCATCTCTATCCTCTGAGCACCTATAATCATACATAGACAATGAAAATAGGCTGAGAAATTTAGACTTGATGTACATTCTTGAACAAATAAATTCAAAAAGAATTCTCATTATGTGCCTATCATGTGCATTCAGGGGGATGGTGACTAAAGAGTTACAGGACTTGCATGTTCTGGGAAATCAATGTTATTCTTCCATAAACTGGTTGATTCTAATTCAATTTCAAAGTTGTTAAGCTCCTCCTCTATGCATAACACTGTTGGAAGGTGCTGGTGGATTAGTTCCTGAATACAACATGTATATAAATTATAAAGAAAGGAAATTATATATAAATTATAACTGAAAAGAGATACAGAAACCAAAACCAAAACTAGTTTAAAGTACAGGAGAGACAAGAAGAATAAGGGAAAGCATGGAATCATAGATACAACCATCTAGTCCAACCCCTTCATTTTTTTTTTTTTTTAGTTTTCTTTTTTTTAATTATAGCATTTTATTTACAAGATATAGGCATGGGTAATTTTTCAACATTGACCCATGGAAAATCTTTTGTTCCAATTTCCCCCCTCCTTCCCCCACCCCTCCCTCGATGGCAGGTAGACTAATTCATGCTAAATATGTTAAAATATATGTTAAATGCAATATATGTGTATATATTTATACAGTTATCTTGCTGCACAAGAAAAATAGGATCTAGAAATGAGGTAAAAAAATAACCTGAAAAGGAAAACAAAAATGCAAGCGCACAATAACAGAAGGAGTGGACCACAACATAGCATTTCCAGAGTTAGCCACTGTATAACAATGCTTCAAGGGTAGGTAAAATCTGTGTTGTGCTTTGAAGGAATGTGAGAGACTACATTTCAAGGTTAGGGAAGGACTTATACACATGTACTGAGATGTGATATATAGTATTGGGTTTGGGGAAACAACTCAAAAGTATGGTTTGCCTATAGTATAGAACAGTGGGATCAAACTAGAAGCAGGAGCTACCAATTGATACATAAGGATGTCCATGGACAATATGTGTATTGACTTAGTTTCACATTCATTGTTTTCTATGCTTTATTATATTTTAATTATCCTGTTAAATATTTTCCAGTTACCTTTTAATCTAGTTTCAGTAGTGCTCAGGAGTGTTGTGGGCCACGAATGATGGATTACCTCATGTATATAAATTGTGTAGATAAGTTAAGTCCAAAGTCAGTTAGCTAATACGAGGCAGAACATGGTCATGCTTCCTGTCACCCAGTCCAGTTCACTCTTCCACATTACCCCTGTACAAAGAGAAACAATTAGTTCAGCCTGATTGAGTATGTTTAACATTCAAGGTCTAGGAAGGACAGAGTCACTAATATACTACATAAGGATATTATGTAGATTGGACTTTGGCTTGGTACCTTTGGCCCATGGAGATTACCCTGCTTTTACTATGACACAGTTGATGTTTCTATCCCACAAAAAAAGGGGCTGAGGATCAATGAGTTAAGATGCCTGATTTTTAAATAGATAAGGGGGAAATATCTCAGTCCTAGATTGATGATCTCTTTCTATGTTGTGTGACCTCTTCCAACTAAAAAAAATTAAAATTTCTTTACTTATTTATAAGCTAATTTGTTTTATATTATTTTCCAGGGGCAAAAGATGTAAAAGGTTAGCTATAGTGAATATAGAAAAAAAATTGATATTTTGATGGCTCTTTTTAAAATATTTCGTCCTTAGAAAGGAAGAATCACATAATGAAAAGAGCACATGGCTGCCAGCCAGGAAAATCTAAGTTTAAATTCCAACTCAGATTGTCATAAGAATTAAATAAGATAATGTATATAAAGTGTCTTGTAAAACTTAAATCACTACATAAATACAAACTATTAATAATAGCTAATAATAATAGCTTACATTTATATAGTACTTGATGTTTGCAAAATGCTTTTCATGTGTTACCTCATTTTATCCTCCCAGAACCTTTGTGAGATAGATTCTCCTATTATTCCAATTTTAAAAGTCAGGAAACAGGTGAGAAGAGGTTAAATATTTGTGCAAAATTATATAGCTTTTCAGCGTCTGAGGAAGAATTTGAATTCAGATCTTCTTTATTCTAAGCCCCATGCTTTATAGACTTTATGAGAAGTGTTTTGGCAAATTTATCATGTAGCACATTAGATGATGGCACCTAAAACAGTGGAATTGGAAGGAATGTTAAAAGTCACAAAGCACATCCCTCTCACTTTTTAGCTTGAGGACACTATGAGTCAGAGGGTAATATTGATTTGTTGAAGTTCACAGCACTGATTGGGAGCACAAGATTTCCAAAGTTGCTGGGAAAGGGGAAATTAAATGCACACCTCTGTAAAGCAAATAATAGTTATTGAACATCATCTCTGTGCAAAGCATGATGCTTGACATTACAAGAAATGTAAGGTTGGGTTAAAACTTGCCCTCATGGAACTCACAATCTATTTATAATAAGCAATTCACATGTTAGAAGCATTTCAAAATTTGTATAAAATATTTTCTTCACAGCAAAACTGTGTGGCATATAGTACATGATTAATTTCATTTCATAGATGGGAAAACCAAGGTTCAGTGATATGATGTTATTTTACAACTATCACATATCTAGCAAGTATTTGAACCAATCTTTAAACTTAAATCTGATTCCAAATCCATTTCACTTTTTGATCTAGCAAGTTATATATAAGTAATGAATTCAATTCTTTTTATTATAAGTGACAAATAGTTATGCAATTTTGTGTCAAGAGTTCATTGATAAAGAATAAGGAGACCTGAATTTGAGCCCCAGTTTTATTATTAACTTACCTCTGATATTATTTCTCTACACCTCTCTCTAAAATATTGGTGATAGATTAATCAGTCTTCCAGGATCATTTCTAGAACTATAGACATAGTCAGTAAGAAGTTCATAGGGAGAATGGCATCACAGTGCCTTGGGAAGTATCAGGGAAGATTTTAGGGATTAAATAGGATTGTAACTGAGCCTTAAAGAATAGGTAAGATTTCAAATAAAGGGAAATGCATATAGTAGAAAAACATTAGACATAATCAGGGAGATAGTGAATAGAATCTAGCTGGATCAGACAGTGCTCATGAGAGAATAGAGGGATAAAAATCTAGAAAAGCAGGTGGAGACCAGATTACAGAAGGGTTTGAATGCCAGGCTAAAGGAGTTTGGATTTTATCCTACAGGCTAATCTGTGTTTGTCTTAAATTTAGATCTCTAATCTATTTGTGTTTGTTTATGTCACTAATCTATTTGTATTACTAGCCAGTTCTTTGCTTCTTTCCATAAAGACATTAATCTGATTGCAAATTCTTCTGAACAAAGGGATAAAGGGCATTATAATATCCCTGAGAAGCTGTTATGTGTGTGGCAGATTGAAGATTTGTGTATTAGACAATGGAGATTGTTTTTAGAGCAGAGGAATGCTGTTAAGGTATGGCAAACTGGTTTCCTTTTGATTTGGCAAGTTTGAATACTCTTGAGAGCTCTCAGTCTGACTCTCTGTCTTGGTCTTGAGATCAAAGGCTGATAGAGGAAGGTTCCTGTCTGCCCACCAGCCTGGGAAGGAGGGCCATGATCAACCCCTGTGCCTCCCACAGAAACTTTCTCTTGCCCATATAAATGAGATTGAATGGCATGGAATTGCAAGTCAAAAGGGCCCTATAATCATTTCACAGCCTGCTAAGGACTCTGTGCTCAAGCACTGGGATATAAATAAGGGTAATGTACTAGAGACTGAATTACAATCAAAGCTGCCTTAAGAGCTCAGAATCAGCACTGTGCTTATTTAAAGTATATAAAGGCAACTTATGATCTGCAGGCAGCGCAGAACAGGCAAATCAATACTCACTCAGTCAAACCTTAGCTGAGGCACCTTTTTTTTTTTTTTTTTTTTTTTGAGGAGGGGACAGATATGGTATAACCCCATTTAAACACAATTCATTATTCTACAACTTGGTGAATTGGAAAGAGCTTTTGACTTGGGGATCAAACTCATAGGTTTGATTTATGGTTCCCACATTTACTGTGTTTGTAGGCAAGTCACTTTCTGCTCTCTGAATATCAGTTTTGTCAACTATAAAATTAGGACAATAATACTCTTTACACTTCAAAGGAGTATGGGGATGACAATGTTCTGAAGGGTTATAGAAATGCCAATTGTCACTTCTGAAAGCCCAGATAGGTCACTGAATCCATTAAGTGACTGATAAATGCCATGGACTCCTCTGTTTTCACAAGTTCATCAAGAGATTTTCATACAGAAAAGACAGCAAAGGCCTTTGGTTCTAGGGAAAGAGCCTTGGATTTGGAATGAATCTAGCCTGCCTTTTAATTGGCTATGTGATCATGGAGCACCTGGAGCTTGGGGATCTCGTTTACCTCATTTCTATAGTATAAGGCTGAAATAAAGATCCTGCAGGTCTCTTCTAGCTCTACAATTTTGTGATTCTTAATTCTGAGTGAAGGACCCAAGAGTTTTCATTAATTCATCTTAGCTTAACATCAGTGACTGGGGTGGGGAATGGGGACATTTTGTTTAACGTGCACTAGTCATTCTACCTGTAAAATAAGTAGAAGGCAACTGTTCTTCTAAGCCTGGCCTTCCTTTCCTAGACCTAATATTCAGTCAGTACATATTTACTGGCAAGATACTTATGATAGATGATGGGGGATACTGAGAAGCATAAAATACTTCTCTTAAGGAAGGATATAATGTAGCTGAGAAAATGGGGGAAAAAATTCATGGGCACTGAGAAAGAGATAGCTGGTAATGGGAGGCAAAATGCTGCATAAAGGCCTATAGACACTAATTGCATCAGGAGCTTAGAGGAAGGAGAATTTGCTCTGGGATCTGGTATCAGGGAGGGATACACATCAGGGAGAAGTTTGACCTGAGCCTTCAAGGAGGGAGATGTGCAATCTTGCAGTCAGAAAAATCTAGTTTTAAATTCCAGGTTTGGTATTAATTTGTCATAAGTCTATAAACAAGTTACTTTTACTCTCAACCTCAGTTTCTTCCTTTGTCAAATGAGAAAGTGGGGCAGACTGATACACAAGATCTCTTCCACCTCTAATTGTCTATGAACTTATGGTTAAATAGAAAAGGACTGGGAACATTTTGAATGGGAAGAAATTCTATGAGCAAAGGATCAAAGTACATTTATATGCAATTAAAATAGGAAAATAATAAAAAGACAAAAAAGGAGTAATTCTCCTCCCAGACTCCAACTTTGAAGTTTTAAGTGCATTTTGTAGAGATGGAGAGAATGTGGACATGCAGAGTAGAAGGAATATTTATCTTGTCTTAACATTCAATCCTAAAAAAATTAAAATGCCTAATTCTCTCATTTTATAAATAGTATCTTTTTGGGAGATAGTGATTTCTGAGATACAATCCCTTCATTTCTTTTATTCTACTGTCTTCCCTCCAATCCCCCACCTCCCCAATAGATAAATACTTAGGTGTCATGTGTTAATAAAATCAAACAATAGACAAAAGGAGGGGGTGGAGCCAAGAGGCAGAGAGGACACTCTTTCTGACATTACCTACCACTCTCACAGTAATTACGAAATCCAGTCTCTGAATTAACTCTGGATTGGGAAAATCCATAAATATTGGGAGTGCAACAAATTAACAGCAGAAAATAATTTCAAAGATTGACAGAAAAGTTGTGTTTGGGTAGGACAAGGGAGAAGGTGGTCAGGAACAGGCAGGCAGGCAGGCAGAGCATGGAGGGCAGCCCATACTGTGCAGCCCCGGGGCAGTGTAGTCTTTGCTCAGTGCTGCAGAGAATCTATGAGGAGGAATCTACTGCGTGTTGGCCACTTTGCCCTAGTTGCAAGTCAGTAGATCAACAGAGAAGTTATAAAACATCCAAGACAAATGCAAAAGGTAAATAATGAACCTCAAAGTGCCAGAGTCTCATGGGACCTGGCCACACCCACCAAGCACCAGGAGTGAGTCAGCATAGACCCAGAGCAACCACAGCTATTGTTGTTGCTGCCTGTAGAGGAAGCTTGGAAAACCACCCTTGTCCCCCAAAAAACCAGTTCCTAAATATTTTTTTTTAATGAGTAAAAATGCAAAGAGAACTCTGATTATAGTTTCTATCGAAAAAGAGAAGAACAGATTTCAAACCCTGAGAACACTAAAAGCAGATTATCTCCAAATGAAGCCCCAAAAGGTGGTATAACCTGATCCCCAGTACATATAGCATTCTTAGAAGAAATTAAAAGTGATCTCAAAAGAGCTAGAGGAAAAATGGAGAAAGAAAGGAAAACTTTGCAAGAGGGCTTGGAAAAGGCATTTAGCTCATTAAAAGATACATTTGACAAAATGGAAAAAGAAAACAACTCTCTGAAAAACAGAATTTGTGAAATGGAAAAAGTAAATAACTCTAATCTCTAATGACCCAACTTTGACCTAGTTTCTAAATTTGTGATCATTTGATTTAAGACAGCAGAGGTATTAAATAATGGAGCCTAGTTGACAGCTAGGACTACTTACCTTTAGATCCACTTATCTCTCAAACCCAATGTGCTGTTTTATCATCTCATTCCCAAGTGGAAGATGCTAGAATTTCAGATTTTACAATCTGGATGATGTGACTCAGTCTTTAAACCTTTTCATCCATCTTTAAATCTCTTATGAGACCCCTCTTTTTCCCATGGTCTCAGTTAAGAATGCTGCTCCATCCTTCACCAAAAAAATTAAATAAATAAATAAAATAAAATTGTGGCCCTTTGCCAAGAGCTTTCTTTCCTCTTCTTGTTTCATGTCATTCAGATTTCTTTCCCTATTATCTCTTTCATCACTTCATATAACATAAAGAAGCAATGTGTCTTATTGCCAAGGTAAACACTTCTTGTACTCTTGACCCTTTGACAGTTCAAAACCTTGTCCCCACTGCATTCCCTCTGCCTTTACTTCTCTAGTTCTGGCTCTGCTGCTCTTTCTCTGTCTCTGGGTCTCTATTTCTCTGTGTATCTGTGTCTGTCTGTCTCCATTTCTATCTCTCTCTATCTCTGTCTCTTGTCTTTCTCTAGCTACTAAGTACTACTCTTCCACCTTAAAAAAATATTTCATTTGTATCAAAACAAAGCAAACAACAAAACCTCTTTTGTTCTTACCATTACCTATTACTGTAATCCTCTATCTTTTTTTCTCTTTTGTGGTTAAACTAATTGGTGATTCAGATTCCTGTTCTATGATCGTGATCTTAAGTCTGTTGTTATGCAGCATTCCACAACTGAAACTTTTTGCTCCAATTTACCAGTAATCTCTTGTTAAATTACATGGCCTTTTCTCAGCTTTCATCCTTCTTGACCCATCTATAATCTTTCACATGGTCAATCACCCTCTTTTCCTGGATTTTTTTCCACCCTGGAGTTTTGTGATACTACCATGTCCCAGTTTTCTTTCTATCTGTCTGACCATTCTTCCATTTCCTTTACTAGATCTTTCTCCAGGTCACACTTAGTAAAAGTGAGTATCCTCTAAATTTCTGTCCTCTCCCTTCTATCTCTTCTATGTCTTTTAGTTATATCATCATACTCTCTGGACTTCATTATAATTTCTATCCATAGGATTCTCAGATTCATTTATTTAATCCTAATATATTTCCTGACTTCTAGTATTTTATATGAAGCAGTATATCCCATAAGATCTCAAGCTCAATATATTCAGAGGGTGTTACCTTGTATCTCCAGCACTTAAAGTGCCTGAAGCATTAGTAAGCTTTCAATAAATGCTTGTTGACTTCTTGATCCACCCACACCAATAAAATGAAGAGAAATAAATGATTGTTATATAATATATGCTCTAAGAGAGAGAGAAAGAGGCAGACAGATAGACCCAAGTGGAAATTTCCCTTTCTATTTTCCATCTAGAAAACAAGAAATTCAGGACCATTTAAGACACAAGAAGAGGAATTTACCTTCTTTATTACTCAATTTGGAATATGCTTTCTAATAGTTTGATATTTAAAAAAGAGCTCAGAAGTGCTTTATTCTCAATAAGACAGAACCATAATACTGAGAATTAAAAAGGATCTTAAACATGATCTATCCTAATCACTGGAGGGAAAAGTGAGATCAGGTGACTTTGCACAGCTTTCTCTCACTTAAATCCAATTCACTTGCATGCCTTGGCATGCCCTTTTTGATATCATGGTACTCTTCAAGGACAAACAACAACAATTTACAAATAAAGCAAATTTCATCATGGAGATGAAATCATTTATCTAAAATTACATAGATAGTAAGTGGCAGAATTTAGATTTAAATCTAATTTTTTTCACTCCAAATCCAGTGATCTTTCCCATATAACACATTTGGGTACAGAAGGGCTTTCTTGATGCCCATCAAATGACCCTGTGTCAATGACTGGGTTACCCACTCAGAAGCCAGTCCCTTGCCCACACAGCTTTTGAATTCTCTGGGCATCAGTTCAGTGGTATGTGAGGAAAACTTACAGCTTTCTGAAAAAAATGTGAAGAGCTAAGTGTGTATAGCTTAGCTAAATGACAATGATGAGGCTAATATATTAAGTGTGTGTGTGCACACTGTGAAAGGAAGGAAATTGTTTAGGGTGGTATAACTAGGAGTAATGGGATTCAATTCCATCAACTCTCCATCTATTTTCAAATCTAATCTGAAAAGATATGTTTTTCTCCCTTGCCAATACCTCTTAATTTCTCTCTTCCCCTCCATTATTTAAGTTAGTAAACTATATTATTTATCTCAGCAAAGCAGTTTTGGAAAACAGTTTGTGTGAGGGATGTGATGCCAAAGAAAGTTGAATTGCAGAATTTAGAGGCAGAGGCTAGAATGATGAATGCCTTTGCCAGAGAACTGTTGTCTTTCTCATATCCCTCCATTCATCCCTTAGAGCAGAGCTTCCCCTGGGATCCCTGGGGATGGGGTGGATAACCAGTAAGTCCTCTTCTGAATTCTTTCCCTGATCATAAAACTTGAGTCCACCAAGGAGTACTCATCTTAATGATGATCAGAAGTGTGGTGGACTGGATAGAATGCTGCACTTGGAGTTAGGCAGAACAAGGTTCAAATTCTACTTCAGATACTTGCTTGCTGTGTGTTCCAGGACTAGTCACTTACTGAATCTCACTTCCATCTTCCATAAAACAAAAGAGTTGAAGTTGATAGACTCCAGCGAGGTCCCTTCTAATTCTAAGTTTGTGACTAGATGTTCAGGACACCTTCGGCATAATAGGATGACCTCTAAGTTTGTATGAGGCGGGCAAAAGTGATTTTTTCCCTTTGAGCCCTAATTTCACTTCCTACCACATTATAGAAATAGATTAGGTGATCTCTGAGGCCTTTTTCAGGTTTACTGTTTTCTCTTACCATTTCATCTAATCAGTGCATACATATTGTATTCTTCTTGTCAGACTCAAATTTGGGGATCTATTGCTTTATTAGATTACTATTCTAGGAACCAACTTGGCTCTAAATTGTAGAGCCAGACATCCCTTGAACAACAGAGGATTCCATATTGCATATCAAGATGGGGATGACAGGTTTACTGACCTATCTTACAGTTTGTCTATTCTTTTGTACAGGATGTTTCCTATATGGCCCTGTAATTAAGCACCAGGGAATACTAGTCATTGCAACTGCCATCATAAAAAGGGATATGAACCATCTCTTTTTAAATGTACCCCTTTAAGATCTTAATATCCTCCTTCCTCAGATTGTCTCATACTTGATGAACCCTTTAAGAAAGTATATGTTTTTTGAAATAATAAAGTAGATGCCCCCAAATTTGGGGCATGGCTAAATATATGATATTTGAATGAAACTGAATATTATTGCTGTAAGAAATAAGAAAAATTATGAATGCAGAGAAGCATGGGAAGACATATGAACTGATACAAATCAAAGTAAGCAGACAGGAAAATAACACAAAAAGATTACAGAAATATAAAAGGAAAGAATAAAAACAAAAGGATCAAACCCAAATACCCCGAGGTTATAATGATCAAATTTGACTATCAAAGAAGTATATATGAATGCAGGTCCATCCATATCCATGACTTTTTTTCAGACAAGGGATATGAAAAATTGTGTCTTTTTTATCATATTAGTTTTTTTCCTGAACTATTAATTCTCTCTCCATAATTTAATTCTTTCTAACATAGAATTGTTATGTGGTAGGGAGAAAAGAAAAAACCTGATGTATGAGTTTAGGTGACATAAAAACAATCAATATTATATTTAAATAGAAATTGTTAAAAACAAATGGATTATAGATTTCTCCTTTGTTCACTCTATCTAATCATCCACCAAGTTATGCCACTTTTTTTTCTTTTTCATTGTCATACTTTTCTCTCCATTCCATTTGCTACCACTATACTTTGCTAATATAGATCCATACAATTAGACATTTGAATAAATACAGCGTAACATAATACTTACACACCCATGCTAAATCATAACATCCTACTCTCCTTCCTCAGAGTACACTATGCTAAGTGGTAGGGAAAATTTGTGAGAATAAATAAATAGCTGAAGCTTGCAATCTAGTACAGGAACAAACTACAAATGTAGCTGTGGTACTCCTTTTCCCAATGCAGAACAGCACCTGCTTGGTCATTGATTTTGTTGGAAAATTTTCTGGCAAAATTGGCATAAGTGAAATCCAGGGTGACATGCACTGTATGTGTCAGAGTGACACATGGACCCATGTCTTTCGAAATCTAAGTTTGACTTTTTATTTATTACTATACCACCCAACTTTTCAATATTCAGTTTATAACATTACAAGAAAACACTTTCCTCAGTAATAATAGTTATGTCCCTGGTTTTCTGACTCTGGGTTCTTACCTTTCTAGTTTCTTTTTTCCAGCCATGTGTTCTGGATATAACCACTTGATGAAGATTTGTAAATAGTCATTTTTTTTAATTAATAACTTTTTCTGTTCAAGAAACTACAATGTTTCCTCTTCATTCTCCTTTTAGGAATCTATAGTAAGGGGCTCTATAGTTAACAACAACAAATAGTAAAACAATTCAAATTTGTATGATTTTTGTTGTTTAGTCATTTTTCATTTGTGACCCCTTTTAAGATTTTCTTGACAAAGATACAAGAGTGGTTTTCCATTTACTTCTCCAACTCATTTTATATATGAGAAAATTGAGGCAAACAAGATTAAATGACTTGCCCAGGATCATACAGTTACTAAATGTTTTAAGACACATTTGAACTCACAATGAGTCTTCCTGACTCAAGGAATTTTATGAGATAAGTAGGTTTAAAAAAAGTGTGATTTCAATTTCACAGATCAGAAGATGTAGGTCAGTAAGATGAAATAAATTGTTACCATAGAACTGTTAAGTGAGAGAATTGGAATTCATATTCAGGTTCCTTAACTTCAAATTAAACATTCTTCCAATTGTCCTGTACTCGTAATTTTCATCTAAAATTACTTTCTGTTGAGTTATTAGATAAAAACCTTCTTCTGTCCCAATCAAGACAGCGTCCTCATTCTCTTTTCCTCTTCTTTTTACTTTACCAATTCTAGTATTTGACCTGTTTCTTAGTCATGTCTTATATATGGACTTTTCTTCCTCACCCATACTTACCCAACTGCTTCTGCTTAATTCTTTAAAGCTCCAATTTAAGTGTAACCTCTTCTAAGAAGTCTTCTACAGATTCCTTTGTCCAAAGTAAGACCTTTGATTCTCCAGGAGCATGATACTTCTTTGTACCTCTTAGTTCAATGTTTCTAATTATACATAATTGATAATTTTCAATATATAAAATATAAGATCGTTGAGGTCAGGGACTATATCTTCTATTTTTTAATCCTTCAAAACACCTAACTCACTACTCAATAAATTCCTATTTGTAAATTTAGAGTTAAAAAGTACCTTAAAGGTCTTGAGTCATCTAATATTCTTCATTTTCTAGATGAGAAGAGCCAGAAAAAAAGTAACTTACATAATATTATAAAAGTGTCAGATAGAAGACCTTATAATTATTCATTATTGAATGAGGAACTTGTGGCCAAAAGGAAGTAACTTCCCTAAAGCCACAGAGTTGATGTGTTGCAAACCTGATGTATGTTGATTGGTTAAATTGAATCAATTGAACTGTGATATTTTGACTTGCCACCTTTTTTCTCTAAATCTGTTGGAGATTCTGTATTCCTATTTAAGTGGGAATCTTTAGATCAATTGCTGATATGAAGTAATTATACAAGGGTCACAGAACACCTAGTTGCAGAGATGGCAGTGCATCAACCTGCTCCCCCTATTCAATCCTTCAATTAACAAACAGTTATTATGATATGAAATAATGATGCAAATTGTTGATAACAACTTAAGTTTTACTTGTAACTGGAAGACTGGAAAGTGAGTGAAAAGTGAGAATAGTTAAGGCTAGTAGAGTTTTGAATTGGTTTAGCTGTATTGAAAAATAATTATATATTTACATATAATAAATATATATAATTCTAAATTATACCTCCCCAAAAAGAAGCTAAAATGTTCATACTTTTTACCCAGAGATTCAGCTACTAGACATAACCCCAAGGGAATTAATGATTTTTAAAGGCCCCATAAACACAAAATATTTATGAAAGCATTCTGTTTTTTAATTTACTAGAAAAGAACAAGAAAAAGATGTCCAAGGATTAAATGAATAGCCAACAAATTTGTGGTACATGAATGATATGGAATATTACTATTGTATAAGAAATAATAAATATAGTAAATAAAAAGAATTGAAAGACACATTAGCTGATATGAATCAAAATAAGCAGAACTAATGAAACTATACAGTGATTACAAATTTTGTAATTAAATGTAAATTAAATGTAATTAAATGAGGTACCAACTTGGTACCTCAATAAGAAGGTAAATCACTCTAACACTTCTTTGCTGAGGTGAAAGACTGAAAGTGTGGAACATCGCATATAATGCCAGATTGATATGTTAGTTTTACTGCCATATTCCCTTTGTTTGTTATAAGCAAGAGGGAGAGACATAGATATAGGTTTTTATACATACGTATGCACATACATGTATATCTATATCTCTCTATATGTATGTATTCACTTAAATCTATTAAAAATTTTTAAACTTGTATGTATATATATATGCATATATGTATTGTATATATATATTTTTTATGGGACAAGCACTTTTCAAGGTTTTAGGTAGGAATACTTCTACAAAAGTTACCTAATCTCAAGGAACTAGCACTCCACAAGGAGCTGTAGTGAACTCAAACTGTTTGAGGAAAGATGATTAATACATTTTCCTTGTGAACATTTATATCTTGAAAATCAGCAAAAAACTCAAATCAGGGTTTGATTTATTATTTTGTTGGTTGTCAAGACTTAAAGAAAGTGGTGGAGAAAACTTTAATAATGAGGATTAAAATTGAAAAAGGTGTTGTGGATATTTTATTTTTTCCTAGCCTAAATCGTTAAAGATTTACAAGAATAAACACTGGTACAACATGCTCACAGATAAGTAAATATGGGTTATATAGAAAGTAAATACAAAGAGATTTGGGGAAGGATAAAGTGCTAAAATGTGAAGGAATCAGGGATGGATTTTTAAAGGATGTGGCATTTGATTTGAGCCTTTATAGTATTTAGAAGGTGGAGGAGAGGAGGGAATAACTCCAAGTGTGGGGACATATTCTATAAAAACATAGACCTGGGAGATGGAATGTTAGTTCATTGGTTGTTGTCCTTTGTTCTTGAAGAGGACCAAAATGGCATCACTGTGTTGGAGTCAAATTATAGTGTGTCCCAACTGTGGTTGATCAGACCAATATAAACTCAGAGTGTTCTGCCATAGGTTGGACAGAAATAGTCCATATGAACATTTGGGGTAGCATCTCTAATTTTGCATATCGCATGTTTCTTCTGGGCTAATGCAATTCTACTTTTCTCTTAGAGCACAGCACCTTCTCATCCACCAGCATTCCTCCACTTTAGTTTTGGCTTGTAGTGTTTTCAAATAGAAGAATTTATCAACAGTGCAGAAGCTTACTTTTATTCCATGTTTGTTCTCATTGAAGCCATTTGACAACATGGCTAAAACATCCCGATAGAAAGCATGGGAGTAAGCACAGAACCTTATTTCATGTGATGGGATCTTGGTGATGGGAAAACTCAAGAGCATTGCCCATTGTCTAGAATCCAAGTGACATACAATACTGATGAACTTCTCTGGGCAACCAAATTTGGATATAATTTTCCATCTCCATCCAAGACTCATCACCAAATATATAACAGTCCTTGGTCAGATCTACAAATGTATACGGATCCCTGTTCTGCTCCTGGAATTTTTCCTGGAGTTGTCAAACACCATATTGGCTGTTCCTCAGCTCCTTCTGAAGCCACATTGGCTCTCAGGTAAATGACTTTTTTCCTAGTTAAACTCAGCCTATTTAAGAAGACTGTCAAGAATCTTGCCACCAATGATTAAGAGAGAGACTCCCTTGTAATTGTGAGGATCTATTCCCTTTATCTTTATAAAGATGGACAATGGAGGCATCCTTGACTTCCTAGGGCATAACTTCTTGACATGTAATCTGGAAATTTTCAGTCAGCTTCTCTATGAGCAATGGACCCCTCACCTTGTAAATCTCAGATGGAATAGAATAAACACCTGATGTTTTACTACATGTAAGTAGCCTAATGGCATCCAAAACCTAAGGAGAGGAAGTAAGATAGTTTGGCCCGAGATTGAATATAATCATCCTGCAAAGATAGTAGGAAGGTGTAGTGGGAAGCCTCAAGAGATTTTCGAAGACTGTTTGAAGAAAGCCCTAGATATGTTTCACTTCATTCCTTCCTTTCTAGAAGTTTTCTTAACAGTTTCTCATGGCTTTTCTATCACCCAACTCCCTCCATAAACCATCAAATTAACTCCTTTATTTCTTTTTAACTGGATGTGTTAATCTACTTTGTTCCCATTGCCATCTGCCTACCCATACAGATTCTAGAAAAAAGTGCCTTTCCATGACCACCTCCCCCCATGTGTCTTTTTTCATTTGGGATAAAAGCTTCTTGAGGTGAGGGATTGTCTTTGCTTTTGTGTTGCATCACTATGGTTTAGTACAACAATTAATATATAACAAGGGCTTCATTGATTCATTGAGTTGGAGAGTCACATAGTCGGACTTCTGCTTTGAAATATCATTTTAGCATGTGGGGAAGAAAGTTTGGATAGTGAAAACACTTAAATCAGTTAGATCATTTGAAAGCACTTAAGAAATGTTTGCTGGGCAACTATTGCCATGGCCATGTGAAGTATGATGAAGATCTGAAGTAGGGTGTTTTCAGGGTAAGCATAAAGAAGGAAATAAATGTGAGAAATTCTGTGAAGGTAGAATCGATAATATTTGACAAATAATTTGGTATGGGGAAGGGAATAAGAGTGATAGTTGTTATTCCCCTCTATCTCTTTTTATTATTTCTCAGACTTTTTCTAAGCATGTCTCATGATACTCCTCATATCTAAGGTGATGTTATGTCTCATTCAAGTTCTCTTTATGAGGTTTCTTTGACCTTTTGCAAACCATCCACTGGAGAATCAACATGTTTTCCCAAATACCATATATAATAGTTATCCATATAGGAGGTGTTACCAAGATGGCTTAGTCTGAGCAAAATGGTTTATAATAAAAATGACCTTCAGAAATTAAATTAAAATATAAACTTCGCAGATTAGAAGAAATAAAGCAGATACATTAAAAAGAATAGCATGATTGATTTTAGCAGGGAAAAGCAGTCATCCCTTACAAATAAAGAAGAATATATCCTTGTCTAGAATTATTGATATAGTCTGAATCTTCTTGCTAGTCTTAGCATCATACAAACCTTGAATGTTAAAGCTGGTAGAGACCTTAGAACATAAAAAGTATTAGAAATAGAAGGGACCTTGGAGGCCCCCTATCCATATAATTGCATAAAATTTTAGACTCGGAGGATATCTTGGATAGGAAGTTTGAGGGGATTTGAGGTTGCTGAATATTTCAAGAGGTATAGCCTACTGGGGGAAAATATATAATAAGAGGCAAAAAGGCCATCACTGTGTTTCTTTATGATTTCAGTCAAACAAAGGATGGGGGTGTGAGTGAAGCAGGGACTGTAGTCAGCACGGAGCCGGAAGGCATGGAGTAACAATTCTCCAACTTTAATATCTGCTGTTTCATTTTATATTCATCATGTCAGCATAATCTGCTTTTATGGGAATCGTCTTGGTTCCCGACCAAATGCGTTTAGTCCCCCTTTGCTTCAAGTTTGATTGTAATATGACTTGAAGACTTCAATGAAATGTTTATATGTAACGAATGAAGAAATATAAAAGAGAAAATGCAATTGGAAAATCAATCAGCGGGAAATCTGGGTCTGGCCTTTCTCTTACATTCACTATCTCTTTGACCTTTTTTTTTAATGGATGAAGGGCTGGATTATCTGGACAAGGACCTCTGCTGCATTTCAGGAAGGTTCCTTGCTTTGGGGCCATTAGATATTTTTCTTTCTTTGAAAAAGAGTTTTTTTTTCCATGCTGGAAAGAGTGTCCTGAGACAATGTGTTGATTCAATATTCACTCTGTTCATAGTTGTTTACCTTTGACATTTGCCAGAACTGAGTGTTTTCTAAAATGCAAACCTCAAGGAGATCCTTTCCTGACTCAACAGTTACCCTTCTATTAACTTTATAATTCTGGGCTAGATAAAAAACCCTACTAAAGCCAATTTAATGTCTTTGCCATTAAATTACTGTGAATAAATCACTTCCTCTATATGGGCCACTGGGTATTTTCATATGTAAACAATAGGAGGAGGGCTTGAACTTCTCACTCAATAAGGTTCCTTCCAGATCTTATATCCTATATTTTATGTTACATTCGTCTAAGTTCTAAAATTTCTTATACTCATCTTATAGAGCTAATACCTAGGAAAAATACTAATACCATTCCTAGGAATATTTGCTCTTAAAGAGGAGAATAAAGTAGGCAATGGTCACCATTTAACCTAGAGAGATGTCTCCATCAGGAAATAGCTGTCATAAGAAGGAGAGAGAGTGGGTGGGGTTGAATGAGCTGCATCCCAGTGGAAGTTGGTCATGACATACAGGGAAGTTTTACCATACCTCAAATCACTTCAGTTGCTTTCTCCATGCATACACAGATGAGACTGGATGTGCTGGGGAATTCTCACTCTCGTTCCTCCACTCCCAGGGATCTGGAGTTGGAAACTCTGCTTAGGTCAATACAGGGAGCATATTTCCCTTTGCATCTGCCAGCAGAGCCCCTCCCCAGCTGGCTCTCAGTGACTCCTGCCATTGCCTTGCATAGATTGATAGAATAATTAGCTGGGTGCTGAGCAAGGAAGTTTACCTTAATGGCCTAACCTTGCTTCTTGCTGGGACACAGCCTCAGGGTTTAGCACAGAATCAGGGCAATAGGGAGCTGATTGACTGGGGTCCTGAGTGAAGAGGAAAGCAGCTTATGTGAGGTCCACTGAACCTACAGAGCTGTGACCCTTTTAAAACATTTTTACAGTCAGATGCAAAACATAGTTGGCAGGAGAATCATGGAGGCCTAGAATTTTAGAGTTAGAAGAGATCTGAATCAAAATCAAGAACAGAATATCTGAGTTGAAGGAAACCTAAGAATCAAGACTATAAAGGTCTAATGTGAGAGCTGGAGAGAACCTACTTCTATGTTAATGATCTGTGAGCTCATCAATGTGGATTATTTACTTCACAGGGTAGATTATAACCTATTCATTTTTTTATATATTATATTATATATTATATCCTATATAATTCTTGTCCATACATCCTTATACCTGCTATGCTAGAGCCTTCATTTGGGTCTTTTCCGTGGGTATCTCTATAGAATTTAGCATCTATTATCCTTTTTCTTCAAATGACTCACCCACCACTTTTTGGGGGAGCATTTACTTCTTCAGTGAAATTTCTTATGCCAATTTGTGAACATGGACTGTCATTGGATATATGCTGTTCTGTGTTTGTGCCCATTGTGAACCTCTCTACTTAGTCATATATGTCACACACGCTTTAGAAGAATGAAAAATTCATAGTAATACAGCATTATTGGAAAAATATTTGTATATATATATGTATAACGTGTGTGTGTGTGTGTGTGTGTGTGTGTGTGTGTGTGTATTTGTGTATTCTTCTTCCCTTCCCTCTAGGAAACATCTTATGATCAAACAGTATGCATTTTCCCCAGTAATCCAGCCTGATTTTCCACCAATCCTATTTGTAGGATCATATTTTTAGAGTAAGCAGTCACCTCAGAGTGAGGAGGGGATAGGGAAGGATATAGATTTTGATATAATACCTATATGCCCAGCATTATACAAAATGCTTTCCAAGTATTATTTCATTTGATGCTCAAAGTGACTCTTCAAGGTAGGCACTATTATAATCTCCATTTTATAGTTGAGAAAACTGAGGTAAATAGAGATTAAATAACTGTTCAAGGGCACACAGCTTGTGTCTGAGGTTATATTCGAACTCCAAGTATGACTCTAATTGACTATCACATCAGCCAGATGCCCTTAGAAAATATTGATTTCAAATCCTACATAAAGAAATGAAGCCCAGAAAGGTAAAATGTCTCACCCAGGTCACATGTGTTTTAGGTAGCTGGTAATGTGTTTTAGGTACCATATCCTTTTATTCCAAATCCACTGCTATCTCCAGTTGTAACTCTGAGACTGTTAGAGAAATAAAGGGCTTAGAAACCATCAGTTTCAACCTTTTTCTTTCCATTTTACAGATGGGGAAACTGATAGCCCAAGAATTTAGCTGAGATAGGAAATGGTAAAACTAAAATGTGTAGGAAGATCCCCTGAATCTAAGAATGTTGTTGTTTTGTTTCCCTACACATACCTATTAGGGAACCTTCTCTGCTGGAGTAGGAAGAATAAATGTTGTCACTCCAAACTTAGAACTCAAGCATCTCAGATAAGTCACAAAAATCTCCTTGTGTCCTCATATTCTTAACATTAGATGGGATTAACTTCTACCTTCCTGAGGTGGGAAGAATTTCCCTAAAAGGGAAAGATCAGAGTCCCGAATATCTTCTAGAAAGTTACTGTACAAATGAAACTTCATTAATGTAAAGGTTAAGCTCTCTTGGCTAGGCAGTTAGGAAAATTTACTTCAATGTGAGGTAGAGGAAGGAAGCCCTAACATAAACTTTGTTTCCACTATATTTTATTTTAGTTTTATTTAAGGCACATGCTAATAGAATGAATTTTTATCAATTAGATTTTCCTAGAACCAGAAGACCCATAGAAATATTTTTGATATTGAATATCATTAACTTAATAATATTTTAATAAATTTATATGACTCATTAATCTCACATGATCCCTTAAAGACTTTATAAGAAATATATATCTTTTTTTCCCCCTGAGGCAGTTGGAGTTAAGTGACTTGCCCAGGGTCACACAACTAGGAAGTGTTAAGTGTCTGAGATCAGATTTGAACCCAGGTCTTCCTGACTTCAGGGCAAGTGCTCAATATAATGGGCCACCTAGCTGCCCTCACTGAACATTTTTGAAGTACAAAAACTGGGATCATAGAGTTAAACTGGAAAGACATCTGACTCATTATACAGATGGGTAAACACTCACATAGAAGGTAAATGACTTCCCTAAACTCACACAACTAGCCAATTTATGAGGCAAGATTAAAATGGAGATTTCTTAGCCTCTAGGTCTTTTAAACAGAAAATCTATACTCAATAAGTTTGTGAAGAGGAACTCATTTCATAATACACCTCTTAATATATTGATTATTATTGTGATTTTACCCAGGTTTCTGCTACCTATTGGCTCTTTCACAGCTTCTATTATGCAGGTCTAAAATAATGTGATTTAATTTTTTTCTTTCTGAATATGTAGTTTCCTAGTCAAAAGATAATCAACTGAATACTTGTTTCTTGAATGTATTTCATTATTTAAATTTGGATCTTTTATTTTCAAATTTACTCCAATTCAAGTTAAAAATGTTGTCCTCAAAAAGGATGCATCTCTAGAAGTACCAGTCAACAAACTTCTGTAAAGGGGCAAAATAAAATAAAATAAAATAAAACTACTTTGTCTGGGACTGTGCTAAGCTTTATTTTGATTGTGAACTTGTAATTGATAGTTTTCTTTCAAAAGTCTTTTTGAAGATAACAGTGTATTCATTATTTTTTCTGGTAATGCAGGAAATTTAGAACAAAGAGTGTTAGAACTGGATAGTATCTCTAGAATAAAGAATATTAAAAAGTTAAGTTGTTTTCTACCATAATCCCACTCCAGTGTCTACTTGCAGCATAGATATGACCCTTGTTTTATAGACCTTTTGACAGCAGAGCATAATTTCTAGTAAGAATGGCTTTGAGTCCCCTTGTCTGAAAATCAGTGTAATTAAATTCCTATGGGTTTCATACCAGGTTAGCTACAGGGTGATAATAAAGGAAAGAGCAATTGCTCTGGATTCAAAGGTTTTGTTGTTTGTTATTTGGTTGTTTAAAACATGTCCAACTCTTTGTAATCTCATCTGGCGGTTTCTTGGTAAAGATACTAGAGTGGTTTGTCATTTCTTTCTCCAGCTTATTTTACAACTGAGAAAACTGAGGTAAATAGTTACTTAGGATCATATAACTAGATAAGTGTCTGAGGCTAATTTGAACTCAGATCTTCTTTGTTGTTTGTTTGTTTTTTCCTATCTATATATCTGTATTTGTCATTGAATATTTTGGGGCTTTAATTTTCTCATCTATAAAATGGCTGAGGAATATCAGATAACTTCTGAAATTCTTTTCATTTCTACATCTATTATCCTGTGATGCCTTTTTTATATTTAGTTTTGTTTGGATGATAAACATTTTCAAATACTGTTTATCATGCTGAAGAGAGGCTGTACTTTACAAAGGTGAAAGGAATATCAATACCAATAAAATCACTGACCTTTTAAGTTTTGAATAAAAGGATTTTAGCTATAGAATGAACCTTAGGCATTATCTAGGGCACCCACCCCACTCCTCATTTTGCAGATAGAGACAGAAACAGAGAGAACAAATGACATTTCTAAGGAAGGCAAATGTAGTAACAGATTCTGACCTAGAATCCAGATCTAAAGAATGTCAACATATGACCCATAGTTTCATTGATGATAATATTTTAATAGTCTATGAAGCTGTGCCAAAATAATACTAATATCACAAATTAATACAATACTAAAACATTTCTAAAAGAAATCTGGCAACCCCTAAAGTCAGAGATCTCTTAAATAGCAATTATTATTTTATATTGATGTTTCATTAAGATCTTTCTATAAAACTATTCAAGCATTTTATTATTTTTTATTCTTATTAATTTTTAATATAATTAGGTCAATTGGAAGTGTTAAGAGTTTATATTTCAGATCCTGTTCTGCAATTTCCCATGTACAGTGAAAAGAAGAATTTTGCACAAATGTAATAATGATATTGAGAGAAATAAGGATAATAGCTCATCAAATCTACTACTAAAAAAACAAAACAAAACAAAACAACACAAACAAACAAAACCCCCAATCTTCTTAGTTAGATAAAAATTTGTTCATTTAATCACTTTATTTAATTTCTTTGGTTGTAAGTTCCCATTGGACTCCTATTTTTGAGTTGTGTGGGCCAAGACTAGTCACTTGATCTTTTAGTATTTCATTTGTTTCATCTGTAAAACAGGGATTCAATTCTACAAACATTAAGCATGCACTATATACAGAATACTATGAGAAATAAAAAGTTGAAAGGACACACAGTCTCTGTTGTCACTGAGCTTATCGTTTAGTTTTGGTGCTCTAGTTCTATATACATCATGTTATTGTTGTGAGAAAATAAAGGGTTTTTTAAAACCTTAAAGCAGTATATAAATGTGAGCTAGTATTTGTATTATAATGGAACCAAGACTGAGGGAAAGAGAGAAAATGACTTATGAAAGATCACATAAGTACTCTACTTAGTTTCTTTTCATTACGTACATCCAACCTGAAAGGTGACTAAAGTCAATTTTACAGAGTAAACTTGGTGCCACAAAAAAGGCTGTATATTATGCTACCTCCCTCATAAATGTCTTCAGAACACTGAATATGAGCCATCCAGTTAATCCAGCTACTTGCCTTTTGTCTCTTCTAGAGATGTCAGGAACAGCAGCGGACATTTCCTTGGTACATTGGCGGCAGCAGTGGCTAGAAAATGGCACCCTCTATTTCCACGTCTCCATGGGCAGTGCTGGGCAGCTATCAAGGGCCACCCCTCCCACTCTCCAAGAGCCCTCAGAGATTGTGGATGAGCAGATGCACATCCTGCATATTTCTGTGATGGTGAGTGATTGGGGAAGAAAGCCAGAAGTTAGTAAGTCAGAAGGCATGTTGCAAGGAGTGGTTTATTGTGAGGTAGGGTGGGGATATGGAACTTAGATGCTTACTGATGGTAAAATGATTTGACTCTGTGAGGGGATGTTAAAGATCATATGAGTTTCCTCATGTCAATGAGGCTGATATAGAGCCAGGAGTCATCTGTCCATGGTGATAAACTGATGTATTTCATGTAGCAAATTGAAAATCTTCTGATGTCCTAGCTTTTGGGTTGTGATCAATGGAAAGATCTGTTTATTTTTTGATACATGCCCTGTTCACAATTTATAATGGGCCCTGGCAGTAGCCTTGGCTCTTTGATGGATTTCATAAAATCAGAAAATATCAGAGCTGGAAAGAAACTTAGAACACTTTAAATGCTAGAATAAAGAATATGGAATGGAAAGGACTTATAGTTAGGACATAAATTTCACAATATTGGTTCTGCAAGAAATTTAGAATACAGACTGTTAGATAATGGGCTTTCAAAATTTAGAACATAGATTTAGAGCTTAGAAACAATCAATTCCAACTCCTTCATTTTACACATGGAAAAAATTTGAGTATAGAGATGTTAAGTGGCTTTCTAAAAAGCAAAAAATTAATAAATATGAGACAGAATTAGAACCCAATTCTTCTTGACAACAAGTCTAGTTCACTGTACTCTTTAAGTTGAAAGGAACAAATTAGCTTTTTTTCATCTTCACTGATCAATGAATTGTATCTTCCTTTTTGCATCTATCATTCTTTTCAGAAAATTGTGTTTCATAGATTGAGAACTGGTTGTTTACCAAATTGATCTGAACTTGGATCAAAACTTTCCTTACTATTTTGCACTTAGGATCAAAAAATTCAAGTTATAGAAAAGAGTTCTATATGTTTGGGAAGATATTTGATAATGCCATTCTATATTTGCCAATATTTTTTCATAATATTATCTCAGGAGATTTTCAAAATCAGTCACAATTGACCATTGTCTCCTTTCTTCAAAACATGAAAACGAGGTACAGAGAGGTCAAGTGGTTTATTAAGGGCAAGAACCCAGCTGTCCAGACCCCTTAACTTTTGTTCTTGTATGCTTCCTGTTCTTTCCTTTAAATCTTCTACATTAAGATGTTTGATTTTGGTCTGAAGCATGGAATATGTACGTTGTCTTTTAGAAATACTCATGCCACAGCTAGACAGTAGCTTTAATTTTGAACTTAAAGTATGCAGATCATATGAAGAAACATATCAATTTTTGTTATTTAAAATATATGTGATATTTTATATGTTAATAGTATGTAGTTTGCATGTCTATATCTATGCCTGATTTTTGTGCATAACATATTCAGCAATGCAATCCATGTGTTTATATATACAAATACGTGCACATGTATATTCATACACACCCGTGCATATTTTTATAACAAATGATATAATGAAGCTTTAAGTCAAATGAGAAAGCACATGTTACATAACATGAACATATAAATATATGTCACAATGAGAGCTGAACCATATTAAAAAAAAGAGTGAGTATCATAGCTGGTTTGTTGGTCTTTTCCAGATATAGGCTAGATAAATGGAAGAGAGGAAAAGGAGAGGAACGGAGATGTGTTTTTTTATTTTTTCACTCTGATTCTGGGATTTCATCTTGAGGATCAGAGATGAAAACTGGAACTCAGCAGGACCTTCATATCTCTGATATTTATAGTTATTGATATTCTCTGAACAGGGTTAGTTATGTGTAGAGTTAACAAAAAGGTGAAGCTGTGCTCTGGTACTTTCCTTCTGGAACTTTAAATATACCTTAGGCAGAGCACTAGACCAGGACTCAAGAAGACCTGAGTTCAGATATGACTTACTATGCCTGTGCCTCTGGAAAAGTGGATTAACCTCTGTCTACCTCAGTTTCCTTATCTTTAAAATGGGATTGTTGTCCCTTAACTTCTCTTCTATTCCTATCCTAACCCCTAAAGCTGCAGTCCTTTCTCTCTCTCTCTCTCTCTCTCTCTCTCTCTCTCTCTCTCTCTCTCTCTCTTTCTCTTTCTCCTCTCCTCTCCTCCCCTCCCCTCCCCTCCCTCTCCTCTCCTCCCCTCCCTCCCCTCCCCTCTCCTCTCCTCTCCTCCCCTCCCTCCCTCTCCTCTCCTCCCCTCCCTCCCCTTCCCTCTCCTCTCCTCTCCTCTCCTCTCCTCTCCTCTCCTCTCCTCTCCTCTCCTCTCCTCTCCTCTCCTCTCCTCTCCTCTCCTTTCCTCTCTTCTCTCACCTCCTCCAACCCTTGTCTTTCTCTTTCTCTCTCATCTAACCCTTCCCCTTTTTCCTTATAAGGATTTTTTACTACAATATCTGTGCTTTCAATTGGCCTCCTTCATCAAAATTTACCTGTTCTATTTCCTACAGTATTCATGATTAGTATGATATAATGAAAATCAATATAATACAATGTAGTAGAAGGAAAAGTGGACTGAAAGTCAACATGCATAGGTTATTTCTAATCTTATTCTTGTAACTAACTTACCATGTGACTTTAGGCAATTTAGTTTTCTGAGTTTCCATTTCCTCATCTGAAAAATTATGGGCTTGTAATTAGATGGTTTCTAGGGTCCCTTCTAGCTCTAATATTCTATACTCTAACATTCTATGACTTTATTATTTATATCTCACATACTTATTAAAGGACTTGAGGCATCTTGCACTTAATTAAAGAGTGAAACATAACACGTTAGAATATAAAGCAGAATGAAAACCATCCAAAGAAAGCAGACGGAATAGATGTTTTCAGATACCTAAAAATAGTTTCCAAATATCACTTCAGCTGATGAACCGATGTGATTACAGTCTTTGGGCAATGAATCCATTTCTAAATCAGGGTAACTATATACATTTTGTCAGGTTCCTCACCTTGGTAGAGTGATGGCAAGAGTGAGATACCACCCCTGACAAAAACTCTGTTGGCTTTGACAGTATCACTGTTGTGAATACTACAACTTTTGTCACATGACTGCCAAAGTCAACTCAGTTAATGCCATACTGGATCAGTCTCCACTGCTGTTCTTTTCACCTTTGGTTCTATTACCACATGAAGGAAATGAGTGTGCAGCTGTCATGGCCAGAGCAAACAATTGTCTGCAACTAGTTCAAGGTGCAATACTGGCCTCTCTTATTTCAGGGATGCTGGCAGTTAACAAAAGTACCAAAGAGTAGAACTTCTAGGCTTGTCATTGTGAGAACTATTTGCTCTACTTCTGCTGTAGAGCTCTTTTTCTGGGAAGAAGGATGGACCACGGAGTCAAGTAAAACCCATTTGATGTACAACATGATGGATTGTGTGTGGGGAGGTACTGGTGAGGTAGTCCTGTTACTTTTTAGTGGCTGTTTTGAGGTATTTTTGTGTTCCCAGTTGGTTCCATGAAATGAGTGCTGTATTTGTGAGTCAGAGAATCTGAGTTCAAATGCCTTTTTTTTTTTTTACTGTGACTTTGGGTAAATCATCAAATTTCTCTTGACCTCAGTTTCTTCATTTATAAAATTCTAGATGGTCTATACTTTCCAGCTCCAAAGTTACAATCATTTGATTCATTCTATTATGCATTTTGATGGGTAAGCCATATATGTTGACTGGACCAAGCCTTAGGTTATATGTGAAAAACTGTAAAAAAAAAAAAAAAAAAAAAGGCCAGCATTAGTTTTGTCCTTAAAAAAAAAAATCTTTAAGTTAAGAATGAAAGAATAAATTTAGGGCTAGGAATACCTTAGTTGCCATCTGGCCCATTTCCCTCATTTTATAAATTAGAAAACTGAGGTCAACAGGGGTTACCTGACTTATTCCAGGACATACAGATAGTTACCAGAAAAGTTTTTACTTGAACCCAGGTCCTCTGACTCTTAATTCAGTGTTATATTGCTTGTAGCCCACTGCCTCTTGGTTCCTTGGGGCCTTTTATGTTAGAGATTTCAGTATCTTGATAAGTGATGATCTGGGGAACAAGCTTGGAAATAAAAAGAGGAAAAACACTCTTTTCTCCCTTTGTCAGGAATACTATGGTTGTATTCTTCTTTTAGGAACAGCTACCTAATTACTACAAATATCTTAATAATTCTGGGCTGTTGGAGTGGAACCAGAGTGGGTATTTAGGGCTTGTTAGTTTGACTAGAGGATTTTTAATATCAAGGCCAAATGTATCACCTTGCATTATTAATATCCAGAAAGCAGGAATCTGATGCTTGATAAATACCCCAAGTAATTTTAAGAAGTCAAAAGTTCTAATTCCATCATTTTATAAATGAGGAAATGGGAGCTAAAGGACAAGTGACCTAAACTGGATTATCAACTCTGGGCTCCAGACTCATAGTGTAACATGCTTTGTCCTATAAAGCCCTTCAAGCTTATGTATGATGCTCTAGAAGATCTAGAAGAAGATCTTCATCAACTTGCATGGACCATCTATGGCGATTTCAGGGCAGGGAATAGAATTCATGAACAAGACTAGATAAGGAGACATGGATGGGTTGTAATCTAATGGAGGGAATATTTGCATCCTTGAGATCATTTGTCATTGCAGAAAATGCTTTTTAAAATCCCATCTTCTAACTTGTAACCCCAGGCAAGTTATTCCCCTTTTCTTAGCCATAATTACTTTACTTATAAAATGGAAATTATGATACTTGAACCACTTGGTTCCCAGAATTGAAAATGTTTTGCAAATCTCAGAGTGCTATACAAAGGTAGATATGTAAATCTGTGTATTTTTGCGTGGGAGATAGATAGACAAGGGTTCAAGGTATTAAATAGAAAACTCTATAAAGAACAATGAAAGGATGAATTAAGGAGTATTAAAATCAGAATGGTCTGGGAGAAAGAGCATAGACATTTGCCTGCAGAGGGGGAATCTAACTGTGGCCAGAAAACAGTTTCTAAAAGCCGTTAAGTCCCCTGAAGGCACAGTGGTTGGGAGAAAAGAAATGCTGCAGTGCAGAACCAAATGGAAGGGATGGGGAAATGAGAAGACAGGGGAGCTCTGGAGATGCTGCAGTGCAGAGCTGAGGAGGAGAGCAAAGTCTGTATGTATGTACACAGACGTGCATGGGCAGGTGTTAAAAAGAGAAAAGACTGACAGGGTTCATTTCATCTTACCTGCAAGTATTCTCTTCTTTTCCTGATAGTTTACTTGGCTCATCTCTTTTGTATATACCTTTTCATAGAGAATGTCTTGGGGGGTTAGTATCTCCTTCAAATGCCAATGTACATATGTGTATGTATGTACATATATATATAATATTTGTATGTGTACATATATGTACTATATATCTATATACATCTATCTTTTTGTCTATCTATTTATCTATCTATCTAATATTGTTGTTTGTCCTTCACTTGCATGTTATGGCATCACTTTCCTATTGTCATGGTCCACTTTGAAAACCAAGTAAATTCTCTTCAAGAATTAATGTAAACACAGACTAAATATATATGTATATGTATACATATATTATGTGTATATTAATTATATGGGGAGAGAGACATAAAGAGACAGATTCAGAGAGAGAGAGAGAGAGAGAGAGAGAGAGAGATTAATTGATTGATTGATTGATTGGTTGTTCTCCTTTTTGTAAAGAATTCCAGACAGGGCCCACCATTTGTAATATCACAATATCAGTAAAGTTGATTCTTGTAATTTAGCCTTTCATACCCTCTTCAATGATCCTCTGAATTTTCTAATCTTCCAAATTCACCTCTATCCTATCTGGTCACTCAATTGCCTTAGTTCCTCCATATCTAGGAGAAATATGATCTGATAAACTCATCCCAATAATATTTCCAGTATATAGTATCTTCCTGGAGGGATTTGTGATTGATTAAAGAAAAAAAATTAAAGATTTTGCTCCAAAAAAGCCTTTCTCTGATATTTCTTCATGTAATAAAGAGTCTTAGATTCCTGAAGTCTACAATACACAAGCATTGGCAGCCTTACCAGTTCAAAAGACTTCAGATACAAAATCAGTGATGGATTGCATGTCTACCGTCCAAGTACATTCTAGCATGGGCTGGGAGGGGAAAGATTTTTGAATGAAGCAGCTCATGAAGATTGTGCACTAAGTTGCCAAGGGATGGTCATCTACATCAGGAGATAGAACTATCATCTACACTAATAGAATCATTGATGCTTGAAGTATTGATGTCAAAATGTTGAAGCCTTCTAGCTAGACAGTGTAAGTATTTTATCTCTATTTTTAGATGTGAAAACAGGCTCAAGGAAGTTAAAGAACTAAGGAAATTGCACATGAGTTTAACAGTTTTATTAGAGCCTCAACTTGGAAGAAAGCTGCAGGGTGAAGCAGTTTTTGAGGCATGATGTTAATACATAAGAGATATTTTGGAGTGACTTTTTGGTGTTCAATCCAACCATACCATGATAATGAACTCTTATAGGACATAAAGCAAGGCTTGTCTGGTACTATATATTTGTGAGTGTCAGAGCTGGACCTCAATGATCACTGTCTCCCAGCTCTGCTCCTTTATTGTCCAGACTTTACCAACATGCCTCGGCTGCTCTTTATCCTAGAAGATCCATATGTCTTTGTGTCCCTATTCTCACCATTTGGAAGAAGGATACAGAACAACCATCATGCAAGTCTTCAATTCCAAGTGCTTTATCCTGCTTGACATAGATCTCATTAATAGATGACGACCTGGAGTGAAGGGGGATTACCCTGAAGCAAAGAGATAAAAGCCAATGTACAAGAACTAGGAAATAAGGCAAGAGCAAAAAGAAACTGAAGGTAATTCAGTACAGTGTCAGAAGGCCACTGACCATAGGCTCTTCATATTCCCTCTGCTTTGGAAGATTGATCTCAAGGTATTAGCTAAGGATAGAGAGGGAGTCAGTCTAGAGTCAGGAAGACTTGAGTTCCATTTTAACCTTCAAAACTCTGGACAAGTCACTTGACTTGTTTGCCTCATCTGTATGTAATATTAGAATATTACTAGCATATAGGATTGCTTGCTCTCCTGGGAAGGGGAAAATATAGAACATAAGGTTTTGTAAAGGAGAATGTTAAAAATTATTTTGGAAAGATAAAAAAAAATATTGTATGCAAAAAAAGAATAGTAATAGCACCTACCCCACAGGGTTGTTGTGAAAATAAGATGAAATAATATTTTGGAAAGATTTTTGCAAGCATTAAGGCTTATTGTTATTATTATTGTTACAAATGATATTTACCAAGTAGTTCTAAGGGTTACAAAGTGATGCAAATATAGTATCCTTTAATGCTCACACCAACACTGTGAGATATGTGGTGACAATTATTATTATCCTTTTGCAGATGAAATAAATGAACTTGAGAGGAGTATAATAAATGGCTCAAGGCTGGTAAAGCCCATTACTCAGAAGAGTCAGTATTCAAACTTAGCTCTTTGGACTCTGAAGTTCAGCTTATCTTTTTATTATACAATGGCCCTAGCAATTATGATGCTTCCATTCCTCTTGGACATGGATACTTGGAGACAAAGATTCACTGGATTATGATAAGCATTCAGGGGAAGGTGTATACTGCAATATAGGTGCTGCATTTATGTCACTGTAGTAATAATCATCCCTTATGTAAAGTCATGAAAACGGTCTAACAATTACTCAATTCCAACTTTGGCTTCTAATGTTCCCCCGCTCAAGGGCATCTTTAATAGCAAAATAATACTTGTGGTTTTTTTTTCCCTTTCTGTTTTTTTCCTAATCTCTCCCCAATGAGACATAACATTAATTACCACAGTTAACAAAAATTCTGTCTTCACTACTGTTGACACCCTCTTCATCTTGGCTCTAGCTTTCCAGAATCATCTCCCCAGTGGAAAGCTTTTTTTTTTAAAAATATGCAATTTTATTATTTTACTTATTTACTTCCCCCCTCCTTTTTTTTTTACACTGTCACAAGTTGAAAAGAATCAATATTTTGTGTGTGTGCGCATGCATGCACTGTTTTCATAATCTAACTGTCATTTAGGGCTAATTGTGTTGTTTCCTCTTGTGTGGAAGTAAATCTTATCTGTTTTGGATTAAAATTCAATGAAGGTCATAGCAGCTCGAAAACTTACCAGGCTGCTGCAATTAATGTTCGTTTGGCTTTGATAAATTGGAACGTTCCCCACAATAGGACTGGAGTGGATTTCCGAAGCCATAATTCTTCCATTAACTCAATGATTCCGCACATGATGGAGGGCCTTGTCGCTGTTCTGTTTGTCATCTGTCACTTCAAGGATCCAGGCATATGCCTGATATGATTTATCATGATTATGGAGCCTGCTTGTGTCAAAACATTTAAAACTGCTAATTATTCTTGCCCCTGTAAATTGCTGAATTAAACAAAATGTGAGGTTGTTTTTCCTCCCCTCACCCCACTCCTAAGCCCTATGGTTCCATTATCTAGGCTATTATAAATTCCTTCCAGGGGCTATGTGGAAATGCTTACTTTGAGAACCATGCTTAATTACTCACTTGCTAATTCAATATGCACTTATTGGGCATCTATTGCATGATCAACCTCGTGTCTAGTCACTGTTGGGAAACACACAGAAGTGATGTAGATAGATGAATGAAAGAGTACCGATCTTGGAGACATTAGTCCCAATTCCAATCTTTAATGCCTATGAAGCCTCTTGAGCAAGTAATCTTACCTCTTTGTATTTCACTTACTTGTCTGTAAAATGGCCATAATGACAATGATGTATCTTACCTCATAGGATGTCGTTAAGACTCAGCTGAGATAATGAAATAGAATAGACAAGATAGCTAGAGTGATAGGCTTGAGTTTAGAAAAGCAAATACAAATCCTGACTCTTATGCTTTCTAACTATATGATCATTGACAAATCATTTAACTAATCTGAGTTTCAGCTTCCGTATTTGTAAACTAGAGATATTAATAACTTTAGTTTCTATGTCAGAGGCTTATTATGGGGCTTAAATGAAATAATAAATGTAAACTACTTTCAAGCTGTTAAGCATCATATGGATGTCAATTGTTATTATTACTATTATGATTTGTAAAAAAAAAATTTGTAAATATTAGTGATAAAAGGTAACATGGATAAAAACTAGGAGATTTGAGATTAGGAGGACCTGGGTTCCTCTGATATATATGAGATATGTGACTCTGGATAAGCATTTAACTCCCAAGTCCCCTTGCTTCCCTCCCCACTTTTCTAGGCGACTTTAATATATCATATGTTATTGAAGAGTTGATAGTTTCATTTGATAAAGGGAGTATCTACACTGGAAGTTTCCAACACTGACATTCACAGGTCTGGGCCAAAAATAGAAAAGGGAAATCAATATTATATAGAAGATCCTTTCCTGACCCTCAAGTACCTCAAAGTTTGATTGCACAGTTTTTATTCACATGTAAATATTATAGAAAATAACAAAACAATTAGAATTATGTAATAATAGTTGTTGGACATGTGATGGGGCTTTTGATTCCGCATCTAGTATCCTTTTCACAAAAAGCACTGCCAGCTATCCAGAAATATTCCATAAAGTAGTGAGCCTCAATGCCTAGAAGTTTTCTAGTAGAAGCTGGGTGATCACTTCTCTGGTATGTAATGAGCATGGTATGTTAAGAACATGGACATAGGGTTAAAAAATTGGAGCGGAATGTCCAAAAGTAGACATTATGCTGAGAAGAAGAGATGGGGGAGATTTTGCAAAGGAAGTAGGACTTATTCCATAAGGTCTGGCTGAGAAGATGGCACAAGGACATTCTTTATAATATAGTAAAACAAACAAAAAAACAAAAACTTGGTTGTTAGGTTAGAAAATTTGAACTGAAGTAAAAAACATGGGAAAATCATCTGACCTTTTGAGGTTCAATTTCCTCTCCCATAAAAAAAAAAAAAAAAAAGGATTCTAATACTTACCTAATAATTACCTACTAACATAGTGATGTCATTTTTGTCCTCTTCAAGAATGAAGGAAAATAATCAACCAACTCACAGGAATCAAGTTTATAGACCTGAAAGTGTTTTAGAAGTGTGGATTGTGGTTGGGGTGCAGGTGATGGGGAAAAACAATTTGAACAAAAGGGAAGAAGAGGAGGACAAGTATAGTGGAAGATATCAAAGAAACAAATCTGCCTAGGACAGTGGACTTATGACAAGTGAAAATATGTCTAGGGAAATGTGATGGGGCCATATGTCTCTGGATTGAAGTTGGTTGGATATATTCATTAACCACCCAAGAATAATGAGTTCATTGGGAGCTCTATTAAATCTAAGACAAGCTTAAAAAGAATTAATAGTTAGTGGAGTTGTGAATTGCTCCAGCCATTCTGGAGAGTGATTTGGAACTATGCCTAAAGGGTAATCAAATTGTTCATACTTTTTGATCCAGCAATGCCTCTCCTAGATCTATATCCCAAAGAGATAATTCAAAAGGGAAAAAATGTACATGTACAAAAATATTTATAGCAACTCTTCTTTGGCAAAGAATTAGACATTGAAGAGATGGCCAATTACATGAGAAATGGCTGAACAAGTTGTGGCATATAAATGTAATGGAATTCCAAAAGACTCCAAAAGACAATTCCAAAAGACTCATCTGGAAAATATTGTCTGCATCCAGAAAAAGAACTAAAGGAGTCTTAATACAGATCAAAGTATACTATTTTAACTTTCTTTATTTTTTTTTACTGTTTTTTTCCTTTTTTTCTATTTCTTCTTTATAACATGACTCATATGAACTATATTTTATGATTACTCAGATATAACCTATTATCAAATTGCTCACCTTCTGGGGAAAAGGAAAAGAGGGAGAAGAAAAAAATTGGAATTCAAAATTTATTTAAAAATGAATGTTTAAAAGTTGTCTTTACATATAATTGGAAAAATATACTATTAAAAAAAAGAAAAGTTAATAGTGTAACATGGAAGGTAATATAGATAATGACCAAAACAAGGAAGGTAATAGACCTCTATACTCTTAAATGGCCGGAACATATTTGCAACATTCTAAATAACAAAGTTCTGAAAGGATACAAACTAGACTATATCCTAGGGCAGAAAGGATTATGAAAAGAATAGAGATTAAGCAATACATTTGAGGAAATTATGCATATTTAGCTTAGAGAAGAAAATATTATCTTATCTGGTATCAAGCATTACAAAATTTGTAAGTAACAAGAGCAAGAAGTAACTGGTTTTTGTTTCATTTTTAGCCTACCACTCCCCCCAGGTAGAAATATTAACAATGGATGAAAAATTCAGAAAAAAGAACTCCTTAATAAAGATGTTTTCTAACAATTAGAATAATAAGATATAGAAATCATCTAGGCTATAACAATTTACATGGAGGAATTAAGGTCCAATCTGCTAAAATGATTTCCCAAAATCACATATAAAGTAGAAAAGTTCAGATTTTAACTTGGGGCTCTTGATTCCACATCTAGTATCCTTTTCACAAAAAGCACTGCCACCTCTCCAGAAATATTCCATAAAGTAGTGAGCCTCAATGTCTAGAAGTTTTCTAGTAGAAGCTGGGTGATCACTTCTCTGGTATGTTATACTGGGAATTTTTTTGTTGTCATGGTCCACTGAGGGTTGAATGAAATAAGTAGATGAAAAAAAATAATTTATGAAGTACTTATTATATGCAAAAAAGTCAGTCTCTATTCTCAGGAGCTCACATTCTAATAGGAGAGACAGTAATATGGAAAGTAAGACAGGAAAGTCTCATTGTTCTTAGGGTGCTGCAAAATAAATGATAGTACTTCTATTGTAATGGCATTACCAAGAAAAATCATACTACTGTCTGATGTTGAACTATTTGATGGTGTCAAGGACTTTGGTGACAAGAACATTTTTTCTGCATCTTTGGTATCACCTTCAGGAGCAGTTGCCTGGCTGCATCTTTACAGGGATTGCTTTCCAGGATGTTGGCTGAGTGCCCTGATCTGGAAGTAGTGCTAAGCTCCTGGGTTCAGAGTTTGGGGCTGTCTGCATCAGGATCTAAGGCTAGAGAGTGATCAAAGTGATAGTGGTGATTTGCCTTGCCTGGCACAAGCTGCTTCCTATCTCTTCCTTAGGGAGTCTTGCTACTTCAGCTAGGCTGGCTTGCAGGCCATATGGATGGCAGTTACCAGTTGGAGGGAACAATTTATCCATTCTCCTCAGATTTCCCTGAATCATCAATTTGGAGCTGACCTGGAAGTGGGAAATGTGATTTTGATAGAGAGGAGAGGTACTGCCACTCTTAAGTCTTTGCTTGTATACTTGTTAGTAGTAGTTGGCAAACAGTTGTTGCTGTTTGTGAGGAAAGTGGGTCCTTTCTTCTCGATGATCTCTTCCTTCAATGATGGCTATGAATGCTGGGCTGTGAGCAGGTTTGGTGGTTTGGGTATGACTCAATGAATAGAGCTCTGCTATTCCCAGGATGCTTAGGTTAAAGATTCTGATCTATCTTCTTTATGGTCTAAGGGGAGATGGTGATCATGGTGGTGGTGGTAGTGCTTTGACTTGCTTGGAACATGCTATTTCCTGTTGCTCTCTCAGGGTGTCTGTTATTTGGTTCCCTCCAGTTCTATAATTTTGTAGGATTCTTTTTCAGTGGTATAGAGAAAATATTATTTCAAAGTGTAATCTGCTCTCTCTCCTTTTTTCACCTGAATATTCATTTAGATAATAAACTAATTAGAGTGAAGGAGTTCTAAGGACCTTTCCAACTCTAAAATCCCACTCTACTATAACTCAGGATTTGCTAGTTTGGTTTTCTTATAATATTCAGAATCTCTGCATGATTGGGTCTGCAACCCATCACCACCTCAAGGAAGATATACTATATTTGAATATGAGATGTTCCAAGGACCATTTTTGAGTAGTTAAGGCTTCACAATTTAACATTCAGTGAGAATGTCTCCATGTGGATTTTGTCACTTCATTCCTGCCTAAAGAAGACAATGGGGAAGAGGTAGGATTGCTTGAGAGATGAGTAGCAGGGGATTCAGCTGATTGCTATTGAAGAATACCATGGAGAGATTCTTCAGGAAAGGAATGGGGAAAAGGAAACCTTAAAGAGTTGCTTGAATGAAGTTGGCTGATTACTTAGGTATTCTGCTTTAGTTAGGAAGGTGATCTAAGACCCAGCTTCTTAAACTGTGGATCACAGGTCCCATATAGTCTCTTATAATTGATTGTGGGGGGTATGAAATTATGATTTAGTATCAGTAGATGTTTAATTTGTATACCTATTTTATATACCTATATGTCTGTCATCATGTAAAAATTTCTCAGGCAAAAAGGGGTTGTGGGTGGAAAAAGTTTAAGAAGTCCTGATCTAAGGAACCAACTGCTTGCCCAAACTCCCTGAGGCCAAAAAACTCAGAATAGGGAACTTTGAAGTTTGGCAAATGGTTGCCTCAGGCTGATACAAGTCTGAAAAGGCAGTTTGCTATGAGCTAACTCTATGAGGTAGCTAATTTAAAAAAAAAATTCAAAACAAAAACCAGCCAAAGAGATACTCGACTAGAAGGATAACAGTCTACTATGCAGAATATGAGAGAAGTTAGTTTCCCTATACTTAACTCTATACAGACTACATTAGGTCCAATTTTGAGCATCACCTTTTTCAAAAAAAAAGTAGAATTATCAAGGTTGGGTGACCAGGAGGGTGATGTTAATTGGAATCAGTGAAAAACAGTTGAAAGACCTGGGGATATTTACTTGAAACAGAGATGATTTGAAGGAAGCACTAATTGCTGCTTGAAAACATTCAAAGAGTTGTAGTAGACAAGTACTCTTATTCTAAATAGATTTCAGAGGATGGAATTAGGACCAATGGACTGAAGTTATAGAGGGTCAGTTTCTGGTGCAAAATAAACAAAGGTTGGGGGAAGCAAGCTGCATGTAATAGATTAAAGTTTCATGCACCTCTTTTCTTTCCTAATTTATATGTAGATTTTTTGATATTAATCATTAAGTCTTAAAAAAGGGGAAAAAATCTAAACAATTGTGCTATTAATAAGAAAAGTTCAAATTAAGGCAACCCAGAGGCTTTAACTTAATATCTATTAGATTGGCAGCAACAGAAGGCAAGATGTCAAATGATAATGCCAACTAATCTAGAAAACAATGTGGAAATTTATTGTTCAAATCATTAAACTATACATATCTTTAACTCAATACATATATATATATATATATGCTATATATATATATATGCTGAAAGAAGTAAAAGGCAGAGGGAAAAGTCACATATGTATACTAATATTGGCAAGTAGTATTGTTTGTGCAGCAAATGACTAGAAATAAAATGTATGCCCATCAATTGGTATATGACAGATCATATTGTGATGCATAAATGTAATAGAATATTGTGTTCTATAAAGCAACAAACATAAACAAATCAGAGAAACTTTGGAAGAATTGCTTCTAGAGCTCAGCAAATTGATATATGCATCTTAAAGAGATGGTTCAGCTGCTTTCACAAGAGTTAGGCTAAGCAGCCTAATTTGGTATTTAGTGAGCCTTTGAATCAAGTGTGGCTTGTTCTGGTTTCCTCAGATATAGTTTCATCCTACCCCGCATTGAACTGAAGCAGCTCATCCTTGATGTTCATCAGGAATACTCTTTAACTGTTCTGGTTGATAGCCAATGGTTTAGACTAATCTACTGAGAAAACTTTGTGCCCCTTATAGAGAATCTTTTTGGCTTCCCCAATGGTGCCACATAAAAAATGAGATAATGAAGAGGGAATGGCATCTGTGTCATCATTTCTGTACCAGGAGGTCAACTAGATTCATAAACCATGTGTCTGGCAGGCACAGCTTTGTTTAGGAATTAATTAGGAGAGGGAAAAGATTGCTGCTCTGGCAGATTATAGTCTCACGAAGCTTTAAAAACCAGATGGATTTTAAACAAATACTTTCTACATTCTTTTACCATCTCTTTAAGGATACCACTGGGAATTGACTGACTTGTTGCTTTTTCTAGGGTGGGTGATGAGGGTTATCAAGAAGTGTAAGCACCCAGAGAATGGAACAGGAAAAAAAGAGTAGATATGAATCCAATTTTCATTCCATTTTTCATAATTTTAGACATATTTCTTTTGCTTTTTTGTTACAAAATACCCCCCATCTGTGGAATGAGATCATTATTAAAGTCTTCCATTTCCATATACTAAGATGGGTGTGTGTGATAATTCATTAAAACATTTCTATTAAAGAGAATTGAAATATTTCAAAGAAATACTCATAACATTAAAGGCTCTCCAAAGGAGAAACATTTATATTTTCATGAACCACCTATGGATTCCATTCAAAGCTGCCCTGAGAGTTAATTATTAATAATGAATATTTTCTTTTATATATTGCATCTTGATTCCATATCTGTCTCAAACTGGAATCTATCTGAATCTGAAGGCCCCTGTGCTTTCTACAGTGGCTTTGGGGTAATGTGTGATAAAGATAATGAATTCTGGAGTAAAGAGAGTGGTAGCATGAGCCAACATCTATGACTATAGAGATAGAAAGTCCTTCAGAACATGGAATGAGGAAGAGCCAAGGGGGCAGATTAGAGACAATCATCCAGCTGAACTCTTCTGACATTCCCCTCCAAATGTTGGAGGGGAGGAAGAAAAAAATAGTTACACTAATGAATTGCTGGTGGAGTAGTGAACTGGTACAACCCTAAAGACTACAAAACTGTGCATATCCTTTGACCAAGCAATCCCACTACCAGGTCTATATACCAAATAGGTCAGAGAAAAAAGAAAATAACTTATATGTACAAAAATATGTGAACAGAGATGAAAATGGTCAATCTCTGCTCCATATTATAATGTCTCTCAAGCCAATATAACCTCTCATTAATAGAATTTGCTACCTCAAGAAGTAAAGGGTTCTTTCATCACTTCAAATTTTTAGGCAGAAATTATACAGCCATTTTGTCAAGGGTGCTATTGAAAGAATTTCTGTTCAAGTCCAGGTGTATCTCAGTGACATCTGAAGTCTCTTCTAAACCTGAATATCTGTAATATCTGCCATCCTCACATGCACAACAATAGTATTTCACTTTATGGCTTGGGCACTATGCCTGGTATTTGAGTTCACTTCTCAGCCATTTTCATTAACAATTCCCCAATTTTGTTATGGGGGTAATGCAGTATGGCTTAGAATAATGGTAAGAGAAAACTGGCATTAAATGTAATTAAGTATGTACTACTGCATTTAGGGAAAACATTTTTTGGATTTGTCTTTAAAGTGTCATTTTTGTAACAAAAACACCTGTTATGCTAATGACTGTGCGTTAGTCTCTCTACTGGAGGCCTTGATGTTTTCTTTGCAGAGCTATTGTGAATACATTATACCCCATGTAGCATTCAGTAGCTAAGTATTTTTCCCCCTCTCTTTCAAATATATTCACCTTGAATTCTCAATTTAGCCTTCGTAATGAACCACCTGCTTCCTTTGGGAGTCATATTCGAGATGGCCACCCTATAGGGAGAAGATATAGCATAGTGGAAAAATCAATGACTTTGGAGTCAGGAGAAATGGGAATCAAATCCTGGCTATATGAAAAAGGACAGTAACCTTCTGTTTCAAAGGTCAAATAACAAGGTTGAAGTGGATGATCTCTAAGCTTTTCTTCCAGCTCTAACTTTCTATGTTCCAAGGTATCAATTAAGGAAAAAAAAAATCAAAACTATTTTATTGGTAAAACATTGAAGCCAGGTTTGGGTTTAGAGTTGAGTGTATCAGCTAGAAAAGACAATGACTTCTGGGTCATTCAAGTCGACCTAATCTAGAGAGCTGATTCTCTTAATTGATATTGTCATGGCAATGGAAGCAGGTTGGTCAGAAGTTGCTGTAGAGAGAGACTTTTTTGAATCTATTAGGGAATATTTGATGTGACAGGAAGACAGAAGGGCACAACCTGACCATTTTTTCCTGATATCATCCCAGAACACACCTATTTTAGGATTCTATACAAAATAATGCTTTTCTGTAACCTTGGAAATTTCTTTCCCCTTTTTCTTTTTCCTAATAATCAAAAAGCCGTTGTTTATTAACTACTTACTACATGTCAGGTATTGCTTCTGGAACATAAAATTGTGAATAAAATATTTTCTGACATTAGCAATTTCCTATACTATGGGCAAGAAACAAATACATAGAAAATTCAACAATGTATGTAATATGTATATATATATGGAACACATTTATTTGAATCATATCTGTATCTCCATCCAGACACTTCCTTTAATAACTAGAGCAGTCATCATAAACTCCCTCTAGGAGATTATGCTTAAGCTGCAATTTGAATGAAGTAGAAATTATACATTGTGGAGGTGATGAGGGAATATATTTCTTTTTCTTTTTTTTTTTTGATACTTGTCTTTTTTTAATAGCCTTTTATTTACAGGTTATATGTATGGGTAACTTTACAGCATTAATAATTGCCAAACCTCTTGTTCCAATTTTTCACCTCTTACCCCCTACCCCCTCCCCCAGATGGCAGGATGACCAGTAGATGTTAAATATATTAAAATAAAAATTAGATACACAATAAGTATACATGACCAAAACGTTATTTTGGTGTACAAAAAGAATCAGACTCTGAAATATTGTACAATTAGCTTGTGAAGGAAATCAAAAATGCAGGTGGGCATAAATAGAGGGAATTAGAATTAATGGTTTTTAGTCATCTCCCAGAGTTCTTTCTCTGGGCGTAGCTGGTTCAGTTCATTACTGCTCCATTGGAAATGATTTGGTTGATCTCATTGCTGAGGATGGCCAGGTCCATCAGAACTGGTCATCATATAGTATTGTTGTTGAAGTATATAATGATCTCCTGGTCCTGCTTATTTTACTCAGCATCAGTTCGTGTAAGTCTCTCCAGGCCTTTCTGAAATCATCCTGTTGGTCATTTCTTACAGAACAATAATATTCCATAATATTAATATATCACAATTTATTCAGCCATTCTCCAACTGATGGGCATCCACTCAGTTTCCAGTTTCTAGCCACTACAAAAAGGGCTGCCACAAACATTCATGCACATACAGGAGAGGGAGTATATTTCAGGTGTGGGGAAGAGCCTGAAGAAAGGCACAAATACAAGAAATGAAATATTAAGCACAAGCAACACCAAGTAGGCTAATTTGTATGAAACAGTGATGAAGGAAAATAATGTTCAATAAACATACAAGAGTTAGATTATGAAGAGATTTAAATATCAAAAAATGGAGTTTATGTTTCACTTTAAAGTACAAGGAAAAATTAAAGCTTCCTTTCTAAGGGAGTGATATGACCTTACTTGGGAATATAATTTTTTTAGCTGTGTGGAGGTTAGCTTGGGGAGGGGAGGGATTAAAGCAGAATTAACTAATTAGTAATAATTTAATTGACATAATAAAAGCCCTGAAGTGGGGTGATGGCCCTATAAGTAGAGAAAAGGAGATGGATGGAAGATAGAATCAACAAGAAGAAGGTAGAATCAACAAGATTAGGCAACTAAATTGTATATGAAATATTTAGGAAAATAGAGTCTCAAGATGCCTTCCCAAGATTGAAAAAAGTGAAGGAATGGGAGAATAGTAGTGCCTTCAACAGAAACAGGGTAGTAATGCAGAAGGGAGAGATTGGAGAGAGACGTGAAGAGATGATGAGATCTGATTTAGATATGTTGAATTTGAGATGCTGATTGGACATCCAGTTGGATATATTCAGGAAGTAACTATTTTTGTGGAACTAATATTTCAGAAACTAAGATGAATATATAAACTTGAGAACTATCTATATTGTAATAATAATTGAACCCATGTGAGTGCTAAAGAAAAAACTCTGGAATACATTCACATAATTGAGCAGAGATGCTGATATAACAATGAAGACCTAGATGAAGCAGCCAGAGAAGGAGGAAGAAAATCAAGATTGAGCATAAAAACATGGTCAAAGAGGAAGGAGTACCCATCAGTATTAAAAGTTAGAGGTCAAAAGTGACAAGGACTGGGAACAGCTAGGTGGTACAGTGGATAGAATACTGATCCTGATGTCAGGAGGACCTGAATTCAAATCTTGCTCCAGTCAGTTACTAGCTGTGTGACCTCAGCAAGTCACTTAATCCCAATTGACTCTCTGCCAAATGATAAAGCCTAAGAAAAGGATATTGGAGCTGCCAAATATAACGGTAGCAATTTCACAGAAAGCAGTTCTAGTTAGATGATGAGTTTGGATGCCTCATTATAAGGAGTTGAGGAGTGAATGTATAGTGAAAATTGGATGTTGTGATTGTAGACATATTTTTCTAGGACTTTTGTCTGTGAATGTATAAGGGGGTTATCTTCGTGAGTTCACTTGTCTGGAGCAATGTCTGATCTGAGTTCTATGAGAAGTAATTGCTGAGTTAAGTTTTCTCTGAGTTCTATTCTGAGAGAGTACATGCTCATTTTAATGTAGAAAATTATAGAAAAGTGGAGAAAATAGAGAACATAACTTGTTCCAGTGATTTGCATGTGTAGAATTGAAGAAATGGAGAACTTTTAGGTTAATGTTTGCAGAAATATGGATATGGGGGGAGCAGAGAGAGGGAGAAAATTTGGAATTCATAAGTTGTAAAGAACAAATGTTTTAAAAATGTTGTTTGAAAGTTGTTGAGAAAAACTAAAGTTAAAATTAAAAGAAAGAAGGAAATGTGGGTGTTAGAACTATTTTATTATTGTATGATAGATTTAATTTACATAGTTATAGATAGAAGGTGAAAATGTGCTTACTAACCATGAGCTAAGATGGAATCATTCACAAAGAGAGCCTAAATACTGTAAGAAAAATTATATGAGAGGATAAGTAAAATAATAGATTTCAGAACTACATCAAAGAGATACCATCACATACCCTCTCTGCATTGTTACTTGTTTGACAATTTGGCCAATGACAAGCAGGAATATTCTGTTCTTCTATCTATTTCTAAGGAGAAGGAATAGAAAAATAATATATGTTATTCTCTATTATGATTTTATTCTTAAGAGTAGAGAAAAATAATCTCTATTTTTAATATAACTGCTGACAAGAAGATAGTGTGGAGAAATTATCTACTACCTATTATTATTGATTACTGAAAAGAATAACTGGAAAGTTATAAAAGAAAACAAAAGTTAGTTCTTTGATTAGTCTTTGTTGTTGAGAAAAGGAAGGGGAAAAGTAGAAATCTACAAGGAAACAAAATTGGAGGGTCTATTTCAATTTTAGGGCAAACATAGTTTCCTCTCCTAAAAAATTCATGACGTTAGTTTGTTGAAGGTATTAACCAATGCTACACCTAGAAAAAAACATAGTATAATTGCTATTGTGTAGTAAGCCTACCTGAGCAAAAGAACAATTTTGAAGCAAAGCATCAGAGAAGCACTGTGGCTGAAATGATGTGACCAAAAGATTGTTAATCAGTTTATCAAAGCAATTGTAGCATCTACTCAATACAGAATTTATTTATCATTTTATCATTTTAAAAAGGGGATTCCTGAACCAAAAAGAGAACTTCAAAGCCTAAAGTTCCAGAACTGAATTCCCCTGGCCATATGTGTTCCCTGTACATATATATATCTATATATATATATAGTATTTGCTAGGATTTTAGGTATATACTCACTCTTCCCATAAACTGTACATTTGAAGAATGTAATTGAACTTTATGTAAACAATATTTGCTTTGCTTTTTCAGGTATTATTCTGGTTAAGACTAATTAAATGTGGTTGCTGATTTGTTAATAGAAAATACACTGGTGGGGGCTCATAGCTAAAAAAGTTAATGGAAATAGTCAACCATAAGGATTAATCCAAATATCTTGAAAATCTTGAGAGTTAACAGAAATGTGGCTATTCTCTGGGTATCCATACCAACCTATTGAAGTGAGTGCAGGTATTGTGATTAAGCTAATCACACTAAGAAGAAATCTGAGGGGAAATAAAGTTAGTGTCAAGCTGTGGGCAACAAAGGAAAGATTTAGGAAAATAACTTGCATGAATAATATGATCCAGTGAATTTTTATTTAAATGATGGTGGAGATCTGAATGTGTGTATGAGTAGTAGGAAAGGAGTCAGTGGATAATGAGTAATTAAAAATTATGAAGACAGAGAGGAGAATTGTCAAAAGATTAATAACCCAAGTAGAAGTGTTGGTCTTTTTGTGAAAGACTACTTCTTCCACTAAGAACAGAGAAAGGGAGGTTAACAGTTATGTAATGGAGTATATTATTAGGGAGAAAAATAACCCATAAATGACTGAACTCTGTTTCTTGCTTTGTTTTGCTTTTTTCACTTTTTTTCATTTGTTCCACTTATTATCAAGATCAAGATTATCAAGATTATTTGTTGTTTCAACTATTACTATCTTTTGAAGTGATGAAGGCTATCCAAATACTATCATCCATTTAAAGTATGGCTTCTTTTTATTTATCCTTTGTCATATTTCAAAAGAAGGAAACTTCATCTCACCAGTACTTAGGATAAGGACCTGGATATTGTTCATCTTTGTTTCCCACAAAGTGCTTTGTACAGGACTAGACAAAAATAACAGATTTTTAAGGGATCTTAGAAATCATATAATCTAGCTCTCCTCTTATAAATGAGGAAATTGAGATGACCAGAAAATATTTTTGAATGAATAAATTCCATGTTCTAAGACAGCTTCTCTTTTTTGTAAGCATGGATATAATATGGTCCACGGACCATTCCAGACCATTTGATCAGACCTTAGCCTTCTCCCCTCCCCCCCCCACTTTTGTTTAGATATACACATCCTTATTTAGGGGTAGAATAGCATTAGGGCCATTGGCCAATTTCATCTAGGGAAATCTTTCTAACATTAGTTGGTTGTTAAGAGGCAGAGGGCAGGAGCATGTTGCTATCCTATTGGTATAAACTGATTGATCTGTTATTGGACAATGCTATAAGATTTCATGTTCTTAGATTTACTATCTCATTTAATTGCTTTTTAGATATTATGGGGCCTTAGAGGGTGCTAACACAATATGGACTGCTAACCACTAGAAAAAGTTTTGAATAATTAAAAACAGTGAAATAAAAAGACAGATTATTCAATTTTTCCTCCCAAAAAAGGCCATTTACAAATGTTTTGGGTTATATCATAAAAGCCTCCTAGGGGCATTTGGGGAGAAAAATTTGAATGGGATATCTAGAAAACAAAGTCTTTTTATCTGGGAAGAAACAGGAATATTTGGGGCTGCTCAGAGTCAAGCATTTATCCCATGTCACTTGCTGCTATGTAAAATTGAATGGGAATGTGAAATCCTAGTCCTTTTTACTCCACAACAGGTGCTTTCAGTGATAATTTCCATGCAACTGCCCAATTCAACTCTTTAAACATCATCTGGACTATAAAGAGGGGAGCAGAGTGAGAGAGCAGAAACAGGAAACAAGTCAAAGGGGCTCCCAGTGTTGTACACCTTTGTAGAGTTTAGAACATATCATGCCTGACAAGTTCTTCCTGATCTTCCTGCATTCAAACCTGGTCTCATCACTGACTGTCACCTGGGCAAGCCACTTAAACTCTGTTTATCTCATTGTAAAACGAATTAGAGAAGGAAATACCAAACCACTTCAGTATCTTTGCCAAGAAAACCCCAAAGGGGACCCTGAAAAGTTGGGCATGACTGAAATGACAGATCAAGTGTTAGTTGGACTAGATTGAGATTCCTATTTCTGTAATAATGATTAGCCATCTCTAAACGGTTCAAACCTAGAAAAAGCATGTCCTATCCATTCACTTACTTTGTGTACAGGGTAGATGTTTTAAAAGAGCAAAAGGCACAGTCTTGAAGGAAAAAATATAGTGAAAAAGAATAACAAGCACTTTTTTAGGTAATTGCTTCTAGGTAGGCAGTTTCCACCCCACTTGGGGATAATGATGAGATAATTGTGGGGAAGAGGGACTTCCGGGGCTTATTCTATGAAGACAAGCATCAAGACTTTAACAATACTAGTTGGAGGACTTATTTTTCCTTTCCTGGATTCCAAAGCTTTGTCTACCATTATAAAGATTGAACTTTGCAGGAGAACTAATGGAAAGCTCCTGAAGAGTTTTGACCAAAGGAGCAGTTGGCTCAGAAGAGCTGATTTAAAAATGTTTAGTGTGAGCATTTCTACCTTAGAAATGGACAAATATTACAAATCAGGGCTTGACGTATTATTTTGTTTTTTGTCTAGATTTAAGAAAGTTATGAAGAAAATTCTCTTTATTTGCATGAAACCTAAAAGTATTTTGTATTGCAATTTTTTCCCCAGAGGCCTGGATATTAAACATTAACTTGTACAATATATGAAGAAATACCTTTTGGGTAGCTAGCACTTACTCTTTACAGATAGATCATCTAGCCCAAAACATCAAACATCTTAGGATGTTAGAAAATCCAAAGAAGATGCCACTATGATGAGTTTTTTGGACTAAATATGAGACTATATATTTAGAGCTTGGAAAGGTCCTTGTAGTCCAAATCCAACTCTATCATTTTATAAATAAGGAAAGTAAGCTATCCAAAAATCAAGTGATTTGATCAAGATCATACAGCTAAGAAGTAATTGGAATAAGATTTTAACCTAAGTCTTCCTGAATCTCCTGAATCTTTATGCTATATTGCCTCTCAGGTCTCTGACATCTTGTAATTTTAGAATTATATCTGGAAAGGTAGCATGTGATTATAGATAGAGAGAGGGCCTTCATGTTAGGAAAACCTGGGTTCAATACACATAACAGTTGTGGTGTTAGGCAAGTTATTTAATCTGTAGATGCCCAAGCTAACAGTTTAAGTTGCCTTGGGATGGTGTCACCTGTGTATATCACCAATTATCCATCAGATTGAGCTGGTATATCACCTGAGTTACAGAGTGCTGAGCTATATCAGGGCCCAGAGCATTATCAGCTTCTGGGCACAGAGGACAGAGGCCTACCTGAGAAGAGATGTTCGCCTTAGCAAGAAAAATAGAGCTTCCATATCTGTCTATATATCAATATATTTATGTATCTAAATATATCCATATGTATATCTAGTATGTATGTATGTATGTAAGTATTTGGATCTGTGAATGACTGCTGTACTTTGAATCAATTAGTCTAATTGACGTTAGTCTAACGTTTATTAAGAGTCTACTATGTGACACATACTGTGGTAAGAGTGAAAAATACAAAAAAAGGCAAAGGTAGTCCCTGCTTTCAAGGAGTTCACAGAATAAAGAAAGGGACAGCATGCAAATAACATGCATATATACAGGTTGCACTGGAGAAGATCTCAGTGAAAAGTCACTAACCTTAAGAAATAGCCAGGGTTTCTTATAGAAAATAGAACTTTAACTGAGATTTCTAGCCTGAGTTAAATAATAAAAAAAGAAAACAAACAAAATAAACAAACAAAAAAAAATTCCTGAAAACTTCAGGGGTTGGGTCTTCATTGGTAGAACAAATTATTTACAGGAAATTCTTTAAGCCATTGAAATCATAGTTTTGGATAAGGGGGGAAATGAATGATCTGAAAAGTGTATAGTACCTGTGAAAGAGATATATTGAGATTTAGATTATTCTGTCCTCTTGGATATTAGCATGTTGGGCTACTCAAAGGGCAGAAGTAGGAATGAATTGAAGTTACAAAGAAGTAAATCAGGAGAAAAATCCTTGATTAAATCCTCAAGTAGTTCCCACTTAATTGCAGACTTTCTTGCAAAGACTGGAAGATAATTTGTAAGGTATGTTGTAGAGGGATTCTTATTTAGAGATGTGTTAGACTAGATAATCACTTCTATTTAGTGAGGATCTATGTGATTTCATTCTACTCTCTTATTAATATGGATGAAGGAATCATTTTGGTTCTTGAAGAAATAAGCATTACTTATGGACACCCTGTAGCTCTGTAGCTCTGCTTGCAGTCTTCAACTTTTAATAGTATGTCTCTAGAACAGGAATTTTTAACCTTTTTGGGCCTCATTTATAGGCTGATGAAGTCTATTGATAATTTCTCAGAGTATGTTTTATTGCCCACATTCACAATTGAAGAAAATTTAAAATTTAAGTTAGAGGTTAGTGAAAATAAAGCTGTACTTTTTTCCCCTTTCCAAGTACATAGTCTGCCTGCAATCTATCCACAGACCAGGGCTAAAGACATTAGATTGAAGCTCTGCCCTGGAGGCGGCTCATAAAACAATAGAATATTTCATCACTGTTTCTGTTGCTGTTGTTCCTTCCACAGTGATTATAGTCCTTCTTCACCTTAGCAAAGAGTTTCATGAATTAGTTTTGACAGAAGAATCACAAAAATGTCTACTTGGAGAGGTTCAATGACTATGTAGTGTAAGTCATATCCAGGAGAATCCTAAAAAAAAGAAATTAATTCCTGGGTGGTTAGCCTTCCAGTCAAGAGCCATTCTACTGAGACATTTTTCAGATGACAAACACATGCAATTCCAAACCCATTCCTAATGTTTTCCAGTTTGATTGGAACTTCCAGAAACTGGTCATCTGAGTATGGTCTTCCCGAACCTAGACCATCATCAGAAAATAAGGAGATGCTGTAGTACTTTGATGGAGACCCATAAACCATGAGCTATTCTATCCCCCTCTTCATCTTCTCCTCTCTCCCCTCCCCTCTCCCTCCAAAACTCAGGATAAAACTCGAAGAACAGCCCTTCTGCTCTCTTCATTTAGACACCACACTTTCTCTCAAAACTCCTGGCTGTTTCCCAACCTTCTTTCTCCACTCCCACTCTCCGGGGCATCACCAGCCTATCTACAACACAATTATACCCTGATTATTTTGGCCCCAGTCAGACTGCATATGCTCAATTCATATGTGATTTTTGATGAAACTTTTGTTTTGTGATCATGCTTCAGGAAAAAGGTCAGTTCTTGTATCTAATCAGTTAGTTAAGTTATATTGATTGTACCTCTGCAGTTTTGCTTTTCTCTATTCCTTCCTCTCCATTCCCATTGCCAATATTTTCTTATGGGTTCTACTCACCTGGCTTCTTACAAAAGTTAATGACAAATCCATTTGTCTGTACTCTCTACCTGCAGCCCTCTTACCCTATCTATCCATATTATTGATAGAATGGTCTTCCTTATACCTAGACTTAATCATGTTATCATTCTTGCCAAAACTCTTCAGTGGTTTTCAATGTTTACCTAGTGAATTTTAAAGCTCTTAGTCCAGCATTCAAGGCTCTTAACAATCTGGTATTTCTCTACTTGGGTAAAAACACTGAAAGCACCCTCCTATCTTTCCCCACATAAACATCAGACTTTTCCTATATTCATATCTTTGCTTACATCATTCTCTATACCAGGACTCTCATATATATGTGTGTTTTTGAGGCGGGGTAATCAGGGTTAAGTAATATATCTAGTAATTGTCAAGTTTCTGAGGCTGGATTTGAACTCAGGTTCGTCTGATTTCAGGACTCAATGCTCTATTTAGCCACTTAGGTGTTATTCATTGAATTCTTGCTTCGCCTTTGAAGCTCAACTCAGATCACAAAACTCCAGGATCAGAGAGATCCTTGTAAAAGATTTAATAAGCAGGTCTTCAACTCAATTTACATTTTTTTTTTTACATAGGAGGAATAGAGGCATAGAGGTTGATTTTCTCAGTAATAAAAGCAATAAATGATAGTGCTTAATTTGAATACAAAAACTGATTTGAAATCAAGCATTTCCATTGCACCATGTTTAAATCCCTAAAAATGCTTCCTTTACCCCATGCCTTCCAAGTGTAGACGGGTTTCTTCTGCTCAAACCTCAAATTCAGTCTAGCCCAATAAATAGTGAGTAAGTGATTATTGTGTGCAAGGCACTGAACTAGTTGCTTGAAATACCAAGACAAAAAAATAAGAGTTCTTGACTTTGAAGGGATTGCATTCTGCTGCATATAGGGATGGACACAGGAAGAAGTCAAATAGATTAATACAAAATATATGCATGGAGATGGGATAGATCTGTGATTTCATTAGTATGAGTAACTGTCAGGTGTAGAGACACTCTCCACCAGTGTGGATCTTCTTTTATTTTCTCTGAAAGTAGAGTTACCTAGAGCTTTCAGAAGGTAAGTGACTCCCAGGATCACACAGCCAGTATGTGTAGGAGATATGACTTGAACCCAATTCTTCTTGACTCAGTACCCAGTATGCCAAATATATACAAAATAAAATAATGTACAAGAAGAGGAAGAGGGGAGAAAGAGAGATGGAGATAGAGAGAGAAAGGGAGACAGAGAGGGTGAGAGAAGGAGGAAGGATCGGCAGAGTGAGGGGAGAGAGAGAGAGAGAGAGAGAGAGAGAGAGAGAGAGAGAGAGAGAGAGAGAGAAGGGGGTGGAGGAGAGCTGAGAGATCAAGAAAGTAACTTCATATAAGAAGTGGGACTCAAACTTTGTCAAATGTCCCTTTGCATCTATATAAATATAAATATAAAGCATTTATATTGTATGACTTCAAAATATTCATCATTCCATCTATGAGTTATCCCTCTATGGAAATAGGTTGTAATCTTTCTACAGTGAAGCTTCTGATAGCCAGTTTCTCAGAATACAGTTAGACATGCTTTGAGTCATAGTTGGTTCTTGTTGCTCAGTCCTTTCAGCCATATATGATTTTTTGTGACTTTATTTGGGTTTATCTTGACAGAGATACTAGACTGGCTGAATAGTTTCTTCTCCAGATCATTTTAGAGATGAGGAAACTGAGGTAAACAGACTTGCCATAGTCACACATCTAGTAAGTAAGTATCTGAGGCTGGATTTAAACTCATAAACATGAGTCTTCCTGACTTCAGGCTCAGCATTCTATCCACTGGACCACTTACCTGCCCCTATTTAGTCTATTGCATTTCCAGTTTGCTAATACTTATGGGATCTGTTACTAGACTGTCATAGACTTCAAGAACCTCAGGTCACCTCTGACTGTTGGAGAGCTTTGGTAGAGATTATCTCTCAAGTTCCTTGATGATGAGGATCAAACTTTTCATCTCCAGCTATAAGGTGTAAATACTAAGCCCTGCACATAGTAGATACTTATAAAATGTTAATTCACTTGAATTAAATAAAATATCTCTCCCTGATAATGGATATTGAGGTTGGGAAAAAAGAGGGGGAAGGAAGGAAAGAAAGAAGATACAGTTTTATTACTTTTTTTTTCCAGGAAAGGAAAATATTATGCTGAGTCTGGGTTTCTGCTCTGAGTGTTTAGAATCAGAATAGCTGAGATTCCCAATTCCCTTAATTAATAATAACTCCATCTCTTTGTGTTTATATGTCAGTTTTTTCAAAGAAATATTGAGCACATTCAGCACACTCCAGTTACTCCTCTACATAACTTGATCTACCATGCAGGTATCATGATGTTCTCATATCTATAATAATAGCATTAAATCATGCTATTATAAATATTTTGGGTTTTGTTTGTTGTTTTGCTGGACCTTTGATTTTATTGCTATAAGGGATTCTTGGTGAGAAATGACTCTCTACTAGTGAAGATCCATATTGCTCTGCAATTTATTGTCCTAGACAGAAAGTTGCCCCAGACATTGAGAAATGAAGGGATTTGTCCAAGCTCACACAGTCTTGTGTACAAGACTTTAAGACTTATAAAATGTTTTCATTAAAATAGATGAGGCAAGTATTATCTACCCAAAGACAAAGAAAGGAAGGAAGGAAGAAAAGAAAGAAAGAAAGAGAAATCAAAGGAGAGAAGGAGAGAAGGACAGAGTATATTTTTTATTTTTTTCATCAAAATTTTTTTCTCCAATTACGTGTACAACATTTTTATTATATACATTCATTTTTATGTATTTTCATATAAATCATGTTGGGAGAGAAAAATCAGAGAAAAAGGGGAAAAAAAACAAGGAAAAAATGTGAATGTAGCATATATTGATTTATATTAAAGCTCCATAGCTTTCTCTCTCTCTCTAGATGCAGATAGTGTTTTCCATCCAAAGTTTATTGGGATTGCCTTAGAGTACTGAATTACTGAGAAGAATCAAGTCTGTCATAGTTGATCATTGCATAATCTTGCTGTTGCTGTGTACAATGTTTTCCTAGTGCTGCTTGTTTCATTTAGCATCAGTTCATGCACATCTTTCTAAACCTTTGTAAAAACAGCCTGTTTATCACTTTTTTCTAGAACAGTAAAATTTCATTACTTTCATATACCATAATTTATTCAGTCATTCCCCTAATTGATAAGCATCTACTCATTCTCCAGTTCTTTGCCACCATAAAAAGAATTGCTACAAACATTTTGCGCATATGAGTTCTTTTCCCTTATTTTATGATTAATTTGGGATACAGATCTAGTAGTGGCACTGGTGGATCAAAGAGTATACAGTTTTATACCTTTGGGGACATAGTTCCAAATTCCTCTCCAGAAAGGTTGAATCAGTCCACAACTTTACCACAAGGTATGTGTCTCAGTTTTCCCACATTCCCTCCAACATTCAGCATGACTTTTCCTGTCATCTTAGCCAAGCTGATAGGTGTGGCATGGTACTTCAGAGTTATTTTGATTTGCATTTCTCTAATTAATAGCAATTTTGAGCATTTTTATATGACTATAGATGGTTTTCATTTTTTGATGTGAAAATTGTTCATATCCTTTGATTATTTATCAATTGTGAAATGATTTATACTATAAACTTGATGCAGTTCTTTATATATTTTTAGAAATGAGACCTTTATCAAAAACACTGGCTATAAACATTTTCCCCAGCTTTCTGCTTCTCAATGCTCAGTACAGGGGCAAAAATTAAAAAGCAAGTCAATATTTCCTCTGACTGAGTACATATTTTAAGAGGAATATAACACGTAGAGATTTTAGCTGCAAGTCAGATGGAAATATCCAGAGGTTCTTAAGGTAAAATAACAAAGATGGTAATACCTCATTCTTTAATGTCATTTTCATGAATAAAGACCTATTTATTTCTGATTTTCAATCATTCAATAGTGCCAACCACCAATAGTAGTGAGAACTTTATTTTATAGGTCTCTAGTAGCTGTAGCTGCTGAGGAGATTGGAAAGTGTAGCACCTGCAAAGAGAGTTGATAAGCTTTGGGGGCATTACTATTCTTGAGGCTCTTGTGCTTACCTGCTCATAGGTAGCAATTGATTAGAAGCTAGTACTGCTGGTGACAGGGATGGTGGACATATTCTTTACAAGTATATATAGGCCTAGCTTCTTAAATCATATAAATTAAATGATGTTATATAAACTTTTGTAACTGAATATGAGGCTTGTAAAAATGATATTTATATATATATATATATATTATATATTTATATATATATATAAAACATTTATTAAATATATATTTTATATTATAATAAATGTTTGATTTGTAAGTCTATTTTATATAACCTATTTACCCAGGTTCACATAAAATTTTCTAGTAAAAAGGGTTATGAGTGGAAGAAGCCCTTGTCTAAAGGAAGTGAAAATTGAGGTGCTACCAATGACTTGACCTATTTGGCAAAAGTGAAATTATTGTTTCTCTAAGAGCAGATTTGGTGAAATAGAAAAAGGATTGGATTTGCAAATCCTGAATTTACAATTATTACCTGTAACCTTCCTGGGCCTCAATGATTTTATCTTCAAAATAAGAGAGGTGCCTTCCAGTTCTAAATCTATAATCCAAGATCTGAGTCAGATCTTCTGATTTTAAATCCACCTCTCCCCATTATATCATATCACTATTGTCTTGAATTCTGACTTATTTAGTAATAATTTCTAATAATATCTAGCATTTATGTAGCACCTTAGGGTTTACAAAGCATTTTACAAATATTGTCTCACTTTATCCTCACTGCAAGTACAACACTGTAGCCATTAAACCACATAACTCACCAGAATATAAAACATGGATTGTTGTAGTGGGCAACTAGGCAGCTCAGCGGTTAGAGTTCTTGGCATGGAGTCAAGAGGAACTAAGTGCAAATCCAGCCTCAAGAACCTGCCAGCCTGTGATTCTGGGCAAAGTCACTTAACCCTGCGAACTTCAGTTTCTTCATCTATAAATGAGTTGTAGAAGGAAATGACAAACCAAGAAAATCCCAAATTGGGTCATAAAGAGTCAGACACAGCTCACAACAACATCAGCAACAACTGTTATAAATCTCTATTTAGAACACGCTCCTAGAGCTCTTGTGCTATCCCTGAAAGTAAAGGATGTACCTTTTGCTTCATGGGCTTTTTTGTCCTTTAGCTCCTTTGGATTGAGGTTGTCTTATCCTTGGTAACCGGGGGATGTAGTTGACATAGCATGGGGTAGTGAGTACAACACTGAACTCGGAGTCGAGATTTGGGTTCAAAGCAGCTCCTTAGGAGCTTATTAACTGTGAGACCCATTACAAATTACTTAACTTCCCAGTAAGATTCCTCATGTAAGATGAGCATATTAAAATTAATGATCTCTAAGGCCCCTTCCAGCTTCCAAACTATGAGGCTCGATAACCTGCTTTCACCTCCCCCCTGCCAGATCTCTCTAATGTTTACCTACCTGGGTCTCTGGCCTGTTGTCTGTCCCCCCAAAACTGTATTGCTGAGTCCAGTCATCAGAACATCCAGTGCTGCTTATTTTTAGAGCTCATTAATGCAGGTCCCTGCTTATCTATTACCTTCTGGCCTACTTCAGTTACTCTCTAGCTACCTTTTCAGACTCCCTCATAATGTCCACTGCTTTGGCCTACATGCCCGGCTTTCCCCTGTGTTTTCACCTAAGTAGTTTCTGGGTTAGTGGCCACCGCTAATTCCCTTAATTCTCTCCTTGTACCCCTTCTCCCACAAGGACCTTAGGCATTAACAGGGGAACTAGACCTTTAGTTACAGAAATGCAAATACAAATGGGTTAGCTCGAACCTATGAAATCTGGTATTAGCTGACAGGGTCCTGCTAACTAGAAGGCAAAAGTAAACCGACTGAGTAACCGTGTTTGGGTCTAAGTTGAGTGTCAAGAGATGTAACTGCGTGGAAACAATTTGCAGCATTAAATTGAAATGGTGTATGATTGGATGGAAAGCACTTGGCCTATATTAATGCCCAAAGAGATTCTCTGGGTCTGATTAAGCTGCGGATTCTGCCTGGCCCTCTCCTGGAGATCCATCATTATTCATGGCAGCACTGGGCTTGTCAGGCTCTCTCCACCACCAAAATTAATGAATTGAACTTCATGACCCATGAGCTTGAAGGGATGAGACTCTGTAAGTCAGCACAAGGCCATCCTAGAGCGACAGTGATCCTTCAAGCAGTAGGGAGGCTTCCTCCCCTCCCCCTCATTGCTCTCCTCTGTCTAACTGCTGAACTGGCATAGCAAGAGAGCAGAACAAAGAGAAAATCCCTGAAGTTAGGGCAAGAAACCTGGGGCAAGGGGAGAGAGGATGGGAATAGGAGAGATGGAAGCTGGAGCAATAAAAAGGGAAAATTGTGGAGTGTGATTTTAATTCATAGACTGTTAAGTCAGAGCCCTCTGATCATTAGAATCAGATGGAATTTCAGAATGTAGATAGAGCAGGAGGGGAACGTTAAAACAGCACAATATCGCAGAAAGAATATCGTCAAAGAAACTGGTTCAAACCTCTCTTCTTAAATGTATTGACTCTATGTTTTCAATAAGTGATATTCCCATGAGCCTGTGTTCCCATCTGTAAAATGAAGGAGTTGAACTAGGTAGATTCTGAGCCTCTGAGTGCTAGAGCAAAGAACATAGACTGTGAGAGCTCAGCAGCCTCTCAGAGGATATCTAATCCAATTGCTGTACAAAGCAGGGGAACCTCAGGAGAAGCAAAATGATATTTTCAGGGTCAGATAATACAGCAAGTTAGTGGCAAAAGCAGCCTAGAACCCAGGTCTTGTGACATGATTTCTATTCAAGGTTCTCTCCATTACACTGACTGCTAAAGGGAAAAAGGGCCAAGAAAGATGAGATAGGCAATTCCTGAAAACAAATAATCTGAGAATGGGAATAGTGGGAACAGCCTCCCTCAGTCCCTAAGGACCTCCTGACTTCAGCTAGAGTTTTAACCTTCTAGCTACCATCAAGCTGAAAGCTTGGAATAATGAAAAAGTCCAACCACCTATTATAGTCTCTGCCAGACTCTAAGAAAATATGCTTGGAGGGAATATGTGGGTGGGAGGAGTAAGTACAGGAAGAAAGCATGAATTTAATCTCTGAAATGCTGACTGAAGTGTGGCAATCAGTGTTATTTATCCTAGCTCTCCAGAGGAAGTGGAGATCTCAGGAAATGGTTGATGACAATGTCACCACTTAACCAATTCTGTTGAGCAACTGGGTCATTCTACCTGATGCCTGACTGAGCTTTATGTGGTCAGTCTGGGGAGCATGACAGCTGGTACAAGGATGATGGTCCACCTCCCCTTCACTTGCTCATTTAGTCTCCTTTAAGACAACATTGCTTTTGAAATATATCCACTTTTCAAGTGGCAGAGAATTTTAAAACAAAAAGAGGTCTGAAAGATTGTAATAATGGAACTAGAAGGGTCCTTAGAGATCAGTTAATGTAACCTCCTTATTTTACAGAGGAGGCAACTAAGGAACAGAGTACAATAAATATTTCTAGTCACCCAGCAAAATAGTAGCAAAATTTCCAGATTTTCTATCTTTGATTCCCTTTCCAGTATGTCAGGCTATTGCCTCTTAAAGAACAACATAGGAATCTCTATATTTAAATCTAGAGAATGGGGCACTGGAGGAGATGGAGCAGGCAATATCTTTAGTTACATGGTCAGACTCTGCCCTCACAAGAGTTTGCTTTCTATTTGTATAGACTGATAAGCCACAATCTCTCTTCTCTCCCCTCTTTCTCCTTTTCCTCACTTGTTTGCTGTGCTCATAGCCCAGTGGAAAGAAGTCATCAACACCTTTCCCAGTGGAAATAGAAGAAGAAATCACTTCAGGCCTCTTTATAAAGACTCTTTGTTCCAGCTTCAAATCATTTCCCAAAGGGCCTAGTGCTACTCAACCTGACTAGCTACACAGAAATGCTTCTTGGAGCAATCTCATGCATATTGAAGGCCATGGAAGAGAAAAATGATTAGAAACTATAAATGTGGAAGAGGGTAAAACAGGCCAGTGCAGGGACAGATTATAGGCAAAGAACTAGGTAGAATTTCCAGGGGATCAGGCCATGATTTTCTCTCCCCATTCTGTCTTCTTCAGAAATGAACATATGGGGTGCAGTGAAAAGAACTCCCTTTTTTGAATGAGAGTTTTCAAAGCTCAGTTTCTTCACAAAATTTCTGAAGATACATCCTCTTCTCTATACTCACATAACCCATACCTTAGTTCAAGCTCTTACCACCTCATCCTAGACTATTGTAATAATGTCTACCTAATTGATATTTCTATTGCAAGACATTCCCCACTCCAATCTATGATTCAAACAGTGGCCAAAGACTTCCTGCCATCTAGGGAAGAGGATGGAGGGAAGGAGGGGAAAAATTGGAACAGAAGTTTTTGCAAGGATCAGTGTTGAAAAATTACCCATGCATATGTTTTGTCAATAAAAATCTAAAATTAAAAAAAATTCCCGCTAAGGGAATTCCCTCTTAGCACACAATAAAACTTCTTTTTGCCACAAGAAATAAAAACAAACAAACAACAACAACAACAACAACAACAAAAAAGTGGCCAAAACGATTTTCCTAAAGCATGAGTCTGACCACGTTACTGCCCTCCTCAATCAACTCTAGTGGTTCCTCTCAATTTAAGGATCAAATATAAATGTTTCTCTTTGGCATTTCAAACCTTTCACAACCTAGTCCCTATTTATTTTTCTAGCCTTGTTACATACAGTTTCCTTTCATATACCCATGACAATCAGGACATTTTACATGACATTCCATTTCCTGTCTCTGCTTTTACACTGCCTGCCCTGCAACCTTTGGCTAGTATGCAGTTCTCCCCTTGCTCTCACTTCTTCAAATTCCTAGATTGCCTAAAGACTGGATTCAACTGCTACTCAACATGAAAGCTTTCTTGATCTCTATAGCCCCAAATTTTTACATATCTATTGTGTATATAACTACACATGTACTTGTCCATTGCCAGAGAATGTAAGCTCCTTAAGGGCAGGTCTGTTGTACTTTTGTATTTGTATTCCCCAGTCCCTAGCCCAATATCTGCTACAAAACAGGCATTTTATAATTCCTTGATCAGTGATCCTTTAACATCTATAAAGTACTTTACTCTCAGTAATCCAGGGAATTGCACAGTACAAGCCTAGTTTTCCTTATTTATTGAAATAATAGAAATTGAAGTTCATCAAAATCAAGTCATTCATTAAAAGGCTACATGATCATAAGTATGAATCTAGATCTTAAACCCAAGTCTCCACAAATCAAGACTGGAGTTCTTTCCACCATGTCATATTGGGTCCAGAGAGATATTTGCCAGAACCTGAATCCTATATAATATGATTCTTTGCAGTTCTCAACAAGAGCATCATATAGGGAAATCAAGTTATTTAAGGTTCTTTCCAACTACAAGATCCTATGATTCTCTGTTCCTAACCCTGAGCCTAAATGAAACTTCAATTCAATAAGCATTTATTAAGTAGGTACTTAGCAAGGCCCTATGGTGGGTACTAGTAGAAGTATCTGATTTAAGATATTTATAACTTAATGTGAGAAACACCTTGCAAGAATACACACACACACATACACACACACATGATAAGGAATTTTACACACACACACAAATATATATAGATATATATGATAAGGGATTTATACACACATTATATATGTAATGAGGAATTTTTCACATAAATATGTTATAAGAAATTTTACCCATACACATCTACATATGAGATAAGGAATTTTACACACATATATGTGATAAGAAATTATATACATATATATGTAATAAGGAATTTTATATATATATGTGATAAGGAATTTTACACATTTATATATGGGATAAGGAATTTTATACACATATATATGTGATAAAGAATTTTATACACACATATATGCAATAAGGTATTATATATTATATATGAATATATTTTATATAAAATGCTCTAAGAGATATTGAGATAAATGCATGAAAATTATGTGATTCCGGGCAAGTCTTTTAGACATTCTGTGCTTCAGTTTCTTCTACAAAATGTGGGGTTTGAACATGATGATATCAAATGTCCTTTCCAGCTCTATATTTGTCATCTTAGGGTGCTAAAATGATGCTGGCAACTTAGCATATTGGACTGAAGATAATAAGATGAAATTCAAAGAAGAAAAATATAATGTCATGCTGGTGTTAAATTAATTTTACAAGCAAAAGATATATACAAAAATTCTAGGTAATACTTTGGTTGAAAACACTCTGGGATAATAATGGACTCTGATGTCTAGATAAGTAAGTCAACAATTCTATTGGACCAAAGAAACAGCTTTGATGATCTTAGGTATCAGAGATAAGCAGAAGGTCATGGTCCCTAGTTCCAGTGCACCAATCCCAAATTTTCCTATATGCCAGTGACTGCCTTGTGTTCTAGGATAAGGAGGGGCTAGTGTGACTGAACTCTTTCTTGGCCAATCTAGAACAGAGTAGAGGATGATCTGCTCCGATTGTCATATTTTAGGAAAAGCAAACAACACGGAGAGTGTCCAGAAGGGGGTAACCACAAAGATAAAGGCCTTAAAATCAGGACATCAAAAGAGAAATTGGAAGGAAGGGAGATATTTAACCTGAAGAAGAGAAAGCTTGGATGGAGAGAAGATGGGATGGAGAAGAGGGAAAATGAGAGTTGCCATCAGGTATTTGAAGGGCTGCCTTCTAGAAGAATGTTTAAACCCACTGGGTGGGAGCATTGAGGGGAAGTAGCAGACAGAAAATTGTGTTTACAATCATGAAGACCTGAGTATGTTTGTCTCAGGCATTTATTTAGTTGCTGATCCATGACAAATTATTTAACCTTTCTATCTCAGTTTTCCCATCAGCACAATGGGTATCATAATGGCACCTATCTCCAAGGGTTGTTGTGAGTCTGAAATGAGCTCCCCAAAGCAAACTGCTTCATAAAGCAATATATTAATGATTGCTCTTTTTATTGTATTTAACTCTGGGGAGTAGAAATAGGATCACAATGTTGAAGTTGCAGGAAGGTAGATTTAGGTTATATATAAGGGAGAAGGTCCTAATAATTAGAACTATCTTAAAGTAAAGTGGACTGCTTTAGAATGTATTGGATTTCCTCTCAATTGAGGTCTTCCAACATAGATCATCAACCAATTTTGGAGCTATATTGTAGAGAATATTCTTGTTCAGTTATGCGTGAGACTAGATGGCCTCTGAGGTTACTTTCATTTCTGAACATGGGCTGATTGCATTTTGTTGTTGTTCAATCATTCAGTCTCATCCAACTCCTTGCGACTCCATGGACTATATTGTCTATGAATTTTTCTTGGCAAAGATACTAGAGCAGTTTGCCATTTCCTTCTCCATCAGATTAAAATAAACAGGGATTAAGTGACTTATTGAGGGATGGAATAGCTAATAAAGGTCTGAGGTCAGGAACTCATTTCTTCACTCCAGGCCCACCATTCTATCCACTGAATCACTTACCTGCCAATTATATTTTATCCAAGCATTTTTTTTTTTTTACATTTTTCCCAGCCACATTTTTAAAAGTTTTTACATTTTACTCAGCCACATTGTTTTCTGTAGTTTTGACATACTAATTGGCAGGATACTTCCACTGTTCCTCTGGTCCCCTGGATAGCAGGGTAGTGTTAGGAGAGTGCTGAAGAACCCATCAGAGATGAGGAGGTGGGGAAAGGGAGGAAGGGGAAGTCTTAGCTGAGTTGACTCTTACCTGGCCTTCTTAGAACAGTTTGTCCTCATTCTCTCACTGCCTGGGACTATTACATCAGATTGCCTGTGGTAATCTCACAGATCATCTCTGCCATCTCTGAGACTGTCTTGAGTGCAGTGAGGAGAGGGAGCCCTTGGGTAATACCAAGAATATTAAATCCATCCGTATTTTGCTTTACTTCTGGTATTATAAGCCAGGGACACAGAGATGGTCCACGTTGGTAAAATACTTGGTATCATTTTAGGTCCAGCATTAAAGGAATCATCCCCCCTGTTTCAGGATCTGATATTATTAGTCCTCCAAAAAGTGAGGCAAAGTGACAAATAAGTCCAGTCTGGGCCATATGATCCTAGAAAAGCCACCAGTTATCTTGTCATTGTGTGTTTCGAGATGAGCCAACATGATGCATGTGTTTTAAACATTTACTTTGTGCCCCTCTCCCTGGCTGGGGAAAGTTTTTTGACTTGTTCAGTCATCTTTTTGACTTTCTGTGATCCTGTTTGGGAATTTCTTGGCAAAGATACTGGCATGATTTGCCATTTCTTTCTCCAGCTCCTTTTATCATTGAGGAAACTGAGGGAGGTTTGAACAAGGTGAAGTGCCTTACTCAGCTAATAAGGTCTGAAGCCATATCTGAACTCACAAAAATGAGTCTCCTGACTCCACACTTGACTGTCCATTCATTGTACCATCCAGGTGCCCATTGGCATATTAGGAGATACAAATAAAGATCATATATGGTTGCTCTTCTCATGGAACTTATATTCTACCTGGGAATAATAGAATGGCACATTGAGAAAATAAAAGTACAATGAAGTATATGATATACTACAAAAGAAATGCATACCCATAGTCTAGTCTATTGTGGACACATTAATTGAGTAGTTCCACCAGAGAGGTAAATCGCAGTCCCTCCTGGATTATAGATTTAAATTTAAAGAAAAAATTTAAATTTAAGAGTCCAGATTTGGTATTTTACAGTTAGGTTGAATAGTAGATAAAATGCTGTACTGGGAGTGAGGAAGACCTGAGTTCAGAATTTGTCTCAGGCATTTATTTACTAATTAATTCTGTGGCTATGGGCAAGTCATCAATCTTTTGAAATGAGCATAATAATACTATATATCTCACAGGGTCTTGAAGACTGAATGAGATGTTTATGAAAAGGGTATTACAGTGGATATACATTATGTGTGCAAAATGTAAAATGCATCACAGACTTTAAAGTATTGTAAAAATATCAGCTATTATTTTAGATGAGGAAGCTGAGGCTCATTGAAGTTAAAATGACCCGACCAAGGTTATACAGACAACAAGAAATGAACCTGGGATTGGAATCCAAAGCTTTTTCACTAAATCTTATTGCCTGAATTGGTGCTAGCAGGACTGAATGAGCAATTCAAAAAACCCTTTATTAAACACCTAGTACATGACAAGTAGCATGCTAAGCACTGGGGGTACAAATACAAAAGCAAGGTTTTGGGTCATCTAAGCCTTTCTATTCTAATAGTGAGACCACATAAAAGGGAAAGATAACCATAGAAGAAAGTTAAGGTTTAGAAAATCACAAGATGGTGAACAGTGACACAGGAGAGCAATCGGATGAATCGCCCTTTCTCTAGGCAATGGTAGTGCTGATTTAATTAGAGTTTCTCAAGCCAGAAGTGGAAGGAAGGTCAGGTGTGCCAGATTAGCTAATGTCTCAGTCTTGGCCCTGAGAAGGCCTGTGAAACCGAACTTCACCCAGAAGTCCTTTCCCTGAAGGGGAATAAGATGTGAGTCTGAATGTAAGTTGGAGAGCAAGCAGAACAGTCTAGAGGGAGTCTTCTGTGGTGTTCTTTTATTGTCTGGAGCCTGGAGTGTCCATAATAAATGCCCTCCAGCCATCCATTTTACAGCTGAGCTCCTGATGAAAAGGGCCTGTGGTTAGAGAAGTCAGGAGAGAATTTTCTTTGAAGCAAACAGGTGTTGAGCCTGTTTGGTTCCCTCAGAAACTGATTAGACAGTGTGTCTGAACTGAGAAGGAAGGGAGGTGGAATTTTTTCCCTCTTTGTTCAGGTTCTTTCAGACTCTAAGTGTGCACATTTTTAGTGTGAAAAAGTGGCGTTCTAAGGAATTTTGTTTTTCAATTCCTGTTTCCCCACTTTTTCCAGCAACAGGGAAGGGAACTCAGACACAGATGGGAAGCCGGGCCATTATAGGAATTTACAGGTGTCTATCTCTTAGGGGATGACTGTAAATCATCCAAACGATGGATTGTTAAGAAGGACGCCTCTTTATATCAGAGACAAAGGGTTATTTTGGTAAATGAAAATGATGGGAAAATAACAAATAGTATTTTTTAAAATACTGATGGCTTGTATTTGATATTCCTTGATAATTTTAAAAGCCCTTTCTTGTGGATTATTGTAACTGAAAGAAATCTTAAAGATCACCACTTCAAACTCCTCGTTTTATAGATGAGAAAAGTGCGCAGCAGTAAAAGAGTAAGCATTTAAGTATTTTTTTTGTATTCCAAGGATTGTACTAAATTCTGAGTATACAAAAAAGGCAAAAAGACTGTCTCTGCCCTATAGAACCTAGGTATCATATTGGACATTCAGTGAGGAGGACATGAGTTTGATGTTTTCCTTAATATTATTGTGGTCATCATATAAAACACACTCCTGGTCTGGATTACTTGGCTCTGTGTTAGCTCATACAAATATTCCCCGAGTCTCTACATTCTTTTTTTTTTTTTTTTTTTTTTTGCAGCATGATAATTTTCCATTTTATTTATATATCACAATGAATGAGCATATCCAATTATACTGTCTGGGCAGAGGAGGGAAGGTGTCTCAACTGCCTAAAGCAAACAAACAAACTTACTGAGTACCTGATTAGTCACTACTTGATTGATTCTAACTTCAGAATTTTGCAAATCACTATGAGAAGAGAAGTACTATATTAAGGACATATCTGTATGAGAGCCCTCCCAAATTGATCTTTTTACAGCATTACCTGCTCTGCCTGCAAAGCAAATGAGATCTGACCTTCTCATGTCCTTGACCTATTTCAGCTCTGTTTCCAGCTTCCAGTCTGCCAGAATTTCCTAGGACAGATGGAGAGGACATCCTTTCCTTCTGCTATACCTGCCAATACTCAAAACAAGCACCTATAAAGGCTGATTCCTGAAAGGAGTTTAATCTGACTCTCTAATCTCCATTTAAAGATGAGAAAACTGAAGCTCATTGAGGTTGTGATTCACCTCAAGATTCCAGGTCCCACAGCTGGTAGTCAGTGTAGCAACATGGATCTATAATCAAGGGGCTAGTTGGTAAAGTGAATAGAATTCAGGGAGAATTGAATTCAAATCTAAACTCACACACTTACTAGTTATATGATTATGGGCAAATCATTTTACCTCTGTCCTCAGTTTCTTCTACTGTAAAAGGAGTACGATATAATACTTATATCTTTGGGTTGGTATGAGGATAAAATGAAATAAGTGTAAAACATTTAGAATACGAATGTTACCTATTATTATTATTATTTATTAGCTAACAAGTATTTATGAGCCTAGAATACTATATTATACTATACTATACTATACTATACTATACTATACTATACTATACTATACTAACCAGGATTAAAAAGACTTTAAAAAATAATAAAGAGAAGCAGCAGAGTCTCAGTTTACTGTGCTTGACTTGGAATCACAAAGGCCTGAGTCCAAAATCTACCTTCTGTAATTATTAGCAATGTAATACTAGGCAAGGTATTTTTAACCATTCTTAACCTCTCTTTCCTCTTTTGTAAAATGGGGATAATATCTATAGTAAATATGTTTACTATATTTATTGTATATTTTTATTGTTTATTGTACATTTTATTGTACATTTCATTTTATTGAATGTTTATTGTAAATTTCAAATGAGATTTTATATATATATATATATATATATATATATATATATATATATAAACACATTGCAAATTTTATAGTTTTATAAAAATGTTATTATTTAAAAATAAAACTTTGGAATTTAAACCCAGATCCTTTGACTTAAATGTTTTTAACAATACACTACCTTGCCATTTTCTACCTAACTTAGTATAAGAGGCAGAAATTTTCCCTTCCTTTTTGGGATCAGGAGAGTGACAGAAGATACTTACGTATTAGGGATTTAGGGTGGAGGAGGAACAGAAAGGTTTTATTTCAGACATGCCTTACTTTAAGAACAATCTATAGATATGCAAATCTAAACTCTTAAATTGAAAGGTGATTATTTCCTTATCTTCTCTTTTCAGAAACATTAAATTTTTAGAAGCTACTTTCCATATAGGAATTCAAAACTCAACCAAAAATCAATAGAGAAATTCATTTCAACAAGTCCTCATCAAATTTGGCTAAAGAAGACTTTGTTCTATGAATGAGTGTTAAGACATAAAATCTTGTCTCAAAAGAATTTGCAATGATACCTAACTGTGTAACTCTAGGCAATCATGATATGAAAAACTAGAAGTGACCTTAGAAATCATGTATTCCAGGGAATCATAACCTGGTATCCATGATTGTCTTTCCCACCCTTCCAGATAAATATATGTATATATCATATATGTATAAATTACTTATATATTATATTTATTAAAATAATGTTTGAATTGCTTAGTGGTCTGTATATATGTGTGTGTCTAATTATAATAATAAATACACAGCTTTTGTATGTGTCATGTTATGTACATATACATATACATCTTATATACATATAAAGAATGTATAATACAGAAGCAATTCTATATTATAGATATATACACATTAAATATATCTATGTCTACATACTTTGTATATATATATTTCAGACGTGCCTTACTTTAAGAACAATCTTTAGATATGCAAATCTAATCTTTTCAGAAACATTACATTTTTAGAAGCTACTTTCCACATAGGAATTCAAAACTCAACCAAAATTCAGTACAGAAATTAATTTCAACAAATCCTCATCAAATTTGGCTGTATATGTGTATATATATATAATTCATATGCACTTTCATGCTCTCTCTAAATGTATGTGTGTGTATATATATATATGTATATATACATATATGTACATATGCATATATACATAAAGCTGTTCAAATAACAATGAATCAATGGCATTTTGTCATCAAAGGACAAATGCTAATGCAAACAATGCATTTTATGAGTTTGTGCAAAGAAAATTTAGGATCAGTGGCCTGATTAAAGTCACAATTAGCAAAACATAGATTTCATGCAGAAATCTCTTGAATCTAAATCTCATTTTTAAACTTTTTATCTCTTGGTTTCTTGGTTTCTTCCATCATGGACTGGAACAATGGAGAAAAGGATCCTAAGAAAATCTGAAGAATTAAGCTGAGGCTGGAAGTATCTGGACAAGTAGTGAAAGAGGAATGAAGAGAGCAATATGTTCTAAGTTAGGTGGGGAGATTAATCTGAGCCAGGATGAAAAATATTATAGACATACAAATAAAACTGAGAACCAGTTTGAGCTAGAAGGGCCATTAGAGAGCAAGTAGCCCAAAATTCTCATTTTGCAGGAGAGAAAACTGAGGAAGAAATAACTTATCCAAGATATTAGAGACTTCTTTTATGATCAAGAACCATAGTTTCCCAATGCTTTTACCAGGTAAGGTAGAGACACTTGTACTGAGAGATAATTCCAGCGCTATGGTGTCTTTGTTCTTTCTCGTGCTCTTTCTAATGTAATTCTGTCTCCCCCAATTCTGTCTTTTTTTTTTATTTCTTTGTTTCTCTTTCTCTCTGCCTCTGTCTCTCTCCCTCCCTCCCTCCTTTTTCTCTCCTCTGTTTTTCTCTATCTGTCTCTCTCTTTGTCTCTGTGTCTCTCTATTCTCTCTCTTTCTCTTGTCTCTCTCTCCATCTCTGTCTGTCTCTGTCTAGCTCTCTGTCTTTATCTTTCTCCATCTCTCTCTGTCTATTTGGCCCCAGATCTTCCTATCTCAGTTTTTCAGATCCATGCTAAGAGCCTGCTTGATGTAAAAAAAAAAAAAAAAAAAAAAGTTCAAAAGAACACTAATTTTGAAGTAAGAATTGAATTTGGGTACCACTTTTGATGCTTATTATATGAACATAGGTCACTTTTTTTCCTTCCCTGAGCTTCATTTCTGTCATGTGAAAAATAAGGATAATGATGTTGATTCTATCTCCCCCACTGAGTTGCTAAGAAGAAAATGTTTTAGAATATATTAAAGTGCCATAAAAATGTGAGCTATTATTATTATCTCCAGGTCTAATCTCCCATCCATGCTGAGGAGACCAAGTGTTGGGCAGTGATTCAGGGCAACAGCTGCTTGGAGAGAAGGAGGAGGTGATATTGCCATCTGGTATTGAGGCTGGAGGCTCATGTTCAACTTGGAGTCAGGAGAATTGGGTTTGGTTCTAGGTACCAACATCTAACTGTGTAACTGTAGGCAATCATGATATTTAAAACTAGAAATGACCTTAGAAATCATGTATTCCAGGGAATCATAGCCTGGTACCCATGACTGTCTTTCCCACCCTTCCAGACTATAAACACACACACACACACACACACACACACACACACACACACACACAGAGTCCATGGATAAATTTCAAGAAATCCATGAAATTGGATGAGAAAAGATTACATTAAAAACATTTTCAATTACCTCTTAGCTGATATTTAGTACTCCTTCAATTACTTTAAAACATAATTATGAGGAGCATCCTACCTGCTTTCCCAGATTGCCAAAGTGGATTATGATGAATATTCAGAAATAGTTTACCTCTGATCATCTGGGTAGTTCAGTGGATAGAGAGCTGAGTGTTGAGTTCAGATATGATCCCAGGTACTTACTAAATGTGTGAACCTATACAATTTACATAACTCTCATTTGCTTCAGTTTCTTCATTTGTAAAATGCTGATAATAATATCAATTATCTTCCAGGGTTGTTATGAAGATAGCACAGTGTCTGGCACATAAATAAACACTATATAAATGTTAATTGTTGCTTTTGTTGTTGTCTCCTAATCTAATCATTGAGTTCCAATGATTTGCTTAAAGTTATAAGGAAGCAGAGCTAGCTCTAGAAGGCTTTTGAATCCAAATTCTCTTCTCTGTTTTTTTCAGAGCCTAAGTTTCTTTATAAGTAGATATGGATAATATTTACCCTCCCTATCCCACTAGATTGTTGTGAGGAAAACTCTATTTTTTAAACATGGAGTGGTCAGAACATAAAGATTACAGGATTTAGATTGGGAAAGAACCTTAAAGATCATCAAATCCAACTCCATCAATTTAAAGAAGGGGAATTGATGCTGAGAAGGTTAGTGATTCACCAAGATCATACAGTTAATGTCTGAGGTATGATTTGAACCCATATTTTCCTTAATCTAGTTCTTCATGATTGCACTAAAGTACAGAGATTAGAAGTTGCTAAAGTTGTAGTCTTTCAGATAGCTTTGAAATTACAAAGTTTAGCATCTTGTTAAGTAGAACAAGTGGTCAAGATAGGCAGCTACCAGATGGTGTCCATCCTCTGCATCTGCAGTAATCCCAATGAGTCCCCCCACCCCTTACTCTACCTTTCCCCCTCAACATTGTTTCAGTGTCCTGGAATCTGAATTACCACAGAAGCCCTGCCTAACAAGCAGGCAACAAGCATTTATTAAGAACCTAATATATTCAAAACACTATATTCAATGCTGGACTACAAATATAAGTTAAAAAACTTAAAAACAAAAACCAATCCCAGTCCACAAGGACTGGACTAGGACCAAAGTTTGAAAAGTCAGAAGAACCAGTAGGAAAGAAGTTTGGCCCTTTCCAAAATGGAGGAATTCATCAATGGGGCAACGTGGTTGGCATGGTGAAGAAATGAGAGGCAGCTGAGGAGATGTGGTACTGAAGACCAGAAAGTCATCTCTGAGCCACCATCATCCCCCACTGAATTGAATTGAGGGAGCTAGTTCAGTTGGTTTGTCCCATTTGCAAAAATTGCTAGCTATATATCTGAGCGCTATAGAAATGTGAGACATTATTGCTCTCCTACCTCTCATCTTGAAGATTATAGGCTGGCTGCCTAGCAACCAGATCTCTCACCCCATCCATTTCCTTCTCTATCCCTTCTTCAAGGCTGTCCTTGGTGTTCTTTTTATCTACATTTTTTTTCCTAGATGAATGTTTAAATAGCAATGCCCCCTACTATAGTGTAGCTTGCCCTGAGCCCTAAACTCTGCCCATGACAGGCGTTCATTCCCTTCACCAGTCTTTCCTATTGTTGTACACTAATAGGGGTCTCTTCCTTCTCTCCACTTGTATTTTGTACAATTGTAGCCAGAAATGTGCATCTTTACAACATATACAGAGAAATAATTCATTGTCCAGACTTGCTCTATTCTCTCTTCCCCTGGCACTGAATTTCTTCTGTAAAAAGGCTAGAGCCTCTCTGTCTGGGAGTGGGAGTGTGGACTTCAATATCATTTAGACTTCTGTTTAGGGATTCAGCCCAGTTACCACCAAGCTACAGAAAAACTCATTTTCTTCTCCTAGTCACAAGCTTCCCCACTCCAGATGGAAAGCTGTATTATGGGTCCCTTCTAGAGAAATGCAATTGTGGAATCTATTTCCATGCTCTCCCTACCTTGCCTCTGGCCATCATCCTCTACTAATCGAATAAAAGCATTAAAGTGACCCCTACCTATATATACAGGGCCTAATACCACTTTCTAGCTATGTGACCATGAATTAGTTTTGTCTTTCAAAATAAAACTTACTAAGTTGGGAGGGTCAAAGGAAATAATCGCTCTAGAGTACTTTGCAAAGTTTTATATAAATGGAAGCTATTATTATGGACATAGTGCCTGTCACATTGTAGATCCTTTTTAAAACACTTGTTGATTGATTATTATGAACCACTCTCTATAAATGTTGTCTTTTATCCAGAGAGCAATAGATTTCTACTTATATTAGCAACCACTGTTGCCTTCCCCACTTAACTGTGTCTACCTGGGAGCTGAAGGATCATTGAGGTAGTTCCCCTTTAAGCTCAGAAAAGTGTTGTCTAGAGGAAAAAGCTCCAAGCAGAAGAAATTTTGACAATGCAAGTTACTGTGGGAAGTGAGAGCTAGTAGAAAGATTTTGGATTGCAATGAGAGATATGACTTCAGTGAATAAGGAAGTGATTGTTCTATTATGCACAACTCTGGAGAGACCATACATAAAGACTCTTGTTTAGTTTTGGGTTCTATTTTTAAGAAAACGGCTTTGATGAGCTGAAGTATATCCAGTGAAGAAAAGTAGTCAGGATGGTTGAAGGTTCTTGATTTAATGCCATTTGAGGATTATTTGAACAACTGAGGATGTTTAACCTGGAGAAAAGAAGATTCAGGAAGGTTGTGCTGGGCATTTCCAATTATTTGACAAGTTCTTATCCCCATAAGTCTGTTTTCATAAGGCAGAACAACTAGCACAGGGTGAAATTGCAAAGATGCAAAGGTTAGTTTTAATGTTAGGAAAATACAAAAAAAGGAGGAAAAAAAGAAGAAAGGAAGGAAAGAAGGAAGAAAGGAGGGAGGAAGGGAAGGAAGGAAAGAGAGGGAAGAAAGGAGGGAAAGAGGGAAGGAATAAGAGAAAGGGAGGAAGGGAGAAATGGGGGAAAGAAAGAAGGAAAGCAGGAAGGTATTATGGACATTTGGACTTGTTCTAATTTAGAGTAGACCAACTTAAAAGCAATAGTTGAAATGATGGCTAATATTTACATAATGTTTTAAGTTTTACAAAGTCTTACTTTTATTAACTCATTTGATCCTCTTAACAACACTGTGGGGTAAAGGCCATTATAATCATTTTACATTTGAGAAAATTGAGACTGATAGAGGTTATATAAAGGTCAGACAGCCACTAAGTGGCAAAGAGAAGATTAGATCTTGGGTTTTCCTAATTCTGAGGCTAGTACCCTCTCCATTATACTGCCCAGCTGCCTTTCTTTAGGGGGATGTCTTCAACCAAATGATAGATAACTATTTTATTTTGCTATATAGTAGGGGAGATTTGGGGAGATGATGGTAGAGGTTGGACTGATTAATGTTTAGGGCCTTTGAACTCTAAAATCCTGTACTTTGTGAGTATCTGAGGATTTGGAGCCTACATACATGCATTATTAAAATTAATGCTTTGGTTTGCAACTGTATAATGAAAGTATTTATCCTATAGTGTCTTTTTTTGCTATCAGTTTTGAGTTTTCTCTCTACTAAATACTGTGATTGTGACTTCCACTAAGATAAAGGATGAAATTTACCTATGTGCTGTATTTCTCTAGTTCTTTGAATAAAATTATATATAGTAGAGAACTATGTTAATAAATGATCTGCAGATGAACTAGTGAGTGATTTTATTCTATCATTTAAACTCTAAGCCATTCCAATCCAACAAGCATTAGGTTGTCTACAATGACCCAACTATAGGAGTAACAACAAAAAAATGAAATAGGATTTTCCTTCAGCAATTTCAGTAACCATATCTGTAGTTGAATTGTGTGGAGAAAACAGATTAATGTATACAAAATAATTTAGGAGAGAAAACTAACAACTGATCACTAACTGCGATCAGGAAAATCTTCTTATAGGAAATAATCCAATAGCTGAGGCTATAGATTCCATGAGGTAGAAATGAGGAAGGGGAAAGTTCCAGGCAGTTTGTACAACAAGATGGTAGATGGTATATCATATATAAGAGAATATAGAATAGGTTAGTTGGACTTAAATATAGATTGTGGGAAGGAAGTGATAATATCAAATAAGTATGAAAAGGGAAGCCAAATCAAGATTGAAAAGGAATAGAAAAACAAAGTGTGGGAAATAATATTTTATTCTGAAAACAATAAAGAACTAGTGGAGATTATTGAGTGGGAGAGTTAGATGGTAAGACTTATTTATTTGTGTTTTAGGAATGTTATTTTGGCAATTGTATATAATGGAAATTGATGAAGGAGGATTGTAAGTTGAAAATTTCATTAAAAGGTCATTGTAATGATTTGGGTAAGAGTATGTGATAAGAGCCTTAACTAAAGTGGTAGTCATTTGAGAGGAAAGTAGGGTATGGAGGTGAGAGATTTATGAAGGTATACTAAACAATATTTGGAACTTGACATGGGCAGGCAAGAAAGTAGCAGTATTCTAAGACAACTAAATTTACAAGGATATTATTTTTTTCCCTACATTCCTTTTTGATCTCTCAGCATTTAACACTATTGATCATCTTCTATTGAATACTCTGTTCTCTAGGTTTTTGTGACATTGTTCTATCCTGGTTCTCAGCCTATCTGTCTGACTACTCCTTCTCAATCTCCTTTTTCTATTTTCCATTCTTGTTATACCTACTAAATGTGTATGTCTCCCAATGCTCTGGCCTGGGCTCTTTTCTCTGTTTTCTTTCCAAACCTTCAATTATGACCCCAACAATCTTTTAGACATCTTGAATATCTATTAGCTGTTTCATTATCAACATGTCCAACAAAGAACTCAGTTGTTTTCCCCAAAACCTCCTTTGTTTTGAACTTCCCTGTTACTGGTATGGGTATCACCATCCTACAAGTCATTTAAGTTTTCACCCTTAGTGTTGTCTTTGACATTCACTGACCCCACATAAACTAATCTGTTTCTAAGCCTTATCATTTCTACCTTCATAATATCTCTCCTATATACCACTTCTTTCCTCTCAGAAAATGACAAACCATAAATTGAAGTCCCTATCACCTCTTGCCTGAACTTATAGCATGAGAGTTCATGCTATAGTTAATCAGTGTTGCTACCTCAAGTCTCTCCCTACTTCAATCCATTTTATACGGAGTTTTTAAGGTAATTTTTTAAAACTGTAAGTTGGCTCACATCAACTTCTTGGCTCAGTGACCTCTAGTAGCTAGCTATCTATTATTTCCAGGATTATAGACTAGCATTTAAAATTCATCCCGTTCCTATATTTCCAGGCTTTTTATACCTTATTCTTCTTCATGAACTATGCAATCTAACTATAGCAATCTACTTGAGGTTGGTCAAAAAGAACATTTTATTTCTGAATTCTGAGCATGACTAATTCCCATGCGTGGAATGCACTGCTTTGTCCCATCCACCTTTGGGTTCTCCTGGCTTCCTTCAAGAACCAGGGTCAGCCCTACTGTTGGCAGGAGCTCTTTTCCAGTCTCTTGAGCTGCTATAGTTTTTTTTTTTTTTTTTCTGAGATTGTTTTCTATTCACCAGACAGATAACTAGTTATCTTTCCCAGTAGATCAGATACCCTTTGGGGAAAGGAGCTATTTTTGTTTTTCTTTGTACTTCCAGTGCTTTTCCCAATACCTAGCATGAAGTAAGCAAAGTGCTGACTGCAAACTTGAATGACTAGAAAATGATAATGCCTTCAATAGAAATAAAAAGTTTGAAACAAAGCTAGGTTTAAGGGGAAAGATAATGAATTTTGTTTTGGACAAATTGAACTTGAGATGCTTATTGGCCATACGAGTGGAAATGTTTAGAATCAGACTTGAATATCCATATTTGAGAGTCGTGTATTTACTAGTGATAAGGAAACTCACAGGAATTGATGCAGTTATTAAGAAAGAGTGTTTAGGGAGATAAAAGAGGAATCAGGAAAAAGCCTCACACCTCTCCTAGGAAACAAAGAATGGATGATAATCAAATAAATGACAATGAGAAGAAGTTAGATTTAGATTAGTATAACCAGATGTAGGGGAAAAGTACATTTCACAAGGACTAAAGGAGAAGAGAAAACCCTAAGGGAGAAAGAGGGTGAGTTTTAAATTTCCTTCTTTATAAAATAAGACTTAAAAAAAATCTTCCTTTTTATTTAGCATTTCCCCAATTACATCTAAAAACAATTGTTAGTTGGGACACTAATATATTGTTGTTGGAGTTGTGAACTGATCCAACCATTCTGGAGAACAATATGCAGCTATGCTCAAAGGTCTATCAAACTGTACATACTCTTTAATTCAGCAGTGTCTCTACTAGATATGTATCCCAGAGATCTTACAAAGGGAAAAGGACCCATATGTGCAAAAATATTTATAGCAGTCTTTTTTATAGTGGCAAAGCACTGGAAACTGAGTGGCTGCTCTTCTGTTGGAGAATGGCTGAACAAGTTATGGTATATTAATGTTATGGAATATTATTGTTTTACAAGAAATGACCAGCAGGATGATTTCAGAGAGGCATGGAGAGACTTCCATGAACTAATGCTAAGTGAAGTGAGCAGAACCAGGAGAAAATTGTACACAACAACAAGAATATTATGTGATGATCAATTCTGATGGAAATGGTTCTTTTCAACAGTGAGGTGATTTCGGCCAGTTCTAATGGTCTTGTGATGAAGAAAGCCATTTGCATCCAGAGAGAGGATTGTGGGGATTGAGTATGAATCACAACATAGTATTTTCACTCTTTGTTGTTATTTTGCTTGCATTTTGTTTTGTTTTTCTTTTTTCTTTCCCTTTTTGATCTGATTTTTCTTATGCAACATGATAATTGAGGAATTATGTATAGAAGAATTGCATATGTTTAATATATATTGGATTACTTGCTGTCTAGGGGAAGCAGTGATAAGGTAGGGAGAAAAAAATTGAAACAAAAGGTTTTGCAAGGGTGAATGTTGAAAATTATCTATGCATATGTTTTGAAAACAAAAAGCTTTTATTTTAAAAAAGAAAACAAATAAGGAAACAGTATGTTTCAATCTGCATTAAGATACTGTCATTTCTTTCTCTGGATATGGATAAGCATTTTTCATCATAAATCCTTCAGAGTTGTCTTGGATCATTGTATTGCTGAAAATAGTTATATCATTCATAGCTGATCATCTTAGAATATTGCTGTTGCTTTGTATACAGCACATTTCACTTTGCATGAGATCATGGAAGTCTTTTCAGGTTTTTCTGAGAGCTTTCTGCTTATCATTTTTATAGTACAATAGTATTCCATCATAATTACATACCACAATTTATTCAGCCATTCCTTAATTGACAGATATCCCCTCAAATGCCAATTCTTTGCCCCCAGAAAAGAATTGTTATAAATACTTTTGTTTTTATAGGTCCTTTTTCTTTTGTTTTTTAATTTCTTTTGGGATATGTCTCTTTAAGACAGTTTAGATGAGAGTAACCTTCATTCACTCTTCCTTATGTCCCCTTAATCCCCTCCACTGTGCTTTTTCTTGCTTCTTTCATGCATGAGAATTTATCCTATTCTATGTCTCACTTTTCTTTTCTCCCAGTACATTTCTCTCTCACCCCTTAATTTTATTTTTTAGATATCATTCTTTCATATTCTACTCACACCTGTGCCCTCTGTCTATATATACTCCTTCAAACTGCCATAAAATGAGAAAATTCTTATTAGTTACAATTATCAATTTCCTATGTAGAAATGTAAACAGTTCAACCTTATTGAATTTCTTATGATTTCCCTTTTTGTACTTCTCTAGAGTCATGTATTTAGAAATCAAATTTTTCTAGTTGGCTATGGTCTTTTCATCAAGAATGCTTGAAAATTTCATTGAATGCCAAAATTTTATTCTGAAGGATTATACTCAGTTTTGCTGGGTAGGTTATTCTTGGTTGTAATTCTTGGTTGTATTCTTGGTTGTAAAGGAGCTATGGCTCCTTTGCCTTCTGGAATATCATATTCAAAGCCCTCTGATTCTTTAATGTAGAAGCTACTAAGTCTTGTGTTGGTGTGGCTGTAGCTCCATGATATTTGAATTGTTTCTTTCTGGCTGCTTGAAATATTTTCTCCTTGACCTCTGAAATTTGGTTATAATATTCCTAGGATTTTTCATTTTGAGTTCTTTTTTTTTTGGAGACAATTAATTTATTCTTCCAATTTTTCTTTTACCTTCTAGTTCTAGAATATCAAGGCAATTTTCTTTGATAATTTCTTGAAAGATGATATCTAGGCTCTTATTTTACTCATGGCTTTCTGGTAGTCCAATAATTTTAAAATTATCTCTGCTGAATCTATTTCCTTAGTTGTTTTTACAATGAGATATTTCACATGGTTTCCTGTTTTTCATTCTTTTGGTTTTGTTTTATTATCTACTGCTTTCTTATAATATCATTAGCTTCTATTTGGCCAATTCTAATTTTTAAGGAATTTTCTTCAGTGAATTTTGTACCTGCTTTTTATTCGGCCAATTCTAATTTTAAAAGAGTTGTTTTCTTTAGTGGATTTTTTTTTCATTTGGTCAGTTCTACTTTTTAAGGCATTCTTCTCCCCATTGGCTTTTTTGTACTCTCCCATTTGGTCTACTCTGCTTTTTTATGTGTTGTTTTCTGTGAAGATCATGTATTTTAAAATCAGCACGAGACAGGAATTCAGGTTAGGGGAAAATCGTCAGTCTTTATTCGCAGTGAAGAAGGATCGGAGGTGGAAGAGAATCGGCCTTAGCAATGTGTGCAGCTGAGTCAAGAAGCTAGCTTGACCAGCAGCCACACAACCAGCAGCTCGGAGTCTCGAACCCAGGCCAAATCTCTCCCAGCTTCTCTTCCTGTCTCTCTCTCTGCCTCCACCCACCAAAATCGTCATTTCCTATACAACACATCAGGACTTGCACGGAGAGTGGGCAGGGACCATTCTTTATCCAATCATGTATATTAATAGAGTATAGCCCAATTACTAGTTAGCCTCACGTACTTGGGACCTCAGTGCATCAACTCAAGCCTCAGCCCATTACAGTTTTCTTTATTTTTTTGTATCTCCTTTACTAAGCTGTTGACTTAATATTCATGATTTTCTTGCATCACTCTCATTTCTCTTTTCAATTTTTCCTCTATCTCTCTTCTTGATTTTCAGAATCCTTTTTGAGCTCTTCTATAGTCTGAGGCAAATTCATGTTTTTCTTGGAGTTTTTGGTTGTAGGAACTTTGACTCTGTAAATCTGCGTGTATGTTTTGATCCTCCTTCTGTTGTTTATTCATTTCCCTAGCCTATTTTCTTGACTTTTAACTCTTTGTTAACATAGGGTTCTGTGTCCAGGGTGCAGTTTCCCAAGCCTTAGTAGTTTTGCACAGCTGTTTTCAAAGATACTTCTGGTGATCTGGAAGTTCCAGGTGATGTAATATAATATTTGTATTTATGTCCTTTCCTGGCTTGTGCTTTAGTCTATAGCCTTGAATACTCTTGGTATTGTGAGGAGGGTCCTTACTTCACTGTGGCTTCCAGCTCTGGTGTGTTAGAGCTCCTTCTCATTCTGGAACTGAAACCCAGGACTGCAGCCTAGATTCAAGTAGGGTCAAAGCAAGAGTCCCATCTCACTGCTAGCAAAGAGGCCCCTGTAATCTCCTTATGACCAGTTGTTTGAAGCCTTTACCATCTGTGGGCTGAGAGCTCCAGAAGTCACCCCTGTTGCTGCTAATTCAGTGGCTCCCAAGGTTAGCTCCTGGTTTGCTGGCTCTGGGACACACAGCCTATGTGCTGTGCTGTGACCTGTGCTCTACTCTCATCCATGTATGACAGACCTTTTCTGTTTGTCTTTGGTGTCTGTGGGCTGAGAAGCTTGAAAACCACCACTGCTGCCACTAATTCTGTTGGCTCCTAGTTTTCTGGGGTGGCACTGCTGTGGCCTGTGTTAGACCACTCTCACTCTCACCTTGGTGTGACAGACCTTTCCCACCAACCTTCCAATTCTCCTTGGCTAGAAAATTGTTTGACACCTAAAACTCTAAAATTTATTTAGAGTCATTAACTCAAAAGTATTGGAGAGGTTTGGGGGAGAGATCTGGCCAGTCCCTGCCTTTACTCTGCCATTTGGGCTCCACCCAAAATAAGAGGTTTTGAGAGGATATTCTTTAAGGTCATTTATGGAGTCAAGCATTTTGTGACTAAGTATAATAATAGGTAACCTAAACTAATCCTTATATTTCCTTGGCAGCATGGCGCTGTTCAAGGTCAGCTTTGTAATCAGGAATACTAGGATTTAAGCCTTGTCTCTGACAAATGATGGACTTCTTTAGAAACTTTCTAAATCTACAGAAACTTATATTTACTCAAGTTTTTAACCTGCACTCATAGAGAGAGTTTCCATACTAGGAATAACTCACACAGATGAATTCACAGATTCAAACAAAAAATAGCTTTACTACCCATCTCACAGTTGTTGCTGAGTGAAAAATAAAGATATGGATGTTCATATGCTTTTAAAAAGTAGCATATAATAGAGGTTTTATAAGATGTCATTATCATTATTTCATTTGGAGTTTATGAATGACATCTTAAGGAACATACTCACCAAGAAGAACAAATATAGCTAGCTCCCTGGCCACATGAATTTAGAGGTTATTTTGGAGGGTGGCTGGAAACTGAGAACTCCTGGGCTCAGTGGATATGTCTGACACATTAAGTATAAGCTGACATGTCTGCCTAATATGTCTCACTTGGGGAGTTGGCAGAAAGCGTGGGCAGGGACCTGAGTCGACTCCTTCAAGGAAAAAAAAGAAAGCATGATGTGGGTGTGGGGAGGGATAATATCATTAGTCTTCTAGGAGGAGGGCCCTTTCCTATTTCCAGTATAAGAATATGGGGCCCTTAGGGATTAGAACTTTCTAGAGAAGCACCCTTCCTAGCATTAAATCTGCAAATGAGAATTTGGTTTCCAAACCAAAAATATGAGATGAGTTTGAAAAGAGAAAATATATCTGCTTTAACATTCCCTGTGGCTTTGAGAATTGAAGTTAATAAATAACAAATATTCCCCTCCCTACTTCAGTACATCCAAGACTCCCTAACTTTCATTCTGTTTTGCTGTCTTTTTCCCCTTTTCTTTCTTTTTTTTAAACTAAGTTTTTGGGAATTTAGATGGGCTTTAGCAACTCTAAGACCTGAAGTCATAATACTATAATCATCCTCTTTGTTTTTTTGTTTTAATTATGATATTTTTTAAAAAGTGGCATTGGAGAATGACTCATAAACACTCCAGTTTTGAAGAACATAAGGACTTAAGCTCCATGGTCCATTAACCTCAGTGCCTGGGTATGAAATGGTCACCAGGGGACTGTTTGAAGGAGGTTATATGCATCATTCTACATATTGTCATCCTTAAATGTTAGGCATGTTCCTTGAAGGTAGAATCAGTCATAAAATTTTAGAGCTGGGAGGAAATGTAACCATTGTCTAGTTCAAACCTCTCATTTTAGAAATAAGGAAACAGATTCAAAGGCATAAAGTCACGTGTTCCAAATTGTAGGGCTAGAACCTGATTTTTGCTTTCATTTATAGCCTTTCTCTACTTCTTCTTCTTTATAACATCATAAGGCATCCATTCCAAGCCTCATTTTATAGAGATAAGGAAACTGAGGTCCAAATAGGTTAAGTAAATTGCCTAAAAGCACATAGACTTGAACTTAAGACCTTTGCTTGCAGAGAGAGTTCTCTTTCCACTGTATCATCTAATCTTTCTCCTCTTCCTCCTTTGATCATATGCTAAGATCTGAATCATCTACAGTCATATGGTTGCTACTCTATAAATGAGAAAGCTATTCCTAATCCTCTGAGAGCTTGAAATGCCACTATTTATGTGCTGATTTGGGCATTTCTAGGGAAGACATACAACAGAGTGATTCCTTAAACCCAGTTCTTCTCCATTGTCCTCCGAACTGAAATGAAAGAAGCTCTATCTGTATGTAATCATCTCATCCTGTCTGAAAATAATAGGGTGTTAGAACTAGAAGGGACCTTTAGAATCTAGAATATTGGAATATAGACTGACAGATAATCTAAAGGAACCAGGAGAACACTGTACATTAACAGCAAGATTGTGTGATGAACAGCAATGCAGTGATTGAAGATTATTCCAAAAGTCATGATGGAAAATACCATCCATATCCAAAGGAAGAACTATGGAGGCTGAATACAAATTGAAATATTAATTTCTTTTTTTTTTCATAGTTTTCCCCTTTTGTCCTGATTTTTCTTTTACAACATGACTAATGTTGAATTATATTTAACGTGATTGCACATGTATAACTTATATCAGATTGCATGCTATCTTGGGGAAAGGAGGAAAAAAAAGGAGGTTGAAAAAATTAGAACTCAAAATCTTACAAAAATGTATGTTCAAAACTATCTTTACATGTAATTGGAAAAAATATTATTAATTGCATTAAATAAAGTCTAAAGTTAAACAACCAAATCAAATAAACAAATCAAAAATCCCAAAAGTAAGATAATCTGAAGGGCATTTAATTTAATGTCTTCATAGGAAGAAAAGGAACAGAAGCTAGGAGAATAAAAATGACATCTTCTGGATTTTCTCTCTCTCCTGTTCCACAGAACTCCCTATTCCCATTTTTTTCAAACGTTCAGTGAATCTTTATTGAATTTATATGGTTAGTCACCAACTCAATAACACTTAAAAAATTGGGAGGGGGATGGCATTTTCAAGAGGAAGGGGAAAGAAGTGGGAGGGGAGTCAAGGATAGGGAAGGGGAAGGGAGGAGAAGGGAGGGGAAGGGAGAGGAGGGGACAGAGACAAACAGACAGAGACAGAAACAGAGACAGAGAGAGGGGAAAGAGGGAGAATGAATAAGAATAAGTTTAAGTCTTCATAGTTCTACCTGGCCATAAAATCATTATCCTAACCCTAAAACAGAAGTAAATATGGCTTCTAAGTCGAAGAAAGAGTCACACCAAACTATTGTTTCAATTACTTTAGTAACTGTCTAGTTCCATAAAAAATATACATTAAACAGCTTCTTCTCATAGAAACTTCTTACCACTATTAAAAACATTAAATTTTAGTTTAATAATTGTTAAATTCTTAATTTATCCTAAACATAATAGACTTGAGGCTTTGAATTTAAATCTGGTGGGCAAATAGAAACAATAAATGAAGATCATAAATAAAAAAATACTTTGGGCTTCTCCATACAAAATACTTCAAACTTAAACTTATCAAAGAGAGATACCTGTTGCTGTGATTGTCGAGAGATCTTCTGGCATCCTCAAGTCAAGTATCAGTAAGAAAAACAAGGTTTAGGGCTGACTTCACCAAAAACATTAGTCTGACTTCTTGGTCCCTTATTGGTACTGCTTTTAGAACAGTACAATAAATAAAAAGAGATTTATATAGTATATAAACAAAATTCCATGCAATATTAATGAAACATAGGGTTTATCAGTCCAAGCAAGTTACAGAATAATTAATACTTCCTCATAAAAATGAAAATATTAATAAATGTTCTTAGACTTCATGCTATATGGATTAAAATATATAATGAAAGTGTTCTGGAACAAAGAAATGCTACTTCACTGGACAACTAAAAGGTAACAGGTACATAAATTTAGACTTATCATGTAATTGTTTTTCCTTAGGATGGAACCTATATTCTTGCTATGATACAATGATGGATACAAAAAGCTTTTCATAGGCAAAATCCATGTATACTGAACCAACAATATATGAAGACAGAAGTGTCAAACAAAAAGATTATGTCCTAATATTTTGTTTATATAAAGCTTAATAGAGCAATGCAGGAGCATGTTATTGCTACCAGAAATTGTGGAAAGGTCATCCTTGAGGAGTACAGACATTAATCAATGCAGATTTTTGAGGACAAGGTAGAATATATGCAATATATTAATGCAAAAATTTAGCCCCCACACAATACCTAGAAAGACATGATCTAGCAGTCAGAAATGTATGCCATAAATTCACTATTCTTCATAAACAGATGATAAATCTACTTCTATCCTCTCAAGGGATAGGGAAT